>NC_067458.1:17844381-18534381 GCF_025434085.1 Hippocampus zosterae | reverse complement strand
AGAGACAAAAGTGGCTCAAACATGTGGAGGCATAAGAAACGATGCAGCAAAATAATATTCATGACTGCATGTTGTAGTAGTCTGCGAATGGCTGGCAACCAGTTCAGGGTGTCCCCCGCCTACTACCCGAAGACGGCTGGGATAGGCTCAAGCACCCGCCGCGACCTGAGTGAGGATAAAGCGGTTCGGAAAATGGATGGATGGATGTTGTAGTAGTTACATTTGATTGACAGTTGCCATTTAAGCAAGGTGTGGATTCAGCTGACACGACTGACGCATTTGGGAGCAGAGAGAATAGCTTAATTGAATGAAAAGTTTTAAAGCCTCATGTTATATAATAGGCTTTTTTGTTGTTGTTTTTCAATATTGCCATCTCCCTATTCAAACTCATTTTTGGCGCGGACCACTTTGAGGTTATGTCTTCCCTCGGGGGGGGGGGGGGCATTACCAAATGAAAATAAATCAATGTATATTATTACTTATATTATTATTATATAATTATTATATCATAATTATATATATATTATTATACTTATATTGCACTTAATTGAACGCTGGTTGTTGTTTTTTTTCTTCTTCTTTCTACCTACATTCTAGCTGCTGGAGGCTGTAAATTTCCCCAGTGTGGGACAAATAAAGGATTAAATGAAATTAAATCTTATCTTACTTGTACGCGACAAATTGATGGATTGCCAGTTTTGAAATCAGTCAAATCAACTACAATAGTTTGTTCAAAGGTGAGTGTTACAAAAGAACATTATTTATTACACATTTGACATTTCGGTGCAGATTTTAGCAAGGATCAGGGAAATTGACACACATGATTTGTTTTTGCGGGCCAAATAAAATGACGTGGCGGGCCGGAACTGGCCCCCGGGCCTTGAGTTTGACACCAGCGGTGTACGTGATTCTACCATCCCTGAGCGTGCTTGAAGCTTTTTAATGAGGTTCCCTCGTCGTTATTGTCTAGCGTGGTTGTCGCTGCCATTGGCCAGCTGAGGACATTCTATTCACCACGCGGCCCCTTGAAGACAACTTCTGATGCCAAGTAGGAAATATCTTATTCCCTGTCGTACCACTTGTCCTTTTTTCTTTTTTTTTTCTCCCTCCTAGGCTGCACTTCAGCAGGCTATGAGTACTTTAAACCGGTCCAGCAAAGCCTTCCGTCTCATTCATGCATTCACCACACTCCTCAGGGCGGAACAACACGGCCCGCCCAGGCCATTCGAGCAACTCGGGAGAAGCCGCGCAGGATACTGTAAGGTTTGAAATTCAAAGTCTGTGCGCATAGAAACTGGGGGAGGAGACGGGGGGGGGGGGGGGGGGGGGGATGATTTGTCGGGAGAGGGGTCGCATCACTGCATGCGGAAGCGGCAGCAGAGAAGAAGGACATCCGTAGCGTCGTCGGAATAAATATGAGACAGACGGCGCGGCTTGTTATTTATCCTGTGTGGTTCAAATCTTTAAAGTGGAAAAAGAGAAGAGGAAGAAGCGAGAGCACCGAGTGAGAAAGATGGTGGTGGTGGTGGTGGGGGGGGGGGGGGGCAGGTGGTGTTACAGCTCAATTAATGCTGGCACACGCGACGGCCACGCCGCTCATGATGATGACGACGATGATGATGATGATGAGCAGGAGGAAGACAGAGACTGATAACGGGATGTTAAAGAGGAAGCTGGAAGCGGGAGAAAGGGAGGAGGAGAGGAAATAAGAGCAGATACTATTAAATCTATTCATGAATCGTAATATCTCAGTGCAGCTCCTTGAAGTCTCCCTCTCGCTCTGCCCCCCCCTTACCCCCTCCGTTGCGCCACCCTCCACCGCTTTCTTTTCCAGCTTCATCTCATTTCATCTCTTCTCAGAGGTCTTTATCAATCGCTCCTTCATCTCCATCCTTCCTGTTTACGCTCCCCCCCCCCCCTCTTTCATCCGTCCAATTTATCTCGATCCTTTACGCATTTCTTCGATATCGGCTTTATTTCCCCGGATAAACTGGGTAAACTTCAAAGTTTGCTTTTTTTTTCTTCTTCTGATGCTTACTTGATGTGAAAATGGAACAAAATGCAAGGGACCTCGGTTCACCACGCCCCCCCCCCCTCCCGGCATTCATTTCTGTAATTTTACAACACTAAAGCGTTTCCTTTTCGAGAACAAAGACGGAACCTCACGAGAAAAAAATAATAATAATTTTGACTCGGGCGGCACGGCGGTCGATCGGTGAGCACGTCGGCCTCACAATGCAAAGGCGCAGCGTTCGATTCCTGTGCGGAGTTTGCATGTTCTCCCGTGTGTCCGCGTGGGTTTCCTCCGACTACTCCGGTTTCTTCCCACAATTCAAAATCGACAAAAGACAATTTCATCTCTATAAAGTAGTCATCTTGCAAGAATAAAGATGATATTTTCAATAATATTGTTGCCGCTTTCAGGGGAGGGGGCGGGGGGGGGGCAAAAAAAGTGAACAATCCTTATTGGACAGTGATTTATTTTGAAGCAGTAATACTCCAAAAAAACGGACCACTCATTCTGTTTTCTTTCAGCTGCGGTGTGTTTTTTTTGGAGGTCTATTTTCAATTTGCAACCGCACAAATCAATGCCAGATGAGGGAAAAAAATGGTCATAACTTACTCTACTTGGCAATAAGAGGAACAATATGTGACTGTTTCAATCCTTAAAGTGTGTGTGTGTGTGTGTGTTTAATGCGGTTTGACAATTCAAAGTCATTCTCCAGCCTCCGCATTTGAGCATTTCATTCCCTTGTGTTTCTCTGTCAATACTCATGTCGGGTGTCAGCTTTTGGAATCGATGCGACCTATCCATCTGTCACCGGAATTGCGCTTGTTTCTCGCTTTACGAGTGCAACGAAGCGATCATAAAAAAGTCATTCATGGCTTTCCCGTTTCCAAAACGTGGCCCATGTCTGCGGCTGAAGACCAGAGAGGAACTTGTTTTTGGTGAGAATACAGTGCAGAGAGAAGAACTTCAAACACGAGAGTCGAAGGGAACCACGTAATGGATTTTTTTTTTGGGGGGGGGGGGTCTTGTTTACAGCCTTTTGTCCATGCGTGTACACGGCATTTTAGGTCAAATTGAAAACCAGTTTTTTTATTTTTTAAATACCCCACCTTACATGTGTTTCAATAAACAAGCTGTTGATTTTTTTAATTTTTATTAACCTCGGTTCACTATTAACCCTTTGAGGGACAGTGGTCACTACAGTGGACAGCCTATCACGTTATCAGGTCACAGGTTATCATTATTGCCGCATGAAAGGCTGACGTGGTCGCTTGTGCTTTCTGTGCGTCACATATTAGTCTTTTTTTTTTTTTTTTTTAGTCCCCAGTATGGCTCCCAAGAAAGTCAACCGTGATTGATTGCGCTATCAGGAAACCCTGATGTCAGCTTAGTGCTGCGCTGGTTAGGTAAGCCCTCCTCAGTCCCTTGCTGCCAGAGCTGCCGTACAGGAGTGAGAGGGAAATGAGAACGACGAGGCACTCGATAGTCCACGGCATTTTTAACTCATTCAGAACCAGCCAATTCTAAACCAAGTCTGAAAAGACGTTTAAGAACGTCTTTGGGAGTGAATGAGTTATAGGAAGCGGAATCTATGTTGTTGTTGGTAAGATTAATGGGTTACTGGAATTTTATTCTGCCGAATATCAGGATCTTCAACGACTTAAAAAGAAAATTAAAAGGCAGTCGGGCCCTAATTTTATGTCGTATATTAACTATGTGCGAGACGGTGAATCAAAAAAGCAGCCTTGAAAGTTGTTATCGTGATAAACAAACCGCTGCAGTCAAGTGAGCGTTACCGCGCCGCGAAGACGGAAAGGCGCTGGTTAGACGTCGGTGCGCTGTCATTCCCTTAACTGACAAATGACACCGTGATTGCGGGGTAATAGCTGAGCGCACAAGCGCTCGTTTGACTGCATTCGAATTTTACAAACACGCAGCTGCTTTTGGAACGTCGAGCATGCTGGAACAGGTACACGCGGTAACTAAATTGTGTTCATGTTTTTGTTTTTCTTAAGGTGACTTCATTTAGGTTTGAAACTAAACAAAGCACTAATTACATCTGATGTTTTTTTTGTTTGGAAAAAAAAAACGTGTTGGCCAATTTGCCAACCTTGTTTAAATATGTGGAGGCGGAGCAGTCGTCGAGGGAACAAGAATCACTAAAATAATCCCCCCCCCCCCCCCCCCCCTCCGCCCACACCAAATGACAAAGTGGCATTCGGTGTTTTGAGTGTGTAAAAGAAAAACAATTACCTCCTACCGCCTACTCTGTAAATGCACGCACACGCGGATGCACGCATACCCCGTTACGGACGTTCAGCTCCTCAGTGTGAAAAAGAGAAAAAAAAAAGTCTCTCCTTACCTGTTTGTGCATCTCTATGTTGAGTCCGTAGGACATTTCGTAGTACTGCGGAGACAAACAAAAAAGACACGCATTGGTCAGAAGGTTTTTAACGGAACGCCTGACATCTGTTGCTTTGCAAAGCTCCGAAATAGGAGTGGACCCTAATGCAAACCATCTCGGAATCCCATTTGGAACCAAGCCCTTGGTTCACGTCTACCATGTTGAGACCCGCAAAAAAAAAGTCTTAAAAATGCACACCTGAAAAGCAATTTTCGTTTTAGGGTTCTTTCCAGGTCCCAATTTGTTGCGTACACGCATTTTTGTGCAACATTTTGCTTTTCGGCCAGAGATGCATTTCAAATTTGAGCGCGAAAGTAAATGAACTATGCTATACTCGGTTGCAATTCTGGAAGATCTTGGCTGTGAGACGGAACAAACTCAAGTGGAAACCTGAGCCAGCTGAAGACTTGCGTTGCTCTTCAAAATCTCCATTTCCTTGCCAATTTTTTTTTCCGGCCCTCTCCTTTCCGTATAACATCTGTTGAGTCATCATCCTCAGGTGTTTTTCATTTTTTAGTTCACGGCACTCTGTCATGTCCGTCAATTTTTTTCCCCCCTTAGCTTTGAATGTGTTCTCTCTCTCTCATCCTCACGGAGCGCCGTTGCGTACTTAACTCTGTCTTCCTATCACTTTCGTCGATGCGAACCTACAAAAAAAGCAACCGCGAGCCATCTCGGAATGTCTTTCACATATGGAAACACACACTTCACACATCGCACCTGACAACTCGAAGCTATTAAAACTCTCCCCGAGTCACGTCCACATAAAAGGCACGTGACGTCTCACTTCATACAGTCACTTTCACCCTGCCGACATCTTTCACCGGCCTCTCCTTCAACTTGCCATAATTACCGCCAACCCTACTCTGACTCAGGCCATCTAGCCGATTGCAGTAGAACCAGTGTAACGTACCACAACGGCATGTCTACAATCGGCAACAAATGTAACTCTTTCAGGGACGGCTTATCAGTTATTAGGTTACAGGGTGGACGAAAGGGTTAGCATAGCCTATCAACGCAATTTCAAATCAAATGCAAACAGCTGATGCAGAAGAATTGAACACACAGACTGGTTAAGGGTTAGCGGCCAGCCAAACCTGAGCTCGCAACAGGCATCTCAACATTGTCATTCCTCGACACCCACGTCACTCACCAGGTCAGACGCCGCCTTGCAAATCCGCACACGTACTCAAAATCAGCCAAGCGGACAACAATAACCACCTCATGTGCATATTTTCTTGTTTTATGCAATTACTCGATTAATCCACAGGATATGTAGTAAGATAATCAATTATAAAAATATTTGAGAGTTCCGCATGAGTCGAAACCTTATATTTGGGATGTATGATGCCGCTGTGTTCTGCTGGCAAGGCTCGAATTGGTGGCCGCGACATGGAAGATGCCTCGACAGACACGCGCTTGCGAAAACTGAAAACCCGGATGTTTATCTCATTTCTGTTACGTTCCCTGCAGACCATTTAATTAAAATGCCATCCCTCAAACCGCCGCGAGGGATGCTTCTGCGACTCTCTCATGAAAATAGAATCAAGGCAAACGGAAGTCAAGTGACAAGTCGTTTGATCCTCAAGCGAGTGAGTAAATTACCATGAATTACAAAAATTAGCGGTACCCAGAATTTAGTAAGATGGAGAGAAATATCTCCAATGTCCCTTCAGCACCGAGCATTCGTGCAGCAGCAGGAACGCTTCGATCTAAAGATTTAGAAGGTAGCTGAGATCACATAGCCAAAATATCTTTTTTTTTTCAACCCTTTCTTTCGTGCACCCTGTAACCTGCTAACATGATAAGTGGTCCACTGTAGGTAGACCGTTGACACAGCAAGTGTGTGTGTATGCGCAACAGACGGTCAATAAACCAACGGGCTGACGTCAGGAAGCGTGAACGGCAAACACGGGCCCGCTCGCAGATGACACGGTGGGTGGGAAATCAGAAATGACATATATTACAAATTGTATTTTCAAATGCCCCGATTAGTATGATTGTCACTTTTCTCCTCATGTGGCCCCCGAAGGCAAGTTTGTACGAGCCGGTCGGACCCTTTTGGTCGGTCCATTGGACATTCATTCATCTTAAAAAGCTCTGACCTGTAATGTTCTCCTGATTATAACCGACGGTTATTTGGTTTCACTTTCTGTCTGCGGTCTGGAGGGAGCGTTTGCTCATTTGTCCCTGTAATCGGCAGTTACACCCTCGAGCACGGAAAAAAGAAAAAAACCCTTTTTTTTTTTTGGCTCTCGCTTTCCTATATTCTGCGGGGAAAGCCAGCTCGCACAAAAGGATCCTTATCGAAAGGGGACGACGATGTGTGTACACCACAAACCTCTGGTCCGAGTGGCGCATCTGGATTCATAAAACGTGGTGTGTGGGAGCGCCGTTTACACACGTGTGTTTGCAACTTGAACCACTGCAGAGCATGTGTGTGTGTGTGTGTGTGTGTGTGTGTGTGTTTTAAGCCTTTCATTGTTCTTTGGTGTCTCTTGGGTGAGCTTGTCTCGCTCATCTACTCGCCCACACACACACACACACACACACATACACACACGCGGACGCGCACACGCAACACACACCTCCTTTGCATCTGGACCCTCTTAAATCCTGAGAACCTCAAAATCCGACGCTTAAACCGTTAAGACAATCCTCACAAATCTCATCCAAACTGTTGGGAAGCAATTTTACACGAGTCTGCCGCGTCGTTTTCAAAACATCGAAAAGTTGCGAAGAATAACTATCAAGAAGAGTTTCACGCTTCTTGTTGCATCATCTAATCACGCCCTTCAAAACTTTGGCAGTAAAGTCTCGTCCATCTGTTGGGTGTACCGGGTTCAAATTTGGTGGCATTCCGCTACGATCCCAAATGACTCCAAAAAACAGCAACTTTAGACCAAAATAGCAACTGTACCCGGTGGTACTTTGCATTTCGCAGCAGTTTGTTTATTGTGAGTGACACGCATGCTTGGAATTGTGCCAATCACAGGCATTGATTGGGGGTTACGTCCAATATAGTTATAGATACTTATCAGGGTGCCGAAGTTTGCAAAATTTCTTGACTTCTTGACTATGTTGAAAGCCCGCAAAGGGTGACCGCAAGCTTTATAGTCTTTATGGCCTTTTTGTAATAGAAGTCCTGGTGTGGAAAAAAAATGGTAACTACAGTCAGCATGATTACATAAATAAACAAAACATATTTTTCTCAAAAGTGTGTGATTGGAAAAAAATAATAAAAAGACTCGGAATTGAGAATTGTTAGGATGGTTGTCCGTCTCCGTGTTCCCTGCGATTGGCTGGCAACCGGTTCAGGGTGTCCCCCGCCTACTGCCCGAAGATGGATAGGCTCCAGCACCCGCCACCGCGACCCTTGTGAGGATAAAGCGGGTCAGAAAATGGATGGATGGATGGATAGGAACCAAACGGAATCGTAAATCATCCAAATTCAAAACGATGCTCAACCCTAATTAGGGCCCTCGACTTTTGGACAAACCCGAATCTGTCTTTGAAAATCAAATCAAATCGGGTATGTTCGATTTGCTTTCCGTCAAATTCACCGATGCAAAGGCTAACAACATGAAAGGCGTCCTGGCTGGTCCAGCAGCTCTTTTATGCTCCGTCTCCGTTTTATATTCCCAGCTGACACGCACAAGCCTTTTACGGTCTCGTACACCTCCGTCATTACTCTCTTATCGTTTCTGCCGCCTTATCCTCAGCTCCTTCCTTGCTTTGCTATTACCCGTTTTGATGGAAGGGGGAAAGAAAAAAAAAAAAGTTACCGAAATGTCGAACACAGCGTGTCATTCTGAATCTGACAGGGGAGCTGCGTGAGGAGAAGGAGGCGGAGAGAAATGCGATAATAGACGCACATAGTCCAGAGTTGCTGACACAAGCGGAGAGCCGCGACTTCGGATGACCCGGTAGAGCACCGGAGAATCGCGACCAGTCTAATCACACGAATGGATTTCAGGCCCAGACACAAGCTACTATTAAACATTGATTTGATTCTTTTTTTTTTCCATTTATATAAAAATTACAAGCGAACCAAGGAAAAGGGAACAGCTTTTGGACACCAACGTTTTTATGTGCTCATCAGGGAACATTCCGTTTGTTTGGTGTCTTTTTACAAACACGAGTAAAGGCAACTCTGTTATTAATCAAGTCATTCTTTTTCATTCTGAATTTTGATGAAGCGATATTTTGTCTCTGCAGCACGGCCGATTAAGAACAGCGGACTCCTGCAGAGCCTTTGGTTCTCTGCGACACACACGATTGATGCTTGTTTTTTTGGGGGGGAATTTTCAACTCAAGCCATTAGTTTTGTAATATTTATCAGAGCAACGATGTAATTTTTTTCCCCCCGTCTTCATTTTCTACCTTAATTGACAGAAAGAAATGGTGTGGGAGTAGTGCCTCATATTTACAGGGTATTCAGAAAAGTATTCATAGCACTACAGTTACAGCCTTCTTCCCAGATGTTGGAGGTTTTGGGAGGGGGGCTGGCGGGTCCCGTAAAACTGATGGATTTGCGAGGAATGGGCAAAAGTGTGCCAAGACAGGTAAGCCAAGCTGGTGTCATCAGTTTTGAAAAAGGCTGTAATTGCTGCCAAGTATTGAGAAAAGGCCGTGAATACTAATGTAATATATTCTCCCCCCCTCCCCCACCCCCAAGGATATTTCCCAAATTCTCAACAAGAAAATATGGTGTTGCATGAAAAATTTAACTAATCCACTTTGGAACATGGCTGTACAGAAACAAAAATATGGAAAAAGCGAAGCGTTGGGAATACCCGTCCCAATGGACTATGAGTGTGCAGAAAATCACCAAGTATTAAAAAAATAAATAAAAAGACGTGTGTTAATGCCAATCTAGGTCAAGGATCATAAGACTACAACCATATCGTGCTCCATGTGCTAGTACTGTAGTTTGGACATAGTGCCGGGTATGTTCAAATTCAAAACCTGAGACAAGCAAGATCACTTCATGAGCACCGCCCCAGGTCTACAATTTCATCTCTCCAGGGAGGAGTTTTGCACTTGACGTGAGTGTGATTAGCCACAATGAATCCTTAACTGACACACAAGAACAACAAACACACGCGCGCACGCTGGAGTTCCATGAAAGCAGTGAAATCTGAGAGTCGTGAATTATCAATGCAACAAAGAACACAGCCCCTTACACGCTGCCTGTTTGATAGAAGCGCCTTGACGCTTGGGTGTCTTCGTGCCAGCCTGTGACATGACATACTGCCAATAATTCACGGTGCAAAGTAGTGAGTATACTCAGTTCAAGGTGGGGGGGGGTGGGGTGGGGGGGGGGGGGGAGAACATCTTTAAAACTCAAAAAAATATATACAGTAAATCCTCGTCTCACCCCGCCTCGGGTGGTGTCCGTCCCTCATTCAGCTCGGGTCCTCTACCAGAGGCCAGGAAGCTTGAGGGTTCTGCGCAGTATCCTTGCTGTTCCCAGCACTGCACATGTCTGGACTGAGATGTCCGATGTTGTTCCCGGGATCTGTTGCAACCACTCATCCAGTTTGGGGGTCACTGCCCCGAGTGCTCCGACCGCCACAGGCACGACTTTTCATCACACCTCTCTGGGCCTCCGTCAATTGACTCACATCTTTCTGAGCCGCCTTGATCTCAGCCTCCAACCGTCTTCTCCATGGTGGGTAACGTATCTCATGGCTTCCATGGTTGCTCTTATAGCCAAGCATCTCAAGGATCACTGATGCCGAAGCGTATATCAGCTCATTGGTTTCCGTGATCGTTACGGTAGGGATCGCCCTCAGTGCTGCATTCACAGTTTCTATGAGACTTTCAGATGGTACTTCACATAGCCGTTGTAATCGGTTTCTAGGTTGCCCAGCTTTCATTCTCGCCATGATCTTAGCTGTCAGGTCAGTTGCTGCCTCGCTCAGCATTTCATTCATTGGGGCTTGCCTCCCAATCTCTTGTATGACCTCCTCCTCCTCTGATCTGGCAGCCTGGGGCCCTTCACCATGGAACCTGCGTTGTACATCATCAATCTCAAGTTGTGACAGCAGTTGCCGTTTGTGGATGTTGGAACGCTGAGTTACTAGTTGTTTCGTGGTCAACCGTGACTGTGGGTTTCGAAGTAACCATTTAGCCCCCATTCTCTGCATGTAACCCCTCTGACTAGGGTTGCTTGAGTAGTATACATACGCACACACTATGCATGAGTTCGCCATCTTTCTCCCATTCCTTCCCACCACCACATTCTCAACTCTTCTCTCGTCTTCAGTCATTTCCACTTTTCTCTCCCATCCGTATCAGTTATCCATCTGTGTCGTTCTCCCGCTCTCACCGGTCCCCGCTTTTTTTTTTCCCACCCGTCCGTCTCTTCATCCACGAGTCACTTTTTTTTCCTCCAGTCTGACACAGAGTGATTTTTTTCCCTCTCAAACAATCTTTGCCTTCGAGACTCAATATCCCTGTGCTGACCGTACCTCCTCCTCCTCCTCCTCCTCCTCTTCACACCGACTGTCATCTCTGAAACCTGACCGAAAAGCATCGTGTCACGGTAGCGGGCCAGTGCACAACGGTGAGTCGGTGTTAGAACTAAAACAGCCTACCGAGCTAACCTGTAAGGACAGGAACTGCACGCATAGCCGTTTTAGTATCCAAGTAACAGAATGGGCGGAGTGTGGATTATTTATTTTGGTTCTATTGACTCCGGTGCTTCTGTTCATTTCTATTGTGCAAGGTGATTATCATCCATGACAGGCAAGAGAGAGTGTGCGCGTTTATTATGACGCGTACATTAGCGGTGGAGCAGCTTCAGTTATTTTTTTTCTGTCTTCGACGCAAAGGTGACGATAGTCGAGTCACCGGTTGTTAAGCAGCGACATTATTGCTATCTTCGTGCCACCACTGTCGGTTTTCCGTTCGTTCGAGGCGCAACTGCAGGTTTGCAGTGCCAAGCAACCACCTGCTGATTGATGCGAAGCGCCTGCGTTGCGAATGCCACAAAACGCAATTGGCGATTTATTAATTCAACCCCTAAAGTAACATGCATGGCGGAAGTGTAAATTCGAGTTGTAGCGCGTATTTATTTTGAGCATATGTGGCAGTTTGCGTCAATAAAGGGCAAAGAGCGACAGCATGTTAAGCACACATTTCTGCATGAAAAACAAAAACAAACTAAAGTTAGCTACTTCACCCAGACAGATATTGTTCAGTTCACTCATCATTATTCTTGATTTTGCTCAGAGCCTCACACTGGAGTGGTGGTTAGCATGTCTGCTTTGCGTTTGCATGTTCTTTGCGTGCATTGTGTGGGTTTTCTTCAACGACTCTGGCTTCCTCCCACATTCCAAAAAACATGCAAGTTGATTCGCTGGAGACTCTAAATTGTACATACTGTAGGTGTTCATGTCACTGCAACCAGTCCAAGATGTACCCTGCTAGCAAGGGTAGGATGCAATTCAACCAGGACCCGAATGAGGATAAGCACGAGCGAAAATGGATGGAGTTTGCTGCCATTTCTTTTTTATGTCTGCGTTATTTGTTTCTCACCCTTGTGTGTATTTGTAAATGCATCAAGCCATCTCTCACTCGCCATCCTTCTATTTTTAAATTCCTGCCTTCCCATCTGTGCGTCTATCCAGCTTAAAGTCCTGATCCGGCCAGCCCTCCCAGGTTTATGAAAGGCGAGCAGCTTTGCAGACGGTGCATATCAAATTCTGCTCAGCTCTGCGTGGATTTTGTACCACAGACAAAGGCTTACAATACATGTGAGCCTTTAGTCGCACATAGACACCGACAAAGAGGAGCTCAGGCTGCAGGGGGGGAGAAAAAATGGAACAGAACAGGGAAAAATGACCGTGGGAATGGAGAAATATACATTATGAAAAGTATGCAAGCGCTAACGCAAGATCTGATCCTTTTACCACTGCCATGACCACGACAGCCATTGCTCACCTTATAAGTGGTTTATAATGACCAGTGATGTCTGCCATCAAGTGATGAATGAGGAAAATAGGGACTGGGCAACAAAACCAACCCCCCCCCCAAAAAAAAGCCCCAAAATAAATTACAAAAATAATATTAAGAAATATTGAAAAAAAAAATCTGCAACTAGGTGGTACCAAACCGCAAGTATGCAGGGGTCCATTATTGGAAGGAAACATCCTTCTAATCCTCCCTACTTGCTTCCCCACCCATTTTTTAAAAAAATGTAATTTCACATTTTTTTATTAATCAAGGGTTAGCCATTCCTGCCGTAGACAGATGAACATTGGCAAGTTTCAGATCAATGCAGTTTAACTGGATCATTTTCCATGGCACAGCTGTCAGTCTCTCCAAACTAACCTAGCTGCGGCACACCGGTTGAGAATCACTGCATGAAGCACGAACATCAATGCTTCATCTTCGATCGCTCAAGTAGCGCTTTACAAACTCCTTGAAACTTCACCACACGTTGACTTCTGACAATGACTTCCTCAACAAACATCCATTTACCACTGTTGATTTGGATTCACTACAGTGGTCTGAAACTAAATTGCCCAATATACAAACTGCACCGGAAGTTCCGGATAATTCTTCAGTGCGAAAACAAAGAGCAGACTGATCGGAACAAAGTGAGAAACCCAGTGAAACTAACAAGGTTGCTAAAAGCTGCGAGTCGACTCACCATGATGTAGTGGCGCTGCATCTCGGTCTTCTCGCTGGCCAGTTTCTCACACTCCAGTTTGAGGCTGCAGAAGGACACACAAGGATATGCAAATGAGATGGTTAACGGTAATCCCCCGCCAGAGATAGGGACCGTGCCCTGTCACGGATAGAAAATAATTGCGAATAACTGCTGCCAACCAGATATATTTATATAAGATTATGACTGCTTATGTTCATGGTTTAGACCACAAATATACCACAAACTATTAACCTAACACAGTATTATAATTTCAAACTCATTTTTTAATAATATCCTTAAAAATAACGATGATTTGACTTAGAAAAAAAATGCAGGAGTTGGCAGAATACATTTCTGCTGACCAATCAATGGCGTGAGTAATAAAAAAATTTTGGGGTGCCTAAATGCTCACAACAATAAATACTTAAATAAATAAAGTAATCAAAAATCACTTGAATGTCATTATCTTTGTCCTTTATCCTCGTCTTGCTTTTGAAAACAATGTTTCCCGACAAATATGTCTATGGGCAGCCGTTACATTTCCTGAGAATATCAAAAAGAAAGTGAGAACGAGGACATCAGGCAGCGATTCATCGTTTACACCAGCAAATGAAACCGTTTTCTGTAATACACGTGAACATGCTGCCGCCGTACCTGTGGTACTGGGCCTGGAGGAACTGGAATTCCTCCTTGATGCGGTCCAGAGTTTCCAGGACGGTGAACTTGAAAGACTGGCCTGGTTGCAAGGGGACCTTGACGGGAGAGAAAGGACAGACATGAAGACAGGATGAAAGACAGACATTCTGTGTGTGTGCACGTGTGCGTGTGTGTGTGTGTGGCGTGTGCGTGTGCATGCGTGCGAGAGAGCGCCAAGATGAAAGTGAAGAAAGGTCACTTCCTCTTCCCACACATCATAAAGCGGTGTGCTCCGCTAATGACTCTTGCTCCTTTTCCCTCTTCTTTCTCCTCCCTCCCGCTCTTCCACATTAGCATCCTCCCCGCTCTCATGGCGACACGCTAATGTATTCGAGCCTACAAAGAGCGGCGGAGGGAGGAAACGTCATTGGAATAACTTCCAGCAAAATCAAGGCACCTGGTAACAGCTAAACAAGGAACAACAGAACAAAACGCCTCTCGGGGGACCGGCCGCCATCCTCCACATTTGTCATGAGCTTGAAGAAAAGACAGAGGAAGTCTTAGATGCTCTTTCCCAAAGTAAGGAAATTACCATTCATATTTGATGCATTCATGGGGTGGGGTGCGGGGGTGGGGGGGGGGGGGGTCACACTGCCCATTCAGTCTCTCCCAAAATTCACTGAACCAAAGTACATACTTAACATTAGAAAAATCTCACAGCACCCCACCAAACAAAAAATGCCACAAGTAATGTATCCTGAAATAATGACATCATCTCAATTTACTGACTCTGTTTGTGCCATGACTTATTCTGTTGTATGAATGGGAACAGGTGGATACCCTGCACAACTTCACATGTTTACAATTCAATTGTAACGCGGCTGACATGAAAAGGCGAATATCACGTTCCCTTCTGAAGCCTTTCAATGAAATGACAGAACACTAGCAAGTTAATCATTCAGCCCGAGTCCCAATGCATCCATTTGAACCCATCGTGCAATGCGCAAAGTGGTATTATGCCCCCATGGCGATCTACCCGTACAGCCAAAGCAAAAAAGATTGGCGGTTTCAGTGGCGAGCTCCATTAGTCTAGACAAGCACAATTCAATTAGATTTCAATTAGTCCAACGGCGGAGGTCAGAGATGTGCGGGCTTCCCCCAAGTAATTAATCCGCCGAGCCGATCTGAGCCGAGCTAAAGTGAGCCGAGACCAGGCAGAGAGCGGGGGAGCTGGAGATGGGCACAACATATGCTAACTTTGTGTGTGTAAGGGATGAAGGGTTGAAGGAATGGTGGGG
The DNA here is from genome assembly GCF_025434085.1 of Hippocampus zosterae. Lineage (NCBI taxonomy): Eukaryota > Metazoa > Chordata > Actinopteri > Syngnathiformes > Syngnathidae > Hippocampus > Hippocampus zosterae. The sequence continues at coordinate 18,519,370 of NC_067458.1, read as the reverse complement.
AGTCTGCCAAAAGATCCCCACTGACCTTGATTTCTACAGTTCTCACAGGGGCGACTGGGTGGGGTGATTCGAGAGTGGGGTCGAGTAAATACGGCCATGGACCTGCTGACAACATCAATATGCATGTACAGTAGATAATCCGTGGGAGCGCACACATTCGTCAAAGAGTGAGGGAGGGTGACGATAGCGGGCGACGACAGACGTACAAAAAAATAATAATAAGATAACGACATGTCTGACAGACAGATGGATTGAGCCAGTGATAGGCTCCTGTGACGTTCTTACAGAGGAGCGCCACAGCCAGATGAGAGAGTGACTGACTGTGTGAGATAGAACGCCATTCAACCCCGTGACACCCCCCCCCTCCCCACGGGGATGGGAGGCGGAAGATGAAGGAAATACTTTTCACCCCGCCCCCCCCCCCCCCCCCGTAATCCCTCCCATTCTTTCTTTACTGTAGTCGACATAAGCGTGCCCATCCAGCCTCTGTAAGACTCACACCATCTGCTCGTATGAGCATATGTACACAACACCGTAAGACAACTCCACAAAGTCTTTAATTTGATTGGAAATGCTTCACGTAGCACATTCGGCGAGACAAAAATGAATCGACGATGACATCGTTCAAAGGGGTTACATAAAGAAATCGATTTACATCTCCCACGGCTTCTCGACACAAACACGTGAATGGGAATAAACACCGGTCCCTTGACATGCAAGTGATCCAACTTCTGCAAAGCAATTAAGAAGAAAAAGAAGACCACATCTGAATCGTCACACTTCTTAATCTTTATTATTGTTTTGTTTTGTTGTTGTTTTTATAACCTTTTCAGTGACGTCGGTTACTAGAGTAGACAGCTTCAAATGTTGTTTTCCCTTATATTATTTTATCATAATGTCACAGTTGTGCATCAACCACTACAATGGACCCTTACGTGTGTTGCCATCCATTATTTTTTTCGATGCCTAAAAACAAATAAAAACACTTGAGGGAAAAAAAAATCATGATGTAGGTTAGCATTATTTGTGCATGGAAAGGTGAATACAGGCATCCCAAGATGATATCTTTTCATATGGTTGCAAGTCAGCAGTGGTTCAAATTAAGTAAATAACTACAATATTTTATTCTTCATTTTAGAATGAAGAACATTTTAAAAATCTAATCTTTTTCAGTCAATGCCGATCAGCTAAACGTCGCGTGATCTGCTCCGATTTCCTAGAGGTCCTTTGAAGCAGTTGAACTGAGAAAAAAAAGGCACCCGAGGGGAAGGAAAACATGGACAATATTTACGAAAGATGGGGGCGTTCGTGGCGTATGTCGGCCTCGGCAAACATTTGTTGTTGAAGTTGAGTGTGCGAGTGTGTCGGGTGTCTCCTGCGCCGTGACAGATGGCCGCGCAGACTGTTTGGGGGTTCGATAGGCTGTCACGAAAGGCCGAAAAACAGCCTCTCGCCTCCTGGATTTTTGAGTAGACTGTGTGTGTGTGTGTGTGCGTGTGTGTGTCTGCGCGCGCGCGTGTGAGCCAGAGATGCAGCCGTCATAGGGAATCAGATATCAAAAACTGATCCTGTTAATCTCAGAGGTAGATGTGAAAGAGGGGAGGGGTGACGGGAAGGTTTAACACCCGCCCATCCACACGCAGACACACATGCGTGGGCGCACGCGCACACACCGAAACGCACACACACCATGTGGGACAGCAGTCGATCACAATTTGGACGGGCTGGCACACCCCGAGCGGAGAATTAGGGAGGATTAACGATGGCCAGCGGAGAAGGGGGGGTGGGGGAGAGGTAAACAAGGGGAGGGTGGGGGAGGCGGTTGAGGCCTGTTTTGACTCGCTCACATAACAGGATTGATTTTTTTACGAGGTTGCTTCTTGTGGCACGAGTTGTACATGAATAGTCCAATTCAATATATAGTCTTATACTGTACATTATAATACAGAGGCATCCATTTTTGTGGCAGGTTCTAGTCTGCTGCAAGGTGTGTTGCAAATCTGCGCAGGGGCAGGTTTGACTATGTTTTGGTATTTGTCAAAATCTTTTTTTCCAAACAGACGCCCTTGTATCCATCCATCCATTTTCCGATCTGCTTTATCCTCACAAGGGTCACTTGCTGGAGCCTATCCCAGCTGACTTCGGGCAGTAGGCCGGGGGCACCCTGAACCGGTTGCCAGCCAATCTCAGGGGACACAGAGATGAACAACCATCCGCGCTCACACTCACACAGAGGGACAATTTTGAGTGTTCAATCAGTCATTCATGTTTTGGGAATGTGAGAGGAAACCGGAGCACCCGGAGAAAACCCACGCAGGCCCGGGGAGAACATGCAAACTCCACACAGGGAGGCCAGAGCTGGAATCAAACCCGGTACCTCTGCACCGTGAGGTTCGACATGCTGACCACTCACCCACCCACCGGGCCGCCCCGCTTGTGTATCAAACAGAAAAATCTATCATCCCGTGTCAATAACCGTTTCTTGCTTTTCAAGGGGCATCGGTGACGTGCTCGCAAAAATGAGGCGGCGATGGTTAGGCAACAAGGTTCTTGAATGGGACACGTTTATCCATCTGGTGGCTGACGTCAGCAACGATTTGTTCTGCATTCTGGTCGAAAGCTATCCACTCCGTTTCTGTGAGTCTCCCTCACTTTTGTAACGCCAAACTTCTGTTCACATCAGCTGCTGTGTTTTATTCCCGCCCCCACACACACACACTTGAAATGAGAGCTCAAGTGCGGAGCAGATGCTCATCTGCGAGTGATTGGGTAAGAAATAATTCGATCTGTCTGCTCATCTTCCGACTCTCCCGCCGTTTAGCCTCTGGTGCACTCGACCAACGCGGCATTAGTAGGCATGCCTGAGCAAGAAGGCACACCAGTCATTCTTCACCCCTCGTTCTTCATTTTGTATGAGCACGTCTGCGAGACAAGCAGACACACATTCAGATAGAACATGAAATAATCATCGGCTGATGAAATATTTAGTGGCATAACACACACGAATAGATAAGAAATGCCAAGTGTTGGCGCCCCGTGTGACTCTGCGTTTGCAACTCACTGCTTTTGAACTGAAGGACGGATATGCTGGCATCTGAGAAACCGTTTCACCGCGGCGGGCGCATCGGATCATATCGTGTTATGTACGGATGCAGTGGGTGAGTCTGGAAAGGCATTTGTGGGTTGGCGGGTCAACAACTTTCATTTTGGATGTGGCAAATTAGCAGAAAAATGTTTGACGGCAGCGTGATACGCAGATACCGGACAATCTTAAAACCGGATGAGAAGATTGCAATCTCGCAGTTACGGGAAGCAAGTTGATTTTGCTTGATTGCTGCGAGTAGGGAGACATAACTTCAAATGGAAAGTCAATTAAAACAGTGATGCCTCAAATTATGAGTGACCCGACTTCTGAGCTTTCACTCCGTCACTTCTTGATTCCCCTTCAAACGTTTTCGCCACAAGAGCTAAACTGATGCAACTGAAATTCACGACAAGCAGGAAGTTGCCAGTGAACAGTTCTTCAAAAAAGGTCCTCGCTTCCAGCACTTTACTGTTAAAATGAAACATGTAACAAGGAGAATCACAGTTTGTGTATTTAATGACTCAGACCTGCTATCTTTAATCCTAAAACGATGCAAGACACCATTCACGGGCGAACAAAGCTAGCATCAACGTCGCGGTCTTGTAACCCTTTAAGCAAGCAATATACGAACAAAAATGGTGCGGAAACATGAGGCAGACATAATACTGTCGGGCATAAATTCTTTATCTTCTGTGGAAAAAAAAGGCTAATATTACTGCAGCTTACTGAGCAGTTGTGTGTGTCTTATTGTGTTTATACTGTATGTACACATTATAATGCTACTTGATGGAGCTGTATAGTGAGGAAATTATTATTATGTTTTGATAAAGTGCAATACAATAGAGTCCTATATTTCTTTTCAAATGAATTACTGTAAAGCCATCTGTCAACCGTAATTGTGTTACCCATGACATACGAGGCAACTAGCACCTTTCCTATCTCGCAATAAGGTCGATTTATGTCCTATGGTTATCGTTGCACACTAGCACCCACAAAAAAAGCATCACACAAAAAAAAATGAGTTGACGAAAAACAATGTGGTGCATTTGCTTGTTCATAAAACTCACAAGATTCAAACGTCGCGCTCAGATTCTGCGCGCACACATTCGTGAAAGGCTGGTTCTCATTCATGGCGCACCTGTGTGTGTGTGTGTGTCTTGATGCTCCTATGAAATAAAGCGTTGAGGTGTGTGTTTCAGATGTGAGGAGAGGCGCTGGTGTGTCATCACAATAAAACGGTCTAAGTAGAATAGCTCGTGGCAAAACACACGCAGACAACACACCAAGACAGACACTGAGGTGCAAATGGACACATAAAACATGAAAGGACAGGGCACACACACACACTCTTGCGGAAACACAAACATCCAGTCGAATCAATGACATGGCTGCATAGAAAATCCAAACCGTCTTCGCGATCCACCGAGCAGTCTACAACGCAGATCTGAATCGAATAAGAAAAAGCCATCATGCCTTTTGCCGTTTCATCTTTGCAAGAAATCCTCCGCCACTTCCGCGGGGACAGAGCCGCAGAAAGGAAAAGTCACGTCCATTCCGGCCGACGGGAAGTTGAAGTGCAAGTTTTTATGCAAGGAGGCATGCAAGGTTAACTTGCAACATCTGAGTTGTCCAAATCGAGTGAAATCAAAATGGATCGGATCCAAGAGCTGACTGTCAACATGGAGTCATCCGACCCTTTTGCAAAGTGCTTGTCCTCTTTAGGGTCACGGGTGAACTCGATCTTATCGTTGCCAGTCAATCAAGAGGGCACACTAAACTTTTCGCTCACCCTTCCAATTGTGCGCCTTGACGGTGTTTAAATGCGAATGTTCCACAGTCATGTACAGACCTTGCCTGCGTGCGCGCTTAAGCGAGAGCATTTGCATGAGACGGAACAACAGGAAATGAATATTCCAGCTGCACTCAGAGAGGAAGATTGTATCTAAAACGAGAACCGGGATGAACTTGGGGCGTGTTCCGAATTATATGAGCGCGTTCCCAAAAAGTGACTGCGCGGCGCTGAAAAACCTGATCGCGGCTCTTATTCCCTTTACACAAAAATGCAAATTCCAAATGAAAACACGGCAACAACACGACCAAATGTGTTAACGCCTTCACAGACTCAAAGCCTCCTCCCAAAAAATAAAATCAAGCAGCGGCGCACTCCTTTACTGCAAAACACGATCTGCAAAATGGAAGATGAAGCGACGAAGTTCCCGGCGCCCCGTAGCTTCCTACTCGACTACTCTTTCCTCTTCGCCTCTTATTTCGTCGACATATTGACTTATGCCGTCCTTTTCCGTAATAAGCCACCTAGTGTTCGGAATGAAACACAACACAATTGACTGTTTTTTTGATCATTTTAACCGCGAGAAGTATTTGTGTACTCAAATGTCATTATTTGTACTTCAGAAAATAGTATCAGTGCATCTTCAATCAACTTCATGAGCCTGGACTGAGATTTGATTCCCGTAACTCAGAACTGCGAGCCACAAGTGCTAACCACTAGTGCGCCATGCTCAGTATTCACAGCGTTTTGTGTAAAAACACAAAATCGAACAGGCTCATCGTGTTTTTAGAACCAAGGGACCATTTGGGGGGGGGGGTTCTTCATGGTGTGATTTAAATTTGATGTGCCGCGTTCTCAGCGTGAAATAAAGCCGATCATAAGGATTTTCAGCTTCGCTCCTTTTGCAGTACTTGCAGTATAGCTGCGCACACAAACAAGCGCACTTTGTGCGAGTTTGCTTCGCTCACACTTCGTCATGGATCACATTTCATTGCTGTACCAGAAATAAAGACATGCTGGCGGAGGGGATGGTGGTAGTAAAAGGGAGGGGGGGCGGGGTCATGGACAAATAGTGTGAGCGTGGGAGTGGGGTTTAGATGGTGGACATCAGCCTGTTGGGGGGGTGCAACTTTATCAAAAAGTCATGTCGGCAAGCGTGAGGAGGGATGCTCCCACTCTCCCTCCTCTCATTCATTTTCATTTCTGCTCTTTTTCAAGAATGCCCTTTTTTGGGGGGGGGGGGGGGGTCTTTTACTTTCCGCCTTTGTTACTTCACTTCCTCTCTCTTTCAGCAGTCTTATTAACATTCTCCGTGCACACGTAATTGATTCCTCATGCCTGACTCTTGTGAAATGTCATTCATAATTCTCTGTGATAGTTATGTGTGTGTGTGTGTGTGTGCGTGTGTGTGTGTGTATTATTTGGCAGGGAAGTCAGTCTGCGGGCTCACACAGCAAAGTGGCCACTGACCTATTTGTATCACAGACATGGAGAATGACTAATAAATCTGATTATAGCGAGCGGGCCACGAGGAGGGGAAAAAAAAAAACCCGCCACACTGAAAGCAAGCTGTCATTCATCCCTCTGGGCTTTTCCCTTTTTTCTTAATGTTATTATTTATTGTTATGTATGCCTGCGTATTTCACCTTTATCTCACTTTGTATTTAACCTTTGTTTTACCCCGGCGGCTACATTACTGTCACTGCCTGACGGCACTTGAGGGCGGGTGAGGCAAGGAAGGCGCAGCAGGATTTTTCTACAAGTGACAACGGCTATGTGGGAATGTAACTGTCAATGAAATAATCCTTCGCGTCGAGTCGAGAACACCTTCCAGTACAACGTACACACCGTAGTGAGGAGCACGTACACTTCCGAGACTCGACTAGTGCTCCAAAACAACACCAAACAGAAAGTATGGTGAAGACTAAGGAGAAGGAGAGAGCCCCCCGCTCAACCGCCAAAAAAAATAATAATAATCAAAAAAAATGAATGAGACTAAAACATCGGGATGCACTTACCGGATGCCTGCCCTGAGGGTACATGATCCCAGGAGAGGAGAGGCTTCCAGTCCGTTTGACGGCCAGGTTAGTCCCCTGGCCCTCCACTCCTCTGCCCTCCACGGGTTCACAAAGTCCACTTCTTCTTCTTCTTCTTCTTCTCGTAAAGTCAATCCAATGCGGGGCTATCCGACGCTGTCATGAGAACACACAAGACTTAGTTTCCACGCTCTCCTCTTATCAGTCTTCCTCCTGCTGTGATCAGTCAAGGTCCAAACAGAGTGACATGACAATTACATCCTCTCTCCCTCTTCCTCCTCCTCCTCTTCTTCTTTTCCTTTTTCGTCTCCCCCTCTTGCTCCTCACGTCTCCTGGCGCCCTTTCTTCACCCGGCCGTCCACTGACAGAAACATAAACACACAGATGGATGGTCTTCCTCCTTTGTGACACGCTGCTGCAGAATGGAAGAGGAGGGATGAGGAGGACAGAGTGAGAGAGAGAGCTTTGTTTTTTTTTTAATATGATGGGGGGTGTGGGGAGGGGGGGGGTAAAAAAAGAGGAAAACAGGAAAGAAGAGCAGGTCAGTGGAGGATCCAGCGGGCTTTTCAGCAGCAAGCCCTAGACTGTAATATATTGTGCCTGTTGGCTTCAACACAAACAGGACAGGCTGCTAAAGCTGCTCTTAAGGTGGAACTGAAAAGATAGGCAGAGGGAGAGAAAGCGAGAGAGACGGCTCTCTTTTCAGTTATGGTCTCACACGCACACAGAGCAATCAGTCATGCGCAAAGACTGATAAGGAATTGAGATTCCCAAACAAACGCTCTCAGACACCAATTCGCATCAGTTATCACTGCGCGCGCACATGCGCGCCGTTATTACTCAAGTTACTCGTGGAGATAACACCATGCACGCCTGCTCTTCACATGTAGTGACATACATGAAATATGGTGACGGCGGTGAAAAATGACACGCGATATAGTGGACAACTGCAATGCTATTTGTCAAAGAAATGAATTGAATTAAAGTCAAACGGTCACCAGAAAGAAAAAAACTAAAATAGAGCAAGGTTCGACATTAATGGTGGCCCAATGGCCAAGCGCCACAGCCATTACCTAACTTCAGATGTTGGCCCAGTCTAAATTCCTTTCACTTTGAACATTCTGAATTGGCATGCAAGTGTGAAGTCTGCCGCACAATGAATGCCGTGGTCCAAGCCAACCGAACAGTCGCGCACTAAGCAACGCTCTGCGACTACTTTTCACGAATGGTCGAATGTCGGCAATTAGTTTTGTGAAATTTTGAATTGCAAGTGAATGTTGCAAAAGTCGCAACCAATTAAAAATACCACAATCTTTAACAATGTAAATTACTTTTATGCCTACATGGCAATTTTCAGGCTACCAGGCAGGGTATTTGTCAGACACACACGCATGATCGGGGGCGGGGGGTGGGGGGAGTGGTCTCCAAGTGCCCACTCCACAGCGGCCAACTTTACTTCATTCGGAAGCGGAGATCTTCTTGCTGTTCTTAGCGTGCCCATCTCCTACATGGACTCCAACGAGTCCGCTTCCATCATGCAGTGAATGGGAATGAGGGGAGCCTCTTCCATTGGATGGCAAATGTGTCCTCCCACAACTGCGCAAACACCCCATTCTTCCTTTGACTTTCCTCTCCACACACAGTGTGATGCGGAACGTATTTTCCCAAATACCGATTGTCAGGTGTTTTATTATAAGGGAAGAACACCAAAGTAGCAGCAAGAAAGTGTGCCTCCAAATGAAATGTCATCCAGATCAAGTGAAGCCAGTGGCACTACGGCAGGTGTCACACATGACGTGATGAAGCTTTACATCCACACGTCATCAAAAATCACTAACTCAAACACGGAGCGGGATGAACAACATGCCAGAAAACCCCTTCACGAGTCCAGTTAAAAAGATCTGTTTTTCTATTTCTGTCCCGGCTGTTACCTCCTTTGCACACGTTATTTACAGGACGGCTCGGTAAGTCGCGTTATTTAAAGTCTTTCCATGTTGAGAGCACCAGCCTGGCCCAGACGTCTTTTGGCCCCGCTTCATAATGGCTTTATCCGTCGCAGCTCTGCCTTTGAACTTGATCAAACAACCATTAATCCGGCACTGTTGAATTGGACACAGTCGTCTTGGCATGTGGGCGCAGGGTTTCCAGTAAGGCATTTGATAACAAGAGGGTCAGCCAGAGGGCAGCCCTCAAGTGTTAATTATGGTCACATACAGTACCGACATCCCGTTATACAATACGGGGACATTAACAAACTACTTCTGGGGAACGCCTCCTTGCACAGCCCCGAAATTCAAGTTGGACTTCTTGTCTTGGTAAAAGCAAAGACAATGACAAACTGCATCATTACAGTGGTATTTCGTCTTACAAGTGAAAAACCATCACTCAGTGGATTTTTTTTTTTGTGTTGGCATTGTGGTCATTTTAAAACATTAATATCTAAAGAATTCTATATATTTGAACACAAGCCGTGTAAACACAAGAGGACAGAACATACAACTAAATTCCACAGGCATATATTCTTTATCCACTGAGGAAAACGACTAATTCTGCAGCTTCCTTGAGACAGTCTTCGGTGTTTAATCATCATTTGTAGATTTGTGGATGTAATGCCTTTTCAGACTTTTTAAGGATCTGTGGGAACCATGGCAAAGCATAATTTATCATTTGATTAGAATTGTGGCAACATCAGCAGTTCCAAATGGATCAATCTACAACAGTAAAATTAGAACAGAAACTTCACAGGTCGACTTTGTCCTCTCATTACGTGCATCGACAACAAAAGACAAAGAAACAATGAGCGTATCCCTGAGAAGGACTCTGACCCACAAACCAGATACTAAGATTTGCCGCTGATATCATTGAAAACAAACACGTAATTCTGGCTCAGTCTCATAGTTTGTATAGAAATTGTATCGGGCCGGCAGACTGACTTCCCTGCCAGACAAACACACATTGTAAAACAACCGTTCTCATGGTTCTACACAACAATACACTGGAATGTAATTTAAATTATTTCATCGTATTATAATTAGACATAATTTTATGAAACCCTGATGTGATAGAGGGAAAGAGCCACCAGATTCGGAATCAGCGCCAAAGGAAAATAAAGACCATCTCTTAAAGTTCAAGTGCATCTCTGAGACCAATGGCATTCCCATTTAGTTCAATGGAGAAAGAGGATTTTTAGATTATAATGCTTTGCATTGAAACCGCCTGATGAAATCAAATGATCTCTCCAGACACAACTTTATCGTGCTGTTTTCACATCTTTTTGGTCGAGAAAAAAAACTTTTTAAAATTAGTCTTGGACGCACGTGAACCCTAACAAAATGGCGTGTGTTCACCGAGATGGTTAAAATATGTCTTAAACATGAGCGTAAAGAGGGTCTTGATTTTAAAAACACCTGTCAAAATCACTTACAAACACGATCATTTGATGAGGGGAAACTACGTGATGTATTTGAGTACTTTGACCAAATAGGTTCGTGGTTAATAAATTCCACATGAGACGGCGCACTCTGTTTGGAGATGGGGCGTGGGTAGTGTTCAGCGGATACTCACTAATAACACATGTAAATAACTATCGATGCACTTACAATCGTGAGAAAAGATGACATTTAGAAGAGGTCACCTGTCAAGAAGAGCACCACTCTGCCTTCCACTTCCTGATACAGCAACAACAAGCACCAAAAAGCGCGCGAAGACTCATTTCCAGTCCTTCTACGTCTCAATTTCGCCTATTCAGATGCGGCTATCGCCTGGTTCCACCTTAAAAGCTCGGCTTGCCGGGAGTCTATCCTCGCGCGCTGAGTGGATGAAGATGAGCCAATCGTCTTCGCTAAGACCCCACGTTGGGTCCTGACGTTATATCAGGCACTGACCAATGGGAGCGAGGAGACGACTGGGAACGGAAGAGGGAGGGGAGGTTTGAGGAGTCTTATGGGGATTGTGGGCATTGAAGTTCCAATTATTCTGCTCGTGCGCGCGCAAACACACTCACACACACACACGAACACGCACACACGCACACACACGGAGCGAGTGAGCACACAAAACACCCACACTAGACCGTCAGTCACGCGACGTAAACGCTCACTAAATTCCAGCGTTAAATTCAACTCCTAAAGAACACAAAGAGTTTAGAAGACAAATACACCTTGCCAGTTTGTTTCATATTGGCTAGATTTAAGTTAACATGTCGACTAAAGTGGAGGGAAAAGAACTCGATTTGAATCTCAGACTTGACTATGAATGTAATTTTGATTTGTATAAAGCACAATTTATTTTATTTTATTTTTTATTTTTTGGTCATGTTACATTGTTTAACATAAAACGCGGGCTCGGTTAAAAAATAATTCTTAATTGTTTGCCTTCCTTCACAAGAATAAATAAATAATAGACGTTAAAAAAATTGTCATTGTGCGATTGAATGATTTATGATTAGGATTTATATTGGTGCCCATGTCTATTCAATGAATATAGAAGAAAGAGTCAACGTTCATTATGACAAATTTATTAGCAAGAATTTCAAGGTAAATGTGAAACATAGAGCACGTCGAGTAATACTTTCTTGATACGCTGCAATTTATGAGAAACTGCGTCTAAACTTTTCAGTGATGTTAAAAAGTGCCCACACAAATATTTATAGTTCACGTATGGAAAAAGGAAAAACCTATGGAAAAAGGTTTTTCGACATTAAAACACACATGACATCAGGAAGAAAAATAATATGGATTTTTGTAGCTCTACCATAAACAGCACGGACACCGCATGCATTGACTCCAACAAATAGCAATCAAAAAGCCATTTGTCAAGAAATGGCTTATTTGATTGGCGATCAATAAAAATGGATTACAGCTTTTACTTCAACACTCAGCAGAACAATGCTAAATCGATCCCCGTGGCTCTCAAGGCGGCAGAAACTCTGCAATATTGTGTTAGAAGCCTCCGCACCTGCAGGGGGCGCTAATTTGTATTGGCTGTTACAACACAAAAGCCAGGATTGCTGCTGATTTTTTATTGTAATCGTAAATAACTTTTCACTGTCTGGCTTATCGCGTCCGTCATTTAGCCTATAAATGTTGACATAATTCCGTCGGTATGTCCTGGAATGAAGGCCTTTGCCTTCATGCCAGTGAGCAAATATGATCTTGCAACCCTGCAAGCGCAATCGTTCAACGATGTGTGCTTGAGTGTGTGTGTGTGTTTGCTTTGCATGTGTTTTCTTTGTGTGTGTTTGTGAGATGTTTTGACACGAACACCGTATATGTGGGACATGTGCAGGAACGGCGTGCCAGAATTAGCTTCCTCCAACTTCTTTCCTGCTCCCCGGCAGCAGGAAAGAACTGTGTCACTCATATGTGTGTGTGTGTGTGCGTGTGTGTGCACCAAGTTTGACATTGACGTATTTTCATATTGTTTGACTCCTATGATGTTTATGTGCTGACGTATTTACTGGATTTATTATTAATGCTTTTTAGAGCTTTGATATGAGGCATCATCTGGAATGAATAAGTTTTGGCAGACGTTTTTCTGGGAATATTGGTAACATCTATGCTGATTTCAGCTAGCCCGTTAATGTCGTTTTGCGTTGTATGTCAGCGTTAAATTTGAAGACTTCAGATATCCAATGTTTAATTCTCTTCTGTTGTGTACTCTGATTATGTGTGTCGCTGCGCCGTGCGGTTTAAAGTGTTAGTGGTTTGAAAGCGTTATCGTCACTGAATCATGTGCTAATTACCATTAGCTTGTCTTTGGCGGTTCGCATTATATTATTGCAATAAGATAGTGGACTCTTGTTAGATGAAATTAACTGATTTGGTTGAAAATGTTTGTTCTTCACCTCAAGGAAATAAACTAGAAACAGCTTTTAGAATTTTCCAGTGTTTTAACCGAACTCTGAAAAGTATCATGAGCACTATCGGGCTAGTGCTAACACCACATATAAAGGTAATGGAATGAGGATTTGCCTGATGCCCTCATGTGAGTCAAAAGAAGTGACAGCGACTCGTCATGCTATTAATGAGCTTTAACAAGATCCGACAGTCAGGGAAATGAGGCGAGCCGGCACGATGGCGTCGACATCACTCACTGTCCTGCCCCGGCACTCAAGAAGCTAAAGCAAGATGAGTGGTGGCGCCCCAGCAAGTAGCCCACTCAACTCATGAATTTTAGCGCACTGTGAGTAATAAACATGCGTGGCACGGTAACAATGGTTTGCCCCTCCACTACCAACTTTCGTGGTTGCGAGTTAGAATCCGGACTACGGCCTTCCTGTGTTCGTGTTTCGGTTCCACAGTCCAAAAACATGCATGCTAGGTTCAGTGAAGTATCCGAATTGTCCCGAGGTGTGATTGTGACTCCGAATGCGTGTCTATCTATATATGCCCTGTGAGTGGCTCGCGAGTGGCGACCAACATATGTCGTACCTCGTTTCCTGCTTGAATTCCAGCTCACCTGTGACCCCGGAGAGGAGAAGTGCAAAAGAAAATGCATGGATGAATGATAAGCACTATCCGTCGCTGGGCAAATTCCTTCTGAAAAAGAACAAACACATTTGAATCAATCATTTTGCAAATATTACAGGATTCATGAAAATGTCAATGTCAGTGGGCTGGATTAAAATACGGAGGAGGGGGCTTTTCGCCTGCTCTACGTGTAACTTTGCATATCATGTTTAATTTACCAAGTCATTTTGTAAGCCACATTAAATGTGAGCGCACATCGAGATAGAAGTGCACATTCGTATCCATGTGTGTACGGTATGCAAATAATTGTGTGAGCACACAACGTACATACCAGTTATATCACGTCGTGTATACCAAGTACTAGTGTAGCGTCTAAGTGTGAATTACGTGCATGTCACTGTGTGTAAAAGTGTGTGTGTGTGTGTGTGTGTGTGTGTGGCTGGAGTATGCAAAGTGGTTATCAGCCAACTTGGCACAAGGCAGTTGTGCAACTAATTGGAAGTGAGGCAGGCTGCAGAGAATGCACTCGCTGCTTATGAGTGAGCTCAACGTGCTCCCGCACGCACAAACACACACACACACACACACATTCACAATACAAAAATACATTAGCCTTTCCCCTTCAATCAATAGTGTTTTTCCACATAGTGGAAAAACGACAATAGAAGCTCTGAGGTCAGACATAATTATGCTGGTTGATAGCGATGACTGGGGTCTAGGTTGACTAATATTGCTAGTTTTGGCTTCTATGTTGACTTGAAGGTTTCGATTTTGTTTTCAGGCTGATTTGGACGTTTCGGGCTAAGTGCTACATTCATCGAGTTATCTTGGTGAAGGTCTGAGGCTGACTGGAATTCTTAGTACAGAGTGCTCGGTCGATGAGCGAGCCCAGGCTTCAGATTGGGCTGATTTGGAAGCTGTAGGTGTTTTCTTAAGTGCTGGGGTGGAACTCCACTGCACACTCCCATTTCTGGTTTTAGGTAAGTGAGCCAATCGGCCACTAACAACTCCAAAAGAACAATAATAACATACTGTATATATGGTACAACATACACATTGTGTGTTACAACAATACTTAACCATATTCCCAATTCCATATGCAACAATGGATGAAATGGTTACGTTGATGGTCAAAATCTTCGCAAAGTGTGCGCACCTTACACAAACCTTGGTCCCAGTTACAGTATATGCCCAGGTAAAAGTTTTAGTCTATTTTGGAAGGATCGGGCCAGGTTTTCGCCCTAAAGTCTTCCTCTCCCAATTTCTGTCTCATTGCCCGTTTGAAGACACGCAGTAAATGAATGCATTATGTAATTCTGTAGTAGCAAGGCTTCTTACAAGCAGGTGCACAGAGAGAGGATGCGGCAGAGGTGAGAACGCTGGAAACAGAGCAGATGCGTGTGAGGAATAATGCCCAGAACATGTGTGGCATGAGTGTGTGTGTGGCATGACGGGGGGGGGGGGGGATTGGCCTAGGTGCAGATGGCGGATGTCAGTGTTGAAAAATTCATGATGCCATGTTTGGGGGACTCCTCAGGGGATATGTTGATGTTAGCGAGGGCACACATACAAACACACACACACACTCACACGCATGGGGAGACACACCTCTAAGGTGTGTGTTGATAATATGGAATGCTAGAGAAAAGGCACATATGCCAAATGCAGAGATATTCATTATGGCTTGTGTTGCTTTTATTGTATTTTTAGAGAAAACCAATCCATGAACTGGACTCAGTGCAGTCAGTGCGGTTTCAGTGCCACACTGCGACAGTCTGAAGGGTGGTCCCGGTGATTGACGCCATGGATGCATTCACACTTACTAAGAATTTAGAGTATCCAAAGAACCTAACATGCATGTTTTTAGAATGTGGGAGGAAACCGGAATAGCTGGAGAAAACCTATGGAGGCACAGGGAGGAAATTGTACGCTGGATGGATGGCAAGACTTTTTTTTCCTGAAACAGAATTGAAATCAGCTGGGTTCAGTTCGTGCATAGTGACACTGTGAAAGTGAATGTGTGTCTGCCTGCTGATTTAGTGGCGACCAGTCCATTGTATGGTTGACCAGTCAAGCGCAGGGCACACACACACACACACACACACACACGCACACACACACACACACACTTGATGACAATGTTCGCTCAATGTTACTTCTGCATTGGTGTCACAGAGGACGTGTCATAAAAAAAATGAACATGTGCATTTTAAACTATGGTTGCAGTCATAATAAAAATTGTATTCAGGCCAAACTAAAAACATGCTACATTTTTTTCCCCCATCACGTGCACTAAGAGTCTCCCATGAGTCACCACATTAATCATTTTGGGGTGTTGATGACTGACCAGCTTTCTGCACGTCGCAATTACGGGATGATAAATGATGCTGGGTGCTACATAGCAGTATTGAGGCAACGGGGAGCACCTCAGTTACAACGGCAGACTGACAAGCAAGCAAGGAAGGACTAGTGGGGACCCGGTGGGAGCCGGCCCAATGAGAATCACAAAATACCGCACAGGGACACCTGCATGGAGCGAGATGGATCAAGTTGCTGGATCGGAGCATCCATTTAAAGAAAGAAAGAAATAAATAATAAGTAAACAGGTACGAACTGCAATTACTGGATTTTCTCAAATCAAAATCTCTCGCCCAATACTGTATTTTCGCAAGTGTTGGCCATCCCATGTAAACACATCAGGCCTGAATTAAGTCGCCGGTTGCGTCACCCGCTTAAAGAGGAAATGGAAAATTGGCTAGTTCATGTCCGCTGTACTTGTGTGTCGAGAAGAAAAGTGCCTTGAGATACAAGTTCAATTTGTTCCATGACCATTGAAATAAATGGAAATGCCATTAATCTGTTCCAGCCCCCCCCCCAAAAGAAAACCACACCATGAAATGGAACTCAAAAAGATGTTTTTTTTTTGTCTCAATGCATGAATTGAATCGCCATTGTGTTGCTCTGTCTGCAATGCCAGCCTTGGTCACCTGGGGGCAGTATGAGATAGAAAGAGATATACTGGTACTACTCTCAGCTCATCAGTACAGCATTTGTTGTTCTTCGCAGAGGATAAGGAATGTATGTGACTGGCAGTAAATCCAAGAAAATTGTTCTGTTTTTAGTGCTGTGTTTTGGGGTCAATAAAAGAATAAGTTATTTTTGATTATGGCTATTGCGTCCAGTTAGCCAGAGGTGTTTTTACACTTGGGCTCACGTTGATGGATGAAGGTCGTACAGCGTGTGAATGAATTAGTGATGAGGATCGTGATGATGAAACATCAACAGCCCAGCCGGTAGCCTGAATATCGCAGAGGAGGCAGGCCTTCATCTTCAGAAGCTTTCTTGGTCAGACCTGACCTTGTCGTGAACTTGTCAACCCTCAGCACTACTCCACCAATGCGTGCACCCGTGACACGTTACTTTTAGCAATCCAAGTCCACAGACTGCTTCTTCTTGATTTGTTTTGACAGTCGTCACCAATTTGAAAGGGCACTTTACATACCGATGGGATTTATTGGCTCATTATGCAAGGTTACTTTGAACGTCCCTGTACACGGCATTCAGCAGTACGGTGTGCGAAGTTGCCTGACACACCTTTGGGGTTCTGTGATCAAATTGTGGCCTTGGCCTTGCTGTGTGGCATTTGCGTGTTATTACCATTTTTTGTGGGTTTTCGGTGGGTATTGCAGCTTCCTCCAAATATATAAAAATAGCAATCTTTGAAATATTACCAAGCTTTTCCCATTGTCTCATCTTCTGAAAAAATAATTTTCATTTATTTTTTAATCTTTGAAAAACTCATTTTTATGAGGGAAAAAGACTACCTTGAAAACAATTATTTTGGAAAAGTTTTTGTTTTTAATCTTGAAAAGATACTTAAAGAATAGACACATTTTCTAAAGAATATTCATAATAATAAAAAACTTAAGTTAAAAAAAGAAGGCTTTCTGATCTGAAAAAAATATGACCAATCTGGTCACATATGAAAAAAAATGCTTTTTCATCTTAAAAATGAATTGGCAAAATAAAATCTTTTAATCCCAAAAAGGGCGATCTTGAAAAAAAATCAGACTGGCTAAAAATAAATAAATACATAAATAAATAGAACATTTAAATGCAAGTTGAAAATTTGAGCTGTATAGATCATAGTAAAAAAATGTAGACTTGACTTCCCCTTTAACAAAAAAAAAATGTTTAAAAACTGTCTTAAAAAATGTCTTTACCTTGAAAAATTTGTATTTTTAATTTGTGTAAAAAAAAGGAGACTTTTTAATCTTGTAAAGTAAACATGCCTTACAATAAGTTTTAAAAAAAAGGACTTAATCGAATACGATGGCGACCAGTCCAGGGTGTATCCCACACCTTTTGTCACAAAGTCAAATGGTGTTGGCTCCAGCTCACGATTATGAGGACAAGGATGGATGGATAGATGGATAGATGGATGGATGTACACTGTCTCCATAACTACCGTTCCATTCCATGCCTTATGCAAATGGAGATGACGCTAGGGAAAGAGGGATGGGAAGACAAAGATCTCAAAAAAGACAGGACGACGGTTACAAGGAGGAGATAAAAAGGTGAAAATGGGAGGAGGGCAAGAGTGAGAAAGAGAAGATGAGGAAGAGGGTCACTTGAGGAGAGGAGAAAAGGACATGCTGAGAGTGCGTGCGTGAGCTCTCACTGCTTCCTGCTGCTGCAGAGAAGCAGCTGCCACACATGCGGGTGCGCACACGCACAAGCACAGACCTATGGGGAGATGTACGGAGAGCACAGACTGGGAGATTAGAAAAGCAGGCCAATAGGACGCTTTCCCATGATGCATTTGTGGGAGCATCCGCATTAGACGAGCTGTGTCAACACTCACTGCTGCTCCAGCTGAGGCCGGCATGCGCACACGCACACGCACACGCACACGCACACGCACACACACACACACACACACGGACTAATAAGGAGCTCATCCTAGCATTTTCCTGGTGTGGACCAGATAAAAAGGCCACGCATGCAGTGACACTGTGACAGCGTAGATGTCAAGGTTTGTGCTACACCATATATAAAGACATGCGCACAGCCACACACACACATAATAATTAGATGATAATCATCCAAGCATACTTCTGGTATGGATCAGATAAAATGCAAACGCAAAAGTCCACACTGTAAAAGTGTAAATGTAAAGAATTGGGCCACACTTAGATAGAAATACAAGTCTGGACAGGCGCACACACACACACGCGCACACGCACACGCACACCCACACACACACACACATTCTAACATGATGAAAATGTCCACATATAGACAAATGTCCATACATTAAAAGGGTAAAGGGCTGCGCTAGACACATAGACAAGAACACATTTACACACATGTAGGTATTATAAGGGATGACGACAGATGGCCGCAAATGCATCGGCAGGAACATTTTAAGGTTAAAATAAATAAATAAAAACGCAGAGGGAATCTTTGATGTGACAAAGATGAATCATGTACGAGTGAAGGGGCGAGGGAGTGTCACGCTGTCATGAAAGAAAGAAAAAAGGAAAGTACAAGATGTCACGTTGAGATGGATGGATGATGGAAGAAGGATGGATGGAAGAATGAAGGGGATGAGAGTGACACGCTCCCGACGAGGGGAGGAAAATCACAGCGTGGTGGTAGACCGAGAGATTGACGATGGAATGATGGACGGAAAGATAGAGCAGGGCCCGGTAATCAAGGAAAGCGAGAGGATGGAGGGATGGAGGACGAGTGCGTTCTCAATGAGTCAATCATGATTAATCAGCATGCTTCTCTCTCGCTCTGCTTCTCATTGTGCACTAAATCATGTACATTCATTTTTCGCTCTTTTTGGTTTCATCAAATAATGGCAACGAAACAGACACAGAGACGGCCTGATCAGACATGATGAAGCAGCAAGTGGTTCATTACTTGCTGCTTATTTGAGGACACTCACTTCCGGGTAAATGTCAACAATAGGATGTTTGCGCTCTGGTTCCGTTCGACTGAGTGTGACAGCAGCTGGCGGAGTAAATGAAGTCGAAGAAGTTGGAAAAGCGTAAGAATGAAGATGTAATGATCATATGATGAGAATAGTTATGATTAGAGTTTTATTTTTTTTATTAGTATTTTTGGTAAATCTAAGATAAAAGGTCATCTATTTTAAAGACTGAATCTTTCAATTTTTGGTATAGTTAAAATAAAGTCGTATGAGGTTCTTTTTTTTCAGGACAACAGTCAAAAGATAGAAAGTGGTGATTTTCAAAAATGAAAAATCCAATTATTAAAAAAAAAAAAGAGAGATAATGCTATACATTTTGTCTGATGTTTTTCCAAATTGAAAAAGTTATATTATGAGAATTTTTCTTTCAAAATATATTTGCTGAGAGGAATAGAACATTTTCTAGTTAGTTAAAGATAAATTATATTTGGTAAAAACAGCAAAATCATACTTTTCAGCATAAAGTTGTAATATGAGAATAATGTTAATTTTTTCCAGGTGAATAAATTGTCACATTTTTTTCCAAGACAAAAAGTAGTATTTTTGTTCTTGAATATAAAGTGTTAAAAAGGCACATATGGTCAAGATAAACATCTGTCTTTTTGTAGATAAAAGTACAATTTTCAAGATCCAAGTTTAAAAAAAAGACTATGTTGGGGGTTTTTCAAGCTAACAGTCACGATAAAAAAAAGTTGAAAATTTTTGAGACAAAAAGTGGCATTCTTCTCGAATTTTCGCCTATAGGAGCCCCTCTGCAGTGTGGAAACCCCCCAAAAAGTTCAGGTTGCGACAGTATTGTAAAAGGGTAAATCTAAATTAATCTAAATCCAAACACTGCGTGAGCATCACAAGCGGGTGTAAACGGGTCAAAGTTGATGCGGTCACACGTGGCTGACAAGAGGTGTCAAGCCGAGGGAACAACCGTTTTGTGTGAGCGTGTGTGACAATGCTTTACCTTGGACGATGATCGACGTGAAACAACAGCTCCTCCTCGTGGACGTACAGGGAACAACAAGCACCTCGGGCTCTAGTTGACTGCACTCATATTTCCTGTATAAAACACCCGTTAAACAGTCTTCGCATTTCAGACAATCAATAACCCTTTTGTCATCACCAGGCCGTGTCTATATTTTTTTTCAATAATTCATATCTTTCAAAGACAATTTTTCAAGATGAAAAGTGGTACAGTATATGTCTCCTTCACACACACACACTGCCCCATGGTACACCACCAAACTCTGGCTAATGAAAACCAGGAAACGACTCAACCAACAAAGCTGGATTCCCGGTTCACACCGTATCATACAAGTCTACAATTCAACAATAGAAAGACACCCTCAACGCTGCACGCTCCACTTACGACTCCAGCCTCACCCACTCCCAAAACACCAAGACCCTCTTCTCCACAATAAATAAGGTCATCAAACCCATGGACAACGCGTCCCACTCCTTCTCACCTGACAAATGTAACTCCTTTTCTATTATTCCAGGCAAAAATTGACACCATCTACAACCAACTGGCCATTTCCATTTACACCGCCCCCCAACCTACAATCTGTCACCAGCTCTCCCAGGTCACCCCCTCTGAAGTTGGTACATTACTCTCTGGCATAAAGACCACCACCTGCAACCCATGACTCTATCCCGTTACACATGTCCTTAAAAAGCCCGGCCTCAACCCCAAAATCCAACATAACTATCGTCCCATTTCTAATCTCCCGTTTATGTCAAAAATACGAATTGGTCACCTCACAACTCGACACCTACTTCAACTTCAATAACCTCTACGAAGCATTTCAATCCGGCTTCAGATCCCATCTTGGCACAGAAACGGCCCTTGTCAGAGTCACCAACGACCTCCTCCTGTCCTCTGACACCCACTCATTTGAGCATTCTCATATTACTTGACCTCAGTGCCGCTTTTGAGGCCATAAATCTCTCCATCCTCCTACCAGTCTTGAGTCGTCCCATGACATCATGGGCACCGCTCTCTCCTGATTAAAATCATAGCTCACCGACCGCCACCAGTTCATATGCATTAACAAATTTCAGTTCAACACAGCCGCCTAGGTGTCCCCCAAGGCTCAGTGCTTAGCCCCTTCCTTTTTATCCTGTACATGCTTCCCTTTGGTCACATCATATGCCACCATGGTCTCAAATTTCCACGGCCACGCCGATTACAGCCAGCTCTAAATGAACAGCAAATCCATCACTGCTGCCACTCAATAAAAATTGGATGTAAACCAACCCAAAATGTTAAATGTTTTTGTTCTCAGCACTTTGTCATAGTAAAAGAAGAGCTTGAGCGAGGCCAATTATGATTTGATTGACTTTATTTGTAAGGCACCAGAAGTCCTTCCTTACTGCACATTTCATATTGTTTCACATAAATGTCTGCTGTACTTTTGATAGTTCCCCCCACCCCCTGTTGTTGTTTGAATGTAGGTTGGATGGAGGACACAAAACATTTTCACTTTTAGGTTTTACATCATAGTATTAAAAACAAAACAAAGAAAAAAGAGCTTATAATGCTTACAATAATTCACGCTATGAGCTAGCAAGTCACGGGATGAGAGGAGGGAAAGGAAAAGAGGCCAAAGATCACCCACCCCAAACAACAACCATTCAGAATATACTGTATGTACACATAAAGCTTTCGATGCATGTCCAAGTGTACACGGAGGTATCACCTATGTTAACTAATACATAGTTTTTTCCTACCAGGAGAGCCACACTCAATATATGAAAAATATGATGTTTATTGTCATTATATATGATCGTCATTTGTGGGTTACATGTTTTTTTCCCTTGATTTTTTTTTCAAATGTTTTTTTTTTTTACAACAGTTGAGTTTTTTTTTTAGTACGGCAGGCTGCGATGCCACTAAAATATATTGAGTATACTACAAATTCAACACAAGAAAAACAAATGCACTGATCACAAAAAAAGCTCTCTTAAAAAAAAGAAGTAATTTTCTTCCCCTGCGGATCAAGCAGTGACACGTGTGTGTCTGTGTATATGTGTGTTTGTGTGTGTGGCTTCATTACAATAAGCACAGCATAAAAGAGAGTCAGGAGGATGATGCCCTGCATTAACAAACAGAGAAATGGATTATTCCGATAAGATATACAAAGTAGATGGACCCATATAGACACATGCTAACACAAGGGTAATGTACGGGTGTCTTGTTGTCCTTCCTGCAGTTTGGACAGCAAATCCACACAATGCTACCCTCACCCCCCCTCACTTGCTAACACACACAACAGACACAGTGCTTTAATGAGGCGCTTTTATTGGCCACCCTGGGGTATTAAGGACACACTGAAATAGGGCTGGGCAATAATTCAATATCAATATATATCACAATCGACACCGTATCAATATCAACAGAATTTGCACACAAGATAATAGCGCTTACCAAAAAAAAATTAGGAAGTATCACCACAACCTAAGCATTCTGCGTGTTGTCGGCAGAGGATCCACTATGAGGTTGGGTCGGAATTAGAAGCACCCATAAGTAAATTTGGAACACAAAACCATATTTTACTACCAGATATTTTGATTGGTATTTTTCTTCTTGATAGTTGTGTTTTTATTTATTTTTTTTATTTTTCTGGATATGGAAAAAAATAATTAACTATTGAGAGACTAATATAAGACACCTACTGTATATTGTGATTCGCCCAGCCCTACTAAACACATAATGCTCCATAAGTTATTTATTTAATCTTGAAATTGACCAGTGAATTCATTTGTTTTCAATCTATATCAATATCGACTGACATGAAATATCATGAGAGGTTTTTGAAGCATATGGCCTTAGCCCTACACTAAAAGGAACAAACGGATATGATGAGACTGACGTTGTCGGAATAACAGTTGGATACTTCTGTGAGAAAAAGTGATAAATTAAGTCATACTTTCCAAAAGATAAAAAGTGTTATTTTTTGATAGAAAGTTTGATTATGTGTTTATTTTAACCCTTTCAGGGACAGCGGTGACCACAGTATCATCGTGTTATCAGATCACAGGGTGCATGAAAGGGTTAAGAGATGTAATATTCAAATAAAGTTCTTTTTTTGGATAAGACAATTTTTTACAAAGTTGTAAAATCAACAGAGGGGGAGTCACTTTTTTTAAGGTAGTCAATAAATGGAATGAAGATAAATTCATATTTTTTGGGGTGGGGTTCCCGCCAAAAGTCAACTTTTTTGCTCAGATGGAAAGTAATTTAGAAGAAAAAAAAGACAGTATGAGCAGTAAGTCGTATTTCTTGGATAAAGACAAAAGGTGACTGTACAAGAATAAAGAAAATTTTAAGATTAAATCTGAAATTTATTTGAGAAAGAAATACTATGAGAATGGTTCTGTTTTTGGGAAAAAAAGGGTCAGATATTTTTTTCTTCGGTTATATATTCTTTTGAGAATAAATCATTGTATTGAGAGAAAAAAAATCCATGACAAATCACATTTTTTGAGACAAAAAGATGACAACTATGCAGTTTTTAAGAATAACTGCTGAGAAAAAGTTGCAATATTGTGAAAAGAAAAAAAAGTCAGGATCTTATGAGTTGAAAAAAAAGACAAATCTGTTCTTCTCATTCTCCCCCAGTGTGGCCCTAATAGTCCCTCGTAACATCGTCTAAGTTCTCGCCTCTTCCACACTGACCCCCTGCTTGGCCCTTTACATGAAGGCTAGATCCTCCTCTGTAGGTGCTACTGTTTTGGTTAGCAAGATTTCAAACAAGATCACTCTTGATTCTTTTAAGTCCATCTGGGTGGACAACACCGTCAATGAAATGAGACATTTATATAACCCATTTCCGACTCCAGGGCTGTTTACATGCTTGTGTAGGTGCTGTTGTTTTGGGTTGCACAAGAGTTCAAAGATTCCGACACGTGCAATCTCATGAGGGGAGAAAAAAAAGAGTTTATGGATACTTAAGTGTGTTTTACAGGCCAGACAAACAACTCCTGTGTTTACCATTTGCTGCGTTCAAGAAAACTGGGGAAAACGGATATTTCCAATCTCATACTGTATATAAATTCCATCAGATGATCTGAATGAGATGTATTGGTTATAATGGAAAGGGGCTTTTCAGACAAGCTTTTTGCTCTGCATGAAAAGTGGACCAATTGATCAAATTCAAATTGACATCGCAATGTGGAAGAAGGACATTTTCAAATTGTAAAGGCTGCAATTTGGTAAGAAAAAAAATGCTCATTTTGGTTAGTTGGTCGGCTTAATTGTTTTGGATTTTTTTTTTTTGGTATATAGCTTCTAATTCGGCGTACCAGTACATTTATGCATTCTAAATCTGTTAAATGTGTAATACAGATTAATTTATTGCTAGCATTATTAAAAATGTATGGGAGAAGGACCTTGAAAAAAACAATCACATATTAAATTGCAAATATAATAAGAATGGGGGCGTGGGGAGATCACAACTAGATTATTTTTCAGAATCGTTCAGCCTTAATTCAAAGTCTTCATGAGGGTTGCAGGTAAGCTGGAGTCAATGCTAACTGATTTTGGAGAAGAGGTTGGGTACAACCCGGACTGGTTGCCAAGTAAACAAACAGATATGAACAACTAAGGACAATTTAGAGTCTTGGCTGAACCTAACATCCAACACGAATGCGATCCATAGTGCACTCCTTTGTGCCTCACTTGAAAACATGATTAATCAATTAATGGAATGATTAAGCCATTATCATGACTGCCCATTGTTTATTTACTTTCCGGTGGAATGCCTGGGGGAAAGTGGGGGGACGGGGGGTGGGGGGCACTCCCTACTTCCCAGTAGTCTTGAACGCAGCGCCGGTCGTGATAAATGTAGGTAGAAAAGTCAGGTGGAGGAGAAAGGGAAAAAAAGAAGGAGAAATAAAGAGCATGAAGCTTGAAGCTTTTTTTTCAACATTCAATAAAAAAGAGTCATGAAAATATGAAGAAATTCGGAGTCTGGTGAGAAACTCGGGAGGCCATTTTGTCTCAGTGGAGAAGAGTGAAAGTCGGGGGGTTCGGGGGGGGGGGGTGGTCTCCGCGTTGAAACCTCAAGAGAGTGAGAGAGAAACAGAGAGATAGAGAGAGGCCAGGGGCGAGGAGGGGCACCGCTTAGTCAGACTTGTCGCCGTCCTCCTCGCGGTGGCTGTCGGCGGCGTCGCGAGAGGCCTTCTCCTCCTTGGCCAGCTGTGCCTGGGAGGCCAGCAGGGAAGAGAGGGAGAAGAGGCCGGAGGAGGTGGTGACGGCGGGCAGACTGGGCTGGCTCAGGCCCAGCGGCAGGGGGGTCATGGGCAGCGCCAGGCCCTGGAGCTGAGACAGCTGGTGGGCCTGGAGCTGCTGCTACAGGGAAACACAAGCGCACGCCACTTAGACTCAATATGCGCATCAAGAGAATCCAACGCGATTTCCCCCGACGCCAAGGCGCTAATGGATCATGCATAATAGAACACAAAGAAGGCTCGCTAACAGGGCTGGGCAATAAGGACTTTCGACAAAATAGATTTTTTTTCTTTCTTTTTTTTTTTAAACAAAAATCACATTTCCTATTCACAGTTCGCTTCTCACAAATCTACTGACAGTTTTTTTTCTGTGAAACCAATTCTCGGCTATTCACAGAAAAAATCATCTAAACCTGCTCTGCTGCAATATCGTTTTTTTTTTTGTTTCGAACATGCAGTGGATATAAAAAATTAAAAAAAAGAACAATCTACACACCCCTGATCAAATGCCAGGTTTTTGTGCTGTAACAAAACTTTATCCAACAACATTGTTACCTGTGACCTCAACAAGAAATTTTAACATCTTTTCAAGAGGTTGAAGTGAAAAAGATCATTTCAATGTGGCTATGTTCAGCAATAACTGGAACTGGAACTTTGCTGAATTAAATGAATCAAGATGTATATTTCTTTCAAGAGAAAATAATATTATTACATTACAACACAAATAGATTTAAAAAAATGAGAGAATACAGTCTATATTTTTTTTCAGAAATAAAAATTCTTAAGAGGAGCCTGCACGCCCCCCGCCCCCCAAAAAAACAACAACACATGGAATAAAAAGAATAAAAATGACAATGACATGCACTACCGCAGCAATTATCAAGCGCTCGCCAAGCCCACAGGGCGTGCCGGATCATCCTACCCTTATGATGGAGTTCATCTCTGGGGGGGTGACCTGCTTGGCCCTCTCGATGGCTGCCAGGACTTGCTGCTGGTGCTGCACACGGGTGGGGGTGGCACCAAAAAGGAGAAACACAATGAAAGAGGGGAAAGACAGGGTGGATCAATATCAATCTTCCAAAAACACACACACAGACACCTTTCAGCTCTTGTCACACACATGCACACGCACATGCACACGGTAAAAGCCCGTTGTGACATCAGTGAATGGATGGCGTGAAGTAATGGGTGACGGTCAACCCCCTGTTCGTGAGCTAGATAAGAACCCAGCTTATCTGAAGCACACAGCTATTTATTATTACACGCGAACACACACGCACACACACACACACACACACATGTATGATCGTGGGAGGGGGGGGGGGATTGCGAACGGCGAGGCGAGGGGGTCAGTGCGGTGTAGAAGTAACGAGGAGGGAATGAGAGTGATCTCACTCCCGGATGTTAAGGGTCTTGGCCTGAGGGTCATCGGTGTGTGTGCGTGTGTGTGTGTGTGTGTGTGTGTGTGTGTGTGTGTGTGTGTGTGTGCGTTTACCTCCTGAGACAGGTATGGGAGGACTTGTGCGCAGATCCCGTTTAATCTCTTCACAATCTCAGCCTGTGGAGTAAAAAGGAAAGGGGGGAGGGTTGTTATTGTTAAAAAAAAACCTGTTCCTGTATTGTAAGGAAACACCACGAGGTGTCTTTCCAATAAGGATGAAGAAACATTTTACAGCGCAAATGCTTAGAACTCTGTCTACAACAAATTCTGATGACTAACACAACAGCTGCTATCACACTTAATTGCAATAACAGGAGCCATCAGGTGATCCTAATTGTTTACGGGCTACATGGAACAAAGAGAGCACAAATAACCTGAAGCAATGAGCCACATGTTGTTTCACTAAAACAGTTTTATCTTGATCACGTTGTCGCCAGTTGCAGTTTCTAACTTCCTGTTTTTGTTCCCATTCCTGTTGGTTTGAGAGCCTCATCTTGACCTAATCTCTGAAAAATGTAAATTAGATCTTCGGTGGACTCGTTCTCGTGCGTTTGGGTCACATGTGTCGGAACCTGTGGTAAACACGAAGACTGCTACGTTAGCTTCTCACGCATTTATTTACCTATTCTTACCTCTCCTTTTCATGATAAAAATGTCTTTTTTTTTAAGTCAAAAATTTTCAAGATAAAAACACATTCTTTCTAAGATAAAAAGACATTCTTTACCAAGACCAAATAAGTATAAATATCTTCAAGATAAAAAGTAATCTTGTTTTCAGAGAAGTTACTTTTCAAGACAAGTCTATATTGGAAGACCTAAACAATTGTTTTTCCCTTCCAGAAAAAGAAATAAATGGATGGATGGATTATGTTCCAAATGAAAAGTCAGATTCCATGCATCCATTTTCCCATCGGCTTTATCCTCACAAGGGTGGCGTGGGGTGCTGGAGCCTATCCCAGCCGTTTCCGGGCAGTAGGCGGGGGACCCCCGGAAGTGGTTGCCAGCCAATCGCAGGGCACACAGAGACGAACAACCACCCGCGCTCACACTCACACCTAGGGACATTTTTAGAGTGTTCAATCAACCTACCAAGCATTTTTTTGGAATGTAGGAGGAAACTAGTGCATCTGGAGAAAACCCACGCGGGCCCGGGGAGAACATGCAAACTCCTCACAGAGAGTCCGGAGCTGGAATTGAACACGTTACCTCTGCACTGTGAGGTCGACGCACCTACCACTGGATCCCCGGGCCGCACATAGTCATGGTTTTTCAAGATAAAAAGTGATAGTTTTCATGTTAATAAATTGAAATCTTTCCAGGTAAAATGGCGGCCAGACCGTCACCGATTTAAACCACACCCTCGGAACTGCGAGTCAGCCAGGCTAACCACAACACCAACGCAACACCAATGTGCTGCCTCCCCAGAACCGCATTGCTTTTATTAACACATTTTTTAGGCTGATTTGATTGCATGGAAGCAGCCCATAACGTCTTTGACGGTGTTTACACGGGGTGTGTTGAAAAGGATGGAACCCCCCCCCACCCCACCCACAGAAGATAGCCCAGGATTTAACCTTTCAACCCTCAACACATGAAAACAGCCAGTTTGTGATTCCAAGCACACGCTCATTTCGTATGAGCAACAGCAGGTATGACCTTCTCAACCCCTCCCCTTTCACACGCGCGGCACACACACAAACTAATTGTGCACAATTCCTGCTATCGTCCTCACACACGGGTCTATTATCACATTTGGCTGCTAATCACCCAATCCGAGCGAGATATGCAAATGAGCACTAATGGTGTTAGAGCATAATCGGTGGCGAGATGAGACGAAAGTAGCAGTCATTAGATATGCAGAGCACGATTCCCCCCCTCCCAATCAGGCGCTCTGCTCGACTCCTACACACGCACACAGTCTTGAAAACGTCTTCCTGGGACTCGTCGCACGCAAACAAATATTCCACTTTTCCTGCCGCTTTAATCTTCGGCCCCTGTCATCTTCGCAGGCTTTGTTGTCCTGTCCCTCTCTTTCTCTACTCGTTGTTCTCTGGCAGACTTTTTCCAAATCTTGTTGAGGCGTCTGACAGCGGGAATATCGTACGCATCGGGAAAGAAGAAAAGTGGACATCGAAAGCTGGATGGACATGACGCTTCAAGGATCGTTATTTCCACTCAGAGACTCCTTTGCTGCTGCTTTTATTTTTTGGGTCAATTTAAAGAAGCCCTAACTGTAAAAAGGCAGCTGTTCACAAGGGAGATCAAAGCGGAGCACATCTTCAAGCAGAGTCACGTGAACTACAACACCCACTTGCAATGAGTGACGGCTGGTGCAGCTCAATTTATGCGAATATGGTGGAAAACTGAATTGATTTCAGTTCAATTTAAAGAAAGGAACTTCGAAAATATAGATCAGGGCGGCCAAAGCATGGCCCGCGGCCTGCTCCATCATTTAATCTGGCTCAACAAACAATTTGTTAGCTAGAAAGCATTGTTGTTATATGTCATTTTTTCCGGAAAACAACAAAAAAATTCAACAAACAAGATAAATCCATTTATCATGATCTGGATGACTGAGAATCGACACCAGATGACACCAACCTTTTTGAAACTAAGAGATACTTTTAGGGTACTGAATAATGCGAAGAGGTTGGATACAAATACTAAAAGCGTGAAGAGGCGCGAAAGGTATTACGAGCGTTTACGGCCGGAGAGGAGAGAAAGAAGCCTTTCTTGAATGGAGGAGACGATGAAGAGCGAGTGAGTGAACGAACGTGAGGTGGAAAGAGAGTCAGAGGTGGCGAGGGATGGGCTGGGGTAGAGGGGGTGGGGTGTCGGCGCACAACGGGCCTCGACACGAACGCTCCTCCGTGCTCGTTCCCGCACGTCCCCTTCCATTTCAACTCACTAATGGAACTAGCGCCTCTCTGCATCCACTCACACAAAGAAATCACACGCAGGCTGACACACTAATATCTCCAATATGCTCACGCGAGCGCACACACAACACAGCACCCCCAGAAGAGAACAAAAGAAACCACACGAGCAAGTGAGCACATGTATGCAGCAGCACACCCTTCCCCCAAAGGTGTCATCCCAGCCAGATACGAGAGATAGATTTAACATGAGATTATTTCTGCAATATCCTCTTCCTGTTTATCTTTTAACAAACACAACCGAGAAATGGACCTGTCACTTTAAACAATATCGGATTTATTGTATATGAATGTGTTGGTGTTACAGGTTAGGCTGGCGGAAAATTTAAAACTAATTAACCACAGATTAATTATTTATATAAGAAAGTTTATTCATCTGCTTCATTGAGTTGTTAACTCGCAAAACACTTGGGAGTTGCAGTCTTAGGCGTTCACTACGACAACCCCACAAAATTCAGATGAGAACAAGAAATGTAAAAATCTGTGGCATTACCGATTCATTTTCATGTTTCATAAGTAAACCTGTGGACTGCGCTTTTTAAGCACTGAACTTATCTCGACACTATATTAAGACATAAATCATACATCAATAAAATAAATAAAGCAGGCGGCCCGGTGGTCGGCTGGTTAGTGCGTCGACCTCACAGTGCAGAGGTACCGCGTTCGATTCCTTCCTGTGTGGAGTTTGCATGCCCCCCCCCACCCACCCACTGTGCCTTTCTCCGGTTTCCTCTTACATTCCAAAAACATACATGGCAGGTTGAGTGAACACTCTAAATTGTCCCAAGGTGTGAGTGTGCGCGCGGATGGTTGTTCGTCTCAGAGTGCCCTAGGATTAGCTGGCAACCGGTTCAGGGTGTCCCCCGCCTACTGCCAAAAGACCGCTGGGATAGGTTCCAGCACCTCCCGCGACCTTTGTGAGAATAAAGCAGATCAGAAAATGGATGGATGGATGGATGGATAAATAAAGCCTACTGACCGGCCGAATACCGAAATTGCATTCCACTGTATTGCGATTTCGATTTGAATTGGATTCATTGTTCAGCTCTTGTGTGTGTGTGTGCGTGTGTGCATGTGTGCGTGTGTGCATGTGTGCGTATACATGACAGTCCTTTACATCAGCCCTGTGCATATACATGTAGTGGTTTAAAATCACGGGGCCGCCGATCTTTCGCATGTGTCCATTAGTCAAAGGCGACATGGTTCTCCTCAGATGCCTGCCAGTGTGTGCCGTCAATCATCATGCAGATTGTATGCGCATGTGTGTTTTGAGGGAGCGGATGAGGTCCATAATCATTCTCCTCCTTCCTGCAGCCGAGGCATAAATTACTTTGCAAGCTTCAGCCAGAGCAGCTGACGTATGAACAAGCACAGGGTGAGACGTCCCTCCGTATCCTAAACCTTGGCTCCCTGTAATTGACAAGCAAAGATTTTTTTTTCCTTTCTCATGTGTTGTACAAATATCCCTCAAAAATAGTCTCAAAAATAGTGACAATTACTGCTGTCTGGTAAAAAGTGTTTGTGTGCCTTTACAGGTTCTCATTGGAATCAAGAGAAATGCTTACAAAGTCCATTTTTGACAAAACGGTATGCACTGGTAAAATTAACAAGATGATGTGATGTTTAAAGATTAAAGGGGGAATTGATCATTTTAAAAACATTTCCATAAATGCAATTTTCAAACCCACATTTTTCTGAAAATAAACAAATACCTCCTATTGTTCAGATTTCAAGTTGGACTGCTGACATTTGGCCACCCAAGGCATGCAGCAAAATTAACACTCACTTGTCCACTCAGGGGCCACATCAGTGAGTCACTCACATGATTTGTCTGGCACCGTTTTTACACCAGACGCATTTCCTGACACAAAGCACCCATTTTGTGTCCGGGTTGGGTAATAAGGCATTAGCAGGCAATTTAACCCGCGCATCCGCATGTTAGGAAGTAAACATGTAACACTACACCACCAATTCCGTACTTTATCCTGAAATGGCAAACCGACTAAAACGGTCTCTTTAAACTATTGAAAGCGCCATTTCCCATCCCTTGTTTATCTTAACACACGACCGCAATCCTTTACGTAAACATTACAAGTTGGATTACGGGCATCTGGGCTCCTTTTTTACACTTCTTAGCTCACTACTGAGTGTGTGTCATTACTGATATTGGATAACGATGAGTAAGGATCAGACTGTATGGCCATTTCTCTTTCTTAGTTCAAAGTCCAAATCCTGCATTAAAAATAGTGTGTAGCCATGTTTGGGTTGGCACAAGGTAGTCATACCTTTTGTTAGTGGTCACTCAGCTCTATCAATCTGCAAAAGCAACATCCTCTCCTAACCAACAACATAATGTTGGTCGAAGCAATGACTCACCTGTTTGTGCATCTCAATGTTGAGCCCGTAGGACATCTCATAGTACTAGATGGAAAGAAGAGACAGACGGACAGTTCTCTTAGCTTAGCATCAAACACATTTTGATATGCACTGGTACCTCGACTCAAGAGTTGCATTCATTCCATGCCCGTAACTAAAAATACTCCTATCTCAACAATCTTTTATCATTGAAATGAATGGAAAGGCCATTAATGGGTTCCAGCTTCTTAAAAAACACAAGGAAAATGTTTGCCAAGTAAGAAAAATAACACTCCATAGCGTTGTACTGTACAAAAAACATCATAAATATAATGCAAGGAATTCCGCCGGTCCTGCTCATATTTTTAATGCTTTTATATATTTTTTTAAAAAAATTAACTATTTTTCTCACAATGAAGAAATTCCCCATTCAATGGACATTGTGCTACTCCTTCCAGTGTGCGTGCTTTGGCCATCATAAATACAATGTAAGGAATTCCACCGGTCCTGCTGATATTTTTAATGCTTTGATATATTTAAAAAATAAAAACATTTTTAAAACAATTTTTCTCACAATGAAGAAATTCCCAATTCAATGGACATTGTGCTACTCCTTCCAGTGTGCGTACTTTGGCCACCCACCAACGGGCAATATAATACATACATACATACATACATACATACATCATTCGCCCATCGATGCTGATTTACAATGCGTTAGCATGAAGCTAGTAGAATTTAGTTCGGCAAAATGATGTGATGTAGTCAAATGCACAAGATGTAATTCTATTTGTTTTAGGTTTACTTTAACAGATCATGCACTTTGCCTCCTTTTTGAAGAACTGTGAACTATTCACCAAATTACTGTATTGCTTGTTGTGAGGTATGCTTCCGACATCTCGAGAGAAAAATCGACAGAATGATGGCTCGCAGTCTGAAAAACTCGTTGATGTACCGCTGTATATGTGAGGAGGCGAAAATATTGTGACACAAAACATTTTTCTTGAAGACGCAAGAATATCCATTTCGTAAACCTCATGTCCAAATTGGCCCTCGGCGATCCCATTTGAGCACCCGACATCCTGGTCACGATTTGGTAAAATGAGCAGATACAAACAGCAAAGAGGATGTGAGCAAGAAAAGAAGCGACAATAGACAATGCACTTGTGTTTTGTTTGAGTGTGTGTTTGTGTGTGTGTGTGTGTGTTAATGAGAGGGCCACCCTCTGGGCGTAAACCCAGTTAATCACTCACTCAGTCTGCAGGAGGGACTGGCTCTGTGACTGGAAAACAAACAAGCGCACACACCAAACACACGCATACACACACATTTTGTCTGTGCTTTTCAGTGTAGCACACAAGGCCCGTGTGGAAGCTCCCTAAAGTAATTACAGTGCTTGGGAAATGGAGGTGCTGCCTACCGGGGGAATGGGGGGGGCAACCTGATATGCTATTAGAGAAGGTTTTGTGTGTGTGGATGTGTGTGTGTGTGTGTGTGTGTGTGTGTGTGTGTGTGTGAATGCGTGCGTGTGTTTGTATGTGTGAGTTGATACAAGGCCAGGCTTGCTAGCAGAAGTGATTGAAAAGGGAGGCTTTAAGCATTATGTTGTAATGCTCAATACAACATACACAAAACATGTTCCTTTTACACTTGCTTAAATCGTAGGGAGAAAAAAAATTTCAAGGGGGTGTGGAGTATTCGACCCATCAGTCAGTCTCAGGAAGCAACTCTTGCTGTCTGACAACTTCTGTGTAGACAATATGATAATGTTTCAAAACAATAGCCTCCAGGACAGACTGAGAAGCAAAACATGATGATCAGGTTCATAGAAGGAATTTTCTCAAGTTATGCATTAAATGTTTTGTTGGCTTGTTCTGGAGCGAAACATAATGGCAAGCCTGCTAGCAAACATCAGCTCTAGTTTAGGGCAGTGCTGACGTATTCAATCCTCAACTGTGCCAATAATCCAAGCGACAGAAAATCGTATTCACCAGTCCCTCCATGACCGTGTTGACTATGTCCGAATATCCTCCATATGTAACAAAAAAACAAAAGCCAAAAAGGTAATGCCACAAGCGCAGTACAGGGTTGATCAGATTAGAATTCATTTAAAAAAACATGAAGAGGTGAATTTGCGAATAGTAAAACACAAATGGGAATTGTACTGCATTCCACACACCTTGTTTACGCGACCCAATTGTTTTATGAACGTAATTTAGAAACTATTGGTGGATAAATTACAGTTTTGTGGTGAAAAAAAGGCTCAAGTCAAGCAAATACACACAGTCATTGTGGTAAGAGCATATTAGCACATGGTGAGGCCGTAGTGCAACTTGCACATTGGGCCACATTTAATTTGGGCAGACATGTGATACTAAAGCGCCACATTAGCTTCGGGCAAAAAGAAAAAAAAAGTGACCTTTTATGAAATAACACGCTTTACATAATTTTGTGTTTGACTGCGGTATGTGTGAGCACAGCTCAGTGCGTGCAGACATAAGGGAGGCCTCTAAGTGTGTGCGAGTGTTTGTGCGTCTCATGGTGGAGGGAGCAGTGTGGCGGTGCAGATTAGATGAGATTAAAGACAGTCAGAGGATCAATTAGAGGCAAAACATCACAGAGCTACATTGCTAGCAACAATGAGATTAGCCCCGAGGTGGAGCATGTGTGCGTGTTTGTGTGTGTGTGTGTGCGTGCGTGTGTGTGAACATGTATGCGGGGAGACAAAAAGGACGAAGGAGGAGGGGTAGTGGGGTGTTTAGGGAGCACAGAGGAGAGACAAAGGGCTGCGAGCATTTAGAGGATTATCGTGTGCTCCATTTCAACTGAGATCTTGTTTTTTGGGGGGATTGGGCGATTAGCTCGTTGGATCAACTGATTATTAGACTGGCGAAACACACGCTCAAGCTGGACAAACACTGCACCGTTTTAGCAGGGTTGTTTGTTCAACTCACATGGAACAAGTAATTAATCAAAAGACGTTCGGGGTGGGATGCATTATCCATATTAAGATATAAAATTACCGCTCATGATGCGGGTGGTTGATGGATGTTTTATATATATTTAAGGCTAGAGGTGTTACACTTTTCCACCCTGAGTGTGTTTTTGGTACAATATTATTGAACACTATTTTGTTTCATTAAAAACAGATGATAATATTTTTTGGTTTATTTTTTGAGGGGGGGTTAGAATGGATTATTGGCACTTCTGTTTATTTCATTGCGGAAAGATGATCTGCGAAACAAATGTTTTGAATTACTAGCATGGAGTGAAAGGAATGAATTGAACTCATATCTCCCGTAGGGCTCAAACAGGCCTTCAAGTAATTCGGTTATTTCGTAATTCGTGGCAAGAACATGTCCTGATAATTCAATCTCTAATCAGTGTGCTTCAAAAAAAATGTTGACACTGTATCGTACGCTGCCTGTTTGTCAGCGTTTAGCAATGGCTCCAGTGTTAGCAACAAGCGAGCTAGTCACGAGGCAAACAAGGCAGCAAAAGCCGTCGGATCAAAGTCAGTTTAATGGACAGAAATGACTGCAAACTGAGAGCCTGACACAGTTGACCTTCAGACAAAACAAACAAACAAACAAACAAACAGTGGCTTCACTCACCATGATGTAATGACGCTGCATCTCCGACTTCTCACTGGCCAGCTTGTCACATTCGAGCTTCAGGCTGCGGAGGAACCAAGTCGAATACAGTCAGCAGCGGTCACTTCATCACTCATCACCTTCATTTTCATCCGCGCCTCCTCCCTTGTCGGCCATCTTAACCGTCATTACTGTCCTAGTCCTGACCGTTGCGAGATCATCAAGCGGAATCCAACAGGAAAACAACCGTGCTAAAACATATGCTTTCTAAAGCAGAAAGCGGGCAAATATAAATATAGCACAGGCCATTAACTGTAATCACGTCAGCGCTGATGACACACGAGGCGACGGGACAAAAAGGAGGACACGTCAACAAGTCAGCCAGATGGCAAAAATGAACACGACAGGGGGGTGCAGGGGGGAAGATAAATCACCCCGCGTGCGTTTGATTGAAGGAGCCGGTGCCGACACGCCGGTCTGACAAGGTGTGGTCCCATGCGAGGATGGATAAGGCTGTGATGTTGTAAAGATATGCACAAGCACAAGGTAGAGTGATCTAAAACCTGCTTGATACTGAGCGTACATTGATACTGTCAGCAGCAATGAAAGATGCGTGGTAGTTATAACACGGGCTGTGTCACAATGCCAGATCTAACTTTTGCCGGTCATGGGTACAGGATCATTTAGAAGGCGGTCACATAAGCAAACCTGATCAGCAAAGCTTCTTGAAAATTATACAGTCAGAAAAGTTATAGGACTGCAGTCACCCAAAAATATATCTACAAATTTTCCCCCTGGAGCAGATGCGTAACGAAAACTGATTCGAATCGGAAGATAAGCGGCTTACAGATGACATTTTTACCCCAAAAAATGCACCAAAAGTGCGTATTTATGTCACCTCTGTAACCTGTAAAAATACCAATCGTCGAGGAATAATGAGACCTCCATCGTGTGTTAGCATAAGCCTTTTTATTGCCACTTGGCAGTGCTAAAACACGAGACTCTTTTCTCACTAGCAATCCAGACTAATTGACAAATTTTGCGGCACAAATATGCTCAATCTCAACTATGTTCTCTGGATACTCCAATTTGCTGCCATACTACAAAAACATCCATATTGGTTTCAATATAGACTCTGTATTTATCCAAGATTGTGAATGTGAGTGTGAAATGGTTGCTTGTCAATAGACATGTGCCCTGTGATTAGATGCTTCTCGCCAAAAGGTCAGCTAGGATATTCTCCAGCTCACCCACATCCCTAATGAGAACGAGCTCTAAAGAATGGAATGCATCTAAACTTGGAGGAAATATGAGAGTTATTGTCTTAAAGGAGAAATTGTATAGAGCAGACACTGAATGCAGTACACACGGTCGTTTGCAAAAACACGAAAACACTTCCAGAATACTCATAACAGACACGCCAGATGATCACAAACATAACTGTTGACGTTTACTTGCAACAAAGTGTACGAGCAACCACATGCTGCTTCACCTCTTCTGAAAAACTCAGATCACAAGTAAAAGGCTCCGCTGGTAGATTTGCATCACAGACAGCTGAAACAAACATCAATGTCACGTTCCCGCTGAGGAGCATGGCATCGACTTTCTGCTTCCCATGTGTACATTTGTCGGCTTTGTGGTGCGTCGTCATGACAATAAGCCTCCCATCCCCTTCCCCCCCGCCGGTCTACCTGGGATTGGCTGTGCGCCTCCTGCGATTGGCGCTCATCAGCCGGCGGGCATGCACCGCTGCTCTCCAAAGACACTTTGATGGAGTTTTATTGGCGATTCTTCCGTCTCTAAATCGCTTTCGCTGTCATCTTTATTTTGATTGATGTATTCCCTGATCTATTTATGCACGGGACTGAGGGAAAGGGGAATTAGGAGGACGAGGAGGAGGAGGAGGAAGACGGCGACAGATACAACGGCTGCTCCTATACCCAGGGGAACGCCTGTTGTACATTTGCCTTTTTAAAGGCTTCCACAACATACAGCATATCATTACAAAGCTTCCACTGTGACTCCCCTCATTTTAAATCGCCCTCCCAAGTCAACCGGCACAAAAAAACAGCTCTTTCAACTGTGCTTTGGCTCTCTGACGGGGGTTAAATGCTGCTGCTAGCCATTGAGGGAATCACACACACACAAAAAGACCAAAGTAATAAAAAAGAAAAAAAAAAGCATGCACGCTGTTATTGCTAAGTCGCAAACCTCAGCAAATAAAAAGAAAGAAAAAGGATCGCCATTACACTCGAAATAGGCCGAGCTTTCATCCGTCTTTGCGACAGTAGACGCGTAAATACACAGGAACACACCAGGAAGGAAGTCAACCTGCTCAAAGGGAAAACCGGTGATGTCTCACCTTTCAGAACTGCCATCAAACACATCGGTTAGCGTTCTAAAAGCCGCTCTGGGGAGACTTCTTACGCCGTAATAGGGAGATACGTAACCGAAAAGGTAGCATAACTTCAAAGAGAGGCAGATGTAAACCAAGGAATCAATTAGATTACATCCTCAAAAGGTAAATGCACTTCCTTGGGCATAAAATAAAAAGGCAATGCCCAGGGTAGCTGTAATGACATGATAGAAAGGTCTCATAGCCATGCAGCAAGCAAAAGTAGGAATCGAGTACGAACGGAACGTATGCTGTAATACTAAACCTGGAAATACCTTTTGCTTACAAACAACTCTTACCACTCACCTGGAAAATAATTTTTTTTTTAAATGTTGAAACAATCAGTTTGTTTTAAAGGCACAGAGAAAATGATTAGTTTTAAGGCATTTATTAGTTATGTAAAGGGGCAAAGGGACGAGTTTGAATGATGGCATTATTTTCATTGGACAACTGCAATTACACGAGTGCACTTTTAATGAGTTTTTTTTTTTTTATATTTAAGAGAAGGAAATTAATCAACCATCATGATTTCAGTGATACCATGTCTTGGAAATAGGCCACAACACTTTCCAACAATGATTCCCCCAAGCCACTGTGAAAGATTAAATTAGAAATAATCAAGGCCAAGTCATTTTTATGTCTTCTCACCTGTGGTATTGCGCTTGGAGGAACTGGAACTCGTCCTTGATCCTGTCACAGGAGTCGGACGTTGTGAATTTCAGCTGCTGCGATGAAGCCTACCAAGGGAGGAAGAAGAGTGTGAAAAAGCGGATGGGAGGGGCGGCTCGAGAGGAAAAAATAATTAAAAACACGAGCGGGAGATAGAGCGCTTTTTCAATTCAAGGTTTCAGGCCAGTGATCAGCAAAAGAAACCGCTAGCCAATGCGGTTCCCATCCAATTACATATTTTAGCACAGAATTGTGATGTACCCCCATACACTGTCATGATTTTTTAAAAAAAACAGTATTTAAGCCTTTCACGCACCCTGTAACCTGATAACACGGTAAGCTGTCCGCTGTAGTAAACGCTGTCCCTGAAAGGGTCAAATAACCATAATAATAATAATAATACAAATGAAAATTCAGGGAGGTAGGAAATGAGTACTGTATTTTCCGAACTAAATGGCACACGCACCTAAAAGGCTTCCATTTCCTTAAAAGCTCACAGCGCGCCTTAAGATCCGATGCGCTTTGTGTATGGTCATTACGGCAATATTTCGACCCCAAAATGGCTGACAACGCAGACTTCAAACTTAAGGCGATCGGTTACGCAGTTGAACACGGAAATAGAGCAGTGGCAAGAGAGTTCAACATTAACAAGTCAAAGCTATAACTTGCTATTGGTTAAGTGAACTGTGTCTGCTTTATTAAATAAGTTTTACTGACATCTGATCGTTCTGTTTGCTTTTCCTTGAGCGTAGCTCCATTTAGTGGATGCACTGTTGATTGCGTCTTATACTGCCCAGTGTATGAAAAAAAATTACAAAATCGGCCATTCATTGAAGGTGCACCTCATAATCCAGTGCACCTTTTTAGTGTGGCAAATACGGTAATGACATTTGTATTCATTTCAGTGGGGACATACAATTTGAGAAAGTTGGTGTTTGCGGTTAAAAAAAAAAAAAAGCCAAATCAAGTAGTCCAACGCATATAGGTGTCCTAAGTTTAGGCAGGGGCGCCTCACAGCAGTTTTTCGTGACCTCGGCCACGATACACAAAACATGTAAAAAGCAACTAGAAACAATCCATAGTCACGAAAGTAAGTCGCAGTAACGCAGGATCGTAACATGAAATGATGACATACATAAACGTGGCGTTGACATGACGGCGAGGTAGAGGAGAGCAAAGTGGAATCGCGACCAAATCCGACACAGCGAGTGTGAGCACACCCTTAATCACACAAGGGGGCAGCTGCATTAACCACAAATATTCCCCGAGCGCCACTTTGGATACGAACACGCACCAGCTAGCCGTCATGTCATGTCTAAAGCAGTTTGTCAGAGCCCCATATAGCAACCAAGAACAATAACTCTATCACCACGCTCGACTGATGTCGTTTGTTGTCATTGTAAATCTGTCCACATTTTCAACCGCAGCCAATCGTACACGACCTGCTTGTGTAAACCCA
Source organism: Hippocampus zosterae (assembly GCF_025434085.1). Classification (NCBI taxonomy): domain Eukaryota; kingdom Metazoa; phylum Chordata; class Actinopteri; order Syngnathiformes; family Syngnathidae; genus Hippocampus; species Hippocampus zosterae. The sequence goes on along the minus strand of NC_067458.1, from coordinate 18,478,919 downwards.
ACCGGGGGCAAAATCTCATTATTCCTCAGTCGCGTGCATAATGGCTCACGTGGGAGAAGGTGACATTTTCCCACTAAAACTGGCACGCCACTATTAGGAAGGACTTGTCCTCTGCTCCCTTTCGAAAATAGGGCCCGATAGCATTCACAGGAGCGTAGCCGGACAACATGAGGCACAATAGAAACGACTGCAGGTTGCAAAAAATGCGTTCTGCTTGGCTGACACATCAAACGATTAAATACTTTAAATAACTTTTACACGGCGAATGGGAGAGACACAAACAGCCCTGCGACTGCGTTGCTAAGTATTTCTGTATTTCGGGTGATAATTGTAGGAATCATCGACGGGTGTCTTTTTTTTTCTTGTATTTCAAGAGAGACAGAAAATTGGAATGTAGCATAAAAGTTCTTATGGCATTTGCTTTCAAATGTGATTTAATAAGAAAAATAGCACTCGATATTAATGTACCTTATAAAATCACACAGTGATGACAAAATTAAATAGAATGTAAAGAATTCCTCAGTTTTTGCCAGTTTTTTTGTTTGTTTGGGGTTTTTTTTTGCTTCAATGACATTGTGCTGCTCCTTCTGGTATGTGTATCATGGCCGCCTGGTGGCAGTATAATAAAGACAAAGACACACACGAAGACGTGTTTGACAACCGGCTCAATAAGTCGCTGTCATATTCGTATTTTTTGGACAAAAGACAAATGTATGCCTGAGAGCATTGTTATTGTTATCTTGTCTGTCTACAATGAGTTGGGCCACCGTTTGTGTTCAAATATCCGCTTCTTAACCGACGCCGTTTCTTTGACTGTCAGTAACGCTGTGCATCGTTTGTTATCATTGAGCTAAAAGGACCACAAGATAAAGCCATGGGCTTATTTAAAACACAGAACTAGTCATTGTGTTTATGTGATGTGTAGCTTGACAGTAAAGGCCAACTGGGAGTGGCATTAAACAGCTACTTGGAAACGAGCGTTCAAAGATAAACTTGGACAACGAGCCTCATGCGCTAACGCATAACTGTAATGTCAGGCATTTCGCTGGAGCTGGCATGATACACAGAAACGACAGTACACACACACACACACAGAGCAAAAAAAAAATAATAATTCTAGCTGTTGCTTAGAGACGCTGACTGTAAAGCCAAATAAGCTTTTCGATTATCTCTCTGGACCGTACTGGCAAGGAACAAACTCATCAAACAGCGCCGCGGCTATTTGGTTCTGTGCCACGTTGAGCATGTGTCAACACAAGGCACTTAGCTGCAGGCAGCCTCGCACATCACGCTGCGATAACTGCTCCCTGCACCACTTGGCTTTTGCATATCGTGTGTGTGTGTTTGTATGTGTATGCGTGTGGACTTTCATGCAGGTTGGCCCAAGGCAGGAGTTGCTGCCCCAGATCTAGTTTCCTCCCAGTGTAGCGCAGTGCGCGCAAACATTTTAAACGTCACTTTTTTTCTGTGTATGTTTCCAGTCAACAGCCCCAGGTAGACGTTCCTGCTGCACGCAAATGTTGGGAGGTACACCAGACGCAGTCTACAGAGTTTGAAGGGAATCAGACCGCCAGGGCAGGCATGTCTACCACAGGTCTCTAACTCAAGGCCCGGGGCCCAGATCTGGCCGGACAAAGCAAAAATCATCCGTGTCAACTTCCACGATTCATGCTAAAATCTGTACCGAAATGTCAAATTGTCACCAATTACATTGAGATTCTGGAATAATTATAAAATAAAATGGGATTCTGAGACATTTTTTGTCTTGATTACCAAATTTGTAAAACCGGTAGAGATTTTGCTACCATTTGAGACAGAAATTCATAATCAGTCAATGGGACGATTTCACTTGTAGGGTGGCTGCCAAAGGCGTCGGTAAGGGTATTAATTGGGCTTAGCACGTGCATACACGGCCAGCGCCTTGCAGTCAAAGAAAACCCTAAAAGCTGTCAATGTGACACTGTGCCACTGGCCAAAACAAGGTGCTCTCCTGATGCCCTCACAGCAGATGGACGGCCATAATGTGAATGAAACACTGCCGTAATACAGCGACGTGTGCCATCTGCTGTGACCGAAAAGGTGGCTGCATGCATCAGGAGCCAGAAATGTTTTTGTGCAAGAAACAGCGTGCCGGGCTGACTTGTACAGTGAGCACCATCCGTGGATGCCAACATCCATTGGTGTGACAACGATACATGGTGTGCATGTGTATGGAAGTGTTTTTCGGGGGGGCCTGGGCATGAGGGGGGTGGACGGTGCTTGTATGAGGCACAAGCATTCATTGCCGTGAGTCACACAGCCCACACAGCCGCTTGCTCACATGCCCAATTTGCATAGTGCACGTGAAGATGCACGTGCGTGCGCACACACACGCGCACACACACACACACAGCACTTTAAATGTAGGACAACCTCTAATTCGATTCTGCCCCGCTCCTTTGAGACGTAATTAAAGCATTAAAAAGCTTTGTGCGCCGGCAAGGCAATTGAGACAGTCTTCAGCGAATAAATGGGATTCGTCGTTTCAGGAAATTACTGCCCCGCCTTTCTTGCCGTCCCACCTGAACCCCCACGCAAAGCGCACGCACACACGCACACACAGGAAACCTCTCTTCTTGCCTCTTCACCCTGCCTCACCCGTGTGAATTCTCTTGCAAAACGTTGTTTTTAGACCACAGAACAGTTAACAAAGAGAATGGAAGGAGATTAAGGCACACACACGCACGCACACAAACACACACACACAGAGTACCAGCAGGATACATTGGAAAACATCCTCCTCCGTGTAAATCCTGCCTAAGGGTAGTGGGAGTGTGGGGATCGTATTTCCTGGAGCACTGCCTGGCTGTTTACGTATTACTTAGTGTGTGTGTGTGTGTGTGTGTGTGTGTGTGTGTGTGTGTGTGTCTGTGTGTGTGTGCAGGGACATAGTGTTGGAATGGTAAGCCCTGGCTAATGACTGGATGCTATCTCACTCCCACTCTTTAAAAGGGCTGCAGAAGATATGCGGAGTGACTAATAGTTGGCCGTGTTGCGTTTGTGATGGACGAGGCTGTTTTGTTATGCGCCATAGCAACAGTCCGGTCAAGGACGACTTGACTGCATCCACTTTCTGCATCCATCAAGAGATTCAAGCTTAAAAGTGCAAGATGGAAGCAAACTTTCGCTGAAATGAAGCCAAATTATATTCATAGGTGCCGAAAAATATTGATGGAGGCAAACTTGCTTCCGTTGAAATGAAGCCAAAATATATTCATAGGTCCCAAAACATATTGTGTTAGGACACACAGTGGAATGGAAACTTACGGGAGCATGTGGTTCCATATCCATATTTGTTTGACTGATCACAAAGCGGTACCATGTTTAGTCTCGTCTTCGCGACACAACTTTATTTGTGTTTATTTTATCAAAATAGATGGAAATGACTGTTCTCTATCGTGAATTCACACCTCTGCCGCGGTTGAGCTGGTCACAATTGCCGTTAGATCTTTGGAAAAACGGCTCTCATAAGGCACGGCTGCACCCCTTTTGTGGACCCTTTCACACAACTGTTTATGACTTTGCGCATTCAGATAATTCATGCAAGGCGACGTCAGCGCTAGCGTCAGGTGTGACTAAGATTTTAAGGTAACGGGGGTGTGAGCACGGCAACAGCTGATTGAACAACTCGGGTTCGCCAGTCAACAGCCATCACTACACACTCATTCGCTGATATCCATGTCACTCATCAGGCCGGAGCCCGCCTTTTAAAGCCGTACATACTCAAAGTTGCACAGGGTCGCCGTCGTCCTAATGTGCTCTCCATCGGTACACAACAAGAAAACCAAGTGCAGTGTGAAAAGGTCTTCCTGACTCTGGTACTGAGTGGTGAAGTGGCGGTTTGAAATCACACGAAAAACCAAATTGGGCAATTAGACCTTCAGTATAAAGCCATCTAAAAAAATTGCTCCAGCCTAATCACTAGATTTGAAATACCAACGGTTATGTCCAAGAACCCGGGTCAATGCAGCTCTTCAATGATGTGTGTATTTATGTAAAAAAGTGTGTGTTGTGTGTGTGTGTTTAGGCTGAGGTAAAGGATTGTGTCTTCAGCCGCTCTGGACTGGGGATTTGGTGCGCAGAGAGAGCCTAATCCTGTTTGGGCCAGGAATTTGATTTTGATTATTATCTCTCACGGACCAAGGCAAGGCTTAGCCCAATTTAGCCCCTCCTCCCCTCACACCCTCTCCCCATACACACACACACACATACTCCCCCCCCCCTCCCCCCCTTTGCAGCCTGACAGAGTTGACCTCGTTAAGATGCTTTAAAGAGGATTATTCTACTTTTATCACTTGGAGTGGGTTGCCCTTGCAAACACAGACTTGGCACTGCTCGGTCCGGCTCCTTGCTCGGCGCAACTATCTTGACCCCCGCATGCAAGGCCAGCCAAGCGTGCAGTAAAAACACACACACACAAACATGACACTCATGGCATGCTGCCCTGGAGACACAGATGCACATATGCACGCACCTGCGCACACACACACGCACACACACAGAAGTGACAAGGTGGCTGTGGGGAGGCATTTAATGGCACAACTGAGATCCACACACGCACACACACGCACGCACACACATACACAGGAAAAAAGAGTGCAGAGATTGCAAAGCCGAGGGAAATGGGCAATTTGTCAAGAGTGAGGGGGGACGGGGGGGGAATGGTGAGCCAGGACTGGGCCAACGGTTTGGAGAGTATGTCTGAGATTAAAGCCAGACGCGTGGAGGAGTATCCGGGCTGGGGGGAGGGGGGGGGGGGATCTGTGTGTGTGTGTGGGGGGGGGGGGTGCTGGGTTAGGTCTAAAGGGTTAAGATTACACCCTGCATGGTTGTACAGATGATTGATGTCTGCTTGTAAAAAGCAAGGTGAGCAAGGCAAGGGGGGGGGGGCGGAAGATTAGTCTAAATTTGCTGCCAAGTGGCAAAGATAGATAGATAGCCTAAGATGGCTTCCATCTTGCAATCCTACAATTGTTGTCACATGTAGGACACAGCCAGACAACTTGCAATCCATTATTGCAGCTCCTTTAATCTTTCTTTTCTCTGTGACATACTTCGCAGCCACCTGCAACAATTTTCTTTCAACGACTGACCAGAAACTTGCAAGCAATTGGTGAGTTTTGTTGAGGTTTATTTTTGTTGTTGTTAAGAGTTGACCGGTCACCAGTCGATTGCAGGGTACATTTTCAGACAAACAAGCATCCACATACAACACACGCACACACCCTAACCCTAACACACTTGTGCACCTGCAGTACAGACAATTTAGGGTCTTCCAAGAACTAATTATGTATGTTTTTGGAACGTGGCTCCTGGAAGTAAGTCTAGCCAAAGACACGCAGATAATATAGTAACTTCAAACAGGAACCCCAAACCTCAGAACTGTGAGGCAGACTTATTAAACACTCGCCCACCATGCAGCCTTATTTACACATTAAAAGCTGGAAACAAATTTGAAATTATTCAACATTTGTCATGTCATATCAAAACCTTTTTCTTATTTTTCCTTATTTAAGGCAGCCCGGACTGGCAAAAAAGGGTAAAGTTCCTAACTCCGGTTAACAGGAATGCTGTGCATAAATAATTTTGGATAATGAGCCAAATGCTACTTCACCAAAAACATTATTTGATCGCATGTAACCGTTTACAATACACCCGTCATTGTGCATTACGAATCGCACAGACAGGAAAAGCAGACAAACAAATAAGAGGGGTTAACTTGTCATTGCCGAGCTGTGAATCCTGGCGGAGCCTGAAAAGGATCACGGGGATGAAGCAATACATTGTTCCAGTCGAGGCTCTTAGGCGGACAAACAAAGCAGCTAATTCTCTTGTCTGCTGCGATGCGGTGCGGCCTTGTGTTCCGTGTCGAGGCGGAGGTCAAAGGGGGCTCTTGCGGGGTTGAGGCCGGTTGGGCCAATCAAGCAACCCCTGTGGAGAGTTTTGTTCAAGCCAAGCGCAGTGTTCTGCACCGGTGAAGGCTTAGTTTGACGCACCGCCGGCGCCAATCTACCTCCCACCACCGCCACGCTCCCGTAGGGAACAAGCAGCTGAATATTAATGCAGTAGGTCCACACAAACACACTCAATGAGCATCCAAATGCCAACGTAAATGATAAATCGTTTAAATTCAGGACATTTTGCAGCGTGATAAACAACAAGCCATCACAAAGGCTGCCAATTGTTTTGAAATTGTACCATCTTCCTCCACATTAACATGCAGATGCATGCGGTGCGCACATTCGTACCGCTAAACAAAAGCAAGCGTGTCTGCTTTTATTTATGAGTTGCGAAGGGAAAATGAATTAAATCACACAAAAGATGGATATATTTTAGAGGCGCAACCGTTAATCGACAACTAACTGGTTATCATCAGAATCATTTTTGATCATTGCTGCATCGTTTAATTGAAAATGTTACAAATCCATGGAAATGACAGCCTGTCAACAGGAAAGTTCACAATTAAAGCAATAAAATCAAGATGATAATAATGACGCAATAAAGATGCAATTAATTTATTTTGACAATGACTCAAATGTTCCAAGGTTGTTGTCAAAATTAGGAATGAAATTCGACGACTTCCACCACACGTCAACATAGGGCAGAATTTGTCTGCTTGCGCCTCAATCAAATTCACTAAAACCACGTCACACCACCTGCGCCACAACTCAGACCTAGTCTACTTTCTGTTTAGTCTACTTTCTGTCACCAAATTGTCTGGTGCAAATTCCCGAACACTGTAAACTAAACTTGGCCCGGCACAAAAATGAAGAAGCGCCAGTATTTACGCCTCGAGCATATGCGCCATCTACAAACAAAAAGGGAACCCCGAGTGTTTCCAATTGTATTCATTTGTGTGTTGTAGCTCTAATTGAGTCCGAAGCGGCGACGCCCCTCCCATTCAAGCCATTCTTGACAAAAATCAACATCACCTGTGACCCATGTCGTCAACTTGGCTAGTCAAAAGCAAGACCCCCCCCCACCCCTCCCGCAGTGGGTGGGGAGGTGCACGTTTGTCATGCTAATCAGTTGGCCTAACCTCAATGACCCAGACATCTGCTGGCCTGCGTGTGTCAAGCTTCCAACCCACCCCCACATTCAATTTCCCCTCCCCACACATATTAAAAGAAGATAAGACCCTTGAGGCTGCTAAGAATGTGCATGTGTGTGTGTGTGTGTGTGTGTGTGTGTGTCCTTGCAAGAATGATCAACAAGACTCTTTTTCCACTGGCTACACAAACACTGCTAGGGCTGCCCGCACGCACACACACACGGCACACAAATGCGGAGGAGAGGGTTTGTGACGGGTGTGCGGGGGCGGGAGGTGTGTGTGTGAGGGGGGGGGGTTATTTAATGAGCGATACAGGGGACCACCAGGATTAAGACCCTCTCCAACACACACACACACACACACACACACACACGAAGATTTTAGAGTAAAGGCTGGGGGCTGCTCTGTTAATTCAAGTGGGCTTCATAATGTCCCTGACCCTCCCACTGGTACATCAGACCTGAGCGTTTGTGTACGTGTGTATTTGCGGGCAGGCGCGGGTGTGCGTGGCAGGGGTCCAACCGATTAGTTGACTAGATGACAAGTCAACTTCACGACTGCCCGTCAACGTTTAAAGCTTGTAGTCCATTAAGCTCTAATCGTGTGTTTTCCACATCTCGTCTTCCAGTCCGCCACTAACCATAGTCTGTGGAGCAGTGCGGTGTAATGTGCGGCCAACACAGTCTTCAGTCAGTACAAAAATATAGTGTTTAGCTTAGCTAGCCTTGACAATTGCGATTATTGTTAGCCTGAAAGCAAAACCTCAGCATTGGCGACAAAGAACGAGGGCAGTGTGACGCATTTGCACACATTTATTTGCAGCATGTTCGAGTATGGTCCAATCAAAACAGGCAGTGAATGAGACATTTTGGTTCGGAGTCACCTTTTTCTTTAAGTCTTCAATCATTTCCGCATTGCGCGTACACCGGCCGCTTTGGACTTGCACACAGATCGATATGGATGCCGTTTCATTCATCAAAAAAAAATTCAAGATGTTGGTATCCAATGACCGTATTTTCTGCACCAAAATGCGCACCTAAAAGCCTTCAATTTTCTTAAAAGCTCACAGCGCCTTAAAATCCAATGCGTATGTCTGGTCATTAATATTTCGACCCCAAAATGGCTCGTTGCTCGAGATATGCTGACAACGCAGTTCAAATTTAAGGCGATGGGTTACGCAGTTGAACATGGAAATAGAGCAGTGGCAAGGGAGTTCAACGCGAACGAGTCAATGTTATAGCTTGCTGTTGGCTAAGTGAGTTGTGTCGCTGCTTTATGAAATAAGTTTGACTGACATCTGATCGTTCTGTTGGTGTTTCCTTGAGCATAGCTCCATCTAGTGGATGCATTGTAGATTCCGTCTGATAATGCGGTGCGCCCAATGTATGAAAAAATTACAAAATAGGCCATTCATTGAAGGTGCGCCTCATAATCCAGTGCGCCTTTGAGTGTGGAAAATACACTATTTTTTATTTTTGTTTACCGTGATGTATTCTTAGCATTTACAGCCATTGTACGCAACGTATAAACCTTAGTGTGCAGGGATTTTGCCTGGCCATCCTTCAACATTAGCACTTTTTTCCCCCTCAACTGGCACGCCAAGAGCAGCTTTGTTGAAGCTGCATTAGGATTAATCAAGTTTAAAAAAAGAAAAAAGCCAACAATATGCCAAATGCTATCAAGTGGGTCAGGAATCCAAAGAGGCTTTTTCCATCCCCACCACAATTAATCCAATGAACTGTGTCCGTAACCTGCGAATAGAGCAGATTACTAAACTAATTCATTGAGGGGAGGGGTATTGGCATTTTGTGTAGCCACACATGACAACACAACATCTTTTTTGATACATGCCCGAAATTGAAAAGCTCCAGTTTGAGGAGTAAGTGTCACAAAAAGCCAATGACAAATCTAAACGATTCACCCTTTCATGCTCCTTAACTCAAGCAAGACCAAGTGTGGTATGCTGCCGTCTCACTCAATTTGACCTCCAAGTGACCTTTGGGCCCCCCCCCCTCCACCCCCCGCAGATGCCGATCCAAATGCCAGAGTTTCATACAAGGGTGATGAAACTATGCCTGTGCATGCCAGTATGAGAAAGACTGACTTATCTTGACATGCTTATCTATATGAATGTCACGCATGCAGCTCATCTACAAGGCTGCGTGATAGTAGAGGCGGCAGCACGACATATAGGGGTGACAGTGGCGCTAACAGGTGCTTTGAAGGCCCACGGCAGATGTAGAATAGACTATTGTGACGCGCTTCATTCCTGTCTCTCATTTTTAATTATGTGGCTCAAATAGTCAAATGGGTGACTTATAGCCTGGCCTTTACATTTTATCCTCTCACGTAGGGACGGAACTGTTAACGGATAAATCATGACAGCACAAAATTTTAATTCGCATTACTAGCGTACTTCGCGTCTGTGCTTTTGTCACAGTGTGACGAAACATGTTAAAGTTACATTGGTCCTGTATTTGTTCACACACGAAGATGAGGGTAGAAGTGACATTTGTATTATTGTCATGAATAGGGCTGAATAATTAATCAAATCCAAATCAACATCTCAATGTAATACAATGTAAAACTTTGTCAGTGCATAGAGGTGCGCAGTGCATCATGCTACAATCGTAACAAATGCAAATTGAGTCTTTCTGGCGGTGCGAAACAATATTAAGTCAAGTTCGCACAAATAGGGTCTGTCACATCACAACAGCCAATCAGCGTCAAGAATGTACTTACGATGTCACACAGCAGCATTACATAACATATATATACACAAACCGTGTGGCAAAATAAACAATGTGGGACAATATCGTTGCGGTCTGTGGACACTATGAGTTACAAAACACAGCAAGCTTCCAATTAGCGGCCATCACGACAGCCAATCAGTGTCGAGACTGTACTTACGATGTGACACACAGCACCATCAAAGAATACATACGCACCACGTGGCGAAATCAACAATGTGGGACAATATCATTGCGATAGCGTTACAAGACAGCCACATAGCGGGAGAGCACGATCCAAAAAGGAGCAGGCTTGGAGAATGGGGAACTCGGAAGTTGGCATATTTATAATTTATAGATTAATTATATTAATTAATTAAATTAATATTAATAGAGAGTGGCTGCCTTTCCAAAAGCTCCTATATTTTGTTATTCTACTTCTTCCTTTCATTACTTTGCTGCTGTGAATTGGGAATTTCTCCATTGCGAGACTAATAAAGGTTTTCTTATCTTATTTGGTGTGTGTATTGTCTTGTTTACATCTGTTGAGCTGGAAACCAACATTTATCAGCCAAAGTAGCAAAACCACCAGACATCAGATTAACTAACGGTGTTCAAAATTGTGTTTTTTTTTTCCTTCCGGAGCCACAGGTGGGTTTGCATTAATTTTGTAAAACAATGTATGACATGCTGACTTCGGTTTAGTCCAAACTTGTTAAGTAGAAAAGATGTCATGATGAACACTTTAACGCAATGGTACTCCGATCGAGTGATCGACCGACTTCCGTGGACAAATATGTGATCGGCTTGTGTCGATTAGATTTTACACGGATCGGATCGGTAGATGTTTTGCATTTTAGTGCCAAATCAGTGATTGGTTGTAAAGTCAATCAATGACATCCACATTACAAAGAACACAATCATGTTCACCGTTCTGTGGGGCCATTGTTAATTCAAGATTTCTCTGCATCTGCTTTCGGATTTTTCCCCCCCGATATTTGTAAACAATGTTGTGATCTAATAAATGGAGTCTGCAATAAACAAAACATGCGTGTTTTGGGAGTGCTGGAGGAAGCCTGCACAAGCACATGCAGGGATTTGAACCTGAGACCTCTCGACTGTGAGGCAGATATGCTAAACACGAGGTGCCCAATTTCAAGCAAAAGTGATCTCAATGTATAATTTTTAACTCCAACAAAGTACCTGCCGACTTATGCTTAGCCAATGGTAGAGTGCACGCTATAGACTATGGAGTCTCTGTTACCATGGCAACGCAAGATGTCGTGCTTCCAATACTAAAATACATTCAAATAAAATATGAACATTAATTTTAAACGCACACAATTACTACACCTGGTGAATACAATGCTTGGCAGTTTTTTTAATGATCGTGAAAACAAAATTGAGCATTTTTTCATAAAACAAATAGCAGGTTCACCAAATAATATAAATAAATTAAATGACTTACTGAGTGTCTTGATTGTGGAAACATCATGTCAGTCCCTTGTTGCTGTCTTTTCCCCCCTAAAACAAAAAAGCCGTGTGTTGATATTTTTCCTTTGTCCCCCCCACCCCCCCTCCCAAAAAGAACTGGTCCAAGTGGAGCTGTCCAGCGTCTAGCTCACAGCTAGCTAGCGAGACGCCCCCTCCCTCCCCAAAACACACTCACCCTAACCCAAATAAAAACTCAAATTTTGACTTTGGTTTGGGAATGACGTCGTGGTTAGAGCTAACCAGCGAGCATCTAGGCTAAGCTAATACTCCCCCCACCCCAAAAAAAGATGTCAATCAAAAATGATACATCGCTCCGTGGGACATTTGGAATTGTCACACTCACTCGGTTCAGCTTAAAACAATACAAAAAAATGAAGAGATTTTTTAAATTGTTAAATAAACCAGGTCGAACAAGTTTGCTGGGTTGAAAAATGTGTCTGAGGGGGGGATGACAAAATGTCTGCTGGTTAGTTCAATCCCGTTTTTTACGTCCCAACTCGCGAGAAAAACAAGCCACAAAACACAGCAGCAAACAGCCTGGATATGTCGCTGAAAAAAACAACCTAAAAACAGGCTGACAACTTTCTCGAGAAAACACCAGAGAAATGGCTTCTATAAAGTCGCGTCGCCTCTCCTTGCTGTGCCTGTTCAGTCAAGTCTTGTGAGTCTGTCTTCCCTGTCCAAGGACGAGCAGCTCTGCTTGTGCACGCCCCGCATAGAACTACACTGGGTAGTTTGGCCGGGAAGAGAAGCGCAGAGCCAAAAGCATCGATCTAGATGAGAAAGCTCTACACCAGCAAGACGCTCATTTGCGGGTGTCTGAGCAAACGGCGCCACTATGTGGATATGTCGTGAAAATGCATATTTGTGAATTTTGACTTGCAAAATGAGATGGGGAAACAGACTATTTTCAGCCTTGGAGTTTCAAAAAATTTGTAATCGCGGTAATATATAGCAACAAAAGTTTACAATAATACAATTATTGTCTGTTGTAAGTACTGAAGAGTCATATCAATGCAATCGGAGGGTGCGTGCGAAAACACTGAAAAGAAAGTTTAAAAAATCCATGTAGGCAAGTATAGGAATATTTTTTTTATTCCAATTGAAAACATTGAAAAGGAGAAGGCTATGAAAGTTGTTTTTATGTTAAGATGAGCTTCAGGCAACAGTGGTTGAAATGAAACATTAAAAAAAGGGAAATATGGCTAAAATACTGTAAATCAACAAGTGAACAATAAGCACAACCCTTTCCGTGATAGCGTAGCTGGCATGACCACGTCACCCTCCCTGCCCAACACATGCAGTTAAAAACAGCAGTTCAACCATCATTAAATAAAGAATAAAATTGTTAATTAATCACATATTTCGTGTTTCTTTTTAAAAAGTGGACCATGAAAATTCACAGGCCCTGATTACCCCAGCCCACCCCTCGCTCACAACATTGGCACTTAAGTATTAAGTCAAGAGTCTGGCTTTACAGAGTAAGGGGATTGGCACACTCATGGTACAAAATTTACATTTGGTATACTTAAAAAAAATACATTACTTTCAATTTGTACACCACTACACAAAGTTATTGTAAAACAAAACATCTTAAGTGGTTGCAAAATATACAGGTGGTAAAGTGTGTCTGCTTTACATAAAACAACAGAGCTCAAAATGACAGTCGGGAGCTGAAGCAAAGCAAAAAGTATTTTTGGGGAGTTGGCGGTGAGGGGGTGCGGGGGGTGGTTGAGTATCAAGTCATTTCACTGCGCTGACCCATGGAGATGACACACTCCAATCAAGCAAGGGGCGGCAGCAAATTCATTCATTTTAAGAAATCGATGGCCATTTCCCTACCCTGGGCCAGAACAAGGTTTGCATGAAAATACACACTACTGCAGTACGTTTTGCTCTCTGAAATCTAAAAGTCAACATGTTTAAATCATTTCTGAGGTTGTTTAAGTGACTCAATAGGGGCTGTTCTTTTAGGTTAGCAACAGGCTAGATTCTTTGAATGTATCAACGATGATATGTATAAACTGGAATAACTACTAAGCGTGTTCACGGTACGGTGCGTTCGCATTTACTGACATCGGGAACAGTACACAGACCGACCACCAATATGGAAGTGGGTCAGTGAAAGAAAGTGTACTCTTTAAACAAACACAATGCAGCTCAAACTCTGGCCAGTGAGATGCTTTTGGCAGTATGTGAAATTTATGAAGTACTTTTTTTAATGTGTCATGAAAACTGATAGTGTTCCACAGAAAAATGATCCAATTTTACTTAAAAGGTAAAAAAAATGATTGTCGATCTATGGCATCGAACTATCACAAGCCAAAAAATTAAATGCTCATCCATCTGTGGCTATTCATACAACAGAATAGTGATATCAGTGAAGTACACACTAGAGACCAACTACATCAGTGATTACCAACTGTTGCTCTGCAAGAATTTAAGCAATTTTACTTAATTGGTCCCAAAATAATTGGTGTACCAACCCAATTCAAATGAAGTTGGGACATTGTGCTAGACATAAATAAAAACAGAATACAATGATTTGCATATCATGCTCAACCTATATTTAACTCAATACACTACATTGACAATACTTGTTTTTTTTTAATGTTCAAACTGAAAATGTGTGACGCATTATGAAGCGTAAAATATGACAACGGAGACCCGGACTGTTGAACAATGAAGCTGTACATCGAGCAAGAATGAGAAAGAATTCCACCCACAAAGCCGCCAATTCATGTCCTCAGTTCCCAAAAGTTTATTGAATATTGTTAGAAGAAAAAGTAATATAACACCGCGGTAAACATGACCTGTCCCAGCTTTGTTGGGACATGTTGCAGCCATAAAATTCTACGCTCATGATTGTTTGCTTAAAACCAAGTTTCAGTTTGATTACCTATTTTAAATATTTACGTATTTTGTCTTTATATTCAATTCAATATGATTCGAACAGGAGTTGCAAAGCATTGTATTCTGTTTTTATTTGTTTAACACAACGTCCCAACTTTGCTGAAATTGGTTTTGTCCTACGAAGCAAATCGATTGCAGCTACCTGACAAGCATAACAATTCATAGTTCCAGGATATAATTTTTTAGACTTTTTTTGTGGAGCGCCGGGACTTTTAATGTACACTAAAATACGTATTGGCTCAATAAAAGGTTCGAGAACCATTGCGATGCACAACGAGAGACACCTCGGCTGGCTTTTTGACTTTAATATGAAGACGTCTGCATTATTTGACAAATGGGGCACTTTTAAAGCAGGAGAAATCTTTAGCAAAAAAAAAAACACTGTGAGGGTGTTGAAATGTCAGCAAAGCGAAGAAGTGAAAACGTAAAGGGAATAGAGTCGAGATGCTTGCTTTTTGTCTTGTAAAAAGGCAAAATGTGACGAAAACAAAAAGCCACCTGGAATGTTACGTATAGGCATCTGTGGTTTAGATGCCGCCCCCCTCCCCGCACCCACAATCTCCCCCACCTCAATCACACAGCACTGTTACCTACCAAAGCTGCAATAAGTAGCCCTTGTCATAACAAGGTGATGACAACACACCTGAATTAAATCTTCTGAAGAGCTATAGAGCAGGGTTTCCTCAACTGGATCAACTCAAGTGGCCAAATTGAAAGGCGCTTCTTCCCCCAGCCCGCTCACCAAAATACATCACTGCCACATACTGTACACGGAACCAGAGCAGGAACTCATTACAAAGAATCAAAAAGCCCTTTGCCGAGAAAATATCTGACCCCAGAATCAGTTTGGGGAACCCCGCTCTAGAGAAAGAGTAAATACATCGAGAGACACGATATGGGATTGGTACCAACAGTCAACATATTATGTTTTAAAATTACAAAAATTCAAGAATGCTCTGACAGAAAATATTCAACCACTAGATGTGTTTTGGAGTTAAATTTTTTTTTGTCTTTTTCTGACTTTTGCATAAAGCGTGAACCCGAAAATGGAGCAAATGCTGCCATTCCACCGATGAGAATTTTCAAAAACCGACTGCTTGAATGTTCGAAAGACAAAACACATCTTCGCCGGTAAAATAGCTTGGGTATCTTACAGCAGTATAAAAGCCACAGTCTCCTCGTTGGAGCTCGACACCGAGAAGATCCCATACAGAGAAGAAAAAAACAAAATCAATCAACCACCTTTCAAGTCGTTGATCAAATGTGCCAGTTAAACATCGAAAAAAAGCTGAAGCAATGCAGTTGAATGAGAAGCAAAATTGGCTGCACAACTACTACTAATAATGATAATGTATTAAAATGAAACGGTGTGATTAGGGAGGTCGCTTCCACCATTAGAACGAAAGAAATTACAAGTTAAAAGGGAAATCGCATCAAAAATCTTCCTCATCAATCGCTGTGTTACAGCTGTAGTTGTTGTAAAAGTGCGATCATAATAATGATGTATTATAAATATGTTCGATACACCCAGACCAGTCTAGACACGGTCTTCTGCTTTATACTGTGTTTGGGGAATATAAATCAAACAGAAAAATCCGTTAATTTTTAGCCAAATCGGGGGGCGCTGCCATTGTCTTGTACTGCCACTGTCTGTCGACTGAAAATGACATCACAGTGCCTGAGGGCTCAGCTTGCTAACACCATGTGACCAACCCCAGAAAACAGGTGAGTGTGCTCAAGCTAAGCCCTTAGGCACAGTGATGTCATTTTCAGCCGGTGGCAAATGACAGTACAAGAGATAGTGCCCCCCCCCCCCCCCCCGAGATGAATAAAACAGTTTATATTATTGTAAAGACAATTTTTGACTTGACTCCCCCTTTAAAGGTGAGGATTGTTATGCCATAAACAGATTGCTATGGCAGTACGGTGAACCCCAGTATTCATGGAGGATCGGGACCAAGCCTGACCGTGAATAGCAAATATTTACGAGTAATTAAAACCTGAAAAGGTTTGTAAAAGCAATACTACATTATTAAAGCATTTAAAAAAATATCAATTGGTCTCAAGTATTTAATACATGGAGGAAAAGGACCACTTTAGGTTGGATTCTTAATTACTAATTCAAACAAATTGCTAGGGCTTGCCCCCCTTAAAAAAAATAAAATAAAAGTTAATATGAAATCTTCAACTTTTTTTCCTTTGATCTTGGTGAAAATGCACATTTGGTAGGCACGTTTATGACAAGTTAAGAGTGTCAAGAATTTAGGCCTAGTCATTAGGGGGGTGCTTGTGATTCAAGAAATTGCAAGTCTATGCTTCTATGGGTTTAAAGTGGGCATTTCAAAATTATTTAGCTTTTTTTCCAGGAAGTCCTTAAACAAACTCCTCCTAAATTTTAACCACGTATACTAGACCAGTAAATCCAAACCACTGTGCCAATTCCATGAATTTTTTAACACCATTTATATTCTACAAATCATACATTGTTATTCATCCACTTATGTCGGTGACGTATAGTGACAGGCACAATAACGTAATGCTTTACCACTTGATGACAGAAAATACAATTAAACTGTGTATCCACATTTTGCCTTTTATGCAACGGAATAAAAGCTTTGTGCTCATCTAATCAGTATCTGTACTTGCTATGACATTTTTTCTTTGGTGGTATGCCATCAGACGTTTTTCTAATGTACAACAAAGTTTGAGAAACGTCGCACTCGATAGATTGACAAAATTCAATTTCGAATTTGAGTTTGCATCATGTGGTCACAGGACTCTAATAAACTCGAGATTCATAGGAAAGCACTACTTACGGAAATAGAAGAGACAAATCCCCTGCTCTCGCCGGCGCGCCACGTAAATTTAGCACGTCTCAAGAGGCAGAGAACTGCATGGCAGACCGACTCCCACTGCTGCACTAAGGGAATACTGGCAACATACTGTACAGTATTTCTATTTACAAAAAAAAAACTGAAATGTGGAGTCAATTTGGCAACGCAACTGTGGAACGATTCGCAGTAAATGTAGTGGTAGTGCTGTCTTAAAGGGGTATTAACACTTGAAACGCCAAGAGGGCAAAGGGGGGTTTTACAATCCTTTTGAGTGTAGCCACTGTAATTACAAAGTAGGCAAAAAGTAGATAAGTCATCTATGTGTAAGCAAAACTATTTACATTCGACAGAGCAGGTGCGCTCCGGATTGGAGGGCATTACTTTTTTTTTAAACCCAACTGATATATTCTTTAATATGAGCACACTGTAGTCGAGTACAGAATGCACGGTGTACACAAGTAGGGAGAGGAGAGAGCCCTTTGAACCGGAAAGTCTTTGACATGGGCCACCCTGTGACACACAAGCACTGCTGATAATATAGTACTGTCGGTTCAACCATGAATCCCCCCATAGAAAGGCTCATGTGATGTGTACACTGTGATGAGCAACACAAGACACCCGAAAAAAGAGATAGCGAGTGTGGAGCGAAGCGGATGACTATGTTCCATGCAAATGTGTATGTTCTAGAAGTGGATGAGAGTGTGTGTGTGTGTGTGTGTGGCTTGCTCTCTCTCCTCTCTCTCTCTCTGTCACAGAGCACTTCACACCAGGTTGTACTCTTTGAGGTTGAGCTGCAGGATGGTGTCTTTGACGGCAGCAAAGACAAAGCGGATGTTCTCCGTGTCGGTGGCGCAGGTGAAGTGCGAGTAGATGATCTTGTCGCTGTCCGGGTTCAAGTCCACAAACATTTTCAGGATGAACTCGCGACCTGCCAATGGGTCACGCTGAGGGCCTGGTAAAAGATAAAAAAAAATAAGCACGCTATATGTCATGTTTAAAAACAAAAATACAATAAATAATTATTTTAAAAAGTACAACTGTATGCCGGGAAATCTTGGGACTTTTAACGATGGCGATAATGAACATTCCTGGAATAAAACTGATTGTGTTTGCTGTATTGTTTTATTTTGTGGGTTTGATCAATGACATCATTGATTGGTGAGCAAATTGGCATTACACCCTATAACCAATTTTGCATAAAATACAAAACAGTTGCAGCTTTGATCAACTGATCAGATCTGTCTCAAAAACAGCTGCAATTTCCCAAAGACGAAATGTTTGTGTTCCAATATTAAAGCGAGTCACTTGTAATGTTAAGAGAATAAATGTGTGACATAAAGTCGTATGGTTACGACAACGTAATACTGAGAAAAAGTTCAGTGAAAAACACGTGAGAATGAAGTTGCAATTGTATGCATGAAAGAGAATAAAGCCATAAATTTAACGAGTGAACGTCAAAGTTATTCTGCATGGAATATGGCTTAATTCTGGACGATTTCATTTCAGTGTGGACCTAATACTCCAATTGGTGGAAGTCAGGGGCTATTTTAGTGTAGATCCCCTTCTGGCCACATGGTGTCACTATATGATCAAAATTCATCTTTGCACAGGTCACCAAAATGTTTTGATATTTTTTTAGCGTTTGTAATGTCCATACAAGCATAAATAGGGACATGCTCACAATCAGGAAATTGGCATGTCCCGACACCTACAACTAAACAGCCAATGTAACTTCATTCAAAGGAAGAAAGCAGTACCGTCAAACTCCGGGAAGTAGTCCACCAAGTGAGAGTACATGATCTTCTCCTCCAGCAGGTCCCTCTTATTGAGGAAGAGGATGACAGAGGAGTTTTGAAACCAAGGATATGTGATGATGGTCCTGAACAGCGCTTTGCTTTCCTCCATGCGGTTCTGGAAATGCACAAAAGGTTAGGAGAGTGAGAGGATGACAAAAATACTAATTGGAACCCAGAACAGCAACACGTTATTAACACACATGGACCTAATTTGAGGAATTTTGATCAGAATCTGCATTTTTCCTCCTCCGGTCAAAGTTGTCAAAGACCTGATTATCATATCACTCAGAGAGTATCCTGATGTTCGGGGTGTGTTGCGAGTGATTCGACCCGACAGTCGTCAATGTTAAATCTGCTCAATATTTATGATAGTGAATCTTGGTATGTGTGTAATTAAAATGGTGCGCACACATTGATTCTGCAACTAAATATAAGCATTGCCCCCTTGGCAAGCAAAATCTTCAAATGGGACACGAAATGGGAATGATAGCCAATTGAAAAGTTTGCTGAAGTTGGTGCTTTAACCAAACACCAGGAGAGGAGCAAATAGTTGAGTGTTTAGATAATGTGTCGAGCAGGTCATTTATCACTATGTTTTAACAAAATAGTTAAAAGCGAAGCTAATAGTTTGCGTAGTTTCTTCTAGTTTTATTACTACTACTACTACTACTACTAACATTTGTTTTTTTTTTTTTCTGCCAGTCTGGACACCACGTGGAACCATGCTGCCTCTCACAGGTCAATCTTGGTAGCGCAACAATTATTGTGTGTGGTTTGCTGTGTTGGTCATCTGGAGTACACACAATAAGTAGTACAAGTGAGAACACAGTTGCCATTTTTTTTCTTATCATTGGGGGGGGAAAAAAAGTTCAGAATCTAAATCAATATGTTTGTATCCCATCTGAAGACAAACACTGCTGTAGAACACTCGCAATTCAACCCAAACACTTCCCACATTTCAAATACTTGTAGACACAAGAAATGTAGTGAGGGCTAATAACAACAAAAAGAGAGCCGGTGAGGTGCTGTGACAAAATCGGAGGGATGTGAAAGCAAAGCATCAAGGGCTTGACTAGTGTGCAAGGTCGGAGGCCTTTGTCTCAGACCTGTCAACACAGCCAGCTTAATCCCTGCACACACTGATGCCAAAACACTGCTTAGTTACTCAGAAACACCTCAACACCACCACCACAGCGGTCAAGTTTCAATGTATTTATAAAAATAAAAAAGATAATAATCAGACTAACTCGTGGAGTTGTGAAGGAAAAATATCAAGGAAAATATTGCTCATTGGTGTGTGTGTTAATTTCACCGCTGTGTACAGCACTTTAGTCAACTGCGCGGGCTGTGAAAGTAGATTGGAATTGCCAGGAAAGACGATACTTCTCCAAAACATTTGCTTCGACTCACGTCTGTATGACATCTCTCACCTCGTTGTCCGACTCCACCAGCACCTGATCGTACTCGCTGAGCGCCACCAGAAACATGATGGAGGTGACGTTCTCAAAGCAGTGGATCCACTTCCTCCTCTCCGACCGCTGGCCACCGACATCCACCATCCTGAAACGGGACGCCGGGAAGCAAACGACAGAAAATAACATTAAGAAAGCTTCGCTGTAGATATATCGTAATAGTAATGACGTGGAGAGGCGCATGCATTGATGAAACAGATGAAGTGTCAATCAAAGGAAACTTGAGGGCTCACATGAAGCGAATCAATTGAATTTAAACATAGCAGTGACTGAAAATCTTGAGGGAAAAGTGGCAACAGAGCCACCAGCCAAAGATGTGTTCCAATTCAAGACAGGGAAGCGCTTATCATGCAGGAAATGACGAGATGCAAAAGGACATCATCTTTCAACGAAGATTTGGATCAAGTGGTTGGTGATTACCATGTTAATAGCACAGAAAACAATGCAAAAATATATATATACAGAGACAGTGTATGTTTATATTTTGCGGTTCTATGTACACAGGAAAAAAAAATCACTTTGTTTTCATGCCAGGTACCACTAAAAGTATATGGCCTAAAAATTCAACGACCACGACAAAACATAACTGATCCCAGGAAGGGGGGGAAAAAACCCTGACAACTGTACTGCCAAAGAACCATTTGGCTCTGATTTTAATCTTTTTGAAAATCATCCTCCACATCATAGTTAGCCATTGACAGATAAGTGGTCGTGGTGGCTTACCTACAGCAACCTTTAAAGAAATGACAGATTTTTGCTCTCAAGAACTTGCTGTGCCGGATTTTTTTTTACATCTGGGCGACAGTGCAGCGTAGCAAAACGGAAGCATTTTCTTACAAATGAAGTCTGTCTGCCTATTTATGAATGGTTGAGCCCTGCAGGGTGTATCCCGCCGACTGCTCAAAGTCAGTACGTCGCAAAGTACTGGCTACGTTTTTAGGTGTGACAACAATCTACTCTATGTTCCTTAAGACTGGTCTATGAGGTAGGGTGAAGAAAAAAAACTGACTGCTTACAAGAAAAGGCTTCCATAGCCTATCAGATGGTATCTAGCTGTGCTAGCAGATCTCAATGGTCACAACACTACTGCTCACCTATGGGCAACGAGCACAAGCACTATAGAAAATGGATGAGAAGTTCATTTGATTCCCCATCATCATTTAACACTTGAACAGGTAGAAGAAGAAAAAAAAACTTTGACGATATCACAAAGGGGAAATCAATAACAAGCGGCAAACAACAAGCTGGCTCAAATAACTCCACATCAGACTCCCTCCTATTCATCCTCTGGCGAGAATGAGTGACCCACTTACAAGATAGACTCCCCTCCTATGTTGGATGAGCCAAGAGAAATGACATCTTCAAAGCCAATTAAAAAGAGCAGGAAGTCATCATTGGCGTATATGTGTGTTTGTTACTGTCATGGATTGCGGGTAACATGCTCCATATTAACGCAACTAAACAATCTTGTGCTTCAGTGAATACAGCCCGATAGCTTTGTCGTCCCTCCCCAAATCATGTTTGTATTTCTGGCCTCTTCAATAAACGCGAAGCCATTGAGAGCGTGTAGTGAGTCACCATCAGCAGCAGCAGCCGGGCCGAGCGAAGCCTCTCAGATTCGCTGCAGCGGAGCGGCCCGGGAAGCTCTTGAGTGCAACCACGTTGCAGTTATTTCCAGCCTTGCCAAGCGTAGGAGGCGGCGGACACGATGGCTTCCAATCGATTTGCACTCTACTGTAATCACTCTTTCTTGTTCGCTACATCCATTTCTAGCTTCTCTCTTGTCTTGCAGGAGCAAGGAATGGAAGCTGTTCTATGGAATGGCAGCTGGACTGTTAGTGGGCCAAATGTTGAAAGGATTTCGAGCACAGAAGCACAAAAATGGGCTGTTGTCTCTTCTTGGCAAGCTTGCGAATACTGACGGAACATAAATCCAGTTGCAACTCAATGAATTTTAAGATTGTGAGATTTGATTTCGGTTATTGAATTTTAGTACATGTATGCACATATATATTTATTTTATATAGCTATACCGAGTCATAAATAGATATATCTAAGGCACATTTAATGACAAGCACATTCACATATATGTAGAATGACAAAAAATTAATTGCATCATGCCCTATTGGTCCACCAAAATCTACCCATCCTTTAATCGTTTCACACCCCACATATCAGAAACTGTATCAAACCATAATGTGGAGAGATGCGCATGCACACACACACACGTCTGCAACCAATAATCGATTTATCTGCCCATTACTTTTTTTGAACAATCAGTCATATCATTATTTTTAACCGAGACCACAGAAACCTGCACAAATGAAGATCCCAGAGCGTTTAAAGTCTGAATTATAAGTATTAGATACCAATATTCTTTTAACACAAAGTTGTCATCAAAAATCTTTACAATAAGCCACGGACGACCACAAAAAAAACACTCACATTTATGCCTTACAATATCAAGCACATAAGCAAAAAAGCAGATAATTTCATCAAAACGCATTATTCATCAAAATATTAGCTATGTCAAGAAAGGAAATAAACTCGTAAGTCAAGGTATCAGTATGCATCGAGAAGTGCAATGGACTCATTGGAGGGACGTTAGACATGCTCTCGGTGTCATCGACATGCCATTTGTTCATCAAATGCAAACATGAGCGGGCTGGAGTTAGTCAAAGCGGTGCAATTCTTTGGTCTACCTGAAAATGATGCTTTGCAAGTCGAAAGGGTATTCTATAATCCCAGTGGTTGGGATTCGAACCCTAAGCACATCCTGTTGGGTGGGTAGATAGGAAGATTCAGCGATACGATCCAGATCGCTAAGATAGCTGGAGACAGGATGGAGAGCAAAAGAAACGACAGAGAGAGAGAGAGGAAAGAGAAAGGGAAGCATAAGAGCAGATAGCACACAAACCCTCCAAAAAGCAAGTGGATCAGTTTAGATGTAACCAAAGGAAACATTCCCGAGCACCACAAGGGGATTAGATGAAATTTTGTGCCAGAACCCCCAAAAGAATTTCAGCTTCATCCGTGATGGTAGCTCCCAAAGACAGAATTTCACTCTTTGAAAAAGCTTGACTCGAACATGAGCAATTTGCTACACAACATGCCAACCTCCTGACATGCACTGTAGGCCTGGACTCTCGTCTTTTGGGAGGTCACCATCAGGGATGCGTTTACGTGCAGCCTGAAGCTAGCTCATGGCGATAGCGGCGTCGGCGGTTCACGACCGGGCCAACCAGAGACGTCGTGGGAGGCGCTCGGGGCCACCAGTACCTGAAGATTATATTCTCCAGGTCAAACGGGTACTCAATGATGCCGGTGGTTGGCACTCGAACCCGCAGCACATCCTGCTGAGTGGGCACGTACCCCGACGTCGCTATTCTTTCTAAATCGCTAAGGTAACTGTGAATTGGGGGGGGGGGAGGAACATATGACAAGGAGGCACACATCATGGACACACGACATCAGGTACACCTCCAATGTAACTCTTGACTTTTTATTTTTGATTTGGTTTCTAGTATCACTCGGACAGATGCTCTCAGCATTTGACAGTTTTGACCTCAATATTTGGAAGCCCTTGCCCTTGTTGCACAATTCCCAGCTGGTACGTTGTTCTGTCCATGATAGCAGTTTATCGGTAGATGGATAAGAGGCAAAATGTTTTTCTGCACCCAATTATTATGGATAGGCAGCGTTTGTGAACAACAGCTCTTGTTTACATTTGAAATTGTTTCAAACATCCCCTGCATGACATGGTGTTTTCATTGACTTTTGTGAATATTTATGTCACTTAAATGTCTCCTACTATTGCATAATAACAGATATAATCACATTTTGAGCTTTGGTAAGTCCTGGTGGTCTACCACTACAGCAAAAAGAGTGAGAAAAGATATTTATTTGAGTTTTCAGAATGCCCAAAACATCTCTTAATTGATATGATGATTTGTGCCGCGTGTCACCCAGAAGGCAAGAGGAGATACGGCGTCTAGCGCCGTTATTGCAAATAGCTTTTGGTGATGCTGAGTTCCATATCTGCCTGAAGGATATACAGCACGTCGAGCAAATCCAAGTGCGTGCAATCGAAGTTTGTTTTCATCAGTGGTGGTAGTCGCAGGCCTCCTGCAGCATGGTTTGTCAACAACAGATCCTGTTTTGAGAACCAGTCATGGATTGCGGAAACTGTACTACACGTTTAAGTATTGTGATGGCCATAAAGCTTCTCAAATTGGCACTGACCTGCAATCGAGGACAGAAAAACTTTTCCAGTTGATGATTTTGAAACACTGCCCCATTGTCAGCTGGTGAGCCCCGAGCAAGGGAAGGATATGCATATAAAAACTGCAAAGCCTAAGCTGTCAAATACTGACGGCCTAACTAACATCTGTTCAATTGATACTTCTGGAATTTTGGGACATGCTGTATGTTCATGAACGTGGTGTCACTTTGCACCGCATCACACAGTCAGCTGTTTCGAATATCTTGTCTCCCTCATGCAGATTGCTAATGCTGTGTTAAGATCTCAATAGATTCCAGAGGTGTACATAATGTGGCTGGTGAGTGTCATGCAACAATCCAAAACATGGGTGGGCAAACTTTAGTGCTCATCTGCCACACTCAATTTTAACAACTTCATTCTGATATCTTTTTTTTCCATCGTTCTAATAATTATTGCATTAAATAAACGGTCACGTTTGTTTTATTCTATACAAAAACACATGAACCACCTATTAAATGTGATAAATCAATTAAAATATATACCAAAAAACGAATACATAAATTTATTTTAAAAATACCGCAAAATTAATGCAACTAAAAAGGCCTTTCTGACCATTTTATTTACCAACACCGCGAGACAGATATGGTAAATATTCGGGAACGACATCAGTCACATCGAATTATCAAGCCAGTTTATGGCGGCCAACGATGGCTAGCAACGACTGCTCTTGAATTGTTCAGGTTTGTATCCCAACATTCTATTGCCAAAATGGCACATTGCCCATTGAGTTCTTGGTCCACAATAGCTATATTAATCAGAGTACCTTGTTTTGGACTCTACAAGTAGCACATAAAAAATATTCTTTCAAAATAAAACCATTTGGGTTTAGTTCCCCTTTAAGCATTGGACGTGGGGCGCTTTTCTGAAGTACACTTGAAAAGAGAGGGCAATAAAAGAGACAGACGTACTATTTGGTGGAGTCCGAGAGCTGGTACTCTCTCCTGCGATCATAGGCCTCCTGGATGCCAGGGTCAGCCCACAGCATCTTGATGGCGCCGATGTACGGCTGATCGAACGACGTCACCATCTCCACGTCCACTTCGCGCACCAGCTGCGCATTGTTCTATGGCAAAAATGGGTCATGCTAATACAACGCTCGGAGAAAAGGCCTTTGGTTTTGGTCCATCGTCAACATTACATTAAATATCCAAAGTTGGCAGCTCTTTGTTTATTAAAACTAAGTAACTGTTAGTCTCAATGCAAACTACATGAACGTGTAAATATTTGATTGATGCTTAGAGCGTTTTCATTATTTATTTTAATGCATGTGATGCATTAAGTTCAGTATCATAACTACTCATTGTGGATTTCTAAGGAGCGAAGGAGTTAAGTGGGCCAGGCCGAAAAAAATTATTGTTCATGATAGAATTATTTTCATACTATATTTTAGTTGTGTTTTTGAGGAGTAAAAACTGTTTTAGAACATGCTCATGTTTTTTTTGTTGCTTCAGAACAGACAAAACGTGTGCATAAACATTTCAAAGTAATAAAACTGATAATGACTTGATGCTGATGTATGTCATTATTTTATTTAATGATCTGAAGCCGATATGCTTCTCTGCTTCCTTACGTCCCTTATAAAAACTTTTTTTTTTGGTATTATCACAACTTTTGCCTCAAAAACAAAACTTTATGCTCATTTTCCAAATTTAGATCTCAAAAAATGACGTATTGAAAAAAATTAATTGTTCTTGTAACGTTACATCTTTCTTTCCTAGTAAGATAAGCAGTCCTGAATAATATTGCCACAAAAAAAGACCATTGATGTACATCTTTTTTTCACTTCATCAAAATATTACTATTCTTGTAAGACTTTGACTCTCAAATGACAACTTTTATGTGCAAAAAAAACCTGCAACTGTAAATAATTAGTTTTGCATTGCACCTTTTTTCTTCGAGAAAATAAAACTCATAAAACAAAAAAATACCTTTCCTCGTAAATTTGGACATAATTCTTAAAGTATAGGCATGTTTTTATTTATTTATTTGTTTGTTTGTTTGTTTGTGTCCGTAATACAACTGATTTGAGTTTGTAATTGAACAGCATCAATTTCAAACGAGTTAAAAGTGGGACTTTTCAACAGGACGTACTTTGTTCTGTTCGAACTTGTATGGTATCTTGAGGGTTTCGGTGGCCCGGATCATGGACTGCATGGACGTGAAGATGTTCTGGTAGACCAGTTTGGTGAAGCCCTTCTTGTCCTCATCGGTGTAGCCCGAGCCGTGAATAATTCGCATTTGCTTGATAAAAGTGCTCTTGCCGCTCTCACCAGTACCTGATGGAAGAAATAAGAGGATCACAACTGAAACGAGGACCATAAGCGGGGCTCCGTGAAACACTTTCCCTGCTCCTGTTGGGAAGTATGAGGGGAAAATCACACACAACCACATGTTCATACACGATGACATTTCTGTCAAGGAGCGCAAACTCAAGTACAAAATTGAGTCCATAAAGAGCTGTGCGAAGTAAGCTGACCCTGCGAGTCAGACAGCTGCTCTTCTTTTGATGCCATGTGAATTTGTGCGGTTGAAACGCTGCCGTACTTAGCGACAGGATGACCTCAGTGGCCCACCTCCATCCTGGCGCTGGTACACACGACTGTGAAGGAATTTGCACCATCACGCCCTCGGGCATCAGTCCAAGCCCTCCATGCCAAACTGTCTGTGTAACAGACTTTAAAAAATAAATAAATACTGCCAGCGTGCACACTGTTATTTGTGTGTGGAGAGCTGCTGAAGCAAAAGTACCGCTAAATATGACAGCTGTATTGGATAGCATTTGTAGCAAAGTAAAACAACACGATTCCATTGAGGATTGTATTTCAATTTAAGCGGTGAAATCTAGTGGGGTGGGTAATTTAATCACATTTATTGTCAGACATTGGCTGAAAAGTAAAGTATGTAAAAAAAGTAATGGGGAAAAAAAAGTGCAAAAAGAAGTCTGTCTTGCTTCATTAAAACCAGGGCTGCGGCTATCAAATATTTTTAGAGTCAAATATTCTACCGAATATTCTACACCATCAATTTATTGGATGTGAATTGAACTTGTAAAATGAAATACATTTTGAAAATCCATTGTTCGACGGGTTATCCCATTTGCTTAAAGCAGTGGGGCCTGGCCTGGTGAGTGACATGGGCGGCACCAGTGCACGACTGAGTTGATTTGGCTGTCGTGAGCTCGGGTTTTGTGACTGGCTGTTAAGTGGCTAACTGTTAGCCAGTCTGCATGCTGTTGAGTGCATGCATGAGATGTAGCCATAGAGCTCCTGGATGAATACGTTTATGACGTGTTAATTTTGTTACCATTGGTTCAATAAAGTAACTGAGTGCACCGGTTACTGTGTCTATCCCTGACCGCTTGTGGGGGCTTTGTAATACAGTCTGACTAGAGCAGGGAGGCTATATTAACCAACACTGATACCTTAAACTTTGTGATTGTAGACATGCCATTGCGGTACGTAAGTTGGAGTTTGCAGTAGGCTCATTATAGTGTGACAGGATCCCAAACTGGACGTTCTCTCTATATCACCGACTCTTTAGTCCTGGCTCACTGCCATCGCAAAAACTTATTTCCACATGGAGTGGATCATCAGCCTGCAGTAAACAGTCAGTGTGGTAAAATGATAAATGTCAAGCAGAGATTTTGCTTCAACTTCTGTCATCAACATTATTGGAGCTGTTTGATTAATCGTTTTTCACCCCTACTACTTACTAATCCATTAACGCAGGGACAAGGTATAGACATCGCATCCCACAATCAGATAATTAGATGCTAACTTGCATGACAAAAAACTGTGTGTTGTCAAAATGCCGACAGCGACGATTGATTTCAACATAACAGGGAAAGTGAGTGTGAACTTGTCACTTATAACTTTGCCTTCCTGGCATTCTCTTTCATTCAGGCATGGTCCAGCCTCTGTTTAGGCTCTGATACGACCCGTAAAAGGTGGCAACTTGCCGTGTTGACTTCCTGCCCCGATTCTGCGGCGGCACCGTTTATAAGAAACACGAACAGTTAGGGCATAAGCATTTTTTTGCTTTTACAGACTTTGTAAGAGGGATTCAAGGTTAGTTGAAGTTCAATATAAAATGATTATCTCTCGTACGTGTGTGTGTGGGCGAAATGGCTTCCAAACAAAGGCTCCATCCATACATACCATATTATGTTCTCAGTTCAATTTACCGCAGAAAAGTGCAGATAAGTAGGTCAGCCAAAGTGGGTTTGCCTCGTAAGAGCATGTGTGTAGATAACGATGAGAGTAACAATCAATATTTGTTTGGGCTCTCACGTGGTCTAAAACAAAAGTGAGATCACCTGTGTTTGCGGCTCTGTGTACGTATGTGCGACTATTTTAAGACATCTTTTGACCCTGCTGAACCAAACCAGTAGGCGGGTGAAGAGTAACGCGCATCATCATCTATCCACAGAAGAGCCTTCAGCTACCGTATTTTCACGACCCTTAGGTGCACTTAAAAGTATTACATTTTCTCCAAAATGGACATGGTGCCTATTAACACAGGTCTACGGCTTTATTTCCGACTCAACATAGAAAATGTGTAGCATTAATAAAAGACTGAGATATGTCAAATGGGACTAACAAATGGAAACGTATACAAAAATAGACAACAGAAGTGACTGGTGTGCATTTTCCGGCATGTTGTATGTGCCCAAAACACGTGGGAAAACAACTATTCTTCCTTGCTTCTGAGCCGTTTACACGACCCACTGTGTGACACCTTTCAAACTCCCAAACGACGATACTTTACTCAGCTGGGTTACAATGCCGATTGCAGATACATCAGGTACTAAATAAGGACAGCTCAGCGTTCGTCTCACTTCACTTCCTGGTCCGAGTCTCACGAGATTTGCCACGCTCCTTTTAAAGTTACAATTCTCCATTTATCAAACGAGGCAGCATTCACAATAACAGTCAGAGTATTGTTCACCTGGTTATATATGCCAAAAGAAAACCCTCCCAAAAGACATTGTTGTGGATGGTAGAAAGCCTAATGAAGAAATGGTTGACCAAGTGTTACGGCAGGTAACAGTGCCCTTTTCTTGTTTTTTCGTTTTTTTAAACCAGATATGTGATTATCAGCTGTTTTCCTGCTGCCATGCCGCGACGTTACAGGCAAAGAAAAGTTGAGGTATGTTATTAAACGTTGAAACCTCTTTCTGTGTACAGTCTTTCATTGCAAATATCTCATGTTACAATATGGGCACCTGCGGCTTATAGACAAGTGCGGCTTATGTGTGTACACAATGTTTTTCCTTTAAAAATGTAGTGGGCGCGGCTTATAATCAGGTGCACTCTATAGTCCGGAAATTACGGCAAGTCTTTCTTCTGCTTCTTCCTCTCCAAAGCCAACTGCTCTCATGTCTTTCACTACATCGAATCGACCTTCTCTGCTCCTCTAGCTGTCTGGCCTGGCGACTCAATCTCCAAACACATAAAAGTGGAATTTCTTGGAGGCATGATGAGCTTGGTTCAACAGATCCCATTGTTCCTGTGCATGAGTGTAAAAGTCAGCAGAAGCATTTCTCACGGTCAAGCTACTGTACATTCACTGGTGCTGCTCCTTAGGGTTCATGCTAGTTCCCATGGCAACCCCAGCTCCGGACTCATAAATACATGGCAGACAACACTGGATGATAGGCTTCGTCATGTCTCCATGGAGCTAAGGCAAACATGCAGGGCTTTTTTTCCCCTCTGTCCATACTTTGCATGGAGGTCAAAAAGTGTAATGTACATGATGACAGACGCATTCATAAAGCGCATTATGTCACGACATGTACAATGTTCTGTACTGTATGCTATCTGTACATTTGTACAGTACTCGGTATAACTGAGTACACTCCAAGGAGGTCTATCAAAGAAAAAAATAAGGCAAACATGCAGGGCTTTTTTTCCCCTCCGTCCATACTTTGCATGGAGGTCAAAAAGTGTAATGTACATGATGACAGACGCATTCATAAAGAGCATTATGTCACGACATGTACAATGTTCTGTACTGTATGCTATCTGTACATTTGTACAGTACTTGGTATAACTGAGAACACTCAAAGAGTTCTCTCAGGGGAGAAAAAAAAAGACACCCCTCTTGGATAAATGCTTCTAGGATCATTTTCAAAAAGATGATACTATCCGTGAACACCATCTTCTGCCGTCAACTGAAATTAGCATCTAACTGCCCTCAAGTTCGCAAACCGAACTTCACGGCTCACCTGCATTCTAGGTTTGGTCACACGACATTGACAATGCGAGTCACAAGGCATTCTGACGTCAATTCCAGTTGACAGTAGAGGGTGGCACAATGTTAAAATTAATGAACACGGTGGATTAATGGGTTTAATTCTTATTCTTCTAGCGCAATAGCAATCTGAATATCGCGTTTAGACGAGCTGGGGCACACAGAACATATTGCTCAGAAAATCGTTGCCTTGACTAGTGTTAAAAAAAATGTTACCTTAAAAGGTGTTAGAAAATGTTCCAATTTAGAGTTTTAGAGGGAAGGGCGTTAGAAATATGAACATAATACAGGTCAACTGCTGTGTAATATATAATAAAATAAACTCCAATGGTAAAAATGAGGCTATCCATCCATGAAAGCGTGAAAATCAAGCCGAAAACAAGTGTCAATAACACGAATAAGCAGCAACGCAATCAAATTTGGTAATACCTAGTAAAGTAAACCCACGTAGGCATCTTAAGATTCCCACCAACTATTGTATTAAACATTCAGCCAATGAAATTAAGCATTAACTCGCTAGGGGGAAGAAAAAAAACTGGAAACGAATCCCATTCATTGGGCAGGGCTATCTGGAGGGCAAAACCGACATTTTAGTGATGATTTACATGAAGATCAATAACCAGGAGCACAGCGTGAGAGACCCAAGTTGAAAAGTAAAGAGAGTGGCGAGGTGCAAAATGTGACCAAAAAAAATTTACACGCTCAGTAAATGATTCCCTAACACTCCCAACCAAGCACATCAAACAGGAAGCTATAGCCACTCTAGCTCAGTGCTAGCAAGGCTGGTTGGGGGCTTTTCTCCCTGTACAGAAACTAAATGGCTGTCAAGTGGCCCTTTTCGCCCGCGGGGACTTTTCCAGTAACACTTTTAGGAAGTGAACCTGTTTTCTGCCTGAAGGAAACCAGACCTAGCCATGACAGGGGAAAATAAAGCATTTTAAACTAAAAAGTGCTTTTCGGGCAGGTTTGTCTACCGCCTGTAGGCGAGTCACAAGTATGCAAGGATCATCCAGCAACTCATTAACTTTGCTCCGACAAAAATTGTCTTTGGTTATTAAATGTGTACTTGAAACTTGCATATTTTTGCCGGTCTCTGTTGACAAGAATTAAAACATATCCTACATTAGGGGTACTTCAGCAAATAACGGCAATATTTATGATAAATTAAGACCTGTCGTGACAATCTTTTCAGTGGTGAATCAAAGTATGCAGGATGGAGTCCATAGCACATGCTATACTTAATTATAAAAGATCACCCCCCCCCCCCCCCCGCCAAAAAGATAAATAAATATAACAATTCCGGGAGCAATCATCCATTGTCAAATAATAGAAAATGATAGATTTATAATATTCAACTTTGTAAATACACCGCGCTTGGATTTGCACTCGCATAGTAAGAGGGCGTGGGTGAACAAATTAATTTCCCATGTTAGCGTGACTTTGCCACCTCCAAATCTCTTCCCACCATGTAAGACAGCTGAGACAAAACCTTAAGGGACAAATGTAGGAAATGAAGAACGGTGGCTATCATAAAGTAAGAATGGAGAAGATAAGAAAGGCTGTGGCAATATACAGATGACCCAAAAAAAAGTGTCTGCATTATTCGTATTAGAGGTACTATGATTAATAATTTCATCAACAACTAATGGATTGTGAAATTAATCTATAATTCTTTTTGAGAATGTATTCATTTTGGGACCTGGACAGATTTTTTTTTAAATTCCAAATACTTAGAATTTCAGCCACAAGAGCAAATATTTATACATTTCAGGAGTCCTCTGTTAAAGCAAACTGATTGATTGTTTTTTTTGGTTTGTTTGTTTGTTTGTTTTTTCCAAAATAGGACATTTGCAATATCACTTTGACTTGGAAAAACACTTTTGCAGATTTTCTGATGGATGTTACAGACTAAAACTGCAAGTGAATCCTAATTAATGAGCATTTGTGCCTTTTCTGCACTGTCAATTTGAAATAATATCGTGTTTTTGAAGAATGGGATGGAAATTAAAATGTATTTCTCCTTTAATTATTCAGCAGATTAATCGATTACGAAAACAAATGTTCGTTGCGGCCCTAATTTGTATAACTTCCAATGTCATCATAGGAGAGAGTGTGCATCGTCTCTACAATACAATACAATACATGCTGATTTATATAGCGCTTTCACAACAGCGGCAGCTGTAACAAAGCGCTTAACAAAACAGTTAAGATAAAGTAAAATAATAAACACAACACATAACAAAACACGGACAGTCGTGCAGTCCGAACCACTTTTCCATCCCACGCTTTGTTGTTTGAAGCAGTTTGAGATGAAAGAGGAGCGAATCAAAGTGTCCTTTAACCAGTGGATCAGAGACGTCATGCTCTAAAGGTGCACACGTCGGCTACAAGCTAAGTTTCAAAGTCAACAAGAAGCTGTAGCATCCATTGACGAAAAAAGAGATTGGTTCACGTCTCCTGTCCCATGGAAATCCATTTCAATTCCAAGTGGCGACTCACGGTTCCAAATGCGCATTGGCGCTCTGCGCCAACGCTCCTCTCTCCTCATCCTCAACTTCAGCAGGCCGCACCGTCTTTAGGGATATCCACAGCCCTCATCTTTTTTTTTTTTTTTAATGGGGAGGGGTGCATCTATGTGATGTCACGCTAGCCTGCTCACACAACATGTGGTGGAAGACCTGAATCGTCTAACAGCCATTCCTGCTTCTATCTGGAACACATTGTCAGCATCGACTTTCACTACCAAGCATGTAAAAGCATCAATAGAGAATATGAATGTATCAAGTAGAACCGTTCTGCACAATTATCTTTTTCAAAAATGTTGTCTTGGAGGCTGGACAGCACAAGCGTGCGAGGGTGTTCTGCAACAAGGTTTTAAACTTCAACACCCCCACATTCACTTCTCCCGTCCTGTTGTGTTTAACGCTGTCGGACGGACACGTCACAAGAGATCCTGACGCTGTCATGCGTCTAATTATCAGATTGCAGGATGCTGAATCTCGGTGAGAAAACACAAACACACACACAGCTGTGTCAATATCCCACTTTTCTGGTTTATGTGTAAAAAGGCAAAGTCGGTTAAGAGCCCTCCGTTACGGCTGTGACGTGGCAATTTGGGGGCGATCTTTGTGTAAAAGAGGCTACAGAGCGTGCGAATTGCGAGAGCACACCACAGGATGCAGTTTTCACCAAAAATTCCTTGCATACTTTTCCTTCTTGAGAACTTACAATTAAATTATTTGTCCCGTTTTGGTTGCAACTTAATCCAATGCCACTCGGATTTCCCAAAGGACATTTTCAACATCTCTCAAACAATGAAGAGTAACTTTGAGGGTCTAAAAAGGAATTCTAACATGTTATTCGCCATGTTCCCAGCCATTCCAAGCCAGGGTTTTGTGAGAAAGAAATAAATGAGGCCAACGCAAATTTCCATTTGGTTTGTTTGCCCACCATGAACAACCCGTGCATCTCAATTAAACATGTTCTTAATCTTTGGCAGGGGGTGTAAAATTTACTGTGGTTGCACAAGTGTGCACACCCTCTTACAAACCCATGTTGAATGAGAGGCTACGCATGCAAAAACTCCCCCTTCTGATGAATCCAAAATAGATCTGAGCGGTTCTGGTATTATTTTTCTTTCTCAAACATGCATAATATGTCACGGGTTTTGGACTATTCGTGACAATCCGTTGAACCAAAGGTTTAACTTTTTGGCGGTAATTCCAAACGGTACATTTGGCACAAACATTACTCATCCGCAAAAGAACACCAAACCGACAGTCAAAAATGACAGTGGATCCATCACACTCGGGTGGGGGGCTGTTTTTGCAAGAGCTGGAACTGGGGCATGAGACATAGTGAAGGGAATTAATGAACAGTTGGCGCTAGACGGTTCACCTCCGATTGTGAACAGGCACCTTGAGACCAACATATTACTTTCATCGGTAGTTCGAAACGACATCAGAGAGATAGAGGTTCCAAAACCACATTCATATCACCTAAATCAATCGAAAATGAATTTGTGTAATTTCTCCAAGACCGTTTAGGGAACCGTTAAGGGTGGAGATCATCGACAGAGCAGTTTTTTTTTTTATAAAGACAGTCCTGGGGCTAGTTTACCACCGGGGCTCAGTACCCATCCCTAAGTCTGACACATATCTGCTGAAAGTCAGGGTGTGTCAATATGGGTTTGCTCAACCAACAGAGCTGCCAGACAAATAGTGCACGACTACAAACACATGCCTTATTACCACGCTGTGAAACGACATTTTTCACGAGTGGCCCCGACCTTTGGGAATGCAAACAGAGCACGTGGCACCAAATAACCCGTACATGAAACCCACCGCTCAAAAATCTTTTGGAGGTCATTTCACCGTGCTCAACAAGTGCGCAGCTCCTGAGAGGTTTGTGTTAACTTCAGCAGCTACCGATATTCCAGGCCATCAAACAAACAGAGCATACGTCCTGGGCTTACTGGAAGATTTAGGATTATAATGGCCATAGGCTGGCTCCATTCATGCAACATGCTTGGGTGTTGCCTCAAAACAAACACTCATTAACCCAGATGTACCAACCTGTTTGAGCCGCACGATGTGCATGACAGATGCTCAGAGTCGGTATGAATACACTGTGTCAAATATAAATGTAAAAAGGCACACTTTGCCTTTCAATTAATGATGCCAGTCAATGATTTCTTTCCCCATCGGTTCATTGCTGGTCTGCTCTTCGGTGACATCATTTTGTCTACAGCACTCAAGACAATTTTAGGCAAAGCCTGATAACTAACGCACTCGATTTTTCATGAATGGGCTACAATTATTCAAACATGAAAGTTGATGGAGATGTCATTTGACTTTCATTTTACGCACATTTGAGAAGTGGAAATATGTGGTGGCCACCAAAATACTTTAAGTGTAGAACCAAATTACGCAACAGTTTTAACACTCCAAAAAGTGCTAACATCTTCAATTAGTGACAAAAAATAACACAATGTCAAATAAAAATGTTGAAGGCCTCATTTGCATCATAATGGTCGGATACAGCAGGTGACTTTGCTTATATTCATACAAGTGTAAAAAGAATTTACCCACCGTTGAAGACAAGAAATATTATCTTAATTTTGATGATCTTAAAGTGACAAACGACATAATCACCCTCTTACAGGGTGACCCAAAATGACTGCAACCAATATAAGTGACAAAAATTGCTTTATTAAACAAATTAATTTGATAACATGTCAGTCCTCAAAATTTAAGCTCTGTAGTTTTGGTCTAGATTTTAATCAACCTTCCCAAATGTGCTCCAAATGTCCACCTTCCAGTCTGCGCCTCATTTTATCAATGACACGGACACGCTCCTCCCTTACTGCAGAACCACCTTTGGTCGTGCTCTCCTCCCAGAAAAAAAAGTTTTTTTTCCTCTGTTCACATGGCCATAGAAAAGAAAGCAAGACTGGTATGAGAAGCACAAACCACCGAGAAAGGTTTAGCATTTCATTTTTTCCCCACAAAACCAATTTCACATGGCAACTCTTTGGTCCCTTTTACCTGGGAGAGCTTCTGTTTAGATCTGAATTTTTAGGGCACAATGATCAAAATCCACGTCAGTGATAACTGGAGACTATCTAGCTTCTAGCTGCATTTATGGATTGATTTAGGGACTGCAAGCAACATCACCATCCTGAGCCACCCGAACCCCTCCAAAAATGAATCAGTTTTGGAACCCTTCAGCTTCAGAGCCAAGTTCTGAACAGCTCCCATGGTCCAGAATTTATTGACCAATCTGTAAACAAGGCTCAAAATAAGCAGTTTTGCAAAGCAGGTTTGCGCCTCATCACAACATGAAATCGCAAAACTGAGATTTAACTGCCGAGACGGTCAAATCAAAATCTTTGCTGGTCTGGTCGCACGCGCGTCACAGCAGCAGCCGGAGGTTGAGGCAAATATGGTACTACTTACACCGCACCAGGTAGCTAGCAACAAGCTCCGGCTGGCTACTAGTGCATTTAACACATTGCTGAGTCGGTAATCAAGGCATCATTTATAGCATTTATATTATGAAAAGTGTTGTTCACATGACTCGGATGACCAAGGAAGATGGAGAAGCCGTGCTAACGGCTGAGCTAAGCCAAGATTGACATGGCATTGTGCCATGCCAAAATTAAGTGTTTGGGTGATCGTGTAGATTTTTGACAGAATTCTGTCTGGGACCACGTTAAGCACACCTGTTAACTTGGTGTTGGTAACAATGAGCTCTCAAGAGTCGAGTACTGATACTGGTGTCGGTTTGGGGGGTAAAAAAAAAAGTCTTTACCATCCTTAGTTAACTCATAATTAGAGCAAATACTTGTATGAAGAAAAAACCCTGATTGAAACAAAAGAATGAAAAACAGTAAGTGCGACAATGAGCACCACTTCTTGTGCAAACGACTTAATGTGGGCTGCTCGCAACTCGGAAACTTCGTATGTTGGGTCCACCGAAATGTATGAGGGCGCCCTGTATTAGTGTGTCGTATTTAAGGCATGATCCGGCCAGTGTGTGCATAATTCCATAATTCCTGTACTGTGTACAGGAATTATGGAACATTATGGGAAATATTGGCTCTGCAAACGCGATGACAGATGCAGCAATTTTGCGGGCTCTCTGCGTGAGAGGCTTTTTGCATCCTCTGCGTGACCACCTGGTTGCAACTTGCAACTACGCCAGGCTTTGTTCCTCCAAATTTAACGAGACAAAATGACTGATAATTGAAGGCTACGAAGTGTGACTTGTTTCATTAGCATCTGCACATACTGATACGTTTACAGTTCAAAGGAGACAGGGTGACACTTTGTACTTTTTACTCTTTTACCCACCCAGCCAACTCGTGCAGATTTTACTGCTCAGACTGACTTTATATTCAGTGATGAAATGAGTAAAGCTACAGGCAATTCAAATGCTTCTTGGTATTACACACGTGAGTGGTGGAATGCCATTTCATTGAGAACAAAGTGTCGGCACTGGAGTTTTAATCCAAGATGGTATCTGGATTAAGAGGCTCAGGACTCAGAGGGCTCTATGTGCTTCCTTCAATTTGCCAGATGACTCGTCATCATAATCGGAATATAGAAACAAAATGTGTACTGTGAGTCACCTCATTGAGGGTTACCCCCCTCCCCCGACCTTTTCAAGCCTTACAATTACATTTTTCCCCCCCATTAAATATCAAGGAGAATACAATCCGCAAAAGGATTACAGTCCTCGTAAATGCACGTCAGACCAGACGTTAGCAATAATTCAATGCAAATTACAATAAACACCAAACACATGTACCAACTATGGCAATGTACATTTTTTTCTTCTACATTTTTTGACTGGTGCTATGCAGCGATTTATAGTCCCAAAAAATACGGTAATACACTTTTTAAGACCAAGAATATCACATGACAATTACAGAAACCAACAACACTATACAAAAACAAAATACAACAGCAACCAGCTGCGACATGGTTATTTGGAGCGGTTCACAATGAATCTTTATCCAATAACGTGGCAAAAACATTGAAAACGCTAATAAAATGAGACAAATATTATACAGGATGATCACGATAACATTTGTTACAAGACAAAGTTAGCCATCGCGGGTTATTTTTTTTTTAGAAAAATCACTGTTCAAGAGGAGTCCACTTGTTTATATCCGTTTCATGAAATATGGAAAAATTGAAGTGGAAAAGCCACAGATTTATTTGCATTACTGGCAGAATTTGATTTATGATTCAATTTTACCCGCACACCTTTTGAGGAGAATTTTGTGAAGTTATCAAAGTCAACGTTTAAGACTGCTAGTCAAAGTATTGACAAAATGCCTTTCATATACTGTAGGTAATTTGCCTTCATTTTATCATAAACTTAACCTATAAAACCATAATGTTAAATCACCGATATATACATTTTGGTTTGCAGAATATGGACCATTAACAGAGGTTATACCTCAAACAACCAAACACGATTTCCATTTCTGTTTTGCGGAAAAGAACTTGGTGACCTCTGTCTGAACGATCCTGGCCTGAACTCACGTTTCCTTTAGTGTACAAGACAGTAAACTACAGTACTTTGATTATTGTAGAAACTAGGGCAATTTTCTAGCAGCCATGGAAAACAAAGGAGGACAAATGACTGAACACGTCGCACACTGGAACAGTTCACTTAAAATGGCGATACAGACCACAATCAGTCTTCTTATCAACTGTATCAACTTGTTGATGACATGTGGGGTCATCCAGATCACAATATGCCACAAATTTGCATATTCACAAGCCAGTCGGATAAATGACAATTTGACAAGCGGACGCAATGTTTTGCATACCACAAGGTGTACTGACACGACATGACATGAAAACTGACCATTTTGGATCCTCTGTTACGAGGTTATAGGATGATTATGCTTACCCAACAATAGCAGCTTCAGCTCCCTCCTGGCATCCCGTTTGTCCCGCCGCAGTTGCTTCTCGATCTCAGAGTTGATCCGTTTGGACTCCTTCGCCTCTTCACTCAGGCAACAAGCCATCATGGAGTCAAGAGTCATCACCGCATGAGCCAGAAAAGCCCTGCCTGACAGACGAAGGGGGGAGGGGGGGAGGGTCGCGCCGGGCTCCGGAATGGCTCTCCAAGCTCAAGTCAATGGAATCCCGTTCGTTCGAATGGGATCTTGCTACTTTCTTTGCTCGTTGCCGGTGAAAAATATTTGACAGCTTAAGACTTAAGTCGTATGCAAATTCGCAGTTTGCAAGAAAAAAAAACAGACTTGTCGGACGAATACAAGGGGAAAGCGATGTTTTAAATGGTGTACAAGACCATTTTATTTGTAAAAAAATATATATACTAGAAGCAACGAGCTAAACATGGGGGGTGTTTAAAAAAAGATTTTCCCAGTGTGCCAACACCTTTTTAATCATTCCCAGCACCGCTGCTCAGTCGTGGAAGCTGAACGACTTATACACGCGCACACACCCCAAAAAATTGTTTTAATAAACACTAGTGTCCCGGAGACAGCGGGACAGTGCTGACCGCCCCTGCCACATTTGTCGGAGCCCACCCGCAAGCCTAGCCGCCCAGACCCCGACGATTCACGCCCGCGCAGAGGTAGCAACCGCCTCCCGTCAGCCCGTCCATCTACCGCACACTCACGTCGTCGAGCTCCCGAAGCCAAACACTCGAGTTGCACATAAAAAAACAAGAATTCCCCACTTAAAAAATGATAATGGGATAAGTTATGGGGGGTATGGATGGCTAAATAGACGAGCTAAGCAGTTAGCGAGCAACGTTAGCTTGAGCTAGCCATCCCGGGAATTGTAGCGAGAAAAAAAACTGCCGGGAGGAACTTCATCGCTTTGGAAGCGCGCTTTATCCAAACGCTCTCTCCGGGGGCCAAAAAGCCCGCAAAGTGTTGAATATTGACAGTCAAATTGGGTAATTCATCGTTCCTGGTGGTGCTTTTTTTCCTGGTTGGAATATCGCCCCTCCTCGTCATCCACTCCTCGTTCAGTGATGTCACGAGCTATTTAATTGACTGACAGACTGCTGCGCGAATGGAGATAAGCATATACAGAGAGTGAAGGCGGGACTTTAATTTGTGTTGAAGATCGCAATGTTGCAAGGTTGTGTGAGAAGGCGTCTTCCTCCCTTTCCTTCTTCCCTTTCCTTCCTTCCTTTTTGGAGGCGTGTCAGCCCCCGGGCACACTCTGCTCTCACTTAGCTGCTTCTTCTGGATGATTACACTTAAGCCTGACAACATCGCTTTAATTGAAATCGTTGTACACATTGTTAGCACGTTTGCCTCACAGTTATGAGATTCTGGGTTCTTATCTCGGTTTGTGGAGTTTGCATGTACTTCCTGTGCGTGTGTGTGTTTTCATCGAGTGCTTCCTCCAAATTCAAAAATTAAAAAACATGGATGTAAGATTAAAGGAAGACTCCAAACTGTCCTTAAGCGCGAATGCTAGTTTGCCTTTGTTTGTCCAGTAATTGTCTGGCAAAAAGTCCAAACTTCAGTCAGTCAGTCAGTCTGACTTGTGGAATATCTAATTATTCCAAATGTCAGAGAGGGATAAAAAAAATCCTCTAAATAATGTTTATATAGCCATTAGTAAAATGATTCGGAATAATTTCATAAATATTTAGTGCAGTACATGTCAGAATCAAAATGGGTCAGTTTGGCCTGTGACAAATCAGGAGGGTTAAAGACATCCAGTGGTGCCTTGAAATACATCCTATCACGTCACAATTCCAAGCCATTTCATAATACTAAAATTCAACACAACAGCATGCAACTGTGCCGCGTACATCATCTGGTGCAGTTCTCATTCATCTTCCAGCGGACTGAAAATGTTGACATCTTTGAGGG
Organism: Hippocampus zosterae; assembly: GCF_025434085.1. Lineage (NCBI taxonomy): Eukaryota > Metazoa > Chordata > Actinopteri > Syngnathiformes > Syngnathidae > Hippocampus > Hippocampus zosterae. The sequence continues at coordinate 18,437,676 of NC_067458.1, read as the reverse complement.
CTATGAGGACAAATTTGAAATCTCAATGGTTAAAGACGATCCAGTTGATGAAACAGGACAGTATAGTTAATTGCATCAGCCACCACTACCGATTCTGAAGGCCCTGTCCAGATTTGACTGATATTTCAGCACAGTGATGCTGAATTCTAACCTGCTCATCTACATACTGGAAGCAGTGCAACCAAGAGAAATGCTATGAAATGAAGAGAATGGACTGTTGGGAATGCACCAGAACAATTTCATCCATCCATCCATCCATCCATCCACCTTCTAATCCACTTTTCCTCACAAGGGTCGCCTTATCCCAGCTGTCTTTGGGCAGTAAGTGGAGTATGCCCTGAAGTGGTTGACAGTCAATCACGTGGCACACATAGAATAGACGAACAATCCGCACTCACAATCATCCCAAGGGACAATTTAGAGTGTTCCATAAACTTGCATGTTTACCAGTCGACCACCGTGCCGCCCTCAGTACAATTTCATGGGAAAAAAAGATGATTTAGGTTGGAAATAAGTCAGTCAGTCAGTCAGTGCTTAGGATGGTTAGGGAAGCAGAGATGACTGCTGGCTATGAGACACCCCACCTCACACACACAAACACACTGAGATTAAATTAATGTACTGAACATTATATGGTACGGGGAAAATCACTAGTCATTTGAACAACTTGAAACTAGCGTTGAGTGTGTTCGACTTTGGGATGTTTCACTGAGCATTTGGTTACACAGGTAACATGACAGCTCGTGTCAATATTTGAAGTAGCTTTTCTTTATTTTAGTGACAAATGACAAGACTGGGGCAAGGTGTCTCGCCTTTCCAGTAAATGTGACGTTGTAATAAATAAATACAAAAAGGCGTCATGTTTGCTATTCTAATGTAGCAGGTGAGAAACCAGATGACACAATGCTGAGTAAACTGACATTCATGCCACTTCAGTTCAGTTCGTACTGGTTTTGGGTTAAGCTTTAATGAAAACAAAGTGTTGAGGTACTAAAGTCAAACTAAGACTAAGAGAAAAAAAGCAATGTAAAGTAAGTAAAAACCCTTGCTGACACTTTTTCTACACAAAATTTGAAATGTTAGTGTGTTTTTTTAGAATGTCCAGTTTGGACAACAACTATGCTTCAATGAGACATAATTTCAGAAAAGAACATAAACCGAATACAGTACAATCAGTGTTTGTGAAAATACAAAAAGAGGTAATTTAACCTAACATTGAACGACATTTGTAACAAATGCGCAATTGTGCAAAGAATGAAAGCTTTGATATCAGACCGTCCCTGAAGGCAACACATCGCCTGACTTTATCCAGATAGATAGATAGATTATTTAAATACCGATAGAGTCTATCAGATAGACATTTGCAACAGCTGCTCAGTTATGTAAGCAAACCGATGAGTTCAGACTGTCCTTTAAGGGCACACCTGGCTTTATAGAGCTAAAACAGGTCGCCAGACAGATTCTATTGTTGATCCCAAGGTGACACCTTGTGGCCATTTGTCTAAGTGCAATTAGGACACCCAGATGCCCCTTCCATGACGTCACATAATCAGTCTCGCCTTCAAGTTTTTTTTTCTGAGACTCTTCCGTCATGCACACTACTTGAAAACGTCATTATACCCATAAAACATCATTATACCCATTTAATTTCACTTAGCTATCTATTTGTCATAGAACACGACCAAACAAAAATGGCACAAAAAAGGATACTGTTTTAAAAAGGGACTTGGTTAACACGGCTTTTGTTCTCTCATCCTTTCCCTGGTCACTGTACTCCTCAACGGCATATTATTTTCTCTCTCCCCTCTGCCCCTCCATTGTGTTTCTCCATCTCAACCGAACCAGAAGAAGCAGATGGCCCCACATAGCTTGAGTTCAAGTCAAGCTTTCTTCCTTCCACAGAGTTTTTGCTTGCTCTCATTGCCTAGTGCTTGCTCATGCGGGTTCACTTGTTTTTCTTATATTCATATAAAAACTATGAGGAGTGTGGTTCTTGACCTCCATCCGAGCTGACTACATTATAATAGACACAGTGGCGATAGCTACATTTTACCATTGCATGTGGCAGGGCACGACCGTGAAGTTTCATGACGAGTTATCAAACGCAAAACTCTAATAACTCCGCTTCATAAAGTCATATCTTTAACCTGAAGTAAGTCAAGCAGCCATTATTGTGTCATTTGGGCATTTTCAATGGCCCCTCAAAGACAACTTTGTCCGAATAAAATAGTTGGCTTATTACTACATTGGAAGCAAATACCCTATACCAGACAGATAAGCGATATTTTGACACGACACTCTAAACTGGAGTATGTCCCACGGGGATGGGCGACACTAACTTGCAAAATGTTTTGTTTTCTTCATTGTGTTATGTCAGGAGCATAACACAAAGAACAAAAAACACTTAATACCTTAGTTCAATGGGTGGGACAGAAGGGGCGGATTGTTTATGAAGGGGAAGCTGAGTGGAGTTAATGAGCATAAAGTCGGGAAAACCTTCGTCTGTACTCTGCCCGGTGTGTATTGAACATTCGAGAAGGTCAAATTCAGTTCACCTGTAATTGTTACAATGGTTCATCTTGTTATTTCACCCGAAAGACCAATATCGATCACATTTTGGAAGTAGTGTCGGTATTTTTACAGCCTGTTTCTTGCCATAGTGAAATTGGCCGGTTTGAGCTATTTCGCCATTTTCAGAAATAGGCAAACAACATACGATTTACTTGTTTAGTTTAATTTCACACTTTTCACAGTTGGCAGGCATGGCAGAGTCCAAACTATTTTTGTACAAGTAAAATACTTTCCTTTTTTTTTCTTTTAATCAATTGTTGTACATCAAGGGAAAAGTCATCAAAGCCACAAGTGTAACGAAAAGGGGGTTTGAATCAGAAAATTGATTTGTATTGAAACAAACTCGATACAATTGTTACACTTTACAACGTACATACAGTATATGTATAATGTATGTATGCTGGTATACAAAGTAACAAATTGGTCTCAATATAGCTTGAACCTGTTATGAAGCAAAAAGTTATAAATCTCTATAAATCAGTTTGATGTTCCTCATATCGTATCGTAGCCATGAATCAAATGGTCTTTCGTTGAAGCGATGCAAACCCTTTCTCACTGTGCAAATACTTCGGAACCAAGCTGTCTCAATAGTCCCAACTTCAAGTGTGTCAAATCAAAATGATGCAATCTTAAAATAATTATGCCCCAGCGGAGCGTATGATGTTTTATTTGATCAGTCCATTCGGTTTAATCATTGATCACGGCCCGTTTCCCACAGCAGCCAGCCCACAGGGGACAAAGTCTCCTCTGTTAAACACTCTAGTTACCGCCAGCCACTGTGGGACAGCTGTAAAGATTCATCAGAGAACGATAAGGCAGGAGAGGCTCCTGAATCACGTCGGAGGAAGAACGCGAGACACCGACCGCCCCAATGCATGCTGGGAGGATGAGGCGGATCATTTCCTCCCATAGTGGAACCCACACCCACTCACTGTGTTGTAATTCCCCATTGCATTTTCCTTCCCTTTTTCCACTTTGCACTCTTTTTCTCTGTTCAATGAAAGCCACACCCTCCTATTCCGGGATGTGTACTTCGTTTCAAACATCAATTGTCCTCACATTAAGGAATATAATCATCTATTTCAATATTGTACAGATGAGTTATGTGCCAGGATGGATCCCTTAGGCCTTGGTGAGTGTATCACCGTTTTGTGAAGAAATTCAATCTGTTGTGTGTTCCAGTTGGATGCACTGGACTCTCTTTTACTTACTTTCTTACATGTTTACCTCACATTGTTTCTATAGCAACTGAGAGCTTAGGTTATCTCCGTATATGTGAGTCTACAAAGGCCTGGACAGACCGGTCTTGCAGGGACAAAGAAGACAAAAGATTGACATCCAAATAAGCAGACCAGCATTGCGAGGAGGGAGGAGTGACAAAATGCTTGCCAGTATTGCTCTTAAAACATTGTACCAGATGAGTCACAAAATAAACAGAGTCCCAGATTTCATCATGATTTCTGCACGGGCGCTTAGTTGAGTTTACAGGGTTTCCTCAACACTTTTTTTTTTTTTGTTCAAGGCCTAAATGAGACATGACTAAAAGAATTTATTGTAATGCATTGAGATAGGAGTGACTCACCTTTCAAACTGTTTGTTTAAAAATAAAACTCTGCTTACTTCATGATTAGGAACTTTATGAAATAGTCAACATTTCTTTAAAAAAAGGCTTCTGGGTGTTGAATGCCAAACTAAACAAAATAAAAACAGACACACATAGCTTTGTCTATCAGTCTGCTAGCTTAATGCTAATGCTAAGTAATGCCTACGTTGGGATGCTATAACACCAAGTCTTCGTCGTTCAGTCTGATAGCTTAATGCTAATGCTAAGTAACACCTACGTTGCGATGCTGTAACACTTTAGGTCAAGTTCAGTCAAATTTAATTATACAGCCCTAAAAGAAAGGTCTCAAAGGGATTACATGACCTCAGATGTCACATATTAATGACATCCCCTTAACACCCACGAGGACAGGAAAAAAGAAAACATCCATGGAAACCTTAGAAACCTTGGGAAGTGGCAGCAGATGGGTCGGGGAATCCCCCTTCCGGGATGACCAGGCTGCAATGGATGCCGAGTGAGGTAGATTTTACACATATATTGGTCTAGGATGTTAGTTGAAATAACCTGAAGTGCGTCCCAGCCCAGGTGGCCAATGCAAAATTCTTCTTTGCAGCGCCTCTGAGGATGTGGTCAACCTCCGATCTTGTACAGGTCAATTGCTGCTGAATCCAATTTGGTCATCATCACCTAATCCCCTCGCCAAGCCGAAAAGAGGGAGGAGGAGAGAGAGAACAGAAGCGCCAGTCAAACAGGCCAAGAAGTAGTTCAACTAAATACAGAAGTATATAAATATGATAAGTAAGAAAGCCTTGAAATTTCAAGTGGGCCAGGAGTCAACGCACATTGCCTAGTATCGGGTCAATATGATAGAACTTTCCCTTGAGCAATAGCTGGAACACAATTTAAAAGGGGATTTTTTTTAAATAAACCTGTTCATTGTTCATATGTTTTTCCTCATACGTTGTTTTGAAACTGCAGACAGAGAAGCGTCTCGACTTCCCAGCAGTCGCAACCTTATTCAAAAGGCATGTAACAAAGAATGATGACAGAAGACGATGTCGTAAGATGTTTGGTGTGTGAGTTTTATAATATATTGTACAGTACTTTGTTACGCATGTTCCTCCTCCCACATTCTAAAAGCACACATAGTAGTTTAATTGTTTTTCTTTACAGTATGTCACCAGTGGCGGAGCTACGGGATAGCCAGGGGTGGCCATGGCCACCAATTGTCACTTTGTGGCCACCACCACACCTTGGTGAAATTTTTGTTAGCGGTGATTTTTCTGCCATTTTTATATGGATGCAGAATTCTGAAATGGCCATGCGTGAACATCATTCCATGCATTTTTTTATAGTACTTGTCCCAGAAAGGCTGGCAAATGATACTATGAGAGATCATTCGATGTGCTGTTGGGAGTTATTGCATATAATTGGTCCTAATACTCTAATTTATTTATTAAAAATAATCGATTGTTGCTCATCTATCTATGCGGACGATATATAGCGGCAAGCAGAACAATGCAATGCTCTTCCCCGAGATGGCAAAAGGTACAATTAATGTGTTTCTCCACCTTTTGACATTTTGATATAAGTTTAATAGAATTGCAATTTTGTGCTCAACTAAACGGGCTCAGACGTCCCACTGTGTAAGTACATTTCAAATCTTTGCCAGTTCAGCACTGCATGATGATGAAATGCGCTGTATAAAGCTGCCTTGCTTCGCATTAGACAGGACTTGACTCAGAACTGATTGTAAGGGAGTCATTTTGTTATAAATGTATCTAATTTCTACTTCAGTACAGAGGGAGTACTTGAGCCATCTCTGTATAAGTTCCGGCTCGGATAATGGATAAAGCGATGAAATGTCCCGTTTCAACGATACTGTTATTTTGAAGGTTTCCCACCTCCGTCGCGTCTCTTCCGGCGCCGCTGATGTCGCCTTGCCGCGTTCCTGTCGCGCACTTGCCGCGCCGTCGCCTCGAGCGCATTCCAATCGAAACGCGGAGCTTGGACACGGAACATTCCTGCGTAGGCGAGGTGCGAGGTGGACTTACCCGAGCAGCAGGTTGGTTCGTGACAAAATAAATGACACCTTTGGGCCTCTTCAGCCGCACTTTGTCCGCAGGTGCATCCAACCGGGCATCTGACGGGACATGGACCGCGTGAAGGAGGCGGCGGTACGGGGACAGTGACGGACTGAGCTTACTTGAAGAGGTACTGGACTGTTTTCGTTTCGTTCATCACGTTTGAGCTTTAATTTTAGTTAAAGTTAGGTCATTTACTCTCATAAGAGAGGTATACATTTACAGGTAGCAAAGGTTGGCAGGCTCACATTCTGTGATTTTGCTGAAGTACAGATTCTTGTGTTTTGTTTTGTTTTGTTTTGAATGACCGTGGTAAAAAAAAACCATCGATTCCTCTCCTTTTACATAGGCAAATATATAAAAGTACAGATTTTGGAATCAGGGAACGTATACTTACAGTAAGTTTAAAAGGAAACAATATAACCCCCTATACTCCCCCCCAAAACAAAACAAATAAATAAATAATAACAAAATTGGGGAAAGTGTTTGAGTTATTAACCTTCATTCATTTTTCCTACAGTGTTGTGTAGTGTAGCATGTGTCATTTTGCCACATAAAAATTCAGTAACTCCTATTTTGGAGTGCATATGTGACGATGGTCGTTCACACAAGGTTTGCCCCCCAGCGGTGGTTCGTAACGTGCTACGTTTACTCTGTTACATTTACTCAAGTAAATTTGAGGATAAATTGTACTCGCCAGAGTAGATTTGATGCAAGCTATAACTTTTACTTGAGTATTTATGTGAATAAGAAATGATACTTTTACTCCTTTACTTTCAGCTCAGTTCTGCTCACTGTGTTTATTTTTATCTATTGATCGATTTTTTGCTGTGGTTTTCCTGCTTGGTTTCCTGCTTGAGCGCCGCTCAATGTAATTTCACCAATCAAACCGAGCCAGGCAGTTACATGAGTGCACACTGTCTTGTCAAAGTGATTAATTTCAATGAAGAATGACCAAATAAGTGGAAGCTACACCAACATGGGACGAAGAATACCCAGAATACACCAGGCCTCACAATAAACCAATGTTTTCACTTCAAGTGTACCAAAAAAATGTTTTCTTACTGCGTCTGCTCAAACACGTGCAAATTTCAGAAAAAATAAAACTTAAGAAAGCTCATTGCAGAAAGATGTCGACTATTTTTTATTGTTTACATATTTTGGCTGTGGCTATGTTAACTGTTTTATGGTCATATGTTATATCAGCACTTTATTATTTTATGCCGGAGCTGTTTTGCTGTGTAACAAGCAAATTTGATACAATCTTTGTGTAATTATTTGAATTGATGTTTAATACATGTTGGATATTTATTGAAACTGCAGTTGAACAACAGTAATGTTTCATTGGAGCTGAATTATGTAGAATGGAAGGGATGCAACCATTTGAGAAGAGGGCAAAAGAACAGAACACAACAAAGCAGTATTTGTGGTGTGTAGTCAAGTCAATTGTTTCTAACAAATTTAAATAGCACAGAGACGAAAGAATAAAGTCTCAGTGGCCAAGGATCAGAAGTTTGACTTGAGCTGAGGTTTATTAGACAGTGGTCAATGCCTATTTACACTATTAAGATCATGAATACCTCTGCAGATAGCGATAGAGCTCTGATATGTGTAATCTATGCCCCGCCCACCTCCCATATGTCTTTAATCTCCCATAGGAATCGTTGAAAATGTCAATACAGTATACCACAAATTATGATTCTAAAACTCCTTGATGTCATTTAAAATTCGTTTTACCTGTGAAACTAAATGGATTATAGATGATTGTAATTTTGCCCAAAGACTCTTGATAGTTCCCACTAACAACACAGGCTAAATTTAGCGATTTCCATCACATAGTCCACATATCTTCCGTCAAAATGTGTCACTTCAACATACTTTCTTGACACCAGTTCCTATTGAGATGAAGCCTTGCCACAAATATGAAAAGGATAACAATACAATCAGTAGAGGTTGGATAGAATATGCATGAAATCCTTTGGGGGGGAAAAATACATATATATATATATATATACACAGTATATACAAATAAACTTCTGTGACTAACGCCGCAATGTCGGTGATTTGATATCAGGTGTGTTCGGGCCATGGCGGGCTACTGGGATCTTTGCCGGCGCACTTGCGTGTGCTGCCTCTCAGAGGAGGAGCAGAGGACCATTGCCGTGGACAACGAGATCAAGAAGCAACTCAGGAAGCAGAAGCGGATGGAGCGGCAGCAAGTCAAAGTTCTCCTGTTGGGTGAGTGATGCCAAGCACCTTTTCTGTGTCAATCTGTGGTCTGCCGACATTATTTTATGCCCGCTGGAAAATGCCGGGTTGTTTTCCTAACCCACTTGCTGGGAAGCTGTGGTGTTTGAGCATATCGAGTTACTTACCCATGGTTGGGTTAATTATTTTGAACCTGTAGAGTGGGTTGAAGATTGGATTTGGGCGGGCTGAACAGCTGAAAAGCTGGTCACCATTTTGGTTGTGTATTGAATTTGAAGTCATTATTCCATAACATTCGGCGATAATGTTTTCGGAGACTGAATGGCTCAGTGGCCAACCCCGGTTGGGACAGGAGGCCCACCCATGGAAAATGCCTGTTTTTTGTCAGAAGGGCATTTGGTGTGAAAACTGTGCTGAATGTGTCATGTGAGCGACTTGCTGTGGCGTTCCTTGAAAATGGAAAGTTGCTACTTCTTCTTCTTCTGAGAAAATGTTGTTAATAATATTTGTATTCATTTTGTTTTAACCGCAGCGCCGCTAACAACCTGGTAACCCATTTCTTGGTAGCTTATAACTTATCAGTATGGATAGTTTTTAGTTTCAATGCAATGTGCTGGGTATAAATAACTCAGCGTTGGCTTGGTCCCTTTTGGATCTACCACAATTTGAGTTACTTTTGACCTAGAAGTTTAAAAAAAAAAATTAAAACACGTGGCCTGCAAAATCTTGCGTCATTTGAAACGAGACCTAACAATGATGATCTAATGTGCTTTTCCTCATTACAGATGACCGATAAGTTTGGGCCTATCCCAGGTGACTTTGTGCAAAAAGCGCAGTTCACCTTGGGCGTGATAGAAACTTTCTGAGTAATCCTAACATGCATTTGCTATTCGCAAATTCATCTTTTCATCTGTATGATGGCGCCTAAGCCCTGGCGAATGGGAAAGTACAGTGGCGTCTTCAGATAAGGGTTGAATTCATTCAGCACGTCCATGCTCGTATCTCAGAACACTCATATCTCAAAGCAGCTTCCTCCGCTTGAAATGAATGAAACTGACATTCAATAGTTGTTGCCCCCCCCAAACACACACACACACACACACACACACACACACAGAGAAAGACTGAATTAGCCTACTCAAAGCTTTTTCAACGGCTGTGGTTGTACAATTGTAGAAAGCCGAGTGGCACAAATGGAATTCGTTACAAACCTCGATGACACAGCGGCCGTACGGGTTACAACATTTGGGACTCAAGCCGGATGAACGCAGAGTGCCCGCCAACTTCAACGAGCTGATTTGTCGCATTTGATAGGACCGAGGTTATTATCGTAAATGAAAACCAAACCATCCATCCATTTTCAACACCGCTTGTCATGGACAGGGTCGCTTGAGGGTCCTGGAGCCTATTCAAGCTGACTCCGGGCGGAAGGCGGACTGCACCAGTCACTCGCAGGGCACACATAGACACAAACAACCATTCACCCCCACGTTCATATTGTCACTGAGTAGGACGTCAGTACCACTACACCATCAGCGACTTTATTGTTCTTTAAAATTGCATGAAATGAGTGACAATTTTCTGTTTTCCAGTTGTTCATTAATTTTTTTTTTTATTTGTATGGCACGCACAATAAAATGACCTAAAAATAAATATAAAAACACAATGGAAACGCAAATATTCAGTGGCAGAAAAAAAACCAGTTCATTAACGAAGTTATAATGAAGAAGTGTTTGCGTGTCACATTTAACATTTTGTCTTTTTTTTTTAACTGCGGCTTTTTTTTTGGTGTGTAAAATAGTGACACCCAGGTCAATCCCTTTGCATAACTTGGATTGCTTACTTGCTCATTGCTTGGAAAAATTAAGATGCACCTTTTTTGAATGAACTTATCCAGACAGTTCATGACATTTATTTAAGGATACAAAATTGTTTGTATAAAATTTTAGTGTACTAGATAATAAGACCATTGTTACTTGTGCACAACTGCTGTAAATGGTTTCTGGGCCGTTGTTTGAAGGGGCATAATCTCCCGCCAATTAATCGGTCAGGCCTCAGACGTTATAAAACGTTTTTTTTGGGGGGGGGGGCCTCATCAATTTTTTATTGTATTTTCTTTTTTCGATAGTCAGGGCTCCGTGCCAACTTTTACGTCAAGTTACACTTGTGATTTTTTTGGGCCTACTGTTTCAACACCTTTAGCAATGATCCGTTCACATAGTTTCTGCTGTTTTCTAACCAGCCTCCATGTGGCCTGTGATGAAAACAAGTTTGACACCCCTGCGTTACAGTAGGTTGCGTAGCCCGGCCTGTTTGCTGGCCCAACAGGATCGGGAAGTATGCCAAGCATGTGCCCACGTGCCAGTATGTGAAGAATGGTCCAGATTGCAATCGCTTGTGAAGTAAAAGTCACCAGACTGGAGAGGACAGTCCCACAAACCTACAGGCCTCTTTTCAAAATTGACTGACGGTTTGACAGCGGGGCTGCAGATAAGGCACAAATGAACAGACGCATGTTTGCCCGCTTGGCCATAAATTCTGCACGTTCGACGACGGGCCTGCTCTTTAACACTATTATGGAATCGACGGTGAGGTTGATTAGATCTTATAATGATTAATAAGGTTTACTGTTATACTGTCATACAAAATGAGCGGGCATCGTGCATTGATGATTAACAACTTCAGATCGTCTAATTAATCTGTTGCATGGTTAGCATTACAAAACATGCTATCTTTACAGGCAATGTTTTACTGAAGGCTTGAACCCTTTTTTCCCCACAAAAATCTTTTTCAATGCCACACCCCCACCCCACTTTGCTCATTAAAAAAAATCAAGTTACGAACTTAATGTATTCATATAGAATCAACTACCGTATTATTATAAAATAAGATTTTGAACCAATCTTGCAATGTAACAGCATACAACTGCTTTATTACTGCACTTTACTGCGTGTAAAACTGTAGTAGATCTGTCTTTTACTTTGTCGTTTGTATTTCTGGCAACTTTCACTTCAAGTTCCACAATGATTTCCCAACTCAGATCAAATTTTTTACTCTAATACATTTCCTCTAATCAACTTTATTACTTGTCAACACAGAATTCTCCCAATTGATGATTGATTGTTCAGCCTAAGCATCATCGTGGGTACAATAGTACAATATATGTAATACAGTAGTCAATTTTTGTGCTTGTATTTTTTGTTTTTGGTTTTAACCTTAAGGGCCACTGTGCTATAGCTAGTTTTGTTATGTATGTCGGATTGTTTAGGCTTGGCATTGTGTTTAACAAAGCAGCATTTTATTCGTCTTGACCCTAAGTGGGCACCTTGCGAGATCGTCATTTCATTTGTGTTGTTTTGTCTTTTTTACCTTTAAGGTCCACCGTACCTCAACCAGCTTTTGACAAAGGTTTGCATGATGTCAGTCCGACTTGTATGACTTGTTAATCAGCAAACACCGAAAGGATTTAAGTTGATGCACAACTTTGTTTTGCTCGTAATGTGTGCACAACAATGATAGTGATGTCGTGATGTTAATTGAAACATTCACACCACACGATGTTTTCAGGAACCGACACACCCTAACACAAATGCAACATCACATTCCAATTTTCACAGGGATTGGTCTACTGGGTACAACCTTCGGTTTCTTTTTGTTGTCGTCGTAGGGCAAGGGAAAAATGTAACCAAACCTTTTTTATATAATAAAAGAAGTCATAATATTATGAAAAAAGTCACATTTTCCAAGCTAAAAAGTTGTTAGTTTAGGAAACAGTTGTAATATTTATGACAGTAACGTGTGTTCTTGTTAGCATTTTTTAAATGTCGTAATTCTATGAATATAAAAATATATTTTTGATTTTAATATTTTTAAAAAGCACTATTCATTTCAATGATATGTAAAACAAACTATGTTCATTCACATCAACATATTTTTTTAAAATGTAACTGTAGGTGAAATAATTTCTCGTTACGGTATCGTACATACGGCGAGCCTTCCTCATCGGAGGCTGCCATGTTGTGGCCGCCATCTTTCTGCTTTGGATACCCGAAGGGGGGCAAACTTAGCGAACATCGTTGCGCAACATCAAGTCTGAAGCATGTGTAACAAAGCCGTTTGGGATAACATTTGTTTGCCCCTCTGCTGAAGACATTTTTGGTAATTTTGCGAAGTGTGGTCTTTCCGATTCACCGTAGTGCCCATGTTTCAAAATGCACACGCTTCGAACTGAGGTCGTTGCATTCTATTAGTTCGTCACTAGATGGCAGTAAATTCAACAGACTAATTTAAAAAAAAAACAATTACTAGTACTGTAATTTTTTAAAACGAAAAAGTCTTGATATTGATATATGTAATTAAAAATTTGAAACATTACAAGAGTGAAGTTGTGTTTCCTGAGCAGAAAAGTTGTATTTTCTCAAGAAAAATAGTCTTAATATGACGAAAAAAATAGTCAGTTTATAAAAAAATTATAATTTTTTTTTTCTGACAGAATTTAGAGAGATTCAAATAAAAATTCAACAAGGTAAAAGTTAAGTCATTACTTTTTACTTAAAAACTAAATATTTTCTCAATGTTTTTATCAGCAAAAATCCAACATTATTCTTGTAATTAGTCGATATACTGTATATTTTCTCTTTTTAATTTGCCTCGAATAGCTCCTCATATGGTCTTGTAAATTAAAAAAATAAATAATCAAAGTTTTAATCAAATACCCAAACTGAGATTAAGCATAACGCACACACTCACACCTTTGGTCAATTCAGAGTTCCTTCATACTTGTGTTTAGGACCAGAAAACAAAATATATTATGACATTTTTGTTGTTGTTTGCTTTCTCAGGAACTGGTGAGAGTGGCAAAACCACCTTCATCCGCCAGATGAGGATCATCCACGGGCGGGGCTTCTCAGAGGAAGACAGGAAAGAATTTGCGAAATGCATCTTCCAGAACATCTTCACGGCCATAAAGGCCATGACAGGAGCAATGAACACGCTAAAAATTCCCTACTCCAACCCAGATAACGAGGTACATTCACCATCACACATACACTTGCTGCATGTAGGCAACTTCTTTCACCTTAGACAGCTGGCCAAAATAAAAACTCTCCTCTCACATGAACACTTTGAGACAGTAATTCATGCCTTTGTCACATCTCGGCTCGATTACTGCAATGCCCTTTACTTTGGAGTCCGCCAGTCCTCCATTACGCTCCTTCAGCTGGTCCAGAATGCCGCTGCTCGCCTCTTGACTGATACTCGTAAGAGGGAGCACATAACTCCTACTCTGGCATCCCTTCACTGGCTCCCCATTCATTTTAGAGTTATTTTCAAGATCCTCCTCTTTGTTTTCAAATCTCTGAATAATCTCGCGCCACCTTACCTCTCTGAGTTCATCCGCCCCTACACACATGCCCGGCGCCTCAGGTCTGTGGACCAGACATTATTAGAAGTACCAAGAACTAAACTGAGGCTCAGAGGGGATCGAGCCTTTTCTGTTGCTGGTCCCTCTCTCTGGAATGACCTCCCACTGAACATTCGGCAAGCCTCCTCGCTGCCCATCTTTAAAGCCCTCCTCAAAACCCACTTGTATTCTTTGGCGTTCGACTCAGCATGATTTTACTGCTTGGTGCTTTCTACCGCCTTTATTACCGATTCATCTTACTGTTTATTGTGTATGTTAAATCGCTTCATGTACAGCCCTTTGTATGCAGCGATGGCTGTTTGAAAGTGCTCTATAAATACTGTTGACTTGACTTGACTTCTGAAAACTCACCTATTTGCAGTTTTAGTACTCAGGCAATGACAGTATGCTTGCACCATCTGGTGTTATCTTTGGGTCAAGGAAATACAACCGTGCCTTGAGATAAGAATGACCCGCCTGACAAGTTTTTCAAGATAAGAGCCGTTGTTTGTTCGACTTTTTTTTTTACTTTTTGCTTTTGCAATGAGCATTGTGTAGTGGCAGTGAACTCTATTCACTTAAGAACAAGCGAGAGGATGACAATTTTTTAAAACAATTTTTCAAGCATCATAAAACAAAGATAATTACACATTGTGAATTTAAAACAATCACATAAATGTGCCTTATAATCTGCTACCTTAATGCTTATACTGAATGGGAAACGCCATCGATGGGCTAACGAATGTCTCATGTCAGTGTTATTAGCCATTAAGCCGCAGATGTTTGAACACAAACCATGGATCAACACTTGTGGACAGAAATTTCACAATAGGCAAAGACATGGATTATTTATCCTCTGTGATGAACAACAAGGAGGTAAGACAGCTCCGTGTATCTGTCTTCTACTGTACCCAGATGGCCAAAGCGTGCACACCAAAAGGAGCTCGACGATGTATTGTACTTAGAATTGAAACAACAACAAAAAATGGCAAAAACGGTTACATTTCTTTACATGCTACTTAAATATGCATTGTAAGTTCTGTTTTTCTTAAAAAACAATCTGGGGGGGAGGCGAAAATTGATTAACGCCATTTCCATTCATTTCAATGGGGAACGATAATTTGAGACAGGATTGTTTTGTTTTACAATCATGGTCATGGAGTGAATTTAACTTATATTTCAAGGGACCGGTTGTATTTTTATTTTTTTTTCTTTTAATGTAGACATAAGGGTTGCTTTGCCACGCCACTCTCTTGTGACATCAATAGGCAATTACAAACTTTTTTTTTGAGGGGTGATTTTCGGTGTTTGCGGCATGAGGAATAGCGAAGGTTCGTTGTTTTTGTAATTCCTTCCGCTGAGCTTCTCAACCACACCATCCCGCAGTTCTACGCCAGTAAAGTGGAGAACGTCAACACGTTGCATATCACCAAGCTGGAGCGAGATTACGTGGACGCCATCCGCCGCCTCTGGGCCGACTCCGGCATTCGGGTCTGCTACAGCCGACGCTGCGAGTACCAGCTCCTGGACTCCACGGAGTAGTGAGTGCAATATAAATAGTGTCTTGTTTTTGAATAAATTGATGCGTATTAAAACCTTGTCATTTCGCATTTTATATGAGTCATCGCAATGAATTGATTTTTAAAATAAGATGTAAGAAAGTAGTAATAAAAATAACCAACAATCAAAATGTTTAAATGACATCGGAATTGGCCTTCTGAAAAATATTTTCAAGAGTCTACATGAGTTTCACTTTTTCAGTTGAACTACTGAAATAAACTCACTGGATTCGCAGTAGTCTAGATCGCTGTTGTCAAACTGAAGGTCCGGGGGCCAAATTCGTCCCTCTGCTTAATTTTATGTGGTCTACGAAGTCAACCATTACATTGACTCGTCACCTTATAAAATAAATAAATAACTCGGGAGCATGTTCCTATCTATTCATATTTTAGAATCCATCCGGGAGCGGGAAAGTGGTTCTCTTCCAGACGCATTCCCACTGCCTACGTTCAGTCACTAATGAAAAAAAAAAACAATGTAATACGGACCTATGAAGCGGCTTTGGGGGTTTTCTAATGGAAACGTCCATCCAAACACAAAGTCACAGTTCGTCTCCCGTATTCCTCTGTTTACTGAGCAATGTAAGTGTGAGCGTGTATTAAGGGTGTGGAAAATAATCGATATTAATCGATACATCGATGCGCACGTGCGCGATCCGAGTGCATCGGCTCATTCACTGGGTATGACGCGATTGACGGGTGAAATCGCGATTCATCACGATGCATTGATGGGTATCGGTAAAATCCGATTCAATCGCCGTTTTATTCATGTTAAACGTCACATATATGCCCTTTCCTAGGCCCAATGAATGCACCATCATTGCTTTGCGTTTTGTGTTGAATACGGACGGTAGCCGTGCGTCACATACAGTCCAGTACACAACGAGCGAAACATTATGGAAGTTAGCGCACGCAGCAGCAAGGAAACTACTATATTTAATGCAGCCGCAACATTCAAATCTTATGTTTGGAAATACTACGGCTTCGAAAAGAAAGACGGAAAGCTTGATAAAACCTCCGTAATTTGCAAGGAATGTCGCACTAAGAAGCCATACAACGGCAGCACCACAAATATGCAGACCCACTTAAACCGATGGCACCAGATCACCGACAAGTTTCCCTCCCGCTTCCCCGCCCAGTTCCTCGTCGGACACCGGAGAAACTCTTGGTAAACCAGGTCAGGATCAGAAAAAAATCGCCTCTTATTTTGGGAGTCCCCTTGCAACTCACTGTGACCGCGCAATGGCTATAACTAAGGCCACTGCTTATTTCATATGCAAAGACCTCCAGCCTTAGCGTGGTGGACAACGAGGGTTTCAGACAGCTCGTGCACGTTTTGGAACCCAGGTATAAAATACCAGACAGGTCTGTGTTCACTTACAAACATATTCCCGATGTGTACAACAAAGTGAGAAGTGAGATTACTGTTCGCTGAACAGTGCGCAAAGAGTTGCACTTACAGTGGATGGGTGGACATCTTGCGCTATAGATTCATATACATATATATATTATTATTATATTTCATATAAGACACTCAGTGACATTAGTCTGTGTTTACACTATAGCAACAGCTGTGAGTCTCAGGTGCCAAATTGTTTACATTTTCTTTGCACAAAACCCAATTGTGAAAGGGCTTAAATAAGTTGTTTTACAAGTTCTACTCTTTATAAGGAATAAAGTGGTATCCTTTTTGTAATACCATACTGAATTCCATCTTTTTAAAAGCTTTTTTTCTTTGCTTATTTGCATCATGTTTAATTGCACAATATTGCAACAAATTGCATTGTATCATATCGGATCGCATTGATTTGAACTTAATGTGTATCGAATCGTATCGCATCGTGACGACGGTGAAACGTATCGCCAGAAAATTCCATGTATCGTTTAAGTATCGCATCGCTGGCAGTGGATCGTGATGTGTATCGAATCGTCCTCAGTGCTGAGATTCACATCCCTAGCGTGTATGTGTCTCAAACAGGGGCCATAAAGACCTCGTCGGTACACAGTGCCTTGGCTCTCTTCTTGTCTTTTTTAATAACGGCTAATTTATCATGGACGCGTCGTCTCTGGTGTTTGTTTTGCACACAGGTGGGAGGCAGTTTCCTGGTTTTTACAGATACAGATTCCTTTTTTTTTATGTCTGTCTGTGTGCTTTCAGCTACATGAACCAATTGGACCGCATCGCAGAGCCAGACTACATCCCCACGGAACAGGACGTGCTGAGGGTCCGATTCCCCACCACGGGTATCCACGACTACTCCTTCACCATCAACAAGATTACGCTCAGGTGCTTTCCAGCCACAGTTCCCCATTGACAATAATCCAATTACAGATGCGAGTTTAATTCATTCCATGACAATGTTCGTAACTCAAAACATGTCATACCTCAAATAATTGTTCCCCATTTAAATGATTGGGAATAACATTAATCCATTCCAGCATTTTTTTAACATAAGAAAAAGATTACAATAATATGGTACTTTATATTTATATTAACATACAGTAATGACATCATGAGATAGAACGTAAAGAATTTATTGGGCTTTGTCTGGTGTGTGAGCCTTGGCCACCTGGGGACAGACACACACGAGAACAGTTTCACAACTGACTCAGTAAGACGCAGTTATATGAATCTATATTTTTTCACATAGGCCAACGAATATGGCCATTTTGTTGTCTGTCTACATATGTTGCTCCATAGTTTGTGTTCAAATTGCCATTGTTTAAAGGGTTCTAACGCGCACGACACAGATGCTATTTGTTAGCCCGTCAATGGTATTTTGCATTGCTTGTTAGCATTAAGCTGAACGGACGTCATTCAAATTTGAACGAACCTGACCATTTTTATCAGGTGTGTTAGAGCGGGGAGACGTATAAAACATCATCTATTTATTTCGTGGCATCTTGTGGCTCAAGAGCCATGTTTAATGGAGTAGAGGAGCTACGTTGGTAGTGTTTTGCCGCGATAGGTGGAAAGCCATTAACTGTGGATTTACTTGTGGATTTTACAGGAGGACAAAAGGCGGTGGAACACCGCACTCTGTCCTCCTCATCTTAAATAATCAGTTATCCAAAAATAATGTTCCTCACTTTGTTTTCTCGTCCTCTCATGCCCCGCCCATAGGATCGTGGATGTAGGCGGTCAGAAGTCAGAGCGTAGGAAATGGATCCACTGTTTTGAGAACGTCACCTCGCTCATCTTCCTGGCCTCCCTCAGCGAGTATGACCAAGTCCTGGAGGAGAGGAACACCATTGTAAGCGTCATCGCCGAGTGAAGCGGATATAAGATTACCAATTTTGAAAATCGTAACCAATTTTGCACATACAGTGAGTGTCGGGTGTACTGGAGATGATTATGTAGTAAAGTAAAAACAAAAATCCCTAAACAACCTTCTTTCTTCTGTACGGCCAAACAGTAATACTGACATAAATACATCGAAAATAAACCCTCGATAAAATTAATTGACGAAAACTAAAACAAAACTCTGCTATATTACAGTTGATTTTAGTTTGTTAAAATTGCTAAATGTAATTTTCGTTAGTTTTCCTTTTGCAAGAAACGCACTGGTTTTTGTTTTATTTCATCAATGGAATTGTTTTACATTTTATTTTCATTCATTCATTCATTCATTCATTCATTCATCTTCCGAGCCGCTTGATCCTCACTAGGGTCGCGGGGGGGGCTGGAGCCCATCTCAGCTGTCTTCGGGCAGTAGGCGGAGGACACCCTGAATCGGTTGCCAGCCAATCGCAGGGCACACAGAAACGAACAACCATCCACGCCCACACTCACACCTAGGGACAATTTAGAGTGTTCAATCAGCCTGCCATGCATATTTTTGGAATGTGGGAGGAAACCGGAGCACCCGGGGAAAACCCACGCAGGCCCGGGGAGAACATGCAAACTCCACACAGGGAGGCCGGAGCTGGAATCGAACCCGGTACCTCTGCACTGTGAAGCCGACGTGCTAACCACTGGACTACCGGGCCGCCCACATTTTATTTTCGTTTTAGTTATTTCGGTCGTGTTCATGAACAATAACAACCTCGCACTTCGTACGGACCTCATGTTCCTCTCAATATCACTTTGCTTATCTGCCAGCAGATGTCACTCGAACATAAAGAAAACCTTTGGACACGAAGACGTCCATTGCGCTCTCACATTTCATTTGTCAGGCAAACCTGGTTAAAATATAGTTTATTGCGCTGTTTCAAATTACACTAAACTGTACATAATTTCCATTGTCCCATTAAAACACACACACACGCACACACACACACAAATTTTACCCCATACAGCCTCTGTGTCAACAAACTTTGTATCACTTTTGCTGAAGAATGGTATTTTGAAAAATCATCTTTTTAGGGGGGGGCGGGGGAGTATATATGTTGGGTCACTTTAAGTAAGGATGAAAAAGATATTCCGGGTATTTATTATGCTGTCAAAACAGGTCGTATTTCAAGTGGCTTATGAACCCTCATACCCCCACCCATACACTCGCTCTCATTTCTCTTGCACTGACAGTGTGTGTGTATGTGTGTGTGTGTGTGTGTCTCAGAACCGCATGGAGGAGAGCCTGGCTTTGTTCTACACCACCATCCATTCACCGTGGTTCCACAACACCTCCACCATCCTCTTCCTCAACAAAACTGACATCCTGGCTGACAAAATACTAACCTCTGACCTGAAGAAATACTTCCCCGGTTTCACGGGTAAGCCCAGTTTGCTCAGGCCGACAATCAAATGCCAATTTTCTTTTAACTGCAGTGTTTCTCAACCACGAGTGAGCCAAAGCGCATATTTTATATTTTTGAATTATTATTTACTGTTATACTGTTAATTACTATTCTCTCTCTCATATTTGAATTAGTTTGCCAATGTGTCCATTTTAAAAAGCAAACGTAGTATAAAATGATGTGCGTGTGTGCGATCCTGTAAATCATGACCTCACTTTGAGGACATTTTCTTGAACAGAACTTCTCTCACTTTTAATCGAGAACCCACGATCTTGTGCACTTTCAATTTCGGTTGATAAATGACAAATGGCACCGAATTACTGGTTGTCCATCCAATTTTTTCCCCTCTTCATTGTGTGACTCATGTACCCAGTCACAAAAGTCCTTTGCAAAGTGGCTTCCGCCACTCCCCCCCCCTACCCACCCTGCTTCAGATTCCTTTTCTTCATCACCAAAGTGAACCATAATTAGCGGCTCTTTTGTCCATTCTATAATTTGCCTTCACATGACTCACTTCCTGCAGGTGATTTTTTTTAAAACCTTTATTGTATACATACATTTCACATATGGCCTCTGCTTCCGGTGTAAACGTTTTCACTTCCCATCTTCCACCTCAAGCATCAGCCCCTCATTCTCCTGTCGCCCATGGCAACCACGGATCGACCTCCCGCCCCAAATCCCATAACGTGTGTTTGTGACCATTGTATGTCCAATTAACACATAAAATGATTGAGTCATTGGGTTTTATTTATTAAAATGTTATTTTAACCCATGGCCCTGTTTAGGATAAGCGGTGTTGAAAATGGATGGATCGATGATTTTAAAAAATATATATATATTTTAAACGGTATGGGAGAATCTCATGATCAGACTTCCATTAAAAGCCAGAATTTATCATTTGAGGTAAACGGTATATTATAAATAGATGTAAAGGGCCGATGTTGGAAATGATCAAATCAGACCAAAATTCCCACCCATCGGAAGTTTCATGACATTTGCATCAACAAAGTACCTCACAAAGTTAAAATGGTTCAAACAACAAGGGGGAAAAAAAGTGAAAACAAATGATGCCCACACATATGGCCAGCATTGCAAGGATGTCAACTTCTATGCCTTTCTAAGACTCTTTCCATCTCTCCGTACCTTTGTCGCAAATCGCTGATGACACTCTGTGACACTCGAAGCTCAGTGCTCACTTCCCCCTTGAAAATTTCCTGTCTGAAGCCTCGCAGTGGTGAAGTACTGCTGATCAGTTGTGAGGTGTCGTCTTGGTCTCATCAAGTCAAATGTGAACTGCATGCTGTAGAGAGCTGTTGAAATAATTTTAACTAGGTTAGGACAAGCATTCGCCCTATTCACTTGTTTGTCAATTGTACTGTTGAACTGCTTGTTAAAGAACTGAAAGTTGTGTTAAAAGATTATTTGCATGAAAAAGTTTAAAGAAGGTCATATGAACTTCACCTCTTACACAGTGAACCCACACATATTCGCAGTTGGGCATTCTTTTTTGGGGGGGAGGGGTTGATAAAACGAATCCACAGTATTCGCTTCACTGGCGCCGTCTTGAGGTCAAGGAACAGAGTTGAAGGGTGGATTGGGGGGGGGGGGGGATTAATTATTTTCGTGCTGTATGGTTACTGTACTGCTTTGATATTCTCATCCAAAAGAGACCTAGTGCTGTCATCTGCTAGCCGTAGTCATCTGCAAAGAGGGCAGATGTTGTGAGTTCGGCTCCGGCTTCCCCGTGTGGAGTTTGCCTCCGTCGGTTTTCTCCGGGTACTCCGGTTTCCTCCCACATTCCAAAAAAACATGCATGGCAGGCTGACTGAACACTCAAAATTGTCCCTCGGTGTGAGTGTGAGCGTGGATGGTTGTTTTGTCTCTGTGTGCCCCGCGATTGGCTTTCAACCAGTTCAGGGTGTCCTCCGCCTACTGCCCCAAAGACAGCCTCGAGCACCCTCAGCGACCCTTTGAGGATAAAGCGGATCAGAAATCCCTCCAAGACTTTTTTCCCCTAAAAAAAAATCTATCTGATGGTAACTGATGTCGATGACGCGCCTTGTTAGGATTCCCATTCACAGCAATCGCCATTAACGGTGATCAAAGAGTTAGTATACAGAAAGAATATTCATTCATTTCATTCATTCATTCATTCATTCATTCATCTTCCGAGCCGCTTGATCCTCACTAGGGTCGCGGGGGGTGCTGGAGCCTATCCCAGCTGTCTTCGGGCAGTAGGCGGGGGACACCCTGAATCGGTTGCCAGCCAATCGCAGGGCACACAGAGACGAACAACCATTCGCACTCACACTCACACCTAGGGACAATTTAGAGTGTTCAATCAGCCTGCCACGCATGTTTTTGGAATGTGGGAGGAAACCGCAGCACCCGGAGAAAACCCACGCAGGCCCGGGGAGAACATGCAAACTCCACACAGGGAGGCCGGAGCTGGAATCGAACCCGGTACCTCTGCACTGTGAAGCCGACGTGCTAACCACTGGACTACCGGGGCGCCATACATAAAGAATATGTTTTATCTTATTTCACATCCAATCCATTTCCATGTGTTTTTAGACACAAGCCCCTTCTGTGTGCTCTTCCATCCAGGTCGGAGACAGGACGCGGAGGAGGCCAAAAAATACATCCAAAAGCTATACCGGCAGCAGACCAACAACCCGGATAGCAAGGAGGAAGGAAAAAGCCTCTACCTGCATCACACGTGCGCCACAGACACGGACAACATCCGCAAGGTGTTCAGCGACATTAAGGACACGGTGCTGCTCAGGTCTCTGAAAGAGTACGGCATCTTCTGAACATTGGAAACAGCACTTTGGATGACCGTTTGTGAGACTATCTGGAGAAGGACGGTGAGAATGAAGACCAGTTTTTCTTCCACAAGTAAAAGAGGCGGACACGGACAGGCCACTGGCTTATAGACAGACAAGCATCCATCCATAATCGAAAACGCGGGTCCCGCTAGGGTTGCGGGTGAGATGGAACCTATCAACAGCGGACTTTGGTCGCCAGCCAATCAGCGTGCACATACTGTATAGACGAACAACCATTTGCATTCTCATTTGTGTGTGTGTCGCGGTCAGGTTTGGGTCACGAGGCTTTCATTGGAAAGTTCCTTCAGGTAGCCCAAATTGTAATTTTTCTACAAGACCCGATGAAAGTAAATTATCCAACACGTTGCACAGTGTTTTATATTGACTATTACGCCTTGTACATAGAGCTAGCATTAAGTACTATCACCGCTCCATCTGCGGGGACATTGTCCTGTTCATCTACAGTACATTCAGCGTGAAAGTTCACACCCAGCGTAGCAGCACTTTCAGAGTTCAAACGGCTTTCCGAGCAGAAAACGCAAATTTGTGTTACAGTGGCAACTCCGAGCGCAAACACAATTTGCACCGTAGGAAACAAAGGCAATACACTGAATCCATTCCAGTTATTATCGTTGAAAGCCATTTTTTAAAAAAGATCTTCACACAAAATAGTCACATAAAAATAGTAAAATGCTTCCTTAACTTGGAACCAATCTGTTTTTGAAGTGAATATTGCCCTGTTTGAAGTAACTGTCAACAATTATAGGTGTGTAATTACGAGGTGGCTCAGCGTTTAACCCTTTCAGGGAAAGCGGTTACTACAGTGGACAGCTAATCGAGTTATCCGGTGACAGGGTGCATGAAAGGGTTAATTAACAGTGTTATGGCAGCTATCTACTTAATCTGAAGATGGGGGCCAGGGAAAATGAAAATGGCCCCCTACAATGGTTTCTGATTGTTTATAGTCATGGTTTAAACTAAAATATCTGACAAACTACAATCCCAGAATTTCCGCTAACAACCCAGGCTAAACGCAGCTCCGATCAGACATAAAGTCTTTGTGGAAATGTCATCACATCACTTCAACATAGTTCCGTGACACAATTTGCAAGAGGGGGCTGCTGTCCCACTTACACTAAAGACAACGTTCAATTGTTTCCAATTTTTTGGAACAGGGCAAACCAAACTAGCAAAAGGCAATGAGCCACATGCTTCTTCATCGAGACATTCGCCGACCGCGTAGCAATGTTGATCACTTTTTAGTAAAAGCTAAAAACAATAAACGCACTTTGCCCACCTAAAGTGATGACACCGGTGATTCAGGGTGAGCAATGTTCAAATATCAGCGTGTTCTTAATTATGAATTATTTATGACATTTGAGGAGGTTGGAAAAGTGGGAGCTCCTCATTAGCTTCACAAATGCGTCTATATTGTTGATTGATTGACTGTATTTGTTTGTGTCACCCTGTTGAACGATGTCTTTTACTCAATCACGTCGTGAGGAGTCACTCGTTTGTCAGCAGATTTTGGTGAAAAGGAGGGGGCGCAAATATTAAAAACCGGTGAACACGTGAAGATAATATTTGCTCTTTTTGAACAGTTGGAAGTCTTTGTCACCTTACATGCCGACAAGAGATCGAGTGGATTTATAACAGCGGTGAGACTTAATTAAAAGGAAATCTCCCTCAAGGCTTTGTACATTTTCTTTTGATATCTTTGAACTATCAATATTTTTAGATCCACAACCGGAAGTGATGTCAACCCTTTATCATGACCTGGATTTATGCAGCAATTGCTCGCAAAATCTGATTGGATCTCATCCAAGTCAGCGTTTCCCCACCAAAATTGCACCACGGCACATTAGACAATCTCACAGCACACTACATTAAAAAATAAATACATAAATAGATAAATAATTGTGTGTTGCACTCGAGCATCAACACGTAGAAGTAATGCATAAAACATGACTCACAGGCATATATCGTTTCTGCTCTGTGGCGACTATCTCACGAGCTCAGGTTGGATTCGGGGTACTTCTCTGCCGCGTCTTCTTATATGATAACTATATCTTATTAGAAATGACAATGTGATTGAGTGCTATTTTACCTCGTTAAAATACACAATACATTTTTGTTGTTTTTTTTTTTGGGGGTCGTTTGGTCACCAGCTGATCTCGCGGCGGGATAATACCACCTTGAAATTTGAAATTATCCTCCAGCGGCTCAGTGAGTCATCAAAAGAAAGAGCTGGCCGCGCGATGAATGTTAAAAATGAACAAATAAGGCTCACTCTGGCCAAAGGCGATAAGGGGCGGACAACGGGTGGGAGTCTGCCCCTTTACTGATAATGAGGTGTTTGGTTTTCGGGAATCTCTGACGACTTCTCCGTCAAATACCCATGCTGCGGGTGCTCTGATAAACGTCGGCTATCCGTTAAAGGCCAGCTTGTGTGATCTCTGGCAGGGAAGCAGAGTTGATGTGTGGTAAGAAGGGAAGCCGGCCACAAAAAAAAAGGAAAAAAAAGACTAGCCTGCCCGTTATATTGCTATGCCTAGATAGATGATGGATAAAAAGACAAAGAGGAAGTAATTCATTTCCACTCTATGTTGTGGTTTTCTTGCTGCTGGCTTTACACCTGCTAGCCTCATACTGCGCCTTGTGCATTAATGAATTTCTGAAAAATGGCTCTAGAAGCCTTGCTTTATTACCGTGGAGGGTGCGAGAGAGAGAGAGAGAGAGAGAGAGGGAGAGAGCGAGAGAGAGAGCGCAAAACAAAATGTTCCCAATTAAAATGGAAGATGAATTGCGGGAGCCAGGGTCTTCCGTTGCGGCAGCGGCACTTTCTCATGTTTCAGAAAAAAACAAAAAAAATTTGGGCTTCGGAGACAGGTCATTAAGCGTCAACGGCGGCTCTTCGCGAGAGCTCAGCTTGCCAAATCATGTTTACCAGAAGCACAAAGCCAGCCAGGAGGGAGGAGAACATTTGCGACAATGCACACTTAGGGGGCGCCGCTGGACATGCATAATGCAACTCGGGGCGCATGATGGATCATCTTTAAAGCGGCGGTCCTCAAACTTGCGCTGGAACTTGAGTGGGGGGCGGGGGGGTCATATGACAAAATGATGTCTTTGATTCTCTCATCCACATCCGCTTAAAACGACAAGACGTACGTAGCAATATGGTAGTTGTTACGACTGTATTGTCGTCGATGTTTTTCGTTTCGTCTTCGGTTGTACGATTCTTATTTTCTGTTAAATGTTCTACGAAGCGCTTTGTTACAGTTGCATCTGTTGCGAAATTGATCTCACTTTGTATCGTATAACAGCCGGAGCGAGGACCAGGGCCCCTTGACCACTGAAGTCCATCTTAAAACAGCCAAATAAACACACCGAGTGTCGACGTCGCTTGTGAGATGCAAACGTCAGATTGGAACAAGAAAAAGATAAGGCGACGTCCGGAAAACACAGCAGCGTATGGTAGCGTGCTGCGCTGGCGGAAGGGAGAATGTGCGGCTTATGATGAAACGGATGGATGGATGGATGGATGGACGGACGCTGAATCAACACTTCAACAGGTGTCAGGCTGCTGTGCTTAGCGATGGTTGCTATGCAATTTTTAATCAGGCCATTTTGGTTCGCTTGGTGGAAATGCAATCAATAGGGCGATTTTATACAATTCGCACTTCATGTTATACGTACAGTTTGAAAAAAAAAAGTGGACTGTATTGAGAGAGAGAGAGAGAATTTTGTAAGTAGAGGTACCATTGTATATGTTTTTTTTCCCAACTTCCAGTGTTTGCTTTTACTTTTTTTTGTAGGGAGGTCGGAACGGATTTCCGAAATGGGATTTTGTTCTTCAATTCCCTTTGCGCCGTTTGGCATTTGTTGTGAAATAACAGCATATAGATTGTGCTCGACTACATAGCTTCCACTCAATACCCTTTTTTTGCGGGGGGAGTGGCATTTACACGTGTCTTTTGTGCGCGCGTGTCTGAAAAGGCAAAGCGGTTGAGAAGCGAAAGCTCTCCAGGACTGAGTGGCTTGTGATAAAAGTAATTATAGCATTCAGTCGAGCATGTCGGAAACGCAGGTAGCGCTGCCTTCGCTGACACAATTATCCACCGGCAACGGCTTTGCCCGTCAGTCGCTGACAATTACGATGTGGTGACGGATGTCACACGCGTCGCGCGGTGAGCTGCTCGAAAATAAATAAGCACTTGTGGGATCATAGGGTGGGATGCCCGTTTTGGATCAAATGATGTCCATGTCACGAGTGACATTTCCTCTTGGTTAAATAGCCGGGTAATGCTCATCGCCGTCTTGAATATTTGCTCTTACTCCTCCTTTCATTCAAACACTTCCAGATACGCTGTGTGCCATCATATTCATTAGAGATAATTAGCCCAATTAAGCCACTGTCACTTTGCTTTTAGCTGATGAAGCTGAAAATTGCTTGATTTTCACCATCAGAAGCACTTGAACTCCTAAGAGCCAGGCTGCTGCTTTTTGTGGGGGTAAAAGACACACATTTGCAACTAGCAGGCTACTATTATTACGACGGCACTGAATATAGTAGCTGACGCCCAGCCCAAAAGGTTTGTAAATACCAAAAGATTACATAGGTAGCCAGCTATTTTTTAATTTTATTTTTGTTACTTTTAAACGAAGGTACTCTTCATTGATGCTCTCGTCATGGGACGATTGAGTCTTGTTTTGCATTTCAAAATAATGAAACCATTCTCTGTGGATGAATGAGAATATTCACAGGCAGTCCGGTGGCGAATTTCGTGCATGCTGACCCACAAATAAGTGAGAGTTCACTGCATTGTGAAAGACTTGCGGATACATCACAAGCCCTCAGTTCTGCCAGCGTCGTAGGAATATCTCGTTTTGCCGTTTCCGTGCGTCATTTGAAAGAATAACTTACATGACTTCCGTTTTATTTAATTCAGACTCTGAAAGGTATTTTATTTTGACAAATTACCAGATCCTCTGTTACATCCGTCTACAGGTCAAGGCGCGCTTCTCGGTCACGTGATAGGTTACCGCTAAAATGAAACCCGGGAGCTAGCAAAATGAGTACAACATTATAAAACGGTATAAAAAAGGCAGAGCCAGGAGACAGAAGAGGAGCCTACAACTTTCAAGAAAAAGAAGGCTACATTCAAGAGACAGTATCAGGAGTCCTACTTAAAATAAGGATTTATCTCAACGGGAGATTCCCACACACCAATCCCATTCTGCGTAACATTCGGCGATGGTGAGTCGCATTTTTCATACACTTTGTATTTACGGCGTATCTTATTTTGAAAGCACGTCTAAAAGTTACCATAGCAACCAGAGAGTGTTGCGGCCAATTTGAACGGCCCTCGTGTCATGATTCGTGTTTATTATTATGTTTTGAAAATACCACAGTTTTCATGCGGGTCATATCATATTATGTTGTATTATTTATCCGTTACACCTTAAAGGCCGCTCCCTGAAAATATTGTCTGACATTTAATTTGTCCGTGGGGCAAAAAAGGTTGGAGACCGTTCGTATTGCTAAGAATATCTTGATTTCCTTGCGTTTTTGGGTTGTTGTTTTTTTAAGTTTACTAAAGCTGAGGATACCTGTGGACACACTGTTACACACAATCTGTATTCCTACTTGTGTAGGAAGAGGCTTTTGAACGTTAAAATAGAAGCTCTTTTTTTTTTAACTGATGTCTTATTTCAGTATTTCCGCCCCCCCCCCTCCACCCCAAAAAAAACAGGTCTCCTTTAATCAATCGAAGGATTTGCCTGTAATTTATTACCTATCTGGGGGACCTGGTTATTTTGACACTTTGTCTTCACTGTGCAATCCTGATCCACGGACAGTTATTTGCGCACCTTCAAAAGAATCCCTCAAGTATTCGGAAACGCTTTCGATAAGAACAAATAAGAGAAGAAGGGTAGCTGCAAAAGAACTAATGCATTATTTCGTCCATTATTGAAGCCAGCTCCCAGTGTGTGAATGCTCATTCAGCCCACGGCGCTTGCTGGGAGGCTTCCGAACGAATGTTTCCTTCCAGAAGGACATAATGACAATGATAGCCCACCCAGATGGCATCTCGACGCTTGCTTATGTTTTCGAGCACAATAACAGTTTGCCGCCTGCAAGCCGCAGCGACGCGTGCAAAATTAAATCATTTTGATTATTATACTGTGCTGGGTTCAAACCTTCACAGTAACGTGATCTTGGTAGGGGACGAAGATTTATTTGAAGCCGGTACGGAAGAAGAGACACCCGGGGTCTGACTTCTTATTTCTTATCTATTGAACAACCTTTAGCAGGAAGAAGAAATCAATCTGATCACGGCCTTTTCACAGCAGCTCCTCTTCACCGGATTCAAAACGGCGGGTCTGATGGTTTGGGATCAACTGTCAATTTATTGAAAATCAATTTCAAATCAATGTCTTTAATAAGAATGACAAAAATAGTGTCAAGTGATATTAAAGATATTTAATAAGCAAAGAAGCAAGACGGCAAAGTTAAAAATAAGTAGATGATAACCTATAGTAAAAAGTCAAATATATGACAATATCCATCCATCCATTCATTTTCCGATCCGCTTTATCCTCACAAGGGTCGCTAGGGGTGCCGGATCCTATCCCAGCCGTCTTCAGGCAGTAGTCGGGGGACACCCTGAACCGGTTGCCAGCCAATCGCAGCGCACACATGACCGAATGATCATTCGCACTCAGAATCACATCTAGGGACAATTTAGAGTGTTCAATCATCCTGCCATGCACGTTTTTGGAATGCGGGAGGAAACCGGAGTACCCGGAGAAAACCCGCACAGGCCCGGGGAGAACATGCAAACTCCACACAAGAAGGCCGCAGTGTTTTTCTGCCCCCTTTCCCAGTCGCTAATGCTAAACTTTTAACTAAAGCTTTGCTAAAGTCCAACCAAACATTTCTATCCGCTACGCGTCTCACACAGAGAGGAACAAAATAAACGTTATCAGTTCAAAGTAGTTTACCTCGTTGCTCAATTTAAGAAGCTAGTCCAACATCTCATTTTTATAACTTTGTATATGAAGTCACGGGAAGTGTTGTCTCCGCATAACAACTAGCTTCTGCCGGTTCGTTGTCTTCCGTTTCTCAAACGTATATTTTTAGATTTTCAGATGGCCGCTACCCATCGGGACAAACACCTACTTTGGTCCGATGGCTTGATGCTAATGCTAACACAGAATAGGAAGCGGGCCGGGATTTTCTTACAACTGAGTTCACCGCATCTTTCTTTCTATGAATAGATTTCACAAGGCGCGCGGGCAGTAATATCAGAATGTGCTGTAGATAAAGTTAATCTCATGAGATATATTTATCTTTCCGGTGTTTCTCACCTCTGCCACCGCCTTCAGGGAAATCAAAGTTTCACCGCCGGATTCTTTGTTCTTTTCCCTTTTTGTCTAACGGTAGACAGAAGCGGGAAAGCCGTTTTGGATAAATGGCATGGCGGCCGCGTACAAAATCACCAGCGTGAGCCGAGGTGCCGCATGTTAAATGATGAGCCATTATGGCGATTTTATAATGGAGCTCTAATTGGGTCTCGGCGGAACAGCTGCACCATTTTCACAGCAATTATTTCTCTTTCTGGCACTTCGCTTTTGTCTGGATTTCTTTTGTTCCACATTTGATTTCTTCTTGCTCGTCCATCTTTTTCGCGAGGGCGTCCTTAGCATCTCCGCCTTCATACTGTCGGGAATGTGTTGCGTCATCAAACAACGATCAAAAAGCCAACCGTGAACATACTGGGGACGCCAAGCCCAATTTTTTTGCGAAATACGCGTGTTGTCAATTAGTTTCCCTATTTTTAACATTTTTACTTTTTTTTCCCCCCAAACCATTGAAAATGGCCGTCAATTATACGGAGATTTTCACCCAGTTCTCATCACCACGCGAATAGCAGGGCTCCGCCATACACGCATGTTCTTGATATAATTTGGCCGGCGTCATCATTTGATGGGCCGTGGTCAGAAGTGATTGCGGTGGCTAACAAGATAAACATGTCTTTTCGAATGCCCCTTCCCAAACCTCCGTGTCATGCAAACCCAACTGGATGTTAAAATTAAATTTGGTCCTCTGGTTTGTTTGTTTTTTCCATATTGTATTTTACATTTGAACCTTAAATTGAAATGTGAAAAAAATCTGATGTTTTTCATTTTTTTATATTATCGTCACATAAAAAAAACGCAACACAAAATTATCTGAAAATGTCAGATTTTTTTTTTATTTTTAAGATGGAATAGTTTTCGACTTTGGTATCCTTTTTGAGTGCAGTAGCTTTCAATCTGCGACTGCTTTGAGTGTCTTTATTATGTTTTCTGTTAATAAAAAGAATTTATTGCAAGTTCTAGTCAACATGATTAGCTAATCAGCGGTTCGCCACTTAGTGGTACATCACAGGCCGGATGCTGGGTGTCTAATCACAAAAATAGATGAACACCAAGTGTGATTGTGTACGCGTGTAGCTAAATTACAAGGTTGTGAAAGTGGAGCTGTAACTCGAGTGCATTGGGGCGGGTGATCCATATTTGCCTAAGGTGACGGAATAATGGATGTTTGGTTGCGCTGTGTGACCTTTTCCATCTATAGGCGGAGGTATACGTGCCTGTAAGGTAACAAGCTCAAGATTCATGCTCTTTTTGTGTCAAAATACAAAAAAAGGTCTCACCTCATGTACTAAAATAGTTGAATCAGAACGTCGACTTTGACACGAGTCTCAGGAAGTGTGACTGCTTTTGCCACCCTCGCAAGAGAAACGTGTGGGGACGCTGTGAGAGTCCCGATAAATCGTGAGGAGACCTTTCAAAACATTACGGAGCACTTACCTGTACCGAACTAATCATATAGTGCGGGCTCTGGCTGGAATATCGGTGTGAGCTCACGGCAAAAGCTTTGCTGATATTAATTTAGATTGTGTAATCACATTATGGCAAAAGAAAAAAAAAACACTGGCAAAAGTGTTGTACGCTACGTCGCAACATAATTTGCATCAACCATGTGATGTGTTTACTTGTCAGCCAGGAGACATATTTGATTGCTCATTTCAATTTCATGATAATGACCAACTAATGTCACCTCAGCCTTGGTGGCCCAAGCTATTATGAGCCGTATAATTTAATTGACGAGAGAGTGGGGCGGGGGTAAGTAAGGTCCTGAGGTGATCAATAATGACACAGCCCAACCGTTCTGAGTTTAGAAATAATAAATAATGAGCTCCGGGGTCAGGCTTTGGCTAACCCCCGACCACAGTATTTGTAAGCGGATCAAGGAATGAGTCCTGGCTGATTTGGCATGGAACGGGCCAATGACCGTATTATACTACCGGCCATAATTCTTTACATTCTGTTGTGTTTTGCTTTTTTGTTTGTTTTTGTTTTGGGTGGGAGTTGCTTGTTGTTGTAGCGAAATGGGAAATTCTAGCCTGAGGCGCTTTGAAAAATCCACCCAGGGAGACAGAAAAACTAAAGGCTTAAGACAGTTTGGAGTGCAACCATTAAAAATCAAAATGTGGCTCCGCACCCCCTGCCAACTCACCCGTAAGCCATCCAACACTGATCCTGGCTCGGAGCATGCTGGGTCTGCTTTGGCTGGAGGACCAGCTGATATTTGGCTCTGCGTGCTGTCGACCCATCAGAACCGCAGCTACGTATAATCTCTATGGGCCAATTAAGGCAGTGACATCACATGCCTGATGTGTACTGTTTGGTATTGTGGAGGTGAAGGACTTGTGGTGCATCGTTAAGGTTTTACAAAACCAGAAAACATAAGGGGATATTGCATACAATCATAGCTGTGATCTATTACTGCGGCAGGACTTCAAAACTGCTTTTGCTTTGTTTTGTGTTCAATTTTTGGCAGGGTCGTGACAGTCTCACAATATTTTGGGGGATCAGGGAGCAATTTATCATCATCAAAAGGCCTTCATAGCAGCACTAAGAATCCATGGACACAGCTGTCCGGGTAAAGTATGTTTTCTATTTGTTTTCTTTTCATCAAAACAACTTCGACCTTAGCTTCCCGAGCTGTCTGAGTCAGTCATTGAATGCAGACTTAGTCGGTGAAATGAAAATTGCGACATCTTCTGTGGTAAAAAATGTGTTTTCTGTCACACTCAATCAGAGGGGAAACTATTTCGTCAAATAGAATAGTAACAACCATGCCCCGCAGACATCCTCCTGGATCTTGTCCGTTTCATGTCTGTCACGACAACTTCAAAGAGTGAGTTTTTAGGCATAAAACAACACTGAAACCACTCCAGACATCTGTACTCAGACTCAGACTCGGACTCATAAAAATGCTACAATACTAAGACACTAATACTACTGCCCAGCCGGAACATATCTTTTGGGATTTCTATAATGTGGAAATACTTAACTGAAAAAAAAGTGATACATCAAACTGAGGTGAGAGGCAAATACTAGCTCTCATTGACAATTCAAGTTGATTTGTCAGGTTTTCTGAAGCTGAGCCATGATTGGTCCTGAACAACTGTGATGTCATTGTCAGTCGACAACAGGTGGCAAATTATGGATTCCAAAAACAAAAAAGTTGTTAAGACTCTGGCTATATGCTCCTTATTTGGAATTTTTGTCTAAAAATCCCCTGGCTTCATTCTTTTTTTTCTTCTTTTTTGTTTAAACGTTTGTAATATGTATGTATTGGTAGCACGTTCGTTTTGTTTTCTGTTTGCTGAGAATTGTATTCTGACTTGTTCAATAAAGGTTTTAAAAAAATGTTTGCCCCCCCCCCAGATGGACAGAAATCGGTGAATTTTACTGCTCAGTTTGTATTCCACAAGTGCAATCAGAATGCTGTGTTTAGACAAGAAAGGGCCGCATAGTACGTATTATTAAATACATACATACATAAAATTGGGTTGACTTCCACTTTAGCACATTACAACATAATACAACGATAATGGCAATCAAACATTGCCCTAAAAAAAATAAACTAAATAAAAACAAACAACAAAAAAAGACCATCACTGCGATTGACTGGCAATCAGTTCAGATTGTACTCCGCCTACCGCCCAAAGTCAGCTGAGATCGGCTCCAGCGTGCCCGTGACCCTCGTGGGGATAAAGCATTTTAGATAATGGATGGATAGATGGAAAAACAAAAAAAAGGTCGGAGTCTGTTGTAAAGTTTAATCCTAAAGAACAAAGTATTGTCAAATGTTTTGCCTGTTCATATCTTTATTGCTGCAAGCCTTAAGAACCACAAGTTATTGTATTAATTATATATATTTTTTATTTAGTCAGCCAATTAATCGGTCAGCAGAATTTTCTCCAACCAAATATTGGAATTAGCATTGGCCTTAAAAAAAAATTCGATGTATTTTTTGAAACCATATTGCTCAGGTACTTTTTTTAAAGACATTTGTCCTACAAGTGCGCCCTAGACATTCCAACGGTGGACTGAATTTGTCTTTCTAGTGAGGGCAAAAAGCTAACAGGTCCATGGACCTTTCGATGCATTAGGCATAGCGAATACATGCTCAGCTGGCTTCCATAAGTGCTAAAATTGGGAATGAGGGACTTCTAAACCTCTCTTGCCCGCCTGAATGACTCCTCTCAAGCTGAGCATTTTTTTCATTTACCTGCAACGACCAGTCTCCCTCACCCCTTCAACCCATCCAGCGCCTCCCCCCACCAACCCCTCCTTGTCTACCCCCACCTGCTTCTCCCCATCTCTCTGGCTCTTATCAGACGCGCATTGAAGCATAAAGATGTCTGCACTGAAGACAACGGCGAGGGAGCAAAGGCTGTGAAATGCAGGGAGACCAGTGAAGTGACGCCAAGGGGCTGAATTTAAGGCTCTGGCGCTGTATTAAAAAAAAAAAAAGGCTATTTGGTGCCTTGGGTCTGATAATAAACATTATGGAATGCGGAATATCTCTTCAGGAGTTACAGTAGTAAAGGCAGTAAAACTCAACTCATGATCACTCTTGCAAAGGCATAATAGAAGCTGTAATGTTGGGGCGTGGGCGGTCAACATATTAAAATTGTTTTCACGGGTCTTAAAAAAAGTGTCTGTAATATTTTCAGTGGTGTTCAGAAGTGGTAGGGGGGGGGGGGATCTAAACCACCCCATTGAGCAAAAAATTATTCTAATGGCCATTCATGTTTTCTCTGGCCGTGCTTTACAGTAGACACAGCGTGTAGCAACCAGCAAAAATATTTCGTTATCACAAGACAACAACACTGTAAACCACTCAGGTTTACAGCATGGCTTTGGGAAAAAAAAATAAAAATTAAAATGCCCGATGGAAGTGTGTTATTTGTCTCACAAACGTGTATCACTTCTGTTGTATTCTCTGACTGCCCACTAGGTGGCAGAGTTTATTGCAATCTAAATGCTATTGAGTTGAAAGAGGTAGGAGAGGTAAATGGCGACTTTCGTGAGTTGAACGAACTACTGCTGTACTGCAAAAATGCCTGATGATAAAATAAGAGTTTTTGGCAACACTCTGACCTTGTTATTTTTGCCTCGCGACACCACAACTTCTTTCTTCAGACCATGTGCAATTTTGGTTATCAGCGTTCCCATTCGCCTTCTTTCAGAGGCATTTGCGAGCACTTGTCAGGATGGGCTCCAGCACCCCCCGCGACCCTAGTGAGGATCAAGCGGTTAGAAAGATGAATGAATGAATGAATGTCAGCAGGAGGCAAATCAGATTCGACAGGCGGCACGCCCAGAATGTCCGGCGACACCAAAACTGCATAATATCGGAACAAAGTATTTTATTTTTTTGTTCGTTCGTTTAATTGTTGTTCTAAATCGTAAGATTATTGTGATTTGATATGTCAAAATAATTATTTTTCATCGCTCAAAATATGCGTCAAGAATGCAGATCGGGTCTCATTCAGCGTTTCTCCAGAAAGCGTGTTAATTCTGCAACAATTTGCAACACCCCACCAAACTTTTTGACTTTAGAAAAAGACCAAAACCCACATTTGTCCACACATATACACACAGTGAACGTGTTTAAACAACAATGATGCAATGGTTTGTTCCAAGTTGCTACAATCTACTTTGTCAAAATAAACAGCCTATGCTGTGCCAAACCAGGAAAAAAAAAACAGGCGTAACATAAAGGAGAATAATGATTGCACATCTTGGACTGCAACCTTCATTACTTCGGTGAAGCCTCTTTGCCCTAAGCTTCATATTTTATTAAAATAGACTCAGCTCTTGCAAATATTCATTATGTGGCATATGCAGAGCAAATGAAAGTATGATGTCAATTTCAACAGGACACAGTCAGATACACCCCAGATGTGAACACCAGAGTAATTGGAGATATGCAGTGGATAAGTCCAGACACCCCTGTTCAAAATCAAATGCCACATTGCAGTGATGTAGAAAAAAACAATTCAGCCATGATGAATCATTCATTTTAAAATGCTTTGAACCATTTCCCCCAATTTAAAGATAGGAAATAAAAACAAACAATTGAGATAATGCGGTTGCACAAGTGCGCACACCCTCTCGTAACTGAAGATTTGGCTGTGTTCAGAATCGACCAATCATGACCCAAGTCACGTTAAGTAGGGTGTCATCATACATCTGCCTCTATTTAATGTGCCTCTGATGAACCCAAAATAAAAATCTGATGTTCCAACAGGCTTTTCCTGACATTTTTTTTCTTTTCTGTCAAATGCCCAAAGCTTTTATGCCAACTCTGTCCTGCTTTTTGTAACTCATAATTTCTTACATCTTGTCTCAGGCCCCAAAGCACGATGAATGCTTCTCCCTAGGTACAGTGCTCGAATTCTGACAAGAATAAAATAAAATACGACCATATTAACCCACTGCTCAGGTCTTTGTAGTAATTTCCTGTCACCTAGAGATTTGACTTTAATACAGTGGCTAATAGGAAATTAGTAACTGACATTTTTGCTAAGCACCGACATTCATTCTCGTGTTCAATGCAGTTTTCAAAAGTGAAAATGTATTAAGGTCGAAATTAAAAAAAGTGATTGTTAATTGCCGTCCAGCAGACAAAAAGAGGGGGAAACCCCTGAAAACATCCTTGGTGTTTCCACCAATATAAATAAGGCGAGATGAATATTATTCAAATTCAAAGCTGGAGTCATTTCAAAATGGTTGGAAGTGTTTCAAAGAAAACACAGGCTAGATGATTAGCCAATTTTGATTTGAAAGAACAGTGACAAAGCATGTGTCCCAGATTACTCCTTTAATCTCACTAAATTGCTTTTCTCTGTCACCCAAATTCTTTGTTGGAGGTTCTGTTATTGGGTCGCACGTAATTGAGTCCACA
Organism: Hippocampus zosterae; assembly: GCF_025434085.1. Taxonomy (NCBI): domain Eukaryota; kingdom Metazoa; phylum Chordata; class Actinopteri; order Syngnathiformes; family Syngnathidae; genus Hippocampus; species Hippocampus zosterae. The sequence continues at coordinate 18,400,404 of NC_067458.1, read as the reverse complement.
TATTCTCATTAGGTCCTTTGCTTGCTTCCTCTGTCATTGAGGATACAAATCCCCTGCTGACTCAATGGAGCGCCCTCAAATATGGTGACAAGGGCGAGTTGGATTTTCCTGTGAGGTCAGGACATATTCGCCCAAACGAGATGGCAAAACCAAGGAAGGGAACAACAGAGCAAGTGAGCGAGGCGGTCAGGGAGGTCACCGACTGGAGTCATCCAATTATCTAACACAGCAAAAAGTTGCCAGTAACTTTATTAGAAAATAACCTGAGTGACTTGAAACCTTTCCTTGGAGAAGCGAGCTGTTACAGGGTACTAGTTGGCAAAACGAAAGCAATATGACAGAGACAAACTTTAGTTTAAAGCTGAACACATCAAAAGAATTACACACATCGTATACTGTCGTTAAAAAGAAGACATGCTTCGATAATGCTAACGCTAAACTCAATGTAAAAGCTCATCGGTGTGCTAGCGGGGAATTAGCATTTTGTTTGAGAGCGATATTTCTTCAAATCATGAATTTTACTACACAAACAGCATGGAAACACATACACACTGGTAAGATAACAACTCAAAGGCACAAGTTCTTCCTAATTGGGGGGAAAACAAATTTTATTAATAATAGAGTCCAATGGCAACTTTCTACTTATCTCTTTGTGTGTACTCCTTTCATGCACATCACACTGCCCCTAAGAGGCCAACGCACGCAAGAGCAGCCAGTATTTATCTATTGTTTTGTTTTGTTTTAATTTCTATTATGTCAGTGAATGAAATCTATTTTCTTGTTCCCCTTTCAAGTTATATTTAAAGGTGAGTTTTGAAGGATTCAAGGAATTTTGCCTTCTTCAAAATGCAAGGCGACAAAGATCCGAGGGCTTTCGGTTATCATACCAACATAAATTTCCGCTTGATATGGCTCGAAATACGATCGCCTAAGTCTCAACTTAAACTACTAAGAATTGTGAAAATAAACAACATCAGACGAAATCGATATGATGAAGGCATACACAACGTGGATTTAGCAGAATGAAAATGCAAAGAGGCTTGGACTTCACATTAAAATTTACAAGATCATTTAGTACTCGACAATGGCAATAGAAAGTTCAAGAGTAAAGTGGTCAACGTGCGGTGAAGCATGAACATGAGGTTGTGATGATTGTTTTGAGTGGGTGAGTTTTCGTAGTTGAATACGGACTAAGTTTTGAAGTTGATGACTACTCATTTTATTAGTCATGATTTCAATCTCAATCAAAATAATAGTGATTATGATTCCTTCCATATTTGTACAGCCCTTCTCTTTCTCTCTCTCTTTACTACCACCAGATAAGCTTGATCAAGAGCTCGCAAATTGTGCCCCATTTCTCATTTAAAGTGTTGCCGCACGTCAAATGAATGTTAATTAAATGACTGCACTAAAAGCTCATTTATCCAAGGGGGCGTCAATCTTAAATGCGGAGACATTTAGCCACTCTTCATTTTGGATGATTGTAATTAGCTTCCAATAGCGTCCCGAAATGTGACCTTTACCAGATGATATTGTGAACATCTGTAATGAGCTTCTTTTCAGAGTGAGTACGGAATTCAAAACCTCCTCTAAAAAGTGCCGATTTGATCTGTGCAACTTCTTGTTTAGAGGTGTTGTTTGTCATTTGGTAAGAAGCACCTTTTTTTTGTCTTTTGGGAAGTACAGTGGTACCTCTACTGACGAACGTCTCTTCATACGAAAAGTTCTAGTTCCGAAACGTCTAGAGAAGCAAATATGACCTCGTTACGAAAGAAATTTCAAGATACGAAAGGTAAAAATACAATCTGGGCTGCTGCTCCGAGTTTCCTGAACGCAACATACTCATAGCTGCTCTGCCATTGGCTATTAGTGGGCATCTACCTGACATCCCATTGGCTAAGAGGGACCTCGACCAGATGTGTCTATTCGTGTAGATAGATAGATATGTGTCTATGCAGCGTCCTCGTCATTCGACCCTCGGGCCATGAGGTGTTCCAATAGTTTTACGTAAATGCGAATCATCCAGAAATAGTGTTCACCCGTCGGGCGATCGCTCACTATGCTGATGTTTGCCTTGGACATTTTCGAAGGATTGTTAAAAGCCGACAAGGGCAAACGTCCTTGGATCACTTCTTTACCAAAACGGCAGGCAAAAAACACTTCTGAGAGAAAACATGGACTAAAGAGGGCAAAAACCGATGAGGATGCAGTTAAAAGTTAAATAAAGCATCATTTTTATTCTTTACTCTTTTCTTTGTTTTTTTTACATTATGTGCAACTCTCATTGATTGTGCAATAATCTAATTGAAACATGTATTTGTTACATAATTTGATGCTTTAGAAAACATTTCTATCTGGATTTTGGGGAGCTTGGAACGGATTAGGGCATTTACATGGAAAACGCGTCTCTACTTACAAAATTTTCTAGTTCGGAAATTTCTTCCAGAACCAATTAATTTTGTAAGTAGAGGTACCACTGTAGCGGCTGTGTTGTCATATAAAGCCCAGCCTGGTAACGGAGGCAGAGTTTATTAAGCCCTCAGGCCAACGGAGTATATATATACTGGCTTGTTTGTCTGCTTTAAGGAATTGCACAGCTCTCAGGCCTGCTGACCAAAAAAAAAACATCTGAAGCTAATCCTCCTGTCACTCTGCTCAGCCAGGCTCCCCAAACAGATTGAAAAGTGTATCGTTGTTGGTGCCTTCCCAACCGAGCTTTCAACTTCCAACTGCTTACTTCTTTGTTCATTTTTTTCTTCTTGTTTAGACCCAGGATTCCCTCATCTGACAGTTGTAGTTGCCGTCACTTTTATTTTCTCTTTTCTCATTATTATTCCCAACAGGTGTTGTTGCTGCTTCTTGCAAATCTATTTTCTCCCTGTTTATTACAAGATTCCCCAAACAATTTCAAGAACTGTTGTCGTGATATTCTGTTCAACACACACATTACATTTGCAATATGTCATGTTAATTTTGTGCCTTCAGAGTTCTGTAGGTTGTTTAGATAATGGGAAGTCAATGAGCGACACGTAGCATAGAAAGCTAATGATATTTCTTTGTTCCTTGCTAGGCGGCACGTCTACCTCACAGCATAGCGGTTTGGGGTTCAGTTCTGGGCTCCGACCTTTCAGAGTGGAGTGTCTATGTTCCCCTTGCGCCTTTGTGGGTTTTCGCTGAGTACTCCGGTTTCCTCCCATGTTCCCATGCATGATAGGTTGATTGAACGCTTTATACCAGGGGTGTCAAACTCATTTTTGTCGCAGGCCACATTGTAGTTACGGTTTCCCTTGGAGGGCCGTTATGAATTTGGGGAAACCAGATCAATGTTTAATCCCATCCACAGCGCACAACAAGTTGATGAATGAACTAGCTTTAAAATCAGAAGTCAAGAATAATAACTGTACTTGCGGATGACATATGACACTTTTAAATTTTGGTTCAGACTTTAGCACGCATCATGGAACTTGACATGCTTTCGAGGGCCACATACAATGATTGGGGGGCTAGATCTGGCCCCGAGGCCTTGACTTTGACACCCGTGCTTTATATTGTCCCAAGGTGCGATTGTGATGCTACTTGAGGTTGTGATCATCTGGACCTTTTTGTAATTGCACCATTTGTGGAGTGTAACACGTTCCCAGTAAGAGACCAAAAGACGCTCATATTTTTTTTTCTGAGCCCTGATTTCTTATTTTTCGTCGCAGAAAGCCAATTTAAAATGAGGGAGAGCTTTGGGGATATCAAATGACGAGATAAGCGTTTTCCCCCAAGCGTGCACCGCACATAGCTGAGAAGAATCGATTACCAGGTCCTGGCAATTCTTCCAAGACACGCATCGCGATCACCCCAATTTTGATTAATGTTTTGAGAGACGCTTATAATTCAGTGTAAAGTGCACAAGTGAATTAGAGGAGGAAGATATCGGCACCTTGTTTACTCCGTCTCATCACGGCCCGGCTGACACCCGAGCGAGAGCGTGAGACCTCTGCCTCGTTACTTTGAAGCCACGGATCAATAAAGAGCCGTCCACCATGATCTCAGCTCCGGCTAAACTAATTGGCTCTCGCCGTATGCCGCGCGCACTTGCTGAAAGCACAATGAGTGGACGGAGGCCTTCTCAGCCCCTTTTACAGCAACCTGTTGTGCAACTGTAAAAGCAGCTCGTCTTGGAAAAAGACATTCCTTGGCGTTGAAAGGTTCTAATGGCAGTCGGGTATTTTCTCACAGCATGACCGGCAAGTATGCATACCGCACAATTCAGTTGCCTTGTGACTTCCTCCAAGGGGTTAGGCTTTTAACGCCTTGTGCCTGTTTGCTGGCAGTATTAGGGACAAATGATTATAAACCCGATTTGAAACCTAACCCTACTTTGCAACCCTGACACGTCTTAAAAACTAAACCTTAAATTGTTTCAGTAGGACAAAAAAATGATTGCTTGTTTTTTGTGTGAGCGTTTTTGGGGGTGTCAGTGACATTTCATTTATTTATTTTTTGCTGTATGTAAAAGGACTTTGGTGAGCCTGGAAGGTTTTTTGCTCCGAGAGTTTGGTGGTGTCACTGAAAGGTGAAAATTTGATAATTTTCATTGTAAGAGTTTTTTGTTGGGAGTGATAATTGCTTTGCCATCAATGACAGTTTTTGCTGGTTTCTGTGAGTTTTAGTTAGTGAGAGAGTTTTTTGGTGGGGTAAAGTGAAAGTTTTTGGTGGGTATGTGTGAGAGGTTTTTAGTGTACGTGTGCATGTGTGATTTTTTTGGTGTGGCGTGTTTTCTGGCGTGTGGATGGGGTTTTTTTGGGAGGTATGTGAGTTTTTTGTGCATGTTGCTGAGGTATTTTGCTACATGTTTTTTGGGGTGTGTGATGGGTCATTCCATCCCAACCCCCTGACCCCACAAAAAAATGAAAAATGTAACCAAGCAGGTTTTAATTTGAATGAATCTGTGTAATTGTTGATCAGGATGGCACAACACAACATCTCAAATTTTAGGTCAATTGGAGTAGGCGTGTGGGAGCTTTATTTTTCCTGTGTAGGTGAGAGGTTTTTGGTGATTATTTTTCTTTGTGTGTGAGTGAGAGAGAGAGTAAGATTGATTTTTGGGATGAGCGCAATCACCAAATGTTATTTTAAGTGTATACTATTTATAGCTTTTGTATTCAATCACTCACTGATTTCACATGTGGCTCTACATAAAGGTATGGTGTTATTTGCCTCGCAGTTTGCACAATCACACTCAAGGAACCTGGCTTGTGGTTTCATGTAGTCTTTATTAAGAGGCAATCAAATACAATATGCTGGCTTAATGACTGTCAGCGTGTGTGTGTGCCTGTGGTTCTGTGTGTGTGGGGTTTTTTTTCCTTTACTCAATGTTTCCGTTCATCGTCTTTGTTGTGGTAATCACGCCACTCGGGTCCAGCCCTGCTATTATCATCATCGGCAGCAGCAGCCCACATTTGGTCAGTTCATCAACCTGGCAATAGAGGGTCTTTCCGTCCATGTTAAAAGATGCAGCTTGTCTCAACATTAACGCCTACACTGGGGCTCAATCCAATATGGATTATTTTAGGGTAAATGCAGATTCTGATATTTGACAGAGTAAAATTCAGATATCTAATAAAATGCATCATGAATAAAATCACTTTTTGTGTGTCTTGCTGGGTTGAGAAAATATTGTCAATGTGCAAATGTTAGCCGGTTATTTGCATCAGAGTTGACCCAGCTTTTAGTTGTTACATGCGTCAGTGTTGACAATGGGCGTACAGTATTTTATCATTTCACTCACCCGAGTACAACAGTGAAGTTTGGCATGCTGTAGGGTTGCCATGCCACCTGCTTTGCACAATACAGTATTATCTTTTTGCACTGAAGCGACTCTTCATAGTTTAACTGTTCAGTTATTTCAGTTTTTCATGGTCCTCTGAATAGCGATGTACTCTTTGATTATTTATTGATGCACATAGCAGGTAATAGCCTAAAAGTAAGCATAAATACAATAAAAAATTACCTATCTTTATCCATCAGAATGTAAATAATAGACATGAGTTCATTAACTTAATACCTTCATCTTAACAATAATTTGGTCAACGATAAACACATCGTAAGCATTATTTTTTGTAATGTTTTTTAAAAATGTAGGCAAAATTATTTCCAATGTCATCAAGATTTATATTCAAAACATAATGAGAAACCGAACAAAAGGACTACAAATCCCAGCGGTCAAACCCGGAAGCAAAGCCACTTCTAACTCAAGCTGAAACGAAAAATCATTCAAACTTTCCAACGCAGCCAGACAAACATGACGTGGCAACACTCCAACAAAACAAAAATAATCATGGACATCACTTCAGCCAGACAAACATGACGTGGCAACACTCCAACAAAACAGAAATAATCAAGGACACCACTGCAATTACAAGTCTTAACTTTTGCCCACGTAGTTTGAGCGCTACTCCCGCGAGTGTTTGCACTGCCGATTGCGAACAGCAAGTAACGTTAAGCGATGCAGTAAACATAAAGCGCCACAGACACAAATTAGAGACAAACAAAGCAAGCAAGCATGATTGAATCCAAAAGATACTTTAATTCTACACATCTGACAAAGAAAAGCGGATATGACAAAACGTAGCTTACCATTGTGGTTATGGTGGCGACGAAATGAGGGAATTCCGACTGAACCAACTTGCGAAACCTTTTTTTTTTTTTTTTTTAATAGACGGCAAGCGAATGGACACCTGTCAGTGGAAGCCCCGCCCCATTAAGCGATGCCAGATTTGGCATTGGTCCTAAGTGCACCCGCTTGATTGACGCACGTGTGTGGGCACTTCTTCGATGGTCTCTCCTACTTTGGGTCGGAGAGTTGGTCAAAGTGAACGATTACTGGAAAATGCCACCCCCCCCACACCCCCCCCCCCAAAAAAACACACAAAAACAGAACATCAGATATTTATTTGGGATTAATCAGACACACTTTAGAGTGGAGTCAATTATGTCCATAGAGCAGTCAGGGTTTGCACAAAATCTTCTGGCTTCTTCTCGAAAGCAAAAACAAAACCAAAAAAGTCCAAAAAGCATACTAGAACATCTGAAATACATCGATCCGTCCAATCGCATATCTCCACAAGGTGTTGTGGGCGTGCTGAAGCCTATCGGAGAAAATCCACATAGGCACGGGAAAAAACAACAAACCTCCGCACAGGAAGGCGTGAGCTGGAATCAAACCCACAACCTCTGCAGTGTGAGGTCAACATATTAGGCAGTCGACCACCGTGCCGCTTTGAAGTAGAGTGAATTATGAACTGTCCCCATATCGTAGGGAGAGTTCAATCTCAACCTGGCTGGCTTCTGCTCGATAGCAACCATCAAAGTCATAAAAAGCATTCTAGAACATCTGAAATACATTCGGGGCTAATCAGAGGCACTTTAAATGGTGACAGTTGTGTGGTGACTCCCATTGAACATGACTTATTGGTGGATTGCTGGTGAATTCAGAACACAGACTTAACCCCAATGACAAGATGGTATCATTTCTGCAGTTGCTTATTTTTATTTCTACCCTCAACATGTTTTTTGTTGTTGTTTTTTCCAAATTGAGTTGTGCAGATGATAAGTTAAGTTTATAGCGGGAGAAGTTTTGAAATGGCTTATCTTGCTGTCATGTTTTATATGTCACAAAACTTGAAATTTGAGGGTGTCTGTTGACTTTTTATAACCACTGTACTATTCAGTCACATTTTTGAATTCTCACGTTGGGAGACACTGACTTCCTCCACATAAAGCGTTCTCGGAAAGTGTGTTCTTTTGGCAAAAGGCTCTAACCCTTTTAGTGGCGCAAAAAGGAAATCCATTTGAGTGGCTGCGATCAATCGAGGCATCAGCAGGACTACTGGCTGAAAGAAAAACGTGACCTACAATACAACAGGCGTCCATGCAGAGCAGAAAGAGAATCAAAACCACACAAAATAGCTCCTCGTGTATCCGAAGCTCATCAGGGGCACCGTGTCCTTGTTTCATCCTGAGGCGAAGGATCCAAATGAGATTTTTTAAAAATTGTTTTGACTTACTGTGAGGACTTTTTGAAGAAAAAAAATATCAAGCAGAAGGAGAACAAATTGTAGGATGTCATAGGATGTCATATCATTTCAATCGAAGCAAGCGCATGAATGGATGAATACAAGGTATGAGGAATGAGGTCAAGACAACTTTGTGTATCTCAGAGATATTCACACGCTGTACCTACATCTCAGTAAGATACCGTGAATCCGAAATGGTGAACATGTGTTCGCCCCAAAATGTTTCGAATTGCCTGTGTGACTTGACTTCTTCTGAACGGACATACAGCAAGACCGGAATATACTTAAAATTAACCCTGAAGGCTCATGTAAGATATTAATTGGAGAAAGACGAAAAAGAAGGATGTTTCCACAATAATAGGTTCTTGTGTCAGTTTGTTTTGGTTTTTATTTTAATGAAAATGTTTTTGTTTTTGTTTTTGTTTTTCAATTTTAGTGACTTCATTAGTTTTAATGAACCATAATAACCTTGGTCTAAATGTAGTATTCTGATTAATTTTGCATTTGCGGAATATGAATTAAGCAGCAAAATCCATTCGCTTTCATCCGTGTTAGAGGGTGGCCATTTTGTCACTTGCTGTCGTCTACTGAAAATGACATCAGAGTTGGTTAGGGCTCATATAACAACCAATCATGGCTCAGCGTGTGAATGTCACATGACCAAACTCAGCAAATAAACGAACGGGTTGTTTCATCTCCTCGCAGAGGATAAAGAATATATGGCCGTGAGGTCCTTTGGTCTTGGCTGTACCATTTGTGTTCACATATCAGTTCAAGTATCATTATCAATGAACGCAGTAGTGGTTTGATTTTAAGACCTTTTTTTTTTTAAGTATATGGACAATCGCTACTGAGTGCGTGTTGCATGTCAAGTATCCACAGTTTGCTTAGATGTGGGGAGAAAAAAAGAACTTTTCCATCTCTCCAACTCCAATCGCGTCAGACAGACGTACAGCTGTCTTTTGAACCCCAACTCTTTGATTTTCACGCCTTGAATGGACGCTCGTTCCCGTGCGCCGCTAATTAAGATCCTGTTTCCGCAGAGCTGATGTTAATTCACAGGTGTCTGCTCCCCTGCCTGTCACCATAGCAACCTGAAGGTCTGCCATTTAATCCGAAACACACACGCATTTCCACCCCTATTTTATCGGGATCGATTAATCTGAGTAAATATTGCTTCCCATGCTGGGGCTATGCGAAGCTGAGTCCTCTTCAACGGGGAGGGGGGGGGGGGGTCAACCTCACTCATTGCAAATGAAGGATTGATCATGAAAGGGATTGAAAAGTCCTCAAAATGACTCATTTTTTCAGCATTGTAAGAAATAAACACAACAACGAATACTACACAGACACGCAGACGCATCATACGATTAAATGTCACAACATCTAATTGTACGTGAACAATAAATAGAAACAATCCACAGATAGGTGAGAAGAAAGAGAAGCTAACAATACAAGTTGGAAAACAAAGGACAGAGAGAAAAAAATATGCCAACTACTAAAGCTAGACAGCAAATGACAGAGCGAAATGAAAAGACGCTAACTACACGAGGTAGCTAACACCGAATAGAGTCAAATGAAAAATTGCTAACTACACAAGTTAACCAACAAAGAGAGAAATGAACAGACACCAACTACACAAGTTAGCACGGGCTCTATACTTTACACACGCCAGCTACTTTTAGAAAATGACTAGGAATACTAGCATTAGCATGATGAGACAGAAACATAAAGCAACCGGTGGAGAGTACTAGCCCAGAGTATTAATTACCCTGTGAAGAGCTTGTGTCTATTCTCCTGTCCACAAAGAGCCTCCACATTCCTTGTGGAATCAAAAAAAAAAAAATCCAAGCTATGTTCATTATGTAAAAGAGGACATTTTTAGAAGGATTTGTTTGTTGAACAGAACATCATGTTAGCATGCATTTCTTCCTTGCAAGACCTGAATAATTTAATTTGACAACAGTAAGCACCCAGGAGCCTATTATGATGAGAGGCCAGAGAGGGGAAAACAGTCCGCATGATGTTGATCAACTTTCTTTTATTTCACGATGGCCACTTAATTTGTTTCATGCTAAAAAAAGAAAAGAACGAAAAAACTGCAATGTAGCATGTGCTACAGAAATGGGCAAATACAAATCTGAGTTAAGTACCAAATATTTATTTCATTGCCCAAATGCCGCACGATTTAATCTCCATCACTCAGGTTGATTTGTTAGAAAAAGCCACATTCAACAAATTGGTCACAATTAGTGTCTCATTAGTTTCAAGTTCCATCAATTCCTTTTTCAGTCTGTATTTAAGTCTTCCGCCCTACCCCCTCGCCCGTGTTAAAGGTTCACCCGTGTGTTGCCACAGCAACCCACGCAGGATAGTTACCTGCGGTCGCCAGCTCCCATCGAGCCGTCACAGTAGCAGATGCTTCAGTGATCTCTCACTACATGCTTCTTTTTCAGGCTTTTGTGCAGCGCTCTTGTAAAAGTTCGTCACGCTCTCACTCTGGGCTTCACTCACCTGATCAGGGAGGTTGCAATGTACAGTATGTCAAAGCCAAAAGGAACACTCAAGGATTTGCAGGAATTGCCGGCATGTACTGGTTGTGTAGCTTTGCGGAAGACCAAACTCCCCAGCATTCTTTTCATTTTGGTTGCGGTAACAAAATAAATATAAATGATATCAATCTATCAATCTTTCTTCGTGAGGATCATTTGTCTACAGGGGCCATGCGATTGACAAAGTCAGCTTGAGATAGGCTCCATCTGACCCACGACGAATCAGGATAAGTGGTATCGAAATTGACCAATCACATCACAGCCACGGTCAGGGGAAAGAAAATTGGAAAGGGAGGCTTTTAAGAGGCCAACAGCATCATTAAAGAAGCCACAGGAACTGTTGGCAAGTAATGGCTATGTTTTATGTGGTGACAACAATATCCACTTTATGTGCCCTGTGATTGACAGGCAACAAGTCCATGGTGAATCCTAAACCGCGTTCAGTACCTTGATAGCTGGAAGTAGTCACAGTGTTGCAGGGTTAATGCCGGAAGGAGAAAATAAAACACTTTAGTGCAATTATACTGGCTGGCAATTTAAACAGCAATACCGAACCTCCCGCAAACACACCCGCACACACTTATTTCATTCCTTCACTCAACAGACACTCTGCTCCCCGGTTGCCATAGCGATCCCAAAGCCAATAACAGCCTCTGCGTTGCCAAGAAAGCCGGGGATACAAATTGCCCCAATCAAATTTTCCCTCTGGTGTATAGCTTTTCATTTCGTCAGCGCCACATCTCAGATGGCCGCTCGGCCAACCGCGCCAGATGACAAAATTACAAATCAATCTGCAAGCTGGGAAAAGAGAACGGAAATAAACCTTGGTGCCTATTGGTGAAACACGTCTTTGTTTCTTGACTTCATGTCAGAAACAAACAAACAAACAAATAAACAAACGAACAAAAAACTTACTTTTTGTTGTATTTGTGTGAGTTTGTGTGCGTGGGCCAAGTGAGCCGAGTGTGTACCTTGTAAAAGTCATCTGTAGTCAGGCAGCTTTTCTGGAGCTCACTGGTTTGATGGTTCGCCATGAATCATCTTCAAACATGAATATTCTTCTGTGGGAAAAAAAAAAAACTTTGAATGAGCTGGTGCGCACACACACACACACACACACACATACACAAAGGCACACTCTTGATCTGGCGCGCTTGTGAGAAGGATGGATTGAAGTGTTGAACACAAATTTAGAAAGGTTTGTAAGTTTTGAATAAAAATAGGTATTTTGTGTATATAGAAAACGTTTTACATCTCAAGAAAAAATGTTTGTGTTCGGTGCGCTCAAAGTTGAAATAGTACAGGAATGAAGTCCTAATTTACAAGCACATTTATGCATTTTGGGGGGGAGAGGAAAACTAATATCACATCAATAAAGAAGTTTAAAAATGCATTTGAATCATGCACTAGTGTGAAAATATTATATTGCCAAGAATTAAGTTTCATTTTTAAAGGAAAAAATTTGGATCACAAGGCTACATTGTAGGAAACCAAATGGAAATTTATTAAAATATGATACAATAGGTGTAAAATAGTTCAAATAGTCTACAAGAAAAATAATTTCTACACAAACGAAGTAGCTTTTTTTTCCCCCAAGAATTAAAAAAAATATATATTCAATACCCGTGAAAAGATGCTTAACCTTCTCCCAGAAAAAAAACGAAGCCAACACACCTGCTTCAGGTTGGTCAATTGATTTTTTTTTATTCATCAAACTGCTCACGTCTTCTTCTGCTACATGACAACAGCTACACCAATCACTTGTCAAACAGAAGTTCACTTAAAAATCACCTAAGTGGCGCGAACCCGACATTGGCGGCAAACATACACATCAGAGCTCACGGCAGACGACACCAACTGCCAGCTGCAGGCTACCTGCCTAGCATTCTGCCTGGTTGACACACCCGACTTTGAGGCAATTTGTACGCAAGACAGTCACATCAACAGTTTATAATGAATACAGAGCAGAGGAATTCTATTGAAGTTTGAATGTCTTTATTTTTTTTCAGTCCAAAACATTTGATGCCACATGCGAGTGAGGCCAAGATGACGTCGCCATGCCAGTGCATCACTAACACACGTTGAGAAAAACGGTACACACTTTTATTGTTTAAAAACAAACAAATGAATCTAAAAAAACATGCAAACATTATTTGAACGTCTTGCTCATCGCACACACACACTTGGTGGCAAAAACATGAGGTACACTTGCAGTAGCAATTCGTAATTGTGCCTTATCAGACTAAAATTAACTCGTTTTAGGTAGACTTCCAGACAGCATGGTCTAGTGGTTAGCACATTTGCCTCACATATGTGAACTTCAGGGTTCAAATTCCACTTTTTTATGCTTTTGTGTTGGACGCTGCAGTCGGGCTTGATCGCACTTTTACTTTCTGCTTAACGGACCTGGTTAAGGAGGCTGTGAAGTATGTCAGAGCTAGAAGCAACACCAAAGGATCTGGAGGAATTGCTGGCGAGTATTGATTGAGTCCCGTGTGGGACAACAACCTTCTTGTTGTCACACACACGGGACAAATGTGAAACAATCTTCACATTCGGGCTATCGGGGTAAGAGTGACAAAACGAAAAGGATGTCTCACAAATAAAATCAATCGATATGTCTGTCGCTCTATGTGAATCTAATTGTTATTTCCCTATATGTGCCCTGCGATTGACAGGCGACCAACCCAGGGTTTCCCCTGCTTCTCTGCCAAAGTCACCTGGGACTAACATCACAATCACATCACAACCATGGTAGGTCGGTGACAGAAAATTAGTCGAACAGGGTGTCAAGAGGTCTACAATAAAGGAGATGCAGGAACTGCTGGCAAGTAATGGCTATAATTGACAAGAACCTCCCATGAATGTTGGGAAATGATGGAAGGCTTTTCTTGCAGAATAAGTGAATCCCTCTCCCTCTCCAAAAGAGGAAGTCTGAATGGTTGGCCCAAATCATTGGTCAAAATCCAAAGCATTTTTACCAGAATTTTCCTGGCTAGCTGTTGCTGCTACAAGTGTACTTAATGTAGTGTCCGGTACAGTCTGTAAGGCTTTAGGGTTTCACGCAATATTTTGAACACGCGTTCATGCCATGCAACAGGTTGCACTTGCATCGTCGTTCAATTTTTTATTTTTTTGTCTCCCTCCGCTGGGATCAAAGCATCATTTGCACTTCAGGACGTCAAAGCAGTGGCGGGGGTGGGGAAGGGGTTCACAAAAGCACCTTTGTGCACGGAAGCGCGCGGCTTGTGGCCAAGGCGTCACATTACAATCATAATCACGGCATGCGACACATCTGGTGACGCGCGTGCATGGTGGAGGGGGAGCGCTGCAAAGTCCATATGTTGCCAGCTCATTTGCTTGGGGCGACGCAACATTGGCTACAGGAGGTTTGAGAATCAGGAGACATCGGAACCTGCTACTGATGAAGAATCCTTAAACTGAGCAGCACTGAAGTCAAGTATTCCACCAATTTCACATACTTGGTTCCAAATTTATGTTATACAAATAATGATTTTACTTCATTTATCTATGCCAGCGATGTACAGTGATGCCTTGAGATACGACTTGAATTTGTTGCCCTGCCAGGTTTAGATCACAAATCATTTTTCTCCATTGTAATAAATGAAAGTGGCATGAATCCACTCTGGCCCCCCAACACAATTTTTGGAAGGACTTTTATTTAATAAGGAAAGTAGAGCTCTACTAAAGTCTTTATAAAAAACATGCTGCAATGACATGTACATTGTACAGCATGATTTGATTGTTCAATTCCGTACATTTTCGGTATGCCCAACTTGGCCACCGGGCAGCAGTACAATACAGTCCTACTGACTCAAAACAAAAACTCACCACCATCCTCAGCGACTCAATATGATGCAATAAGAGTTTCTTTTTGACCGAGGATAAAGAATATATGCCTGCGTTGCTTCGCCATTTGTGTGCAGCAAAAGCAGGGATGGGCAACTGGCTCATACCCATATCTGGGATACTCCTTGATTGTTTTTTTTAGAACATTAAAATGTTGACTATTGATGACCAGTTTTAAGTTGTGATGACAGTGTATACCACTAGATGGCAGACGTGGCTTAAGAGCAACTCCAGCCCAAGAAGCCAGGACCAAATTAGGTCCAGAAAATAGTGTCTTTCAGGTATAGTGGAAAGCAGATCATATGCTCACCAAATTTAAACACAAACAGATCTGCCTAGTTTGCTTGGAGACGCCATCAGCCATGAAAGATTTCATTTTAAGTCGCGACGAAAATATCTTTTTCAAAAATCACTATAGCAATTGGGGACCTGGAACGATTTAATTGCATTTTGATTCATCTCAATAAAGATCTTTTTTTGAGTTAGTGAGTAAATCGAGCATCGTCGTGGAAAAATTAAATTTCGAAGTCAAGGTAGCACTGTACAGTGTTCTCCCACCATGGCCCTGTTGCATCTCCGATTTTATTTCTGTGGATCGCATCTCTTTAAATCTGCTGTTTATCTTTTGATGCATTTCTGGGTCAAATTTCTCCCTCTTATGGTGTCTCTGGAACCCCAAAAGACTGAGAACTTCTGGTTCACAAAGGGTCCGACCGTTCCAAAGAGTCTCGGAACGAAGCGTGCGGCCCGGTGGAAACGTGTTCTAACAATACGACACAAAGTGGGCGGAGCAGTGCAAAGAACTTGTTAAAAAAAAAAAAAAAAGGTCCATCGGTGGCCTTGGTTTCTGGTTGCCCTTCGGAGTCTAGACCCCCGAGAGCAGCTTGCTCAGGAGGACCTCCCGCTCCCCCAGCAGAGTGTTCCGTTTGAGACTGGTGCCTTTGTTGACCACCTTGAACTTGAGCGCCAGGTTCTTGACCTGGAGCGGGCCGACGGCGTCGAAGAAGAAGTCCTCGTTGAAGACGGGGTTGCGACTGTTCTTGATGATGTTGCTGCGTTGCTTCTGCAACTTGCCGGGGTTCAGGTAGACGGACACGCAGCAGTTGATGCTCTTGATGTCAAAGTGTTTGTCGTAAAGGCTCTCGGCGGCCAGGACGCGCACGCGGAGGCGCGAGGTGCCGGCGTCGTAGTGGGCGCTGACGCGGACGCTGCCGCCCTTGTGTAGGTTGACCGTGTGCTCCCGCCGCGAGCCCAGCTCCGGGGACGGCGCGCCGGCGCCGTGGAAGGACGGGATGCGCGGCCGGCGCTGGACGCTGGGGCTGGGCTCGGCCGAGCTGCACTCGTCGGTGGAGAGGGAGCTGTGGCGGGCCAACGAGCGCTTGGCCTTCACCACCTTGGCCTGCGTCTCATGCGTGAAGATCTTCAGCAGCGAGGCCGAGCGGGACAGCAGCGGCGAGCTGAAGGGCGACGACTCGGCCGAGGAGCAGGTGTCGCTCTCGCCGCCGCTGAAATAGCGGTACGGGTTCATGTGGGAGGCGCCCAAGTCGGCCGGGTTCAGGTGGTTGCCGCCTCCGTCGCCTTTGCCGGGGGTCTTCCTCTGGCTGTTGGGGGAGGTCATGGGACTGCCGACGTCGCAGTGGAACAGGGACTCCTTGCGACGAGTGTGGGGGCTCTCCTTCAAGGTGGTGAAGCCGTATGAGGTTTGGGTCTTGGGGACGTAGGGGAGGGACATGGCGGTCTGCGACTGGGGGTCGGCGTTGGTGTCGCCGGCGACCACGTCGTCCGCGCTCTCGATCTGGATGATGTGACGGTTGGCCGCCTTCAGCAGGTTCTTCGTGTCCCCCGCCAGCTTGGCCACCAGACGGGGGCTTTTGGGGCCACCCATTTTCCTTCCGCCGCCGACGGTTTGCTCCGACGTCGAAGGCTGCGAGCCCTCCTTGGGTTTCACCGCCTCGGCTTCAGGAGGGCAGCTGACCAACTTGGGCGGGATGAAGAAATCCGGGATCTTGTCCGGCGTGAGGACGTTGGTGTAGGGCGGCGCCGCGCCTTTCCTGTCGCCGTTCTCCCCGTGCCGCAGCACGCCCGTCTCCACCGAGCCGCGGATCTTATCCAAAACCCACATGGTGCCCCGCACCCTCCCCCCGGATGACGGGCCGCGTGGGCGGATGTGCAGTCAGGTGGAAGTGCAGCTAATAACGCAAAGAAAAAAAAAAGGAGAAGCGAAGGGGATGTCAATCAGGAGTCCGTCGGGAGCCGCAGACAAAAATAACACCGGCTTTGTTTTCTGGTTATTAGCTTGCGGCGCTTGAATCACACAAAAATCACTTTTCCGAGCGAAAGATGGCAATGGCGGTGAAAAGTAAGACGACTGCGTAGTCTGATGACTTTTTGCTCCCTACGTTCGCCATCAAATATCGATTAACCCTTGGAAATTTATTTCCTGAGGCACAGACGTTGAAAAAGATGCAACGGGAGAGAGGCAAAGTTAAATGAGATTCAGATTTATGGGGTTTAAAAAGTGGATTATGAATCAGGGAGCATTAACAACTACTTCTGAAAGCAAAATATCTATACTTTGGCCTGATTTAAAAGAATTTGTTTGTTAGTCAGGTCACAGGTTTAACCAAGCTAAGATCCTTTTAGTACGCAGATTTTAAGCTGATCAAAAAAATAATATTTTGGTGCGAGTTTTTTTTTCCATTTCACCAAGTTCTGAAAACTGTCATGTATACAACTAGCAGTTCAAAATTCATTTGTACTTTTTGTCCCTTAAATTTCAGAGTCTATCCTGTCATGAGTTGAATAAGTACTCGGACTTCTACCTGAATTATTTTTTTTCTAGCCATGGAGTACTTTTGCCACTAGTATTGTTGAATGGGAAGGAAAAAAACAAAACACTTTTGCATTCAGGTACATTTCAGTATCTGTCCTTGTATACTTAAGTACGGGAGTTGTACCTTATACTTGTACTTGAACCAGCCTTCTTGTTAAGTGCACAGACTATTCATATTGTATAACAAGCGTACTTCTAACGAGTGCTCCGTTCTTTGGCACATTTAGTGGCATGTAGGCTACTCTGGGGAGTTTAACTTCACAGTACGCATGCGAAATCAATTTCAGCTCGACGTAAAGAGCCAAAACAAGACCTTGGTCAAAAAGGCTCGCCTTGAAAAAGATCATCATGCTCAGTTGTAATTGACTATCAAAGAACTAGTCACCTGTTTACCATTTGTAAAACTGAATTGCATCATATTACGTATTTTTAAGAATTGAAAAAAATAATTAAAGAGCACTTTTTAAAACAGTATTTGATCCAATTACGTTTAAAAAGATTTAAAGTTTATAATAGCGAGGGTTGTTGCTTATACTTTGGTTATTTTATTCACCATCTCTTTGTCATTAATATCTAAAAGCTAGCATTGTCTTTGTTTATCACTTTTGCATTTGGATGTCATGAGGGACTGCAGGTGTACCGAATGTTCTGGTATCTGATCTTCCGTGAAAAGACAAATCACTCGGCACGTTCATGGGACAAGTCAAACGGCGATGAAACATGAGTTACTGCGTCACACTTATGAGAAACTAGTTCAGTGGGCACGACTGGATTGTTATTTTTTTTTTCTTTTTGCGCACTAAAAAATTACCATGAGGCTTTAAAAAGCCAGAAAAAGTGAAGTTTGTCACCATTCAACGTCAGGTGTGCACAGACTCCGTAAAAGGGGAGCTGCCGCTGCGACAACAACAAAAACAAACAAACTGTTGACATACTTACAGTGTTGGAGGAGGATAAAAGACGGGTTTTCGCTCCGACACGTCTCGTTTCTCGCAGCCACAGGTGTTCACTTGTTTGTCGTGTGAGGAGTGAGGAATACTTTTCGCGGTGCGGTGCAGAGTCTCGGGTGGGAGGTTTATATGTGCAACACAACAGTCGGAGTGACCAATCGGCTTGAGCCGTGTGACAGACACACGCGCACACACACACACGCACGCTTGTATGCATGTCAAGTATTTGCTTCCTGCGCACAACACATTGACACACACACACACACACACACACACTCACACACGCGCGCGCACGTTTGTATGCATGACAAGTATTTGCTTCCTGCGCACAACACATTGACAGCGTTGATGATTGCATCAGTAATGATGCACACATTTCGATTGAAATGGAAAATAACAACAACGAATTCCTATCCTATCCAATTCCAACCTTTCAAAGGCGCTAAACGATATTTCACTTTCACACAACATGGAATTCTGCATTTCAGTACATTATGCGATGTTAGTACTCTTATCGACATCCCAGTTCCAGTGGGGTGTTCCAGTAGCAGTAAAAAAAAAAGTCCAGTGGTGTGCGAGAGAAATTTACTAGTATGGGAAAACAGTTTCGGATTCGTGTGAGAGCTTCTAATACTGTAACAAGAGTGTGAGAGTGTTTGAGGAGTGTCTAAGCGTTTTGGTGGTGAGTACGAAAAAATGAGAGCTACATTTTATTCATGTATAAAAAAAATACGAAAAATAAGAAAGCTGCATTTTCATTCATTCATTTAAATATATATATATATATATATATATATATATATATATATATATATATATATATATATATATATATACACATACACACACACACTCGTCTTTAAATGTGAACATCGTCTTCTTCTAAAAAGTTCATTGGTGCATACCGCCACCTACTGTACAGGAGGGGGAAATATATACAGTATCATAAATGAAAGCACCTTTGCTTGAATTCAAGTCAGCTTCTGCTCCGCGAACACGCGAGAAAATCTTGAGTATAAATCATATTAATAAATATTATATAATAAAAAATAATAATAATGGAACACTAGAAATTGTCCCTAGGTATGATTCTTCTACATCTGCATTGGCAACCTGTTCAGGGTGTACCCCGCCTAACTGCTCCAAGACAGCTGGGAGAGGCTCCAGCACACCGGCGACCCTCGTGAGGATAAACCGATGGATACATGGACATACAATATATCTACAAAATATTTAAATAAAATTAAAACCAATACATTTAATGAGGGAAAAGAAAACCAGGTGTCACATTTCATAACTGTATATACATGAGACAAAGTCAGTGTAAACTCCAAGCCGAATAATAAACATATTGTGAAATGAATATCAAGCATCCCGTAAGCGTATTATTGGAATAAGCGCACAAACACCTGCTGTCTAATTTCAATTTGTGCACATTTTTTTCTCCTCCCCACCTTCCTCTCTCCAGCTTCTCTTCTTTGGCGTGTCGGGTTTAAAGTGCTGTTTCCCTGGAGACTTCGCTATGGCAACACTTACACCTGCCATGGGTAAAAAAAAAATTAAAGGTGGGGGGTGGGGAACAAAACTCTTGACTTCGGCAGGAAAGGTTTTGTTAGGAGTCACCTGTGGAATTACAAAAGGCCAATTCATCAATTGTGTAACAACTGACGACACGGATGGAAAGGTCTCGGGCCTCCACTCGCTCGCTCTGCTGCTGAAGTCCAAGTAGTCAACAGAAACACAGCAGGCCACACGGTCCAAGGTATTCAGGTTTTAACAGGTTTCCAATAAACTTTTCAGAAGAACAACCCAATTTTTTTTAGGATGTTGATACTGGATTTTTTACCCCATCATCATATTGCGTATTTACTGTATTTGAAATGACCCAAAGATCTCAATCAAGATGTCAACCACCGTTGACTTTAGCTCTCTCTATTTACGACTTTTCTATCATCATCAACGGTGATTGAAAGATAAATCGGAAAAAATCTACTATAATGAGTTGCTAGGTTGGCTTCCGGGAACATCTTCATCTCGTCAAGTACCAAAGGGTGACTGAGGAGAGCCGCAATGAATCAGATGTTCCACGATTGGAAGCTCCTGGGTGAGAGGATCGAACCGGGTCATCTGGGTCACAGCAGAGCAACAAGAAGAAAGAATCGAGGAGGTTGGACATAAAGGTCTGGAATGGAGACGTCGCCACGGCAACACAAGTACAGTATAAGCCGCGGGCTGGGTGGAAGACGGGTCGACGCGGAAATGAACGACAGTGATGTGGCCAGCCTAGAAACGGAATCTGCCATGTCTCTCTCATTCCATGAGAAACCATTTTTACTCCGTGTACTTTCTGTCCAGCCTTGGACTTTTCATCTATGTCCATAACCACTTCCTTTCTCAACGAAACAAGTAGTGCAATGAACCTTGGTTGAAAAATATACCTATATATATGTACACAAAAGCCACGTCGAGTATCAAAAAATAAAAATATTGTGATGGTGCCATCTTGTGGCCAAACAAGGCCAAGCAACATTGTTGTAAAAAAATATCTACCAAGTATTTGTATTTTTTAAAACTGTTCTTCATGCTGTTCATCGTGACATCGTAAGACCAAAATGACGAACGCAACAGAGTAACTGGTAGACTAAGTTACAGAAAGGCAGAAATGTGCACGTCCATGAACATTTTATGGCTCAAAAACATGACGTGCCTAAAGTTGTACAGTAAAAAAAATAAATAAAATGGATATGGATTTCAGCCGAGACCCTTAAATGAAGGTTTTCTGCATTTTTTGGTTCCTGGAAATTTCACCAGAAAGCCAATTGGGTCCCTTGACTGCTCATGGAATCCACTCAATACCTGAAAAACACGAATGCTTGTTACCTTTCTGCTTACAGCAACTGCTTCAAATAGCTGAACCTTAATAAAGATCTTTATTTGTTTTTAAGTACACAAACTAAGAAAAAAATAAAACTATCCGCGTGAATATCCGGGTAGATTATAAAGGTCCAGCAAGATTGAAAGTTAGCCAGAATGATGTTTCCCCCCCCCCCCCCCCCCAAGTTACTAAAATTGTATTTTTTAGGCTATTTGAATTAACACATTAAATAGCAGACACTGTTAATTTTGCTCCAAAACACGACAGGGCTTCTGACACACAATTACATTTGGCTAGTAACGCATAGTTTGTGTTTCACTTGATATGGCAGACTGACAAAAAAAGTGAAAATGATTTGAGCTCCACTGATGCATCCCCAAAACAAAAGGAAAGAGAATGACCTCAATAATCAAATTCATATTCTGTGAGGTTATCGTGTGAGTTATAGCGAATGTCCTGGTATCTGTCCGCCACGCCTTCGTCGGCAGAGTTATAATCAAAGTCGTCATCGTCGTAAAGCAGATTGGAGCCGTCGTCCGTGAAGTTCCTGTACTCCATGCCGTTTTCGTCCAAGTTATTGTCAAAGTCGTCGTCGTAAAGCAGGTTGGAGCCGTCGTCCGTGGGCGGGACTTTGGTGCGAATGCAGTACTCCTCCAGTGTGACGGGAACCTTGACGCCGTCCAGGTCCGCTTCGCTTTTGGTGGCCTGCACCTGCTTCCTGTGAAAGAAAGCAAGAAGAGAAAAACGGCGCGAAGGCCTTGAGCGATTTTCCCAATTTTCTGACAGTCATTTGAATTAAATTCAAGCTTGAGTGCAAGATTTACTGTGCACAGTGACATTTCCATACAGGACAGAAAAAGACATACTAACAAAACTTTCAAAGCTGAATTTCAAACCGTGCACAGACACGAAAGGGGCCATTTGACGGAGGCCGTCCATTTTTAAACCCAACATGATTTAAATTTACTCATGAAAATGGACTTTATACCTAAATGACAGCTTATCCATGTTTTTTCTATATTTTTGTCAAACTTAACGGCTTCAAAGGGTGACCCAAAAAAAAAAATTGACATACTGCAATAACGATGAACTCTTTGACATCTAGTCATTTTTCTTTTTTAAAACTGTGGTACCTGATGATCTCAATGTACTCCTGGTCCTCACCCTTGCTTTCCCTCCACCTGCGGTACATGACGGAGGCATCCACGTTGGC
Source organism: Hippocampus zosterae (assembly GCF_025434085.1). Lineage (NCBI taxonomy): Eukaryota > Metazoa > Chordata > Actinopteri > Syngnathiformes > Syngnathidae > Hippocampus > Hippocampus zosterae. Next base: position 18,378,045 of record NC_067458.1, on the reverse strand, counting down.
GGGTGAGAAGGTGTTGGGCTCGTTGAGCAGGGAGATGACGCTGAGCAGGATGGTCCTGAGCGGCGAGAGAGAAAAATCAAAAGACAGGGATGAAGGCGAGACAAAAGGCACTGAGGGGTGGGGGGGAGTGGTAGGGGGTGACGACTCAAAGGGCAGGACTTGAGGGGAAAAGACCTCAAGCCCCTACGGGCAGATGAAAGTACAGTAGTAACTCTACTTATGAACGTCTATTCATATGAACATTTCAAGTTACGAAACGCCTCAACATGAAAAGATTGCCTCTTGTTCCAAAAGAAATTTCAAGATGCCAAAGGTTCAAGAATACAGCCTGGTCTGCTACTCATAGCTTGCGAGTTTCCTGAACGCAACATAGTTATAGCTGCTCTGCCATTGGCTATTACCGAGCACCATCCTGGCATCCCATTGGCTAAGAGAGACTTCTATCATATGTGCCCAGGTGAGTAGATAAGATAAGATGTGCGTCTATGCAGCGTCGTCATTCGCCCCTCGGGCCATGAGGCATTCCGATAGTTTTAGGTAAATTGTGAATCACCCAGAAAAAGTATTCACCAATCAAGTGATCGCTCACTATGCTGATGTTTGCCTTGGACATTTTCCAAGGATTATTAAAAGCTGACAAAAGCAAACATCCTCGGATCGGTTCTTTACAAAGCGCCTGACAAAAATCACTTCTGAGAGAGAACATGAAATAAAGAGGGCAAAAAAAAAACGATGGGGACGCAGTAAAAAGGTAAATTACCATTTTTATTCTTTACATTACATGCAATTCTCATTTATTTTTGCAATGTCATTGTAACATGTATCTATTACATATTTTGATGCTTTAGAAAACATTTATGTCTGAATTTTGGTGGGGGGGGGGGGTGCTTGGAACGGATTAGGTCATTTACATGGAAAACACGGCTCTACTTACAACATTTTCTAGTAAAGAAATTTCTTCCGGAACCAATTCATTTCCTGAGTATAAGTACCGCTGCATTAAGCGCCAAACATATCTGTTCAAATCCAGAACCGTTCATCTTTGATGTCAAAATCCCTGTCGGGTAACGAGGATAGCCTACAAGGAGATTGTCGACCTGCCAAAAAAGATGATCCACAAGGTATGAGAGGGTAATTTGGGGGAGATCAATAGTTCCTCAGTTTTTCACACACACGTTTATCAATGATGTCACTTTTGTTTGTTTGTTTGTTTGATTCAGTGGCTAATTACGTAATTATTTTTATTTTATTGCCACAATAAAACTAGCCGCTACAGCAGCCTCACTTTGCGATGTGGCTTTTTTAAACATAGTCTGTTGTGTCGCCAAACGTCTTTTCATCTCCTCCGCTTTCTGGCGCCGCTGAGTCATGTCCATGTCCTTGTACTTGTCGTGTTGTTTCATAGTGTCGTCGTATATTGTACTCCTTGTTTATAGCCACGTTAGCTCCACGTACAAGACACACAGGTTTGTCTTTTAGATTTATGAAAAGATATTCTGTCTCCCACCTGTCCAGAAAGGTCCTGTTTCCTGCCTTTTTTTCCGCCATTTTTGGGAGAGGTAGCGCGGTGCTAGTAGTTGCGTGAGATAGCGAGCTATACTATCAACAATGGAGAGAGTGTTTATTGGCCCAGAGGGAGGCGCCAAAACACCAGCTGAGAATTCTGGGATTTGTAGTATCAGCGGTAGATGCGATAATACCGGCGGGCCAGCTCTAATAGTAATTTAGTATTGCCTTGCGGGCCAAATATCATTACACCGCGGGCCAAATGTGGCCCGCGGGCCAGAGTTTGACACCTATTGCGTACATCTTACCTGACATTCTGCGTGGGGTTCCACCGCTCTGAAGGCAGCTCGCCGCTATGAGGGTCGTCCACCGGCGGGTGCAGGATCGAAATGCACACTTCGCCGTTCTAGCCGACGGCGCGCGGTGGGAGAGGACAAAAAAAATGCTCACGTGCGATTCAAATTGGATGGACATCACTCGGATCCACAAAGCCAACCTCGTAAATGTTGGGATGCCACATTTTGGTGAGGAAGCGGAAAGACGGCGGCGAGTAGGGGTAGTCCACGGGGAATTTGAGCAGGGCCTGCGATGAATCAAATCGAGCGTTAGGACAGGCAGTGGAACAATACATCAGCGGATATGCATCAATTACATCGATTAAAACGAGCGTACATGCCGGGACGCTTCTTTCAGCGCATTTTACTCCCTCTCGAGGTCAGATTGTGCTGAAAACGGAACAAGGGCGAGGAGTAAATAAGTGCGAAGGCACGGCAGTGCGTATAGAGCTGGGTGGGTGTTGCGGGGTGTCGTGTAGTTTTGAAAACTGTCCCTTGCAGGCCAAGACGATCCAGCGCTTCATCCCCACGCGCTGCTGTTGTAATCATTTATGAAAGTGAGCACGAACAGTGCGTCAAGGAGCCCTCCTGGATAAGCGTACACCCTACTTAAGGGAATGAAAACCTGTGCTCAGGAACCCGTTACACGTATGAGGCAATATTTACTGTTTGGGCACGGTCGGCTGGTCATCGCCACAACTCGTTAGAGCAGGGGTGGACAATTTTTTGCATAGGGCCACATGAGAACCAGAAAATATTATGGAGGGCGGGATCAAAAGGGTGAACTAAATTCGACATAATATTAATTGGATTTCTTTATGTAAAAAGCAGTATTTTGCATTTTTTGGCACATTTTTCAGACTTTAAGAGTACATTATTCCGTCGTATCGAACGGGATTTGCTTGACTTGGCGCTGCTGCGGCCTTCCATATCGTCTCCCCCTTCCTCCCTATGCTCTTAACTGTGCCACCTGGCGTTGAATGGCGTCATTACAAGTCCAAATGAAATGAATGCGGTCGTTGACATTGAACCTTATTTGTGTACCAACATTCGGCGGGCGGGCCGGATTAAAAAGAACAAAGGGCCGGATTTGGCCCGCGGGCCATAGTTTGCCCACCTCTGCCTTAGAGGTAGGGGGTGGGCGGCGAGCTGGCAGTGGAAGCCTCGCTGGGAGATTTTACATCAAATAATGAGGCTTCTTGCTCACTATAGTCAACCTACATGGAGTGCAGACGAATACAAAGTGTACGAGGGGTTCATTGGTTGGACACATGGCAAAAGGTAGGGAGGGCTGAAAGACGACTGACGTAAAAATCGCGTGAAATGCATGTATACACATTAGGTTTACGATGTATTCAAAAATATGAATTGTAATGGGTCTCTATGGTGCAAAATATGTAAATTGTGAAGATTATGGTATCAAAACCTTTTTTATTATTGCTGCAATGCCTGAGAAATATCAGCCGGTGACGTCATGAAATTTCGGCCATTTTAGAACCCTCCCTTTACGTTTCAGCTCTTGTGTTTTTCCGAATGCCTTTGCCTTTGATTCAAAGACATAATTTTTGCATTTAACGTAAACGGTCGACTATGAGGGTTAAAAACATAAAAGGCCCCAAAACGGGCATATACAGCACGAGAGTTTTAAACTCGTATCGCAAGGAGACTTTGTCATTGTCAAAGAGACGTTGTACACGTTAGCAGTTTTAAAAGTCAAGAAAGGAAAAAAATCGTTTGAAAGTTGGGAAAATAACAACAGGTTGCTGTAGTGCGAGCAAAAAGTTAGGCACTCACCTTAAAATAACCGCCCTCGTAGTGCGTATTGGGCGGACCAAATATCGCCACTTCCCAGTTGTACATGTCCGACTCGTTCACCAGAGTGATTTTGAAGCCTTCCACGGGCTCGTCCTGGAGACTTTTCATCTCCAGCATGAGTGCTTTCTGGGAACTGGCCACAGGATTTCCATGCTGAGCCATATTACAAATAAACAAACAAACGACTTGGACAAGTCGTGTGAAGCTGCCCCAGCGAAACGACAACAAAATTGCCGACAGCCAAACCCCCCAAAATTGACGACAGCCAAACCCCCCAAAATTGACGAGGCACTCCTGGACAAGAGAATGGTCCTGTGTTCTTGTGTGAGGAGACGTAGAATCGAAACGGCTTTACTGGAGAAAAGCAGCCTTGTATTTTCTCTAACAAGACCACCCAAACGCCGCGCTCCGAACCCCCTACTCATGTGTTTATATAGTCGCACAAACTTCCGCTAGCGGGTTTTCGATGTAAGTTTTCTGGGAGGTTACAATTGGAAACAAATATGAAACTCGGTTACAGAAGTGACAATCGGTATCTGCTTCGTGCGTAAGAGAGCTCTCATTTGGCGTGACGCCTTTGTCAAAAACACGCGTCACGGCCGTATGCCCAAACGAAGGACGACTCGTAACGCGGTGTAAAACACGTTCAAGTGCCACATTAGGATTTGTATGCTCTTTCGAATTGTCGTGATTTTATTTACCAATGAAATGCAATTCGAAGTCGGTAGGTTATACGACTTATTGTATTCACATAGTTGTACTTACAAGTCTCTTATTTTGGAAGTCTGAAAGGAAGTTGTTTTCCGAATTTAGCGTGAGGTACAGCCGTTCGCGGTCACAAAACAATAACAATTACAAATGTATGAAGACTAACGTTACATGTGAATATTTTTAAATGGTCAAACGGACGGAGTTTATTCTGCCTGTCAAACTCGGGCAAGGTATCATGGGAATTGTAGTTTTATTTAGTTAGGAACGCATTCCCTTAAAATGTAAAAATAATGACTATGAGCAACATCGTCTTTAAAACTTGTATGACAAATTTAAAAATGTAAATTTACGTTACTTTGAGGACTTCATAACATGGGCCTTTGCAGATTAAAATAATGTGAATTATTGAATTGAACTTGATAGAACAATTGAAAAAAATACACTTAGTTTAAATCTTTCAATTACCAATTCATGCAATGAATCTCATTTGTGTGTTGCTACATAAGGGAGCCACACTTGGCTGCAAACGACTATGATACACAGAAAAATTACTAACCATAAAAACCTTTATAATCTAGTATGTGGGGGCAGGGGCAAAGTAAACTACACATCCATATTTACCACCAGTTATGTACATTAAACGTTGCCTTTTTCAATTCAGATCAGAGTTTGCATAAATAATAGGCATACACAGTAGCATCTTATAGTTTTTATTTTTACTTTTAAGTTGGGTAATCTTTACAGGGAGTGAAGATCATTCACGTCCCCCCCTTTTGAAACATATGACATTGTACAGCTGGAGAGTATGGAGAAACAAGACGACAGTACTTTTGGAAATCTGTGGTGTGAAGAGTATGCTTTCAATGTCACGAGCTAAGAATGTTACAAAAAGAACACGACGGACGAACTGAGAGGGAATTAAGACAGGTAGTCCCTCAGTGCTGCCCTGTTCTTAACTGGGAGCCCTCAATGCCCTCTTCATCCTGATTTCTTTTAAACACCCCCCACTTGATCCTTGCCTGCGTTTTAATAATTTAAATCATTCAACTATCGAATTTATTCCCCCTCCAAAACTTAGAATGCATAAAAACAATGTGTCCAAGTACTGTATATACTTGATAAAAAAAAAAAAACTGTATAGAGAAAATAACAGGAGAAAATGGAATGACAATTCAGGTGAAAATGTCCATGGAAGGGAAAAAAGGTAATAAAAAAGTATACATTCCTAAATCATGCAATATACAAGTTGTAATGCAATAATATAATGATCCGAAATAGGTGACAATATGGGAGAAACTCCACGGCTAGGTCATTGTCGGGAACATGTTTTCGATGGACATTCCTGCAAATTTACAGCTGACCACACTCGTAGTCAGTCTTATGAAGGAATGTTTTCACGCAATGGCGGACAAACAAACATAATAGATGCTAACGGTTAGTCTTGAGCTTGCTACTTCAGAAAGTTAGGTTTGAGAGCGCTTTGGCCTGCCGTGATGGAAAAGCAAAAGCGACAACAGGTGCATGTAAGGACAGATGCTGTGGCGCCTAATACTGATAATTGTGTTGTGAGACCTTGGTAAAATAGTGTTCGTGATGAATCACGGATGCCATTTGGGACACATGGGCCACCATAGGTACCTCAAATGTGTCTACTATTCCCTTGCCCATTCATGGGTTGCTACTGGTAAATTTTATTTTGAGCCTGTCCTTTGCTGGGAAAAAAAACCTCCATCTATTTTGAACACACAAATCCCCATCTTATAGAAATGTATTGTCACTGTTCTTTTAGACAGGGCTTAGGTGCCATCTTGGTGCCAAGGAACTATGTTGAAGTGAAATCTGGACTGAGAGACAAAGTTCATATGTCAGGGAGGAACCGATGTTAGCCTGGGTAGTTAATGGTGGAAGTCACAAGAGAATCATCACCGCATTTATTTACAGTTTTAACTATTTATAGAAACGAAGAAATTTGGGGGTTCATCAATTACTCACATTGGCAGCAGGGTCCGTCCTGATTACTGTACCTAAAAGGTTGTGATTCCCATTTCTACAAAAAATCCAGAGACCTTAACTTGCAATTGAAACTGGACTACGAACTCAATTTTGGACAAATATAAATGCAAGTGGGACGGCACACGGCATTGTAACGTGACTCGTCGTAAGCCTGCAAACTTTGAACATGACGGGATCATTTACATTCTTGATAGGTGCTGCTCTTTTGGTTAGCAATGGATCTTAAATAGGCTCAGCGGTCAAGTTGTGGAATATACTGTTAAGGCTGGGGTTTTCTGGCCTCTGTCAATAATGTTTGACCAGCGAATTTATCAACTTCTCACAGACAGAATCGAATATGAATACGGAGCCTCACCATCCACACCAATTTTGTGTTAGTTGTTTTTTCCTTGCCACTCACTCATCACATTACCTGAATGCGTGAATGCATAATGGCTGAAATTGTTCCACTTCTATTAAGTTCGGTATAAAAGGCACAGGCAAATAAATGCCTACTGCGATGCTAAAGACCAGTTGAGAGCTTAGTAGGTGCTCGCTCGGCTTTTGGTTAGAAAATGGACTTGGTAGTTAATTAGTGTCTGTGTGAACAATAGCATCTATCAAGTGAGACAGTTTACAGTTGCTGGGTTTTTTTTCCTGATGGGAAGAGGGAGGCATTTATTTGTATGTCACACATGGTCACCTTTTGAGGTAATCAAATGTAACAGTGATGCAACTAAACAAATTTGTGAATCTGATTGTTGTTGACTGGCGGTACTCGTGTTCAAGTGTGTTTCCATTTTGGTCCGTTGGAGGAAAAGCAGGCAGGGCAGGAGGGATTGGATATCCCAAGATTGGTTACTGCACTGTGCACTACTCAAAGTAGGTTCACAAAAAGTCAAATTAAGTTCACTAAGGTAATAGACTGATGCATTTTAGGTTCTTCCCAACAGCCCAATATCCTGAACATTTTGTGAGTAGTGCGAGTCGCTCTAAGGTCTCATCTACTGCAGGCCTCGGGGTCAGAAGAGATTAGGTAGGGAGTACGAGTTCCTCTCTTTTTTTTTTAATTTTGAGAAAGAGACAGTCACTTGCTTTCAAGGCTGAAACAGCAGTCGGATGTTTACACACACGCACACACATAGAAGGCGCGAACAGGCGTTCAGACAGACAAAAAAAAACAAAAAACAAAAATAAAACGGCACATCAATGACAGCATAGTTCAAATCCAGTAAAAACACAATTCAACCATCAACAGCAAAAGTCCAGGTGTCAAAATGGCGCCATGTGACAGTGGAGGAGAAGAGGAAGAAGCATAGGAGGAGGGACATCCAAGAGCTCAGAGAGGAAATTGAAAAGTGCGTCTCAGGAGAGAGAGGAGGAGTACACCGCCAGTCTGTAAAACGATGTCAAGTGAATGTGCTCAAGAGTGTAGGGGGCAGGAAGAGCAAAGAAGAGGATGAGGAGAGCAGACAAATAAATAGGGCGCCGGCGGCATTGCTGGCCGCAGTGTTTTGAATGTGATCATGATGCGTTTTAGCGAGGAGGGAAGAGGTTGGGCTAACCATGGACACAATCAGCACTCAGAGAAGGTCTGTTTGATTTCATCCAGCACGTTCCCGAGCAGGGTGGGTTCGTCACATTTGGCGTCGATGGACACAGTCTGGTTGGACTGCGAGACAAGGAAGATCAAAGTGTCACTCAACACAAGGCATTTTTAGTAACCTGACAATTTTATTTTTTTAGGCCATTTTGGCTGTGTTGAATGAAATAAGCCAAATGTGTTCTTGGATAATACTCTTCCCAAAATGGCAAAGCTACACATACAAATCTCATTTCCTATGAATGAAAAAATGAAAACAAAAAGCCAATTTTTAAACATTTCAATTTGGACTAGCGTTACATTTTTAATGAATATATTTGCCCACCAGATGGTGCTATATCACTCATTCAAAACACGGAGAATATTTATTTCTGTCAAGAATGTTTGAATTTGCCAATATTTCGTTTGGCAAAGTGAGTTACGGTAAGCCATTTTAAACTTAAAAAATCATTTCCCATTGGAAACGCTAAGTTTTGTCCAACCGAAACTTGTTAGCTGCCATCAACACAGGGTGTGTTTGGAAATTCAATTTGGCGCAGAGCCTGTACTTGAGAAAATACCAATGTAATTTTTCCCCTGCAGTTTTTGGGATGCGTCTCGTAGGGTGAATAAAGGAACGAAAAGGTTAGGCAGGAAAAAGTTTGACTCACGGTTTTGACGAGCAGACAAACATGGTGACCCTGGATAGACCTGCTGTACATAGAGGCACAGGAGTCGACCCTCTCCACAACTGGTTGAAAATGACAACAATTCTTTAGTACAGTACAAAGTAATCACACATGATCATCTTTTGCGCAAATATGCAGGTACACTTTGAGGGCATGAATGCCCTGTTTCGGACTTTCTAATGATTTATTATGAGTGAACTTATGACCATAACTTAATACAGTACAGTGGTACCTCTACTTACTATATTAATTGGTTCTGAAAGAGATTTCTTAACTAGAAAATTTGTAAGCAGAGACACGTTTTCCATGTAAATGCCATAATTCGTTCCAAGCCCCTGTATTTTTATCTTTCGTATGTTGAATTTCTTTTGTAACAAGAGGCAATATTTTCCTGTTAAGATGTTTCGTAATTTGAAAATTTCATATGAAGGGACGCAAGTAAAGGTATCCCTGTACTATACTTCTTGCATGTACGCCAATATGCATTGAGAATTACTATCTCTTTTGGGGGGTGTTGATTTTGTTGTGGGTTTTCTCTGGGTACCTCCCTTGATCCAAAAACATGCATGGAAGGTTCATGGAACACTCTTAAATTGTCCCTGGGTGTGAGCACCAATGGTTGTTTTTCAATGTGAGCACTGCAATTGGCTGGCGACCAGTTCAGTGTGTACACCACCTACTGCCCGAAGACAGCTAGGATAGGCAGCATGACAGTGACTCGTGAGGATAAACGGATTAGTGGACGGATGAATGATGGATTTTGTTATGCTAGGCTGTTGTGTTCCATTGAACGTTTGTGATTGAGCAACTGAGACCCATGAAATGGATCAAGTTGTGTCTGCGTACCGGAGAAGTGGTGACGGAAGCAGATCCTGGCCAGAAGGTGGTGGAAGGGCATGTTGATGCCTTCCAGTTTGACAGAGCTGCCCTTCAGGTCCCCAGATTCCAACAGCTTTGCAAATGCATCGCTAGCCAAAGCAACAACCACAAAGCAATAAATTCTAAACAAAAAGTTAACTCTCAACTTCTTTTCTAACCACTTATTTTAAATGACCATGATGTCTGATAACACGATTTGAATTCATAATGAAATGGTCAGCGTTAAGACACAAATGGTGGAGCAGCACATGTAGATCGAAACTATAACAATACAGACATGAACAGTGTTCTTTATCCTCAGACTGACATTTTTGCAGGTCCTCACCTGTAGCATGGAGTGGTGATTAGGTAGGAGGTACAAGTAAAGTGCAGTTTGAAGTCCAGTTTCTCGTGAGTTGAAGAGTCTTCATTCTGATTCGGGGAAATAACTTTTACTGTACATCAATCTGTTTGGATGATGAATTTCCCCCATTCAGGTTGTTGCTGTAATTTGACGATACTGCGCTTGGTTTTCTAACCTTGACAATGAAAGTGAGCGTTCCCTTGAGCTTCTGTGGCATCACGATGCTCTGCACAGTGAACACAAACCGAGCTTCATTGGACACCCCTGCGATACGAGAGAACGGTTTGTTAGTTTTGGTAGAACATTTTCAATTTCAGATTATTCAAACCTCTGCATGGTTATGATCTCTCTGTTTCCACATTTCTTTTTTCAACCACTGCATTAAGAGATGCAGTTACAAAAACAAATTTCAAATTTAAAAGATGGCTACATTAATGCAACCAATATTAAAGGGCTATTGGCAATATACATGCTCGGTGGGACCGATCAAAGAATAGAGGCCAAAATAAATAAATGCAAATGTTTGAAAAAGTCTCAAAATTTGTGATAATTTGATACTTGTAGGTTTGGGAAAAGCTCCCAGATTGCACAACAAACAGGAAATTCCTGGCGGGCGCATTGCGGAGCGCAACTGACCAGGCGGGAGCTGAAAGGGGACGGTGAGGCCGTCGTGCGCACCCGCCCCCTCAGGCCTCTGCAGCTTGGAGTTGAGAGAGTCCAGCACGTTGAACTCCATGGATTTCAGGAAGCTATCACATTTGTTCTCAAAGATGACCGACACCACCACCTGGCTGCCATCTTGCAGGTTCCCCTGAATGTCATACACCTGAGAAGAAGAAAACTAAACGTGTCAGATTCCTGTAGATTCATCAGAGGGTGGGGGGTGGGGAGGAGAGATTAAGTTGCACAGTTTAACCTCCAAAGTCAAACACCACCAAAGACGAACATTTAGAGTTAAAACTGGAAATGTCTCCAAATCCTTTCCTGATTTTTTTTTCAGGAAAAACACCTATTTGTGATTTTCTGCAATGTGGCAAAATAATAACATTCGTTCTTAGTTTTGGGTCAAAATGCTGTGCGCCAACACTGCAGAAAAGTTGCAGTGCTTGCTCGCTTGTAATAGCATTCAAATGTGTACACAAAACAAAAGCACAACTTTCAAAGAAAAAAAAAAGTACCACCATATTTTCCGCACGACAAGGCACACTTAAAAGAATTCAATTTTCTCAAAAGCCGACAGTGCGCCTCATAAGCCGATGCACCTTATATATGGATCAACATTCAGATTTCCTGGCCGTAGTATTTTAAATGTTCTGTAAAGCGCTTTGTTACAGCTGCAGCAGTTGTGAATGCTTTATATAAAGCCGTATTGTATTGTATTCCCTTAGCGTAGCTCCATCTAGTGGACGCACAATGCAACCACAGCAACGCAACATTTATTGCACTGTAGTGTCTTTAATTGAAACATTGAATGGTAACTGTCAAGCTGTTTTTCAAAATCGTTCAGTTTAACTTTAAGATCAACTGTACGAGACTGCGATCAACCTTGGAGGTTACACTGTGTAATTTGTCACACACAGCATCAATCACGCGCGCGCTCGTTCGGCGAAACCAATACGAGAACAAGCCAGCAAGGACAGAAAGAATCTGCGAAAAGAAAGCAGCTCTGTGGCACGGGAAGCCAATCGATGCAGAAGAAAAACAAAACAAACACATCTAGGACAGGAGTTCCAATAAGTTCTGGCTTTCATAGAACTTTGACGAGTACCTGATCGGCATCTTCCATCATCTTAAAAGAAAGGGAGATTTGACAATGAGACTTATTTAGACAGCTGTCTCGAAAGACTCGATCACTCATTTAATCTTCGCTATCGCACAAACGTTTCATCCCGATTTGGAAGTATCCCCGATTCCCGATGACTCACCATTTTGATGTAATCGTTCTCTGCGAGGAGGCAGTAATTGGACATGGGCTGAAATGAAAAACGGGTTCAGGTGAGGTTTCGACATTCTCTACCTAGCGCTGTACACAAACAGAGCAACTGGATCGGCACAGCTGATGCAACAAATATGTTTCGGAAGATTGACGTTCCACTGAAGCGTTGAGATCAGGAAATAGTTTTTATAATTACTACCATTAGTGAAAACATTTTGATTTCACTTACCGGTAGAGGTTCTTCCTCCTCCACCGTGCCATTGTGCACAGTCCCCTCTCCGCCTTCATCGCTGTGGTGGTGGTGGTGGTGATGATGGTGGTGCTTCTTCTTCTTTTTCTTGTCCTTCTCTTCCTTCTCCTTTTTCTGCTTCTTCTTCTTGTGCTTGGATGATTTCTTCACATCGTGAGGATACGAGAGCGAGAGAAAGCATATTCAACAGCCACCACAGCAGACATCATCTCTTCTTTTTTTCTTTCCAGGAAACGATGACATCATAGACGGTGACTCACAGAATCCTCCATCTCCAAGTCCTTGGTCTCATCGGGATCAGAGTTTGGTGTTGTGCCGGATGCTGCGTCTGGCACAGAGGCTGCTTCTCCTACTGTTGCTGCTTCCTGTAACCACACACACAAATATTAATGAGCAGGAGGCCAAAAAAAAAACAAAAACATACTGCACTGTCCACCAATTCCATGTCAACAAAAATTAAGCTCGGGAACTCAAAAAAGGGATCAGCCACATTACGTTTTGAGACCAAACTGTGACAATAAAAGCCAAATGAACCAAAAAGAAACAGCAGAAGTCAAGAGTGTAATTGTGTGAACAATTCTTCATCAGAAAAGCGCAGACGGGTTTGAGGTTAGCTATCATTCTTGCAAGACCACTACCCCAAAAATCCTAAAAAAAAAGACACGTGGCATGCACCGGAAAAGTGACGGGTTGAGGTCAGAGCAGTCGCTACCTCAAGTCTGACGAATGACAACATATCAAAATAAAATGCATACAATATTTCCTTCAAATAATCCTTTGGAGTGACTCTTTAGAACGCCTTGTTGTGAAGCCCTGAGCCCTGAGTGAGTGCACGTAACAGAGAAAGTAGAAGCGCTGGCGTGGTTATTTTAGAAGGGTTCCTCACTGTCGCTTTAAGCCACAGAACACTTGAAGCGAAGATATTTTCTTGGTTCAAACATGGAGTTTTGTTTTGGCACCAATTTTTAATAATTTTCGATACTTCTATGTGGGATGTCACGTTTACTAAGTACACAATATTTATTTGCACTTTTAAAGGAACTCCAAAACTTCTTAAGGAACCGCTGTCATCCTTTGATGGCACTGATGGCAACCAAATTACAAAACACTAAGTTTGATGTGTGTGTCTCCCACCCCGAATTATTACAGCACATTAAGTGGTCCAAGAAAGAGATGGAAAAATAACAGAATCTTGCCACGGCATCAGGAAGCAAAGGAACTGACTCCAGGCCAGATTCCTGTTGGGACAGCCATGCTTTTATCGTCGTCACTAAGTAATAATGACAACATCCACAAACGTTGACGAACCACTTTCACGGAACAAAAGGAAACAGGAAGAGGAACACTACGACAAACAGTACATTAAAGTCACTCATGCGTACAAGGGGGGAATGAATGTGTTGTGCGACCTGTGAAAGAGAGGAAGCTGACGCGTGGATGACGAGGAGGAAAAAAAAATGGAATTATGAGACGGGTGGATGAGTACAACTAAGCGATGAGTGAGGGGGGGGACTTGGGGGGAAGACAAGAGGGGTGTGACTCAACCTGGGCGTAAGAGGGCACTGGAGCCTTTGAGAGCCAGAAATCCAGATCTGAAACCTAGAAGAGCAAGGGAGGGAGAGGAGGGACAGGAGGGCGAGGAATTGAGAGCGGGGAGGGCCAAACGCACTCTGTAGCTTACTACCATTGATCATCACATAGGATACATCAAAAGATACTCTATTCTTTGTCTTTATTAATACAATGATTTGCCTACACGCAAAGGAAACCACACTGAATTTCTGAGCTCCCTTAATTTGACATTGTGAATAATCACTCCGATTCCGAAATAACGGTTTATAAAGCCTTTCAAGGGGCGCCACAATACTTACGGAATGCTTCGACAGAATGTAAAATAAAAAACACGGTTGCTACCCGCTGTGTTTCTCAAAAGGTCATACCTCAGGAGTTGTGGAAGTGGGAGGGGCCACCATCTCACTGGGTCCTTCTGATTGGACGACGGGCTCGTCTGACTGATGCACGAGAAGATCCACCCCCTTTTCTTCATGTTTGCGTTTTTTCTTCTTCTCTTCTTTGCTCTTCTGCCAAATGCAAATGAAAGATATGAATCATTGAAAACTTTTAAATGTGATGTCGTAGTCATGCTGGAGGCATAGCGAAAGCGAACCTTACCTTCCTGTCCCTCTCTTTGTCTTTCTTTTTCTCCTTCTTCTCTTTGCTGGTCCTCTTGGCTTCCTGCAAGGTGCTTTCGGCATCTCCATCTGGGCTTTTCGGAACTTCTGTTGGACGGTGAGACCTGACTGGTAGCTTCTCGCTGTCTGCAAGAGGCCTGGATAAAACAATAGAATACATTACAACATAAAAACACAATCCAGAAGTGCAACGGCTATATTTAATAGACATAAAGCAACCGATTGTTCTGGCCTGGGCCCGACGTCAACTAAGTTACTACAACTCTTTTCAGATGTAGCAGAAGTGGATTTTTCATTCAGCTTAAAGTCCATTGAAGACATCCCAGCTACAGCTTGAACTATTCATTCATTCATTCATTCATCTTCCAAGCCGCTTGATCCTCACTAGGGTCGCGGGGGGTGCTGGAGCCTATCCCTACTGTCTTCGGGGGAGGACACCCTGAATCGGTTGCCAGCCAATCGCAGGGCACGCAGAAACGAACAACCATTCGCACTCACACTCACACCTAGGGACAATTTAGAGTGTTCAATCAGCCTGCCACGCATGTTTTTTGGAATGTGGGAGGAAACCGGAGAACCCGGAGAAAACCCACGCAGGCCCGGGGAGAACATGGAAACTCCACACAGGGAGGCCGGAGCTGGAATCGAACCCGGTACCTCTGCACTGTGAAGCCGACGTGCTAACCACTGGACTACCGGGCCGCCCAGCTTGAACTATCGCTTGTGAAAATGCGCATGCACTTGTTATCTCCGCGAACGCAGGGCTCACTCATTGGACTCGTAAGAGTTTGGCAGCATTCATAATCTATTGAGCGGCAGGGCAGTTTCCTACAGGCCCAATCAGGCAGATTATTTTAGATGCCACTACAAGGGAACCAAAGCCTGAGAGCGTCAGCATCACCCTATTAGTGATTCAACGTGCAGTGTTTCTTATTTTAATACATGCTGATTTATATAGCGCTTTCACAATAGCGGCAGCTGTTTAAGGGGGATTTTCTTCAAAAGTCACTATTGTGGGAAATGTCAAAGAAGTCATTCAGAGAATAATGCTGAGAAGGGCACTTTGAATATCAATACCGAGTCAAATGTTACATTTAGTCAATACAGAAAAGGAAAAAAAAAAATGCTGAGCACTAAAAATCAGTTAGAGAAGCAATGTTAGCAAGCCAGCTAATTGGAAACACAGCAAACGGGATAGAAGATGCATGTTGGAGCGGCAGGTCACGTGGCTGGAGTTGCGACTCACCTGCGCCCCGCCATTTCCACCAAGCTGCCCGTGCAAAGTGGGCAGTAATGGGGGTGTGTGTATGCATAGAAGAGAGGAAGCAAAAAGTCAAGAGGGACGAAGGAGGGGCAAAAAGGCCACGCAAGTCACATCGGCGGTGAAGCCGTGACCGGGAATGCCCAAGATACGCTAAAATTGATTTATTAGAACAGATTCATCTTCAATTGAAGATATTATTTAAGTTAAGCTATATTTGGCCTCAGCAAACGTTGACTCACTTGTCCAGGTCGATGTCCAGGGCTTTGTGAGGGTCATTAGGATCTTTGTCATCCTCATCACTGGGTAAGGCATTCTGGAGGGAGATCAAGCAATACAAAAATGATTCAGTTGATGACTGAGAATTTTCCGCTCGGTCTTACAAATGATACAGGTTGTAAATGCATAGCGTGTTCCCAGGTTACGGCAGTCACCCAGTGAGCCAATTTGACTGCTATATTTTGCGACTTTTCTGACCACTTTACTTTATTTTCCAAAAAGCGACTAACCACTCTAATTACTGCAAAGAGGATTCATCTTAAGTCTTAATATTTTTACGAAACTGAAAATTCCCCGCAAAAAAAATATTTGTGATCTACTTTTCATATCCTTCCTTTTATGTAATTTTTTAAAAAACTTACCATTACAACACCAACAAAAACAAAATGGAACTATGATTAATCACCGCACGAGAGTTAAAGGGGTGTGAATTTGATGAGTGAAAACATTTAAATGTGAAAATCTGTATTCTGTGAAAAAGCCCGACATCGCCACCCGTTGGAATGTTTGAAGCCTCGGACCCCCAGCTCAAGATCAAATAGTAACACTGTCACCTCTGGCATCTCCTCTGTGACGATGTCGACCATGTGCGCCGGCGTAATGTCTTCCTCGCTCTCCGGACCGGAGTCGTGTTTCTTTCCCCGTCCACTGCGCTTTTCTTTCTTTTTCTTTTTCTCCTTTTTTTTCTTGTCGGCTCTCTCCTTCTGCCGACGCTCCTCCTCCAGCTTTACGTACTGGTCGGACATAGGCAGGCCTGAGGCGAGGAGGAGGATTCGAAAGACATTATTTCATCCTCAAATACAAATGGGGAAGAAAACATTGATTCATTTCATCACATTATATCAAGCTTCTGATCATTGGAGTAAGGTAGTGCTAAGATGACAAATGATGAATTTATATGTCAGGATAATACATTTATTTTTTTCATAATTCAAAGTACGTCCCCACCGGGGCTATAATTGATCGATTACTCCTAGTTTTTATTTCCTTTTGACTTTCATTTTTCCAATTCAGTTAGTTTAAATTTCAAAAGTTTTCATTAGTTTTATTATTATTTTTTTAATAGTTTTTGTCCAGTGCAAGATAAAATGTAAATGAGATGTATGTGTGGCGTTTAAATAATTTTTGTGCCAAAACGTAACATTTTATTTTTAAAAATAATAATAATAAAGGGCGCAGCTCTTCAGCAAGTATCAAGGCTCGTATAATTTCAATCTGATAAATCACTGTGTGAGTGGCTGAGTATCCAGCACATGGACAAATACCGGCAGCTAACACTGCCGAGATTTTTCAAATAAAAAGGAGACAAAGTCCATCGCCATCCTTGATCAACACGCGCATACACGTACACACTTCAACGTTCATGAAAAGTTCATACACAAGTGCAGTGTGTTTCTTGCAATAAAATTATTTTCCAATCAAAGTGTCCCTTTTTGTTTTGATGATGAAAACAACATAGGACCTCCTACCTGGTACTTTAAGAGGCACACTCAGATCAATCTGAACAACTGGGATGTGCTCCACTCCAGGGGTGTCCTGGTAGACCTGTTAGTAAAAAAGATAACTTTGTGATACCTATTAATCTATTTTATCTACTTGTAGACAGACACATAATCTAATAAATCAACTGATACAAAGAGATACTGAAGAAACAAAGTGACCCGGGAGAAAAAAAAAGACCTTTTGCGAGGATGGCGAGGCCTTGATGTAAAATGGGTTGTTGGCTTGCTCTTGTTTCCTGGCTTCTCTTCTCTGTGCAGGTAAAAAGAAAAAGGTCACATGTACTTTGGTTATTTCATTGGTGGTGAAAGAGCTATAGAATGAAGGTGCTTATTGAATAGTTGATGGTCGCACCTTCGCCAGCTCCTTCTCGTCCACCTCCGTGTGTCTGGGCCGGGAATGTTTGGGTTCCTCCTTTGTAAAAATAGCTTTGGGCTGCTCGTCCTCGGACTCGCTCTCAGATGGAGGCTCATTGATCCAGGCATCCAGATCAAGACTGAACGAATAAATAAATAAAATAAATCTGCCCTTGTTTTTGTCCACCAATCATGGAGAAAAAAGCTATGCCATTTCAGCTAAATCTGGCGCAAGCAGTGCTTCATGTTTTTTGATGATTCATGTCTCTAACACATTGTCCCCTATACTAAAAAGAAAAACAATATACCGTGATATAGTACGATTCGTAAACTAAGCACAAAACACAACATTAAATCATATACACAACTTCAGGGTCACTCACAACACTTACTACAATTATGTCCTGAGTATGCATCTGAGCACTCACCCTAATAAAAGGTACTGGACGTTTGGAGTCAAGTTGGCTCAAGCACAGTTTAAATGGACTCGTCCTCATGTGAAAACGCTCTGATACTCACCCCTCAGGGATAGGCACTTTCTTTTGTGCCTTGGGAGCTACAGGATTGAGTTCTCCGGCAAACAGTGCAATGACTTCCTCCGCTACCTCGACTTCCTTCTGCTGCAGTTTCTGGATGTACTTTACCAGCTGCAGGATGCAAGATGCCTGTGGCGTGTAGTTAGCATAGGAGAACCAATTTTTTTTCCAATCAGAATCGTCATCAACAGGTCGCCATAAGAAGAACTTTGGATTTGAGAGACATTTCCACAGTCATTTTACCCTTTCTTGCACTTCCAGGTTGGCGCTCTGGACAAAAAGCGGAAGGCGGTCTATCATTAGCTGGCTGGTTTCTTGGGTAGTTGTGCCATCTGTGTTGTCCTTTTGGCTCTGTAGCACAGTGGCGAACAACTTGGCGGCGTTCTGCACGTAAACGGCCTGGATGTGGCCCGGCAAAGTAGCCACCTTCGGCCGCAGCATGGCTTCGAGCGTCTGCAACGGGTTCTCCAGGTGTCTAAAGATGATGACTCAAGTTACCGTTTGTATTCTAAATCTGTCACATAAGAATATTACTTTTTTTTTCTTTTTAGTGTGGCTGTAAGAATTGATGTAATCCAGGGTTACATTTACGTGTTCCAAAAACAAATGTAACACCATGCGGCAGTGTGTGAAACACGTGATTTTTAACTTCAAGGCATGACAAAAGAGAACGCGACATACTCCGAGAACTCGCCGCAGATCCAGGCTGCTGCGTACAAAACTTCACATATGCCATTTCTCTGCATGTTCCCGGTCAAAAGGTGAGCGTTGTCCAGCAGCGTGGCCATCTGGGCCACGGCGAACACCCGGATGGCCTTAACCCGGATAGCGACATCCAGCATCTGAGAGGCGATGAGGTGACCGTGCCTGGTGCCCTCTAATCGGGTCAGCTCCACAAGGATACTGATGTACCTGTCAAGGACACGTGGAAGAAAAATACAGCTCGAAATCATGCAAAAAAATAGATTGTGTAGGCGACTGCGTTGAGGGAGACGAACCACTCAAAGTTGGTGATGTACTGGTAGTTGCTCTGGCTACAAATGTCAATGATTTTGGTGAGCAGTTCATCCCTGTATGTGGTTCCCTCCGCTTTATCCACATGTAGCATCAGTTTCTTCACAATTTCCATCAAGTTCTTTTTGGACACCTGCAAAGGAATACAGAGTCATAGGCTGTGCCCGAATCGTCGGTATGTCGAATCAAGTAGTGAATTGGCTGCTGAAAATGAACGTTGAACCAAAATGTTACCATTCGAGTCAGAATGCGTCATCACATACTAACTAACCTCTCCTGAATTTATTTGTGATGAAGATTTTCTAACCCTTTAAGCAATGGATAATTGGAAAAATGGTGAAGTAGCTCATGTGGACAGACCAAAATACTCACAGGCACAGATCCACTATGAAAGACAATTAATATTACCGCCGCTTACTGAGCAGTTGTGAGCATCTTTGAGTACATCGGTAACACACAACAGAGGGAGTGCGATATGGGAGTGAAATGGCTTGAGATGATTTGAGTTTTGGTCGTGGTCAAGGAACAAATTAAAACTCCTAAATCGATTTACCGCTGTATTGAAAAGGAGCACATACCATGCCGTAGAGTAGGTCCAAAGCTCTGAGACGGATGGACTCATCCTTGTCATCCAGACACTGCAGGATGAGGTCCTTGTGGCTCTGCACCGACTTAGGGTGGGTCTTCAGGATTTTGGACATAGCCAAAAGGCCCAGATATTTCACTGAAGGAACATATTCACACATATAAACTTGCCGAGTCAAATGAGTAGACAGAATACTGCCGTGCCATGTTTAGAAATGTAACACTATCAATGCCTGAGTTATTTCAATGCTAATATCGCATTCATATTATCGACTGGTAATACGGTTAGCTGTAGCTATATTTATCTATGTGATAGTTATATGTAAATATCCCGAAGGAAAAGATTATTAAAACACAAAGAACAACGGAAAGGACGCACAAACATGTATACACATGCAAGACAAAACACACATTTGGCCATGTGAAAGCTGCCGAGTCACGAAATTGTGGTGTTGTCACTAGCCAGAGACAAAGGCCTCTCACATTCTAATCAATAAGCGTGGCGGTAATTTGGGCTGCAGTGAATACATTACAGCCATGATGAGTGCGGCCTCCGTGCGGCTGCATATGACTCCGACCACGTCAAAAGTACCTTGGACTGTGAAAGAGATGGCGAAAACAGTGACAAAAAGCTTTGTGTAATTCAGTTTAAATCGGGGGAAGACACAACTTTACCATAAACTCTCAAGACCAGCGATTCCCAACCAATTCAATTCCGCATCTATTCTCATTCACTGTATTCCTTTAACTGTGGAAGTAGGTCCCTCTTTCATTTAGTTTTTAGCTTAATAATTCAGAGGCACAGATAAATAAACATCTTCAAGCACAGGTTCACAATCTACTCTATTCACACCAGGGCCTCCGGGTTGGACCGATTGGATATTTGATCCCAGGAGTTACACCCTATGAAATAAGTTTTCTGATGTACCATATTCCCGCAAATAGCGGCCAGAGATGGGGTGGGGTGAGGTCTTAATTTAGTCCAATTTATTGTTGGGAAAATATTAAAATGGGCCATTCATTTATTTTCTACAGCGCTTGTCATCATACATGTTATGGGTGAGGTGGAGCCTGTACCAGCTGAGTTTGAGTGAGACGGGCTAAATACTGGACTGGTCACCACAAATAAACAAGGATTGACAGTCACGTTCATATGTATGGACAAAGTACCGTCGTCAGTTTTGGTGAGCAACTGAGTTCAAACCGACTCAACAGTTAACTATGGACGTGAATATGAAAGAAGCAATTACTTGCATTAATACGCTGCATCCATACTGGTCCAAATTATAGGACGCGTATTTGAGGAAATATGGCACAAAAAGCAACAAATTGGGGGTGTAAATTGTAAGACTGGTGAGTATCACAAAGAAGAGGTTCTTTTTGAAGACAACTCAGCGCTTTGTGAGGATCACCCAGTGCAGCCCACACCATCAGTTGACAATCTACTATAGACACAACTATCTCTACGTGGGGGTCGGTCCAGATAACTCGAATGGTTCTGCAACGTGAGGAAAGGCGTACATGTCGTCCGATGAGAACTATCAACAAGCCCCTTTTCCGCAGGGTGAATGCGATTCAAATCAACACGAGTTAAAAAAAAAGGTTATGCAGTTCGAGTTATCGAGACTCGGGTGGAGGCTCTGTGGAATCCTCTAAAAAGGGGCGGAGGGCTGGACTTGTGGAGTGAGAAACACGCAGACAATGAGAAAATGACACACTGCAGGCATTGACAGAGGGCTCACAGTTCTGGTCAGAGTCTTCAATCAGGATTCGCAGTTTCTGTACACAGAGCTGGAAGACAGAGAGAAAGTGTGATGCCAAAATCGCGACGCAAATGATCAACAGACACTTTCAAGGTAAACAATAACAGGACCAACCGAATAGTGAACAGATAAATGTGAGTTGACTTAAAAACTGTTGTGACTGAGGAAGGAGGGGGAGAGGGGAAAAAACAGTCAAATCATGCACTGTGCATAAATCGGACTGGAAAGTGAGCGCGTGACAAGAGCGAAGGCAGCGGCCCCAAGAAGCGTACCTGGATACTAGCACTGTGGTTGGGCATTCCAGACGACAAGGAAATTAACACTGCAAAACAGAACGGAGCGGCAATCAGACTTTCTGCATACATTGGACTGTGAAACTAAGGCGTAATGGCATTTTTTAATTGAAAATCAATGGCATTTAAATTGGGGCACGGTACATTTTAACTAATTAACAAAAGTGATTTTGAGTGTCAAACAAGATCTGTTTTATATATGGGTTATAAGTACTGACCTGCAATAACCGTGTTCACACACTCGTACAGCAAAGACATGGCAGATGTACTGCAAATTAGAAGGAGAGCACGGATTATAAATATGCGAGTGACCATTTTAGGCTACGTTACAATCGAGGGGAGCATTTGGGTTGATCTCACCTGTGAATTAGGTTTGTGAGAGGTTCAATCAGCTTTTTTCCCAAGCGGGGCTCCAGAGGAGTGAGCGCACCGAACTGTAAACGCAGAACCAATCAGAGTCACACATACAAATGTAAAAAGTGTTGCGTATGGCAAAGGCAGCAAGAGTAGCAACAGGAGTAGGTCACAATGGTCAAAGTTGTCATCCCACAAGTTTCAGGTCAGTCAGTGCATTGTGTGTGTGTTCGGATAACTGCGTCCTGTTGACTCACCAATTTAATAATCTTAATAAGGACCCAGTTGTTCGTGGAGGAGGTCATGAGCTTGAAGAAGAGTGGTGCCAGAGAAAGATAGTTTTTGGGATTCCTGCGCGCCAGCTCACAGATCACGTTGACCGCGGCCGACTGCACGCCTAGAATCAGTGATAGACCCTCCTTTAAATCGCCGTTATGGCCGCCACAAAAGGTTTAACGCTATGTAATGACTTTCTCCAGGTTCTTCATGACAACCGGGGAAGCTAGAATATGGTGGTACCTGGATCTGGGTCTTCAAGTTTCTCCTTGAGCCTGGGGAAAGCAGGACGGAGGGACTCCGGGTACTTGAGAAACACCTTGTACATGATCAGCACTGCTTTCTTCCTGATGTAGGGTTTAGTATGAGACATCTAGAGCACAGGAAATGACGACCAAAATAAGTTACACTTCCACTGTAGGGGTGTGTCGGTGGATGGCGGTCGATACGTCGGCTACGGAAAGAGTTTATCAAGGTATGACGTGTACAAGATGAATACAACACAGACGAGCACGCACAAGATGATTGGTCCTTGCCTGGTAATTATGTGCCACCTTGCACAAAAGAAATAAAAAGACGACACGTTGCGGGAAATTGCAGAACTCCTAAACATCATTTTAGCGCTTTATCTTATATCTTCAATTGTCACGTGCAAGTGGCAATTCTCGACCAATCAACGGAGAGCAGCGTGTTTAGCGTCATCTTACATATGTAAATGAAAGAGTGCAACAGTACAGAATGGGAAAAAAAAAACCAAACAAACAAAAAAAATGACATCGTAAGTTGTGATCTTTGTGGCTCACCAGTGTCATGATGTCGTTGGCCAGGTCGCGAGCCAGATCGGGGGTAACGAAGCAAGACAGGCCTGTGAGGGCAACGCCTGTGTCGTACTGATTGGGACTGCTCAGGTCCTGCGTGGATGAGAGCAATACTGTTCAGCGATTGTCAAATTAGACATCTGCAAGATCCAACTTGGGCGTCCGCAAGCTAATTTGCAATCGATGATTACATTGTATCATTTTAATGAAGTGCAAATCAAAATAAAAAGATCCAGTACACTAATAAAACAAACGTAGAGGTACTTAACCGGTACTGTTAGAAGATCTGACATGGTAGTGATGCATCAAATAAATCTGATACATCTGATACTTTTTCTACGTTGAATTCATTTGCATTTGTTCATTTACTATGCAGAGGAAATTGTGACAAAAGCATCTCCATGCATCTGTTATTTTGGGGTAATTAACACTTGCTCGCGTTTATTCATATTTACTCAAGCAGCGTTTTGCGCAATGGAATTTATTCTATTGGTGTTGCGGGGACATGCTGTTACTCCATCGTGTCAAAATTGAGTGAGCGCTGTCAATCTCAAAATTGTTTGGGTATTTGAACAAGACGTGATCAAACAAAAACACATTGTCATCACGAGTGCCAGAAGGAATGACAATGTTAAGTATTGGTACACACTGTCAGAAAATATGCAAAGGAAAAGTACAAAGTGT
Source organism: Hippocampus zosterae (assembly GCF_025434085.1). Lineage (NCBI taxonomy): Eukaryota > Metazoa > Chordata > Actinopteri > Syngnathiformes > Syngnathidae > Hippocampus > Hippocampus zosterae. The sequence continues at coordinate 18,354,096 of NC_067458.1, read as the reverse complement.
TCCCCTGTAAGGGGAACCACGACCCCATAATGTTTTGACAACCCCCCGCTGCGGGCACACGGCATTGCGAAGTGACGACGAGGCAAGCACGAAAGCAGCGCAGGCCGCTTACCTTTCGAATCTGATTCGTGGTTAGCATGATGACATCTGTGCTTTCGTGGAAGCATTGCGAGGCTGCCAAATAGCCGATCCTCTGCGCAGGGAGCAAAATAGCACTTAGGACATTGCGCTGCCGCGTTTCACCGACTCGTCAGTACAGGGGCGATCATCGCAAACAGAGACGCCGCCGCTTTTTACCTTGTAGGTGAACTTGGAGGAGCTCATGACTTCGACGATGTTGAACGCGGCCCAGCTGACATCGTAGCCCAGCATTTGAAGCTGTTTCGCAGAGAACGGAGGTTCCATTATTCATATCTAATATTACAGAGGGGAATATCCGCGGTCGAGGTTGCATGAAATAAAACACACACCCACACACACACACTTTGCCCAACATAATGATTATCTAAGCCGGAACAAATCTAATTAAAAATAGAAAAATTTAGCTGAGCTTGATTTACGAGATACTTTTTTCTTTGCCGTTTGAACCATTTAAACAAACACTGTCATGAAAAACTCATGAGCAAAAATCGCACAACAGTAAAAGACAACATTACTCATTTGCGTAGACTTCTGTAATGAAAGACATTTAAATGTTCTCAAAATAATGCAATCATTGATTACGCCAATTAACTTGGCAAATTTCAGTTGTAAAATAGAGGAAATAAATCAAAAATTGAGTTTCGGGGTCTCCACATCACAAGTGAAAAGAAAAAAAAAAGCACAAATGAAGGTGGAACCTCTTTAGAGAACCTCAGTTCACCAACACATATATATTTTTTTCTTCAAAGCAACTTTGCTTTGGTTCACAAAACTGCTTCCTGACATCCCAACGGCTCGCTAACTTTCACTCAAACATCTTAAACAGCTGGGATCTCAAATCACGATCTCAATCGTGCTTGTAAGGGTGAAAGTGAAGCGGTCAGAAAAAAACTTTTTCAAGTCAATTACAGATACCCTTGCTGACTCGTGACTACTTCACCAAAGTGTACTTACGTAGGTGAGCTTGCACACAGCATTGGCTTTGACGGCGATGTTGTCCTGCTTGAGCTCCTGTTTGATCTCATCAATGCAAGTGGAGATGTACTTGGCCTGCGGGCAGACCAAAAGGGCAGGCACCAGATTAGATTAGGTGGAATGATGTCGTTTTTGCCACGGGGCTAACAAGAGCAAATCAGACCACGATTTTAATGCTGTATTTGTCCTCTAAAGCAGGTATACATGACGTATTTATTGAACCACATTCACTTTTTTTTTTGCAACTGATCATCAGCAAAAAACAGATTAGCGGGGTTTCGAAAGAATGATCCTGATAGATTATATCATTGTGTGGGGTGTCTTGAGAGTGATTTTTTTCCTTCCTGATTTGTTCGGGAAATGGCAAGGGCTGGCAATTGGAAAGGTTAACCCGATTTGAGATTTGGAAGAGCAAACGCAGCTGCCAAGAGCGCCAGGTGTTGATTAAATTAAGATATTTGTTGGAGAGACGGCTTTATTTGATTAGTTGTGCGTTTTACACGACTATCACGTTGATACAAATACTGATACATCAATTAAAACAAATACTGTATATACCAACATGCTGTTGTTCATTAAAACAGGTACAGTACTGTATTTAGATATATTTTTTGTCCGTTTACCTTCTTTGACAATTAATTCTAGGTAACATTAAAATATTATCATAAAACTGTTTTGAAATGAACATACACAACCGCCTATGAGAGTTGCCGTGTCAATAGTTGCGGAAATAAATCAAACCAAAACCATAAACTGAAATTGGAGAAACTTAAGACTCTATAGGTAAGAGAAACTAGCATGCTAGCATCAGTTCGTTTCCGACATTACGTCACAAAATGGAGAAGAGCAGAGAAGTAGCTACCATTTGTTTCATTTCGGAGCAGATTGAATGGAGAAAAAGTTGAATACCCAAACATTTCAAAGTCATACATTTTAGAGCAGCAATTTCAAGATGGTGATATTCTCGCGGTTAACATGTCATAAGAATCTGTTACTGGCTCATGTCTATATATTATTGTACATCAATAGCCAACAAAAAGCAAGCATGACCACATTTTGATTTGTTTTTTTTCCCCTAAAACAAACAAAAAAGTATAAGTGTGCCTCGGCCAAAACAGTAATTGCAGCAGATTGGCTATTCACCACCTCCCCCACATTCGCTTATATACAGCAAGGAATCACACTGCCCGGAGCCTCGCAATTAAAAAGTGACACCACTGGCCCAACATTCCATCTACATTCGGTGGGAGAAGTCCAAGCGAGAGCAGCCCTTCACAAATACTCAAAGCGCCGAAGAGAGTGAGAGTGGGCGCCGGTCATGTGTGCGCAGTCATGAGACAGCAAAGTGACAGGGGAAGGCGTGTATGTGAGTGAGTGTTGTTTCAACACACACACACACCGACAAAACTATCAGCAGACCTACACCATGCTTCCACGTCCCCCACCGCTATAATAGTCCATTCAGAACCAATTGAAATAAGTGAAATCGCTGTCACACTTGACAAAAATGACTTTCAATTGTCCTAAAAATGTATGATGGGAATGAATGAACATAGCAAAAAAAGTTGTAAGATATACACACACAGCTAATACCTCTGGTGTACTCATTTTCGTATATTCCCCTAATATTGCACAATTAAAATTGTGTTTAAATAACATGTTTTGATTATAGGGGACATTTTTCCCAAGAAGAAGCATTGTTGTAAACAAAATTGGTGTTCTGGAATGTTGATTTTGGAGGTTGTCCGACTACACAGCTGTAACTCCCGTCCTCAATGGATACAATCCTGCATGTTTTCGATGTTTCCCTCCTCCAACACACCTGATTCAAACAATCGGGATCATTATCAGGCTCCTGCAGAACTCGCTGAAGAGCTGATCAGTTGAATCAGGTCTTTTGGAGGAGAAGGTAGGGGGCATCTAAAACATGCAGGATAGTGGCCCTTGAGGACCAGTGTGACACCTGTGCCCGACTATCGGAGGAACTTTGACAGTATACGCAAGCATTAATAATTTAACAATCTGTTGGCTGGGCAACCATCACCTTATCTGGACCCTGCAAGGTTGGGTTACCATTGACACAAAAATATATAAAACAAAACAGATGAGCACCGGCCGGATCGCAACGTCAAGCGCTGGTGAGCTGACACAAAACACAGCAACGACAGTCGCTTCTCTTCAGACAATCGAGGACATTTTCGACCTGCTCTTGTGAGATTCTGAAAACACTCCAAATTTTACACCTGACCCAAAACTGTATGTGTGTGGACACAACCTTAGATGAGAGTTTATCGAGAGCCCAAATCGACAAGGTCAAACACAGTCTAGGTGACAGGCAAATAGTAGATATCCTTGTTGATATTTGAGTAGGCTAGTCTTGTCAACGCCAGTCTTTCCAGCATTAGCTTCTGACGATGTTATATTACTGTTCAGCTAGGTTTTCGACATGTCGGTGAAAGATATTGGCGCTTGGTGATGTCATTAAACACACCACTGCATTCATTAATGAGTGACAAGAAATGTTGCGATTTATTCTGTTATTGATACCGTTTCCTTTGTCAATTAATTTTTTAATGGATGAGGGAATAAAGTCATTCAAATCGTAGCCCAAGTCATTTGGATATACCATCACAATCTTAATAACTGTGCTACCTATTTTTTCTTTTTGTCTTCATGTGAAAGCACTGCAAGGTATAAAAAAAGGATTGGTGACTGCTGCACTGTGCTTGAATCTTAAGTCATTCAACCCCTAAAGGAAGAAAAACCCCGCTTGTCACACACGTGCGAGAAGGTGAAAAATTACTTGCACTGTATGAAATTTTAGGAGCAAAATGTTACAATTTCCCCCACTGCATAGGGTGAATAAGTCACCTGTAAAAAAAATACTGAATACATTGTTAATAATTAACTATGATATAATGTACTGTATCTGTTCAACTGAGAATGTAGGGAATTTTAGCAAATGATAAGAAAAATCATACAGCTATTATTTCAGCAAGATTACCATATCCACTTTTTGTGGTGTTTTTATTGGGTGGTGTACAATGAGACACTAAATGTAATCTGTGACTAGGCTCATGTTGAAACACTGATTGAGGGTCTTTTTCGTCCAAACGACTCTTTTTTTCTTGTGCTACACACTGCACATACTGGGATGGTTAAAATTAGTCTGTATAAGACCAAAACAAAACAGGATACGAATACTATTATTCCTATTAACTAACCATAATCATCCTTCTTGGAGCTAGCTGTACAATAGCTAGCTAACTTTACCACTCCAATCATTAAGCCTTATTTTTGTTTCGTTTAAAAAGCGCCCTGAGGTTAAACGTTTCAGGTTGCTAAATATTTCTATTCTTATGCAGCAAATATTCTGCTAGAAGCAGAAGGTCTTGTTAGTAGACTGAGGGAGCTAAGCGGCTAATATGACAGTTAGCGGTGAGGCTAGCATTTTAGCCAGGCTGCCTTTTGACGTTAATTCAGCTGACACGAGTCGCCAAACGTAACGGTCATTATCGCAGGGAAGGGGAGGGGGTGTGACGTGAGGTTGTAACGCTGGTTACGTTTTTTGTTTAGTTTCTGTTACCTCATCATCCTTGTGGTTCCTGATGCCACGTACTAAATCTTGAAGGTTTTTATCGAACATCCGATCGATGCTCCCCTTGACAATCTTCAAAGCCATGCTCGGTTCTTGACGGCGGTGTCACTGGTACCGGTGGGTGTCGACCGAGCCTAGAGACTGTATCTCATCCACCTGGGGGTTGTTGTTGCTGCTGATGCTGCCACTGCCGCCGGGGTTGTTTCCTTGGGTCCCGGGTTGGGGAGGGGGGCAAGGGAGTTGCTGGAAGGCCGGAGAGAGACGCAGCGTCCTGGGCTTCTGCGTGCGCACAGACGCCTGGCTGGCAGTGGCTCAATGGAGGAAATGGCTGACAAAATGGCGTCTGCAAGTCAGCTGACTGGAGTATTATGCGAGATGTGGAAATTAAAGGTCTACGCACACACACAAAACAAAATCGATCTCGTGCACAGGTGGGCAAACCTTTGTGTTCCAGGGAGCCACGTTTGATTTTTTTTTAAGCACAACAGACCAAAGTTAGGGAAGAAATATGTAAGTTTTTGTTTTAATAAGTCATTAAGATTCTAAAGTGATAAAATACAAAAGGAAAATTGATATGCCATTATGTTTACTGTTTTATTATACATTTTATTTTACCATTAATATATCACGCTAATTTTTGTGGTTATTTTATATTTCATTGAATTATAATCAACCAATTATTTTGTGCAGGAATATTAAATTATCTACTTGTAATGCTAATTCATTTTATTTATAATTTATTTTCCAGTATTCATGTCATACGAGTTTTTGATTACCGTAAATGTTTTTTTTGGTGAATTTTAATAACAGAAATCATGGTCACTTTATGTATTTTGTTTTCTTTAAAAACGTTTTAATAAGATAGTAATAGTTGTTTACCTAGTGTATAATAGACAATGTCTATCAGAATTTAACTTGAATTATTTACCAATAAATATTATTATCTCTGTCATATTGTTAATTTTACTAATATACCTTTCCTCTTTATTAAATCTACATATAAAAGTTTTTATTTGAATAATATTACTTATATATTGTATTTGGCAGTACTGAATAATTTTGTTTTTAATACAAATTAAAGAACTAAACCAACTAATTGTGGCCCCAAGGCCACACCTAATTTTTTAGTTTTGGATTCAAGTCATCTTTTTATTTTTAGTTTGGAACAGAACATATTTGCATCGCCATTGTTAACATGGGCAAATAACTATGCAATATGCAAATTCACACAAGAGGCTTTTTATTACAGTCTCGACTAAGAAAAGGATAAAATGCTACCATGCACCACCTGCCGTTTGTACTGTTTATTCTTCAGGGATTTCATTGAAGTCTGCAGCTACATGAGATCTCCACACTTTTTGGAGCGCAATTATTACATCAACACGCAAATTTATCAGAAGCAAACATTACAGCGAAACAATGCGTGTGTGTAAGACCCTTTTTTTGTTTTTGCAAATATATGAAAACAAAGCTATAAAAAGTCAGCGGACCTGTTACGTCATCGCCTTACACATTAAAAAAAAACAACACAAACTTAAAGACAAGTTCACCACTCTCAAAATGTCAAATACAAACAACGGGTGCTCTTTGTGATGTTTTTGTAGCATTTATATATTATTAAAAACAAAACAAAAAAAAAATACGGAAGGAAGCCGACAGACATCCGGGCCGGGCATCTAGGTGAAAAATTCATTAAGTTTCAAAATTCAGAAAGCATACCTTTGTCAGCCCAAATTGAGTTCACAAGTGCACGTAATGAACCTATATGTGTACAGTATGACAGGCAGGTTTATTTAAAAAAAACAGTCATGAAAGAAGACATTTTTGCAACTTAAACATGTGACACGTGCAGCATAAACTATCACATTATTAAGATTTCCTTTCTGCACTGACAAAATGGACAAAAAAATAAAAGAAAAAAAGAATCTACAGAGAGTGTGAAAAGTTGAAAATGTCCGCAGCAAGGACACCGATGTAGAGCGAGCGATGTCGATTGTGTCTCAGTGTTGTCTTCCATCATTAGCGCTTGGTCCACTGCTGTAGTTGTTTAGAGGGCATCTTTTGTTTAACTTTCAGCAGGGGATGCTTCCATCGCTGCAGAAATTTTGTTGTTGTTGTTTGCTTGGGTGTATTCGTCAGTCTGCTGTGGGCTATCCGGGCTCCGCCTGTGCACAAAATTTTCAACGGAATCATGATTGCAATTCAGTTTTGTTTCGGTCATTAAATCTGCTACATTTTTTTTCCCCCTCCAAATTTCATGGTTTATCTCCCATTATTTCTCGACTTTATTGGCCTAACTCTACAACTATTTTTTTGCAATAATACTCTAGTTTTAAAATGCCTTTTTGATCAAGTCACAGAAATTATGTGACGAAAGATTTGAAACAACAAATTGGTGATCTTACAAGATTGTTGTATTAATGCATGAAAAAGTAGTCATTTTCTGTAAATATTCATATTGATATCTTACAATACTTCAGTATTTATTTTGGGTGGGATGGGGCAGGGGGGAGAAATAAGTAATTTAAGAATAAAGCTGAAAAAAAAGTAGAAATCTTTTGTATTTTTGCAGGGAGAAATTATCTAGGAGAATAAATTGCTAGATTTAAAAAAGTAATCAGGGTATTAAGGTCATATTTTGTCAGAAAAAAGGTCATAATCTTTCCAGAACATTCATACTTTTCCAAGAAAATGAGAATAAAGTTTTTTAATTTTCAAAATATAGTTCTTACAAGAATAAAATCACATTTTTCCAACGAAAAAGAAGCAGTAATCCTATGAGCATAGTCATGTTTTGTGGAAAATGTACCCTTAAAACTGCAATTTTGGGGGGAAAATGAGTGGCGGCCTTACAAGTGTAAAGTCCTATTTTTTCAAAACCTCTTTCAAACCTCTTTCTCTCTTTCTCAAGAACAACGCGTGTATAGATTCCCCCCCACCCCCACTTTTCTACTCAAGAATTCCGAGCAACTCCTGCTTGAGAATTTACCCTGAATCCCTGACAAATAAATTCCAAAACCAAAACAAGTGCATCACATTCACCTGATTGGACTTGAATCGACGTGGTCGTTGCTGTCGGCAGTTTTTTCCTCTCCGTCTTCGTCTTTTTTCTCTTGTGACTCTCCGTTCACAGCAGCGGTGTCTGGCGAAACAAAGCTTTTTATTTTTATCGCATCCCTGTGCATGGCTTCATCCATCCATCCATTTTCTGATCCGTTTTATCCTCAAGAGTCGCGGGGTGTGCTGGAGCCTATCCCAAGTGTTTTTGGGCAGTAGGCGGGGCACACCCTGAACTGGTTGCCAGCCAATCGCAGGGCACACAGAGGGGAACAACCATCCCCGCTCACACCTCGGGACAATTTAGAGTGTTCAATCAGCCTGCCATGCATATTTTTGGAATGTGGGAGGAAACCGGAGCACCCGGAGAAAACCCACTCAGGCATGGGGAGAACATCCAAACTCCACACTAGGAGGCCGCAGCCGGAATTGAACGCTGCACTTCTGCACCGTTGAGGCCGATGCGCTAACCAGTCGACCAATGGGCCGCCCGTACACAACCTTCGTGCTGTCAAATTGTTCATAACCCGGATCATTCATTTATTTATTACCTGTGCCTTGTGTGTCCTTGGCATTGTCCTCTCCTTCCTTCTCTGCTTTGGGTTTAGCTGCCGTTTCTGCTTTGCCGACAAATCGAAGTTTTAACTTATTGTACACCTCACTGGCCTTCTCCATGACGGCAGAGCTGGCTTTATACCGCCGAATCTGCAAAGAGGGATACAGGCATTGGAGAACACCGAAGGCAACACACACACAGGACCCTGCAGATGAATTTCTATCGTAAGGGCCAGTCGGAGGCGGGGACGCACCTTTTTCAGCGTGGCAATGACGTCAGCGTTCTTGTGGAGGATCTGGCTGGTGACGGGCACACCTTCCAGCTCTTCGAGGGCTTGTAGACACCGCTCGATGTCCTGCATGGCACACACAGACGATTGATCGAATTGTCATTGTCATTGCACGTGCACAGGCGCACAGAGCAACAAAATTCACTTCTGCACACTTTTTCAGGATGCGAGACACTGCAAATGATCCGCCCACTTGATTGACGTGTTCAATCGCCAAGTGTAATTTGTTCGCGATTGTCTAAGTCATGTTCGGCCGCACGCCTTTGGCAATGTCGAGCGGAACTGACTCTGCGATTGTCTTCAAAAGGCAAAACAAGGCGAAAACGACTCCGCTCACGTTGTCTGTTTCTTCGCACGGATTAATGTCTCTTCAGCCTGATGCTAATTTTGGGAACCTCTCTCTTCAATGAGGGGAATTGTCATGGAAATTTGACATCTAACAGGGCAAAACATAAGTAACTGTTCGTACCTTTGAATGCTGACCAGTTATTCTGCAGATAAGTTGCCTGCTCATGCACTAGTCTGCATTCTGTATAGCTGCTCAAACTGCTGATTGTGCTGACCTTCGCCCCTCCCAAATAGAAGAAAATAAGATAAAACGTCGGCACAAGATGCGGGGGAGGGGGCTCCCTTGACAGATCTGTGAACTCGTGTCGCTCCATGTTTTTTTTTCTTTCTTGAACAAATCTTATCATTTTATATAATACTTGTTGTGTTGGCTTCCCTGGACATCATTTTTTTTTGGGGGGGGGGGGGGAATAGTCACTAGGTGAGTGGGAAATTTGCGACAATGACAGCTAAATAATTCTCATTGTAATAAATCCCAAATAATGAATGGGGCCACTTACGGGGTTGTCGACTTTGAGAGCAAACTTGATGTCTGTGTGGAGTTTCTGAAGTTTTTCCTCCGGTGACGGTTCTGACATGGGATGCACAGAACGAGCATTTAGATTCATTTTCCAATTCCAGCCTTCCGCCGGAAATTTCCCTTCGGCGTGTGACATTCCTTACCCTTCTTCTTTTCTACTTTCTTCTGTGGAGGCCTCTCTGGTTTGTGTTTCGATTTTTCGGGCTTGAACCTCAATGAGAGAAAAGACACTCATCCATTCATTCATGGAGTAGTATTGCGAGAGTGCACGTGAGTTGTCCTGTCAAAAGGTGTGTGTGTGTGTGTGGGGGGGCTCACCTGGCTCTGGACTTCTCCTCAGACCGTTTGGCTTTCTTCTCTTTGAGCTCCTTCTCCTTTCTCTCCTTTGCCTTCTTTAGTCGGCCTTTGTTTTGGTTGTCTGACTTTTTGGCTGGTTTCTTCGTCTTTGACGGATACAAGCAAACATTGGAACATTCATAAATGATTGTTCAAGGATGACTGTGGACTATTTCGAGCACATCTGTTTTTCCATTGCCTCATTCGCAATGTTGATTTATTTAGCCGTTATTTATCCAAGCAAAAGAATCGAGAACAGATTCTCATTTGCAATACCAACAAGGCTGCAGATAGCAGAGTCAATACTGATGACTCAGCACTTTTAAAGCATTTCTTTCATCAGTTTTTCCAAATTCATACTCTTGCTTTGCACGTTCTTTGAGTAAATTTTGTTAACTCGGTTTTATTTTCTGCTTTGCTATTGAGTGCCTTCAATTCTTGTTTATTTAAATAGCGTATGTTCTTTTGCCTTTAAATGTTGTAATTTGCCTTTAAAGGTTGCGCAACTACCTGAAGCACATTGCGTGACCTTGCGTGAAATCCACAACACAAATAAATCTGCCTTTCCATGCCTTGCCTAAAACAACGCAAACCGAAGGCAAATGCAAACACGACGGACTGGACAATGTGACATTGTTACATACATGGCAGTTTAGGGCAGAAAATTGAAACGCAGAATCGAGCAAAAGTAGTGCGGACTTTGGGAACATAGATTAAGAGAACTGGGGAAAGGGGGAGTGTGGGTGGTGGTTGTCAAGGTAAGCAAGGAGCAAAGATGAGCGAGGTCCTATGAATGAGTGTTTGGGAAATAAACACGGGACAGTGAGTTTGTTCATGTTTTCCAACAACAAATTGTTCATTTCTAATGTGAACAGTTGAAGCGATCATTCTATGAAAGTGATTCCTGATACGTTGAAGTCTACATACCACAAGCGTACCAGAAAAAGGGAAGCGTGTGAGCACTCACCCCCCAGCCACACTTTAAGTCTCAAGTTGGCACTCAGACATGATCCAATTTTACTAGAAATAATTAAGAGAGGGCGGTGGGTCGAGTGGTTAACGCGTCGACCTCACAGTGCAGAGGTACCGGGTTCGATTCCAGCTCCGGGCTTCCGGTGTGGAGTTTGCATGTTCCCCGGTGCCTGCGTGGGTTTTCTCCGGGTACTGCGGTTTCCTCCCACATTGCAAAAAATATGGCGGACTGATTGAACACTCTAAATTGGTTGTTCGTCTCTGTGTGCCCTGCGAGTGGCTGACAACTGGTTCAGGGTGTCCCCCGCCTACTGCCCAAAGACAGCTGGGATAAGCTCCAGCACCCCCCCCCCCACCCCCCCGTTACCCTTGTGAGGATAAAGCGGATCAGAAATGGATGGATGGATAATTAATCGAACCACACGTGTTTTGACTGAAGGGTGCGGTCACAAAACAAATTAAACCGACGATGGCGCGCAGTAAGATTTTTCTCATGTAAACGATGTGACTTCAATTCCCAATCAATTTTGGGAATCACAGTCCTCGCGGCTCCTTTTACCTCTGCGGGTGGCGGAGAGTCGGAGTCAGATGGCGCCGGAATCGGGGGTGGAGGGGGTTTCTTGGACCTCTTCAGCGGGTGATCGTCGACGCCTTCATCCGAGCTGCTGCTCTCGCTGTCCTTTTTCATCTCCTTCTCTCTTTTCCGCTTCTCCTCCTCCTCCTTTTCGCGCTCCCGTAACCGGCGAAGCTCCTCCGCCTCCTCCCTTTTCCGCCGCTCCTCCAGTTCCCTCCGCCGCTCCTCGTCTCGTTTCTTCCACTCGCTGATGCGGTCCGGCTCGCTGTCGCTGTCGGGACGCAGGGCCTGGACGCTTACGCCGATGTAGAACGTCTGCACATATGATTCGGGAAGAAGTCTGACCTGTCGCTGTCTGATGACGATGATGCTGCTCGCTTTGGAGGCGGAGCTTTTGGTTTCCGCGCACGAGGCTTTGGTGCTGGTTTCTCTGTGGAGGGCAACATCGGAAGTGAATATAAAAAGGGAGGGGGGGGGGCAGCGACTAGAATCAAACTTGCCCGCAGCTTTTTTGCGTGCTGGCGGAGCCTTCCGTGGAGGCGGATCAGATTCCGAGTCAGACTTAGAGCCGGACTGAGACTCGGAACCGGACACAGCCGGTCGGGGCTTTTCATCCTCCGAGTCGCTGTCTGCCGCTTTCTTCTCAGATCTCGATTCTGAGTCTGAATCTGAGTTGGATGAATCTTTCTGCAAGGGTCCAGAAAAAGGGATTTCATTACGCTCTGGGTTATAATTAATTCAGGAAAAAACAACCAAGCGTCGAATTCGAATCATTTTTATGAACTGAAATATTTAGATGGGCAGCAAAACACAGTAGATGATTGGCTCGTATGTTTGCCACACAGTTCCGAAGTTTGCGTTTTCCAACGTGGGTCCTGCCTTTTAGAGTTTTAGCATGAATGCCCCATGCTTGCGGGGGTATTCTCCGGGTGCTCTGGCTCTCTCCCATATCCCCAAAATATGTTTCATTGAAGACCAAATTGTACACGGGTTTGAATGTGAATGACTGATTGTCCATATGTGCCCAGTGACAGGATGGCGAACAGTCCAGGTTGGACATCGTCTCTCATCCAAACTCAGCTAGGATAGGCTGCAGCACACCTGCGAGCCGAATGAGGACACGCGCGATAAAAAATGTAACAACAAAAACATGATTTTTTTTTTTTTTTTACAACTATTCACTGAAATACAGTCCAAATAAAATGTTGTGTTTATGTGTTTCATATTCATGATTGATAGGTGCTATTAGAGGGAAAAATATGAGGGGAAAAAAATTGGAATAAAGGCTTATCATCTACCTTTTTTTTTCCTCTGCCTGCTGTTGCTGCTGCTTTCTTTCCACCTCGTCCACCGGGTTTCTTCTCCGGAGTAAAATCCTGAAGAACACCAAACGTAGCATGACACTATGCTGTGTTTTTTTTTCTTTTCTTCTTAAGTGCGTTTATGTCTAATGACCTGGTCGCTGTTCTTGCCAGACTCCGACTCCGATGGGGTGGCTTCTGACTCTGACAGGGATCCGCTTTCTTCATCTCGGTCACTGGATGAGCGTCGAGTCTTTTTTTGGGGCGGCGGACGCTAAGTGGGGACACCAACACAATGGACAAAAGTTAATTGCAAATCAATTTTAATGTACTTGCAGTGGAATAAAGAAATAAATTCATTAATCCTGACGATGTGTACTTTTGATGCCGGTGGCTTCCTCTTCCCCCCTCCTCCTCCTCCTCCTCCTCGTCCCCTTCCTCTGTCTAGACTGGCGGAATCAGAATCCGCCTCGCTTGCCGACTCCGCCTTCCTCGGCACGAGAGCTTCTTCATCTTCATCCTCGTCTTCGTCGCTTCCTCCGCCAGCATTGTTGTCCTCGCTGTCGGATGAGCTGGCGGGCTAAGGACAAAAATAAATAAATAAATACATAAAAGAGAAAACAAGTCAGCAACGTCGTGAAACCTAAAATGTAATCATAGTGAACCCCATCCGACTTCAGCTCTCCTCACAAATTCAACTTTCTGCGTTTTTATTGTGCAACCTATCCTCAGTGTACTGAAATGAAACATCTCGAGTGGCTTATGGAAATTTAATCTCAACAATGTGAATTACCCTTTTGGATAAATTAAGTAGCTAATAGCCAAGTTTAGCCTGGGTTGATGTGACAGACTTCACCGCTGGTGTATGTTTCCGCTTTTTTGAGTGGCTATAAAAACCTCAAGCTAACAAAACGATGAAAGTCTTGCTATTCCTTGACAATTGCTATTTATACTGATTACAAAGGAATTTTCTGCAAGCAATTTATTTTGAAAGGATAATCTAAAATGAATTTGAAATTATATTTCAGTGTTTGGGGGATCGTAGTTTGTCGTATGGTTAAATTATAGACAATTAAAAACATTTTTAAGGGGATTATAAATTACTCTCAATTTTTTGCCATTCGCTTCAGAGCTTGGTTCTTCTATTTAGCGTACTCCCAGGAGAGAGGGTACTAGGTGCGGCTTACCACAGGTGGAGCACTGTAGGAGGCATGTGGATTGTTCTGGATCTCCCATAAGCCTTCATTGAAGCCTTTCCTTTTGTTGGGCTTTCCATAGCGATCGCTATACTTTTCATAGGCAAAAAGGTCCTTGGCTGCCAGAAATGCCCTGCACAACGACATTGTAATAAAAATACAACAAATTAAAAGAAACATACTTATAAAACCAACATGGCCAGCCAAAGAATTTGGGGTTCTCCAGCATATAACCATAAACTGCAATGATGATAACAGAGTAATTCTATGCTACATCACAGTTCAACAGTTTTCCGTTAAGCAGATACATTTTTTTTTTACTGTTATTACAATTAATACGTTCTCCCCCCCCCCCCCCCCCCCCCCCCCCCCGATGGTGAGAGCTTGATCTGTTCACCTTGCAACTACCATCAATGTGATATGCAATAGTTCCTACATATATGGAACATGTGTGAAAACAGTACTTTCATTTTGTTTGTCTCTCAGGAAATTTTTACTGAACTGTTTTAAGTGGCCAGGTTGTTAATTCACTCATACAGACAGTATAACGATACACCGCTTTCATAGTAAACAATTACTTCTAGCGTTGGACAGTAGTGACACAAATATCTGTATTTTATGCAAAACAGTTCTGTCCTACCATTTTGGGAGTCCCAGAGAAAAACATATGAATGACATTAAAATTAAATGCACTAGCATCAAGAGAGACCTTTTTTTGAGCATACAAGGGACATTTATATCTGCTAAACCTGTCACAAACTTAAATCTCATGAGTCCCAAACATGAAAATTGGAATATTACCAAGTAGAAGCTTCACTGTGCCACAGATACCGCCAATATCGCGAAACAGTGATTGTATGAAAATCAATGTATTGGAAGAAAACGACCTATGAATAACTTCAAAACAACACAAACGGACCTGTCATTGGCGTAATTGCCACAAATGTAAAGTGTCACATTTTTTGGACAGTCGCATACTTAATCTACAGGTATCGGTATTTTTTTGCAAAACAGTGCCGTACTTACGTTTCATGAGTACCAAAGAAAAAAATGGGAATTTTATTAGGTGGAGGCTTCACTGCACCATCAGCCACGTCTTCAATCTAAGGAATGAAAAGAAAATTACAGCATCAACTATCCCAATATTAACATCATTTGCTAGGCTAGTTCACTGCAGCCCATGCCAATAATTTTTGCGTTGAGGTGACGAGGAGTTTGGGGCAGAACAGTTGCGTCGTTTGTCAGTCCGAAGGAAAATAACGTTCGCTTCGCTCGTAATGTATGGAGACGAGGCCGATATCTTCGCATGCAAACCGGACTTGTCGTGCATGGCCACAGAGAGGCCAAGTGGAAAATGTAAAGCTCGATAATGGTGACATTGTATGCATGTCCAGGTCGCACGGCTGCAAGGATGTATTCGCCTCCACTCCCCCATCGCCTCCTCCCCCTACCGCCAGTGTTAGCTTACTCCTTACCCTGGCTGGCCAATGGGGGTAGCCCTTCATTTTAGCGAAGACCAGGTCTCCGGGCTGGAAGTTGTGCGGCATGGTCCCGCTCCCTTCGGCTGCCAGGTGACAAAAGTAGGAATAACAGCCGATGGGCCTTCGGCGTGTCTCTCCCGGTTCGCGTTGGCCAGGTCGACAAGTAAAGCCGAAAAACGACAGTGATAGCTAAGGGAAGCTAATGGTGTACGAAGCTAAGCGTTACCGCGAGAACACACAAGCCCAAATATCAGTGTCGACTTCCGCGTCAGGATTTTACTGTTACCTTCAGAATAAAGGATATCCTGTTAGGGATGCAAATGCATATTTTTAATTAAAAATGTGCTTTCAGGGGAAAGCCCCGCTCTTATGAAAAAAAAAACCCGATATAGATAGATAGATAGATAGATAGATAGATAGATAGATAGATAGATAGATAGATAGATGGATGGATGGATGGATGGATGGATGGATGGATGGATGGATGGATGGATGGATGGATGGATGGATGGATAGATAGATAGATAGATAGATAGATAGATAGATAGATAGATAGATAGATAGATAGATAGATAGATAGATAGATAGATAGATAGATAGATAGATAGATAGATAGATAGATAGATAGATAGATAGATAGATAGATATGCATGGGCCATTTACACGATGTGCCTCAGTGTTGTTCTCTGATGAAAATTGATTCACTTTGAGCAGAAATATTGGCCACCAACGATGTTGGAGACGTCAAGGAGACATCAGCCAGTGTTGTCACCAGAGGTTTTGGTGGTGGCGGTGTTACAGTGTGGCCAGGTGTGTCCAGTCAGTACAGAACTGCCCTACACTTTGTGAAAGTTACAGCGACAAGAATAACCTGAATAACATTTTTTTTTCAAGTTTATAAGACCTTAATCAAAGGTAGGCCGTTTTTAAACTGAGAGGACAAATATGCTACATCTTCCAGAGAAATATATTTAGTGAAAAAGATGAATAATTATAAAAGAAAAAAAGTAATATTGTAAAACATGAAAAATACTCGTCCCTCAAAGAACACCTAGCTCGCTTGACGTTTATTGTTTTCATGATGTTTCGGTTCCGCTTTGAACTGGACCAGTCATTCCGGATTGTATGAAACTTCACAGAATGATTCCGATCTCATCCTCTGATTGGCCTCAAACGACGGAAACGGCGCCCCAACTGAATAGCGATTGGCTGTCGCGGACTCGTGTTTCATATCGCCCAATAGCAGCCCCCCATTGCGAAAGTCTGAGTCGCCAGCGTGACCTCCTAGCCGCGTCCACCTCTAACTTACAGCCATGTTGCGCTCTTTCCGACGTGTCGAGCAGCTAAAGAGCAGCTTGCGGACTATGCCGAGTGTCCGCGCCGACTGTAAGATCGTCATAAACCCGTGCAGGATGGCCAGTTCGGATTTCAGGATCGAGCGGGACACCTTCGGCGAGCTCAAGGTCCCGTCGGACAAATACTACGGCGCCCAGACCGTCAGATCCACCATGAACTTCAAGATTGGGGGACCTTCCGAGCGAATGCCGCTCCAGATCATCCATGCCTTCGGAATCTTGAAGAAAGCGGCGGCCCAGGTCAATAAAGACTACGGTCTGGACCCCAAGATCGCGGACGCTATCTGTCAGGCGGCGGACGAGGTGGCTATCGGGAAGTTGGACGATCATTTCCCTCTGGTGGTGTGGCAGACCGGCTCCGGAACCCAAACCAACATGAACGTCAACGAGGTGATAAGCAACCGAGCTATCGAGATCTTGGGAGGACAACTGGGCTCCAAGGATCCGGTCCACCCCAACGACCATGTCAACAAGAGCCAAAGCTCCAACGACACCTTCCCCACGGCCATGCACATCGCCGCAGCCACAGAGGTCCACCAGGTTCTCATCCCGGGCCTGCAGAGTTTGCACGACGCACTGGCAACCAAGGCACGTACCACGTTATGCCAACCACAATCCCGCAGCATTTTACACTCTATATACATTCGGAAATAACGGAATGTAAATAATTAAAAAAAATATATATCCGGATGCCATGCATTTAACGCGCATTTCACTCTGGTGGGCACCAGATGACCCCCGTGGTTCATTCATTCATTCATTCATTCATTCATCGTCCAAGCCGCTTGATCCTCACTAGGGTCGCGGGGGGGGGGGGGGGGGGCTGGAGCCGTCTTCGGGCAGTAGGCGGGGGACACCCTGAATCAGTTGCCAGCCAATCGCAGGGCACACAGAGACGAACAACCGTCCACGCTCACATTCATACCTAGACACAATTTAGAGCGTCCAATCAGCCTGCCATGCATGTTTTTGGAATGTGGGAGGAAACCGGAGCACCCGGAGAAAACCCACGCAGGCCCGGGCAGAATATGCAAACTCCACACAGGGAGGCCGGAGCTGGAATCGAACCCGGTACCTCTACACTGTGAAGCCGATGTGCTAACCACTGGGCTACCGGGCCGCCCCCGTGGTTATAAACAACTAAAATATTGACGTAGAATCGATACAGTGGGTGCTTTTCCAGTGTTTTTTAACAGGAGTAGTCTACTTTGTAACCAAGTGTACTTTAGAGTCGATTTGCAAACAAAACAAATGCAGTGGGGAGCTAGAAAAGCCGCAGACTTAAAGGCCAACACGCCAATGTGGGCTAAAGGGCACAGCACAATATTATACAGCAAATTCTCATAGCAATCTCGTTTGTCAGCTCATACAACACAACTATTAAACAGTAATTGAACTTACTCCACACCTGAATAACAAGTACAGGTGCACAATCAAACCACCATACCGGAAAATAAGTTCAATAAAAATTCAATTAAAATTCACTTGATAAAACCGTTATCAATTTCACATTTGAATATAACTTCCACGTTTTAAAACGATTTCATGTTTTAACGTGACTAATTTCATGTTATGCAATGATAAATGTTTTGATGTAAGATTTTTTTTTTTTAACGTGGAAACTTTCACGTTTTAATGTGATGAATGTCATGTTTCAACCAGGTAAATTCCCCGTTTTAACATGATACATTTACCTTTGAACGTAACAGGTTTTACTTTCATGTTTGACAAAACAAAAAGAAAGCCTGATGGACCGGTCGGTGTGTGTTTCTTACTTTTAAATCTTAAATGTTTTAAAGGCCTAAAGATTATATTCTCTCTCTTACCCCCCAAAAAACAACAACAACAAAAAACAATATTTTACAATCCCAACTTCAATCTGTTTCCCCCCCCCCCCCCCCCCAAAGGCCGAGGAGTTCCAGGACATTATCAAGATTGGTCGCACGCACACGCAGGACGCCGTGCCAATGTCGCTGGGCCAAGAGTTCAGCGGGTATGTCCAACAGGTCAAGTACAGCATTGAGCGGGTGAAGGCGGCCATGCCGCGGGTGTACGAGCTGGCGGCCGGTGGCACGGCCGTGGGTACGGGCCTCAACACGCGCGTGGGCTTCGCCGAGAAAATGGCGTCCACAGTCTGCGCCCTGACCGGGCTGCCTTTCGTGACGGCACCCAACAAGTTTGAGGCACTGGCGGCGCACGACGCCCTGGTAGAGCTGAGCGGCGCTCTCAACACGGTGGCGGTGAGCATGATGAAGATCGCCAACGACGTGCGTTTCTTGGGCTCGGGCCCACGCTCGGGCCTGGGCGAGCTTATCCTGCCCGAGAACGAGCCGGGCAGCAGCATCATGCCCGGCAAGGTCAACCCCACGCAATGCGAGGCCATGACCATGGTGGCCGCCCAGGTGATGGGCAACCACATGGCAGTGACGGTGGGCGGAAGCAACGGCCACTTTGAGCTCAACGTCTTCAAGCCCATGATTGCCAAAAACGTGCTGAACTCAGCGCGCCTGCTGGGCGACGCCACCGTGTCCTTCAGCGGCAACTGCGTGGTGGGCATCCGGGCCAACACGGAGAGGATCGAAAAGCTGATGAACGAGTCGCTTATGCTGGTGACGGCGCTCAATCCGCACATCGGCTACGACAAGGCGGCTGCCATCGCCAAGACGGCGCACAAGAAGGGATCCACGCTAAAGAAGGTGGCCGTGGAGCTGGGCTACCTCACCGAGGAAGAGTTCGATCGCTGGGTCAAGCCCAGAGAAATGCTGGGACCCAAGTGAACCTGATCAAAGTTTATCACGCACGCTTAATTTAATACACGGGAATCACGTGGCTACTGAAGGGCAATTGAATGTTGCAATGTCACAGTACGGAAAACTAATGGACAGCTAAATTGGATTTTTACATCATGTGCCATGCTAATTGTTTACGAATGGGCTGTGGTTGACACCGTGGTTGATATGTATGAATAAAAAGCAAGACTTCAATATATTTTGATTTTTTATCTTTTAATGACTGAAAAAGCTGCATTTTTTTTCAGGGTAGAAAAAAGTTTTTTTTTCTAATACCGGTAAGTTTTATTTTGGGGAGTGGGAAAATGTGCAATTTGGAGAATTATATATACAGTAATTATTCCTTCCAGCTTTTTCTATCATCCATATTTTTTTTTATTTTTAGTTCTAGTTTGTATATAGCTTCAGTGTGACAGTGATATTTCTTCAATAATTAATTCAGAGTAATGTTGCCCCCTCACCCCCTTTTTAAAAATATATTTCCATCCACTAAAATATTTTTTTCTTTAAAAAGAAAGGGTTATGCTTCCGAGGTCATATTTTAAGACACTTTTTTTTTAACTCCAGGATTTTTTTTTCAATTTACTGCACAAAAGTAAAACATTCCAGTGTGATCCTTGATGAAATTCCATCACATGATTCTCATTACTCATTCAAAACAGCACACAAGACACTTGTGACTTAGGACAGGAAACGACCAAATGTGACTGAGTAACTTTTAATTGTAAATACATAAAAATGTTGTAACGTAACTTTCAAAAAACAAAAATGGAAACTTTATTTAGTCCAGCTGACTTTCGGAATATCATAATGTTCTGTCAGGTTGTCCAGGTGGCGATTGAAGTCCTGCAGGAAAAATAAAAAGTTAAATTCAATGCTGTTTCACATCAAATTGAACATATTTGGCTGAAAGAAAAGAAACAGGATTCCAAAAAGTCAAATGTGTGTGAGGACATACCTCCACTCTATGCTTGTGTGTTTTGGAGGCTTTGTTCAAAATTCTCTCCATTTGCTGTCGGGAAAAGAGTTCAAATCAGTCTAAAGGACTTACTTGGATATTTTACAGCTCAAACTTTATTCAAGGAAACTTTTCTTCAAAGTGTTATTGAAGAAAAATCCAATTTTTTCCAAGAAAGATATTTTTGAAAGAAAAAGACTAATTTTTACCAAAAAAAAGTAAATCTTTCAAGATTTTTTTCAGGATAACTAGTATTTTTCTTCAAGAAAAAAACTGTTTAACAATATCTATTTTTCAAGAAAGAAATCCCCAACCAGAGTATTTTTTTTCCTCAACCAAAATGTATTTTTTCCATCAACAAAATACTTTCTGAAGTTGTTTCTGTTTTAGACAGTTCAGGTAAAAATCATTAAAAAATGCCACCATTTATGAAATTCCTATTTTTTGCAACAGCGAGTCCTTACTTTTCTAGAGCAACCACTTTTACAAAATGAAGGGAAAAAGAAGGAATTGATCATCATTTGAAATATTTTTTTATGAGTTGTAGTTTTGAAAAAAAAAACCTTTTTAATGAAAAAGGTTTAAGAAAAGGCAACATATTTATATTTTTCAAGAGGAAACAAATGTTTCCTCTTGAAAAATTAATAGTTTTTTATGTTGAATTTTAAAATAAACTTGTGTTTTCAGGCAGAAAAGTTATTTGGAATTTCTTTTGGTATTGAACAACAACAAAAAACATTCTTTGAAGAACTTAACACAAAAGGCTACTTCTTCAAGAACAAAAAATAGTTGGAATATTTAAAAACAAATATATATTTCCATATCATGCCACCAGAATACATTTGTATTTTTTGAAAGAAAAATGGCTTCATCCGTTGACAACAAAGTTGTGATTTTACAAGGTAGAAATGAAGGAAAACCCTCAGAAGAGCAGTTTGATGCCTGTGTAAAATTCAGCAACGGTGGGTGCTATTAAAAAACAACATGCAACTCATCTACCTCATTTTTGGATCACACATTAACTTGAAGAAAAAAAACCTTGAAAAATACAATATTATAACATACTGAGATTTAAACTTTTTTTCTCGTTACTGTACCGTACCGTTACGTAATCAGGAAAATATCTCCCACTGTACCCCAAAATATACATACCCTCTTTTCCTGCATTTTGTCAAAGGCTATTTGCGCAGGCGTCCTTTTGTCCATGTATGCCCGTTTGGCTTTCAACTCCTCATCGTTTTGATTGGTCGCCACCTGCTCCATGCGATGCTTGCTCTCCTTGTCCTTCTTCTTCTTCCTGGAACAAAGTCATCAACATTCGGTTGTGACAGATATGGGATTTATAATACTGTAGCTGCATTACAGTAAACGCTCGTGCGTTGTGGGAAATACTTTCTTTATAATGTCTACATATGCACTACATATTGTGCATAAATTGGAAAAACAGAAACAGACTATTTTAAGGTGTAAAATGCGACACGTATTGTGATGTCAGTGTCCTCAATATGTCCCTATAAGCTCTAAGTAGGAAGCAGTGCTGTTCCACAGTACCGACATTAAATACAATCTCAGTGATAGGCAGTGTGAAATAACAGAAAGCGTTAAACCTGGCGTTATGGTGTAGCCATGAGAATCTTGGAGGTGTCTAGGTTGTTGTTGTATTATTATTTTTTTTGTTCAATCGTATCTAAGGTCAAGTGGTGGGTGCTTTAACTTAATGTTTTTGTTTGTTGACCCCAGACTTCAGAGTGAACGATTCACCAAAATAACAGCTAACGCTTTTATTAGCACGAAGGCTAACATTCGAGCGACGTGAATTGAAAGATAATAAATAGACCACCTCTGCCAAGGAAACGTTAAAATGGCAATTAACTAACTAACCTGTACGTTTTACTTACTTTTTCCCAGAAGAAATGCTTCCCACGCCCTTAATTTTCAGGGCACTTTTCTGGACATGTTGATATTCCGACATGTTTTCCTGAAAGCTGCAGTGCGTCTTCTTCTTCTTTGGTATCAACGAAAGATTGTCAAAGAAGCATTAGAGCTGCGTAGCGCCATCAGGAGACGGATGACAGGACGACAAGCAATCGACAATTAAAAACGGCTTTGTTATAAAGTAGCCAATCTAAATCTAGATATATACACGTTTAACATGGAGATATTCAGGTCAGAAATAAAATACATTCATACATTTTCTAATATGCTTAACCACACGAGAGTCGCGGGCGTGGGGAGTCTATCCCAGCTCGCTTCGGCAGTTGGCGGGGACCACCGGTTGTCAGCCAATTGCAGAGCACACAGAGATGAACAACCATCCGCGTCCACACTCACACTTAGGGACAATTTGGAGTGTTCAATCAGCCTGCCATGCATGTTTCGGGAATGTGGGAGGAAACCGGTGTACCCGGAGAAAACCCACGCAAGCACGAGGAGAAGATGCAAACTCCGCACAATAAGGAAACAAACCCTACACCTCTACATTGTGAGGCGGACGTGCAAACCAGTATGTCATCGTGCCGCCCCAGGAATAAAATAATTGGTAAAATAGTATGGAGTTTGTATTTCCGTCCAAAAGGAACAAAGGCCCAGAAGAATAATATCAAACGTCAAAACTACAGTGGTGAAGCTAACTCGGCATTTAAAACGCTCGGACATACTTTTTTTTAATTTAATCATATCTTAGATCGATATGGATCCGAAGGAGATGAATTTCAGACACAGGCTCGCAAAATAGCATGTAGTGTAGGTTTTCATCCACAGAAGGGCAGTGCAGGTTTTACAAGCAGTGTCACAACAGAGTGGGCAGAAGTAGAAGAGTGAATGTCAAGTTGTAGCATGGTGCGCTAATGTCGTTCGGAGTAAATCAAACACTGCAGAAATGACCAGCCCCGCTTTATTTAGCGTCGCATTGTTTACCAGACACATTGCAAACAATGCACCACTACTCACCATACGCAGGACTAACGCGTTAAACAAGTTACAGGCGTGTGGGTATGCGAAAAAAGTGGGTGAGTAAAGTCGTTTTTCAGTAAATGTTAATATCATTTCCTTAACAAGGGCGACATGTTTTTAATAACAATTACATTTTGCTCGCTCCTCCAGCCGCTAAAGGCAAAGGCAAGGGGATGGTTAAAGAGGAGCTGAAAGGACCAGAGGTGTGCAAAGATCCAGCAAGACTGACTTCTTATGCAGTCGGGGTCAACATCTACAAAGAGGGAGAAGACCCCAAACTTAAACCCGTTCAGGAATATCCAGAGTGGTAAGAACAATTCTTCCTTCCATTTTGAGATACATTTGTATTATTGCCGTACTTGGCAAATAACTTCAATATAACTGCAAATAAAGGACAGAGGTTGTTAGGTTTTTGTGTCATTAAATGTAATTACACTGGCGCATGGCGAAATTCAATGAAAATCATTTTGGCAAATGCTCTTGGCTACATAAAAAAAAGCCTACGCCTTGGTGATGCAGCATGTGGCTTTGTTGAACTAATGAGGCAGCTCATTTGTAGACCTTGAATACTCAATTCCTCTACAATAAAAACAACATGTCAGAAGTCATGTTTTTCTCCCATGCACACCCCAGTTTAATAACCGCTTTCTTCCGTCCATGTAAAATGGGTATTTTACTATTTTAGGCTCTTTCAGTTAAACCTGGAGGCACCGTACATGCTTCACGAGCTGGAGGAGGACAGCTGGGATTACTGGAAGCGTCTTCGAAAGGAAAACATTTGGCGCCACAACAAATTGCGTAAAGGGAAGAAGTTCTAGACTGGACTGGGTTGTTTCGATCATGTCGTTGACTCTCGTGTACATGTGTTGAGATATTGTTTTCTAATGTCCATCCCTCATTAAAAATATACTTTAACCATTTGTTTTGCATTCTAATATGCTCTACATTTAGTTGCCTGATGCAATGTTGTCCATTCCGTTCTCTTTTTTACCAAATACATCTGGAGAACAACATTCTTGTGTCATTTGTAATTTTTAATGGTGGTTACCCTTGTTATAATGGAACTGGACAGACTTTTAAATTGGTTTTTATTCATGGGATTTACATGAACATTTTCATTTTATGATCGTGCCAAACAAATCAAACCACCAAACGTGTGTGCGTCTTTTTAATGTGAACAATCCACTGACGTGTGAGGGGCTGAAAACAACACCGATAGACAACACCCAGCAGAGACCAGCTCTGACTGAGAAGACTGGACAGTTAATTAGGTACACATAGGCAATCCGATGGCACCCAACACAAGAGCTATCAAATGTATTGAGTTTTTACAAATGTGCTAATGACATTAATTTACAGTGACCATCAAAACTTGGTGTGTTAAAGGCAACCATGCGCTTTGAGTAATAGCTGATTTTATTTTTGGTCAAGTTCACGCTCTGGATTTCATCAGCTTGTGCATATGTACCTAATAATGTCCATTAAATGCACAGCTATCTCCGCCATCCCTCACACATGTGCGACTGTCTCGGCATTCCCCCATCCCCTCCATCGGGCAAGTATGTCTCGGGCTCTGGTACCGAGGGGCTGTGGAGGTCCGAGCTGGGCCTGCTCATGGGCGAATGCTCTTGCCCGAGGCCGTGTAGAGGGGAGGTGGCGGGAGAGGCCACGTGTTGCTCAGGAGAGCTACGCTCAGATTTGATGTGGATGCCGCCAAGGCAGGGAGTATTCATCAAGGTGGAGGAGAAAGAGCAGACACCGGTGGACATCCTGGGAACAACAAAAGGGAATTATCAGGTTAGTGTGGCTGGTGAGCGTACTTGAATGCATCCTTACCTTTGATTTACATGAGGCCCCTGGAGCTGGTGTGAAGGCTGCGTTGTTTGCCAGGAGTTCACAGCGCCTCGCGGCAGACTCACAGAGTGATAGAAACTTGGTGGGCTGTACTCTGATAGAAAAATAGACAAATCCGAAAGTCATACATGATGAAATGATAAGAGGAAGAATTAAAGTGTAAGCTACCCGAAGCTCCAGGAGAGGCGAGGCCGTAACCAGCCAGAGTGTGGCCCAGCAGCCCGGCTTTGCCCATGGCGCCGTGCAGGCCCGTCTGGTACAGGAGCCCGCGGTTCACGGCGGCGTTCGGCCCGGTGCGTGAGCCCTGATGGGCCCCGTCTCCTGGGAGGGTCAGAGGGGAAGGAGGAGGAGGTGTCTTCGGGTGGAGCCCTCGGCTCATTTGGGAGAAGACGGAGTAGCCGATACCTGCGGAGGGAAGTGAAAAAGATGATGCGAGCAACTGTGATACCTTCACACTTCTTCTTTCTCTTGCATATTTTGCAGAAAGGGTGGAAGGAAACACAACAGTTGAGGCTGAAATTTGACTTTCTTTGAGCGCTGGGCAGTTAATCAAAATTGGATTGAGATTTCCCATTTGGACTTTTTCTGATTATAATCAAAGAAAACGATGGTGCCAAATGGAGCGGCATGCAGTTGGTATTACAACAAATACCTGCTCCATATGATGGGCCCAGATGATGGATGTGTAGTGAAGAGGACAGTCAGGATTGCCATTGGTGTGTTTTCTTTGCCGATTTTACAACAAATTCACAGAGAATTGTGGAAACAGTCTGTTGCAGAGCTTATTGTCACACAAAAAATATATATATATTGTTCAATACGGTACGTACACATAGCAGAGTGACCTCTGTATCGAACGATTAATTGAGTTAACTGATATCGTTTTAATTTTCGATACTGCCTTGAATGTTTATATCTTGATAAAACACGCTCAGCCCTAATGGAGATATTCACATTAAAAATATATTTTTTTCTTAAAAGAATGAACTAATTATTAGGATATATGCAAAATATTCACAATTTTAACTGAATTACTGTTTTTTCAATTAATATGATTATGTCAAAGTTTAAGGAAGCTAATGCTAGGGGGAAAAATGGTTTCATAGCTTGTTTGGTATTGGGAAAAAATAAAATTCATTGAGGCAAAAAAAACAATACAGTTTTAATGAATGTCATTATCACTTGCTCTTTATATCTTTATAAACTGCTTAAAGTATCACAGTGGAGTCAGACTTAATGACATCATCACAAAAACAGGTGTGACAACAACTGCAGACAGAAACCAAAGGTGGCCACAGCGGTGAAAAAAAAAAAAATCAAGTTTCATAAAATACACCCAATGCACTTGCGTGACTCACTTCCTTTGAGGTGACGGACAGCTGCACACAGTTTCAAGACTATGGGAACAACTTGTATGAGGATAGACCGCCACACAGCCAGCAGACGAATGAAAATCTTTATGCGTGTGGACGCTTCTTCTATACCTGAGTGCGGCGGCATGAAGGAGCCGTGAGCCGTTGCAGGAACCGGGCTGGCGCATTTAAATGCCGGGAGTCTGTGGGGAGCCGTGTCGGGTCCGGAGGAGACTGGGAAGCTGTTCTCCGACACCGGGAACGGCGCTTCCGTGGAGTGCAGGGATGGCGCCTGGAGAGTGATGTGATGATCAAATACACTCACAAGTCACTTCATTAGACACGGTTTATTGCCACTATTTTGGGGGAAGAACGGAGCCTTCTCATGAATATTCATTCACTCATCTTGCGAGCCGCTTGATCCTCACTAGGGTCGCGGGGGTTCTGGAGCCTATCCCAGCTGTCTTCGGACAGTAGGCGGGGGACACCCTGAATCGGTTGCCAGCCAATCGCAGGGCACACAGAGACGAACAACCATCCACGCCCACACTCACACCCAGGGACAATTTAGAGTGTTCAATCAGCCTGCCATGCATGTTTTTGGAATGTGGGAGGAAACCGGAGCACCCGGAGAAAACCCACGCAGGCCCGGGGAGAACATGCAAACTCCACACAGGGAGGCCGGAGCTGGAATCGAACCCGGTACCACTGCACTGTGAAGCAGACGTGCTAACCACTGGACTACCGGGCCGCCCTCTCATGAATAGCAAAAAGCAAAAAAAACCCCAAAACAAAACAACCTCCAACCCAAGAAACGCACAATTAATGAAGACCTTGCCCCAAAATAATTAACGGTAATCACAATATTTCAAAAAGTAAATACGTATAAACAACGTTCTGCCAAAAAAGTAACATGATTTCAAATTTCTCTTACAACACTCCACTCAAAAATGAATAGCTTACAGATAATTTGAGTTTGAAAAAAATGAATCCGAAGCATGCATAAATGTTCACACACGGTCAAGACTCTGTAACTTCCAGTAACCCTGTAACTCAGGGTAAAATTAGCTCCTCCCCAAAATACAGAGATCGAAGCTTCTCAGTCCAAATGCATCACTTCAACATACTTCCTTGACCCCAACTACAGTACTACTTTTCGTTTAGACAGGGTTAAGGCATCTTAGAGTGTCATAGGAAGAGCACAAAAAACGCAACGAGGTGGATCTTCCAGCCAATAAGTAATGATCCACACATATTTTTAAACCCTTCTGTAATCTGGAGGATGACATTTATTTTATGATCCATCCAATTTTTTTTTAACTCTTGTAATTTGGGGGTTGAAATTTATTTTATGACAAAGGTATGAATAGAAAGTTCAGATATCACTCACAAATATACGGTGTAAAAGTAAAAAAACAATTGTCAGGAACAAAAAAAAACAAAACAACAACAACCAAAAAACCACAACAAAGCAAAAAAAAAAAAAAAAACCTCCAAGTAGCGATACCTGAAAAATCTACTTAAGTATTTGCACTTTGTTACTTTCTAGCATCGACTGTATGCGTGCGTGAGTTGTGTGTGGGTGTGTACTGACATAGATCCGCTGGCAACCCGCAGACACATCCACCACGCCGCCATTTTGATATTTAAAAACCAAAACAAAGCAAAAAAACAAAAAACCTCCAAGTAGTGATACCTGAAAAATCTACTTAAGTATTTGTACTTTGTTACGTTCCAGCATCGACTGTATGCGTGCGTGAGTTGTGTGTGGGTGTGTACTGACATAGATCCGCTGGCAACCCGCAGACACATCCACCCCGCCTATTTTGATATTTAAAATCCAAAACAAAGCAAAAAAACAAAAAACCTCCAAGTAGTGATACGTGAAAAATCTACTTAAGTATTTGTACTTTGTTACTTTCCAGCATCGACTGTATGCGTGCGTGAGTTGTGTGTGGGTGTGTACTGACATAGATCCGCTGGCAACCCGCAGACACATCCACCCCGCCGCCATTTTGATATTTATGGCCCGTCACCTGCATGCTCTCCTCGCCGTCAAGCTCCGAGGTGTCCAGATCGAGGCCTTTCCTCCTCAGAGTCTGAGAGCAAACACAAAATAAGAACCAAGAATGGACAAACCCCCGAAAGCCGCAAACATTTTCTTAAACGAAAGTTGGTGAAATCTCTCAACCTCCAGTATGTCAGTGTTGGTGCGACTCTCGTGCGGCTCGCTGTACTCCGTGTACTTGAGCAGAACCTTGTCCATGTCGGTGCTGGCATACTGAAAAAGTCGGTTGGTGCTGTTGAAAATGATGAGGGCGATCTCGCAGTCGCACAGCACGCTCAGCTCATACGCCTTCTTCATCAAGCCGAATTTGCGCTTGGTGAACGTCACCTGCAATCCAGTTCAAAATAAAAAAAAAAAATAGCACAGCACACAATCACACGACTAAAATGTTAATTTTACCTTGTGCAATTGAGTGGAAGAGCATGTAATTATTCTGCCTCCCACTCTACATCATTGGCACAGACAAATTGATCCAATTTTTGTTTCAAATAAATAATTTTGAGAGCAATTCAGTGAAATTGAAAAATTTCCTATGGGTTTGGGAATAATTTCAGTAAAAATAAAGATAAATCATTTGTATTCGGCTCACCTGTCGGTTTCTCTGGTCCACAATGCGAGAAATCTGTATTTTCTTTCTTCCCATTTTTCCTCTGGTTAGAAACCGATGTGAAAACAGGTTAGCGCGTGAGAGAAAAAGTAAAGCACAAGCGAAATGTATTTTTCCAAAAAGTTTCAGGTGTAGATTCAAATAGTCGCCATAGATTTATTGGTCGCAATTTTACTCGGACTGTAAGTTACAATGTCAGGTACTGGTCTTCATCTTTTGCTTGCAACTTTGATAGACTTTTTTTTGAAAAGTGAACAGTTTCAAAGCTTGTTTAGTACCAGGAGGGGAAAAAAAGCGCTTCCCAGAAAGAAATAAAAATCGAGCAAAACGTAATGTGTTTTTTCCCGATAAGCGAAGGGGTAGGTGGCTCTATTAAAATAAAAAATCTGATTTTTTTAAGGCCATATTGCACAAACTTCAACCTAACACACCACTGAACAGTTCTGTCGTACAAATGACTGCATGGTTTCAAGCCGACTGCCTCTGCTGAGGCTTTTTTGGGGGACCCAAAAAAATAAATAAAAAATGGCCGTGACTTGGACGAATGGACGTCATCGGGCGCACCGCAATCCACCCATGTCCTCACGTATGCTGACCCTCTTCAGTTCTCATCAGGGCTTCTCAAGGCCACGCATGAGAGAAGAGTGGGCGGCTCGTATAGGTTCACAACTTTCCTTCAACTGCGAGCCTCTCACTATTGGCCAAACAACCTTTGTTTAAAAAAAAAAAATCCGTTCTATACAGTATTTTTAACCAGGTCTCTTGGGAACGAGCAACGCGGTCGTGCACTGCTGCCAGCCCGACCCGGCACGGTAAGCCAGACAGTGTGGGTGTTAGACTGTGTGGACTTCAGGGGCCACGCTAACTTTAGCTTGCATCGCCTCATGGGGGTAAAAATACACCAGGCTCTTACCACGGGGACTTGAGATGCTTGCAATGAATTAATGCTGTTTTCCCATAAGAGATGAATACATGATAAAAACAGTAGAAATGCATTCAAGTAGAACGTGATAGTACATAAGTCTATTTGAAGAATTTTGTCCATAGAATGTTGGGGCCAGACAGAGAAATTGGCCAATCCGATTTCATCGGCTGTTATAAGCCATTTCAAAATCGGCCGATTTGTTTGCAAGAGGAGCCGCTGCGGGTTTTCTCCCATCCTCTTAACTATAAGGTCTGAAATGAAATGTGAAGAACTGATTCCCCATTGTTCCTTTTTACAACAGAAATCTAGTCCAAAACCTATTTTCCGAGATGTGTTTTAAAGGGGTCTATTTCATTTTACCCTCGTGTCAAAGTTTAAAAAGTAAAATGGCTGTCCATTCATCCATCCATTCACTTATGTCCTCATGAACGATACCACTGGAGCCTATCTTAGGTGACTTTGGGCATAAATCACAGGGCAAAACAAACAAGCGTCCACACTCGCATTCACACCTCCGAAGGATTTAGTCTTCAAATGGCGCAAAGGCATCCTTTTTGGAATGTGACAACAATGCTGCATACCTGAAGAAAATCCACACAAATACGGGGAGATCGCGCAAACTCCACGCCGGAAGGCCAGCGCCAAGTTTGGAACCGAGAACCTCGGAACTGTGCAGACGTCTACAGTCTGTCGAGTACCGCACGTCTGAACCCTTGACCTGTCTGTCTCGTCCGAAGGAGTTTCCACTGGTTTTTTCCCCCCTTCAATAATGCACATGTATTTCTATTTTTGGAGACTTGTCCCCTACTGCTTATGATGCCTTGGCGGATATGGCGGCAACGTTTCCCATGACCCCTGACGTGTGCTGCGTAGACAGGCATCTTGGGCATTTAGTGAGGAAATGCCTGGCATATTACCTTATAAAGTGCTGAGATAATCATATTCATATCAAATCTGATCGATGGCCAGGGCAGATGTTAATTGGGAGTCATTTCATTGATGTGATTGTGACATGCATTAATGTAGACCATATAAAAACAACCCCGCCCCCCCCCAAAAAATGAATAGTTTGATTCATCCTGGAAAAATGTGCATTAAAAGTAAAAGTTCAGTTTGGAGTTGAAATCCTCATCATGTTTGACTCCAACAATTTCAGTGATAGTTAACTGGAGCGTTCCCCTCCCACCACCCCCAAAATTATTTACACCCGGTACCACCTAAAAAATACTTTGTTCTCAAAGTACCGCTATCATATCAAGTAGTGAAATGCAGTACAAAACGGTTCTATTAAAAAAACAAAAAACAAACTCATA
Source organism: Hippocampus zosterae (assembly GCF_025434085.1). Lineage (NCBI taxonomy): Eukaryota > Metazoa > Chordata > Actinopteri > Syngnathiformes > Syngnathidae > Hippocampus > Hippocampus zosterae. Next base: position 18,322,579 of record NC_067458.1, on the reverse strand, counting down.
TTATTGTAAGCCACTGTAACATTAAGATGCACAGTATGATCAACAACGTAGCGCATCAATAGAGAGAAGAAAACCAATACATTAAAAACATTATTTGATGATTTGTACCGAAATACAAATCGAAAATAAAACTTCTCTTAAAGATGAAATGTGATCAACTTAAATCTATATATATATTGCGCGTCATCCCGCACGCGGTCTGTCCTTCCGTCTGTCCCTTTTCAAAACGTACCTACTTCACCGTGCCGCTGCGCGCCGCCACTGCGCCGCTCAGGCAGTGGCTCACTACGATCGCGCGGGCATCTTAGCGAAAAAATGTTGTTTACCCACAAGCATTGCAATGAAATTGTTAGTAATTTAGTAGAGCTAAACATCTCTATTTTCGCGATAAGCAATGAAGATGAACAAAAAGTAGAACCAAGCAACAACACTTTTGTGGGCCGAAGGCCCACCTTACCAGCCTTCCGCAGGAATTAGCTGATGAGCCGCCCGCAGGGCGGCGAACCAGCTCGTGTTAAATATAACTGAATTCCTCTTATACAGCGATTCCTTTTTTTTTTGTGTACCAGGAGGGGCACTGCATTTTAAGAATCGCCAGTGGTCTACTATAATAACTCCACAAGTGCTTTTAAATGAATTTGCCTTTTTTTTGGTGATGTCACCAAGACAAAGTAGCAGAATGGCAAAAGACAAAAAAAGTGGAATGATCACCACAGGACTGAAAATTGAACTTCCTGCAACCTAGCGCAAAGGGTCTGGCTGATCCAAACAATATGAGCCATACAATTGATTAATATCAGTCGCAAACAAATTAAAGGTGTCATGCAGATACGAACATAAAGAGCATAATGGCTCTTGACGAACATGGAAATGACCGGAAAAGCTCTTGTTTGTGATTGTGGTTGCAGTCTCAGTGCACAGGACAAGCAGAATAATTAAAATAAAAATGAATCTCCTCTCAGACTGAGCGTTATTAGGGCGGCTATCAAGATAGAAACATTTGCCGGATTACTTCATCATTGCACATGCGAGTGGGGCCAAGCGGTTCAACAACAGGCCTTTGCCAAGTGCAATAATGTGCAGGAAATATTTGTCTAATTTTAAAAGGAGATAATTGAATTGCCCTGATATTTTTGATCATGTCAGCATGGCAACAGAACCAAATCTGCCTCCCTATGAATCCATCTGGACGAAGATGCAATTTTCATAACAAAAAGTTGGCGCCGCGCTTCCATGTAAGTTTTAAAAAAAGATTTCCACGCACAAATTAACCTGTTGACCCCGCTGACGTCGGTTTAAGAATAGCATGGAGTTGCCGACCATCTCTTTTTATTAATAAAGACATGGCTTATTGCACAGCAACCAGTTATTCGGTCGCACAAATGAAATATGCTGAAATCTCACCTCTCTCTGTTTACACTCGAAGGCGCTTGCACATCAATGAACGCACAGGAGAGGTCCGGTCCAGAGGAGGAAGTGTGTGTGGTAGTGCGAGTGTATCAACCTGATGTAGAACAAGAGCACTGCCCTCACACAGCTGGCCGACTGTATCCACCCTCCTCCTCCTTCTGTCACCATGCTTGCAAGCAAATCCAACACAGACTTCCCTTTCGCCATTTTTGCATCAATGGTCCATCTAGTAGGAACACACTGAAGAGAAGTTACAGTTACTAACATGCTCCTTGGTGGATTTTTTTGAAATGCAATTTAGATCTGAAGTGGGCAAACTTTTGTGGGCATGGGCCACATTTGATTTTTTTTTTAACTGACATAAGGACAAGCTCATTGTAAAAGTCAAATGCGTATTAAAATTGTTTATTTGAAACAAATTGATGAAATTAATAATTAACCGAATGTTTCATTGAAATAGGCTAAGTGGCCCAAATTTGAGTTTTGAGATATAAGCCGCCGCTCGCACAAATTTTTATCTTGGGTTACTAGCAAAGATTTGAGTTTGGAGCGCTAACTAGTGGCAATTTTTCAAACAAGAGCCAAGTGCTGACGTCAAGCTGTTTATTACCACAGCCAGCAAAACGTAGGGGATCAAACACTGTGTATTTAATCAAAACACAATGAACGATAGTCTGCTCACTTACAAATGCACATGGGAAAAACACACGTAGACCCAGTAACAAAACCAGCATCGATGTTTGCACCCTTTCAGCAATGGATATACGAACACAAACGATGGAGCAACACTTGCAGACAGACAATATAGCACAGAGGCACTTGATGTCCAATGCTTTCTTAACACTTTCCTACACTTCCGATTTCATGACCGGTGTATATTTTCTATTTCAGCAGTACACATCCGTTCCTCAAAAATCCATCGTCCTCTGCAATCTGTCAGCCAGCATAGGTCAATGGCCCACTGTATCTACTGTAGCTTCTGTCACTTCACTTTAATTATTGTGTTTAATTCTTATTCCATAAACTAAATAAATACATGTAAATCGCAGTACCCTGTTTTGGCTAGTGCTGAGATATCCAACGTATTCTTGCGTTAAAAATTTTGGGGGGGGGGGGTGACTTCCCTTTTACATCTGAAAAACTGCATATCATAGGCCGACATAATGGGGAAAAAAAGACCACACATCCGTAGTAAACCAGAACTTCTCAACTGGTACGAAAGCAGGATGTCGCCATCAAACTGCTGCGTTATTAATTACATTTTGAGGTCTGCCATGTATTCCGGTTCAATTTGACCCATTGTCAGTGACAGCCTTTACAGAGAAAATAGACAACTAAAGAGCCAAATGAAAAGTCAATAGGATACAAATGTCACTGCCAGCCAGATGATTGACTGTTATTTTAAGAACGTGACAATGCAACACACTAAAAATAAGAAATGTACGCAGTCAGATGACAAGCACGCTTACATCGGAAGCCGACTCACAAAACATCATCCTCATCCGCATCTCAACGACAACAAAAAAAAAAATCTATGCTGATGCAATAGTTAGCAACAAACGATGTCCAGGGGATTGTGCACCTTGACTCCCGGCAAGCTAGGGGACGTTGTTGTGACTCACGGAGGTTTCTGCGTGTCTTATTCGTGCTTTACTCTAAACATTGTAAGCTAAAGTAAGGACAGGAAAAACACCCCGCGTCACCTTACACCTACAAGACCATGCTATCTATTCAGAACTATATAAATATTAAACAGAAAAGTTTTTGCAGCAATTCTTCATTCCTTAAAAAAAAATTCTCGCTTCACCGCAGTGTGATTAATTTTCAAAAAGTTGCTCCACAAAATAGAAAGTTGCCCCGCGGATGAAGTCACCGATTTGCAAAATTGCTTTGAAAAAAAAAGTTATTTTGAGCCTTTTGGCGAAAAAAAAAGTGTTCACATTGAAACTTACTGACAAACTAAACAACACAAAAGATTTTCACTTGGACAGACAGCACTTCACTTCACGTGATTTAAAACAACTACAAAACTTATTTTGTCTGCTACCTTAATGCTAAACAAAATGCCATAAAAGGGTGAACGAAGAGCATCTATGTGCCAGTGTTATCAAAACCAAATATCTTGTTTTGTCTATAAAAGGTGCTCGTAATATCTTCCTGCCGTTTTCCTGAAACCTCTCACTTCTGCTTTTGGCAAGCTACAGCATGCGCTCAAGGCACATCACTCAAACAGCCTGCTTAGGTTTTTTTTCCTAAGATGTGCCAACTCCGCACCTCTGCTTACCTTTTGGCTTTGACATGCTTCATGAATCAACCAATACCTTTGCAAGGCTGTCAACTTCTGTGCCAATGTGTGCCTCTACTAGTCTCTCTGTTGCAACTAGCCGTGGACATTTTAATTTTACATTTACTAAACGTTTGAATACACATATCCAGACGCAATGAATGTGTGTTTTGAATACACATATCCAACATTTGACATTTTCTACATGTAGATTGGGAAAAGGTAAACGGGCATTAAATTACTGTGTAAAAATCCATTGTACTGGGTAATTAGTAATCTGAGGATTGGACGCACATCACATGGGCAGACGGCATATTGAGAAGGAGGAGGGACGTTCACGCACACTCGGAAACACACACTTCCCATTTAGGCGCACTTTTTTTAATGGACTACTTCAACTGAAGACAACTTTTTACCTTTTTAATTCGATAAAAAAAATGACACACGTTTACAGTCAGCGGTCCGTGGTTGTCCTGTCTCTACTGGGGATTCTATCGGCCATTATGTCGGTTTTGTCGGTCATTCTTATCTTCCAACTGCAGCCCCAACACACGGCCATAAAGGAGTACGCTCCCTCGGTCGTACCTCCTAACGTTCGGGCCTTCCTTTTGCCGGTGTCGACTGTGCTCTCGGCTCTGTCGCTCACCCTTAACCTGAGCTCGGTGGTGGTCTGTCTCCTACATGGCTACTTTTCCACCGAGGTGTGTCGAGGAGAACTGGACACCGAAAGGTAATAGTTGTATAAAATCACGGGTGAAATACAGACTACTGTACGTCTCACAGCATTGGACATTTCCAAAAAAAAGTAGTTCCAGTCTGGTTTAACAAACCGCGTCACTTTAATGGTGTACCACACCTGTGACCGCATGATAGTCAATTAATATACTGTATTCATACGCGCGCTTAGTCGTTTGGGGTCCTGCAAAGAATTTGATATCACCATCGAGCGAAAGGTGTGGATTAGAGAAAACATTCTAATTTCCTGAGCAAGATATTGACTTTACAATCCTTGAGATTTTTTAGCAAATGAATAATCTCCACACGTCATCAATATTTAATATAATTTACCATTTCACCTGCATTAAGACTCATCACCGTGTGTGAATTAAGGAGTTAGTAAGTCACATACAGTATGTGTGTCATTAATCTTCAATTAAACTGTTTTGATCCTACTCAAGGACAGCATTGCATTTTAATCAAGGCCAACATTCATAAATTGTAATTGAGCAAAATTCAAAGCTGTGAATGAAGGTTCACACTATCCTACAAAGCCATGCCCTCTTTGTTCCTGCCTCTCAATTCTAATAAACCCGTTATAACAGTCACCTTTTCATTCTACAGTCACAGCACGGCCTCTTGCTCGCCCTTTCCTACGTCGGCTTACAAATCCAGTGCCCCCTTCCTCTGGAACGTGTGAAACAGTCTGAATACTAATGAGCTTCTAAATTTGTTGACACATACTGCAGTATGTGAATGTATAGTATTGTCTCCACAGAGCAGACTGGTTCCTGTTGGACAGCCGAGCAGTACGACATGTGGCCATCGGATTGTTCTGCCTTGGAGTTTCGGTCTATTTGGCAGGTATAAACAAAGGGTGGGAATCTCGCACATTTATAGTCACCATATTTTGCAGAGAGTATCCCAGTATCATGATACCACGTCTCGTGCGATAAACGATAAATCAGAAAAAAATATCGACTAGAAGTAAGGCAGCTTCCTAATTCAAAATGAATATTTGAAGTGTCAAGACTGTGGCAAAATTGGTATTTTATGCTTGCTTGCGAAGTGATAGCGAAACAATATTGCTACGTGATGCATTATAAGGGTAATGCAAGCGATAATGGAAGACTACCTGTACATCAAACAGGACTCCGGACCGCACCTCAAATTTGAATTTTGTGAAGTTGTCAGACTATATGCTGAGAAGGGAGCAAGTCAAAATGTTGAGTAAATTAAGAACTAATTCAAGTGGGTAAATAAACAGTCTTTCATATTAATTCCTGGTCAATTTGCTTTTATTTTAGCATAAGCCTCACATACTGAGACCAAGACATTTATGTACTGTATATGTGTAATACACGATAAATTGCTTGTTTGACAAAAACAACATGGAAGAGGACCTTGAAAAAAAATAAGCAAATATTAAAGCGCACTATTAATTGATTTACTTTTTTTAACCGAGTACTGATACATTTCAACAGTGCACCAACACTGTGCCGTAGTGCTAATGACACATTGCTGCAAGTGATATTTGATGCTGATGTTTTGATACCATACAGCAAGCGGTAATAGTACATTACAATATCAATATTGTGTCGCACTGATGTGTGCATCAAACTGTGATCGAAAAACAACAACAACAAGAGCAGGGGATGTCCTTTCCAACTAATGTGCAAAATGTCGGCAGGGAAGTCAACAGCAGAGCGAGCAAAGAGCACTGTTGTTCTTGTCCCACGAGCTCAAGAGAACAATGCACTCTTTGAGCGGCGTCCATGACTTAAGTGTTTTTTTTTAAAGCCGAACCTGGCAGCACTGGTCTACTCTGTTCCACTGAGCAGCTTGTGCTTGGAGGGGCAGGGCTCGAGGGTGAAGGGGATTAGGACCTTTCCCACCGCACTTCAATCAAGCACCACAAAATGACTAAATGCAGGGAAGGGTTATCACATTCCAGAGCTGCGCTTCTCTCCGGCATCCCTTGGCATAACATGATCCACCGTCCTTTTTCTGCAGATAAAATAAGACAAAAAAAAAGTGTAAGGAACTTCAATTTCACCCTTATGTTTCAGGTCCAACTGTCCAAATGGATATGAACATTTAGCATCACGTAAAACAATCCATTTACCAGTAATCCATTGGCTCCAAAGAAAACCAACTATGGGTATTATACTACACTAAATAGAAAAGATTTTCTTTTCAGTGATACAAACAAAAATGCCATTTATTTATTCCACCCCCTCTCCAAAAAAAAAAAAAAAAAACCCCTGCCAAATATTTGTATTACGCTGTTTAACGGGGATTTTGAGTTCCAGTCCATGCTCTAATTATTCATTTTCTGAACACATTCTCTTACAGCTTACGGTTTGGAAATTTCTGTAAATTTAGCCTGGGTTGTTCGTTGAATTTTTGTCACATATACACTTCTGGTGGAATTTTTCACAATCAAATTATCTCTTTTATTTTGAATGAAATATTAATCACTTTGAAATGATATTAACCCTTTCATGTACACCGTAACCTGATAACATGATAAGCTGTCCACTATAGTCACCGCCGTCCCCTGTTTTGGGAGCTTAGTTTGGATTATATTTACGGTTTAAACTACTAATATAGGAAACAATTACTCATGTTTTTGCACGATTAATCACAAAGTCATTTAAGTAACTACCCTCATGTCTTTCAGCTATGTCTATTTTTATGCTGCTCATATTTGAGGCGGAGACGGGAATTGCCAGCGCCTCCGTCCTGGCCTCCGGCATCTTGATCCTTCTGGTAGTGGTGATCCATTCTCTTGTCAAGGTTTCCCAAGTGGCTAAACGCGGCCGAGAAGACCACCTCGAAACTCTCTTTCGCAACGAGCACAGAAGCAGCAACAACAGTCCCGTGTCTTGGCCCTGTGAGCTAAAAATTGGTGTGGACAAACTGCGGGTGCCCCGCAGACCGTCCCACCTCCAGCATCACATGTCGTTCACACCTTCCAGCAGCCCCAGACATCAGCAGCGGCACCACCCGCAGGAGGAGTACCCCCCTGTTGGAGAAGAGTCGCGCGGTCACTCTGGCAATGTGGACAGCTACAGCGGAGGCGGCAGCTGTCCTCGCTCACACAGGAGCTTATCTTCAGACTCGGTTTTGCTAAAGGCTAAACCCTGGAATGGCGTCAACAACGAGATGAGGAGCGTCCTGGCACGCAAGTCCGGGATTTCGGCCAAAGACTCGACCCTTGTGTGACAAAAGGCTGATGAAGAGGAGGATTTCAATAAGTCAGCATGGACATACTACTGATATGTAATAGCTTCAATGATTCCAGGCCATCTGGAAACTGAGCAAAAAAAAATCCACATTTTTGACTCTATAAATTGTGATAATCTACTCTGTAAATTGTTTTAAACAACAATACAATGATCAACCACCTCATGTGCTATGAGAAATTATTTGATGTGCCACAGGAAATTATTCAATTCACTTAATTTTAATTTCTGAAATTTATTTACTGCAAATATGTTTTTGTTTGTGCGTCTATGACAGCAACGTATAGTGACAGACAGAATAAATAACTGCTCTTCCTCTAAATGGTGGATTGGAACAATTAACCTGTGTATAACCATTGCCATTCACACAACAGAAAAATATATTTGTCATCAAATAAACAGGCCCAAATTTGACACAATAATCGTGTATTTGTCAGTAAATTATGATGAGTTTGTCATAATTTCAGTATATTGCTGCGTCGGGCGAAATTCTTCTCCCTCCAAAATCATCGTTTCTCAGGAGACCCCTGTTGTACTTGTGTGTCATTAGGTACTGACCTTGGACATAGCTCTGTCATGAGGAGGACGAAGTGGATGAGGCATGTGAAGCAGCAACAAGGGGACTGGGAGAATGGTTGGCATCATGCAAAGTTAACATAGGTGGGGGGCAGGGCAGACACAAACAAACAAAAAAAACTCAGGAAAATGCCATCCAAAAAAAAGAACAAATGATTGGGTGATAATTTCAAAAAGACATAATGGTTACAGGTACATCGCCATGCATCATTGTTTTCTTACCTGCGTCCTTGAGAGCTGCTGATTTGCTCCTTCATGCTGATGGCTTGTCGCAGGAGGCTGTCAATGTTTTTGAAATACACGCTGCTGTTGGCCATGCTTCTTACGGCACTGTAGAAACCACAACAAAAGATCAGGAGAGGGGTCAAGAAGCATGGAGGAGAGCCACTAAGATGCATACATGTCTATCCATCATCATGACAAACCTGCATGCATATTCGACTGAGTAGATGGCTCCTTGACTTTGTTCCTCCCAGCTCTGCATATCTGTCTATGGGAGAAATGATGGCAAGTAAGACAGAAATATGGATCAATGTCAGTGGCACTAGTCATGATGCCGGGCCCTAACTTGTCACCTTGTGCATTACCCACTTAAGAGAAGAGACAGCTCCGGTAGTAAGTACAATTATCTTAGTTTGCACAGGGACATTAAAGTCACTGAAGTGAGAATTAATGTCTTTTACATTTTACACACCACAGAGACGTTGTTAACGACCCTGGCGAATTGACTCCCAACTATATAAAACCAGGCTTAAAAAATGAAGCTTCTCTCCACTTTTGAAAGCTGTGGGCATGTCCGATGAATGCATTGAAACCACACCATGCTTCACTATCGGTCATGACATATACAGTCTGGAAAAACGGATGCTACTTCATCTAACTTTTTTCTTATGTTGACAAATAATTGAAATATATATTAAAACATATATTCACTTCAACTGTCCACTGAGTATGACGCCTTATCTTACACCCGTACTCACGGCGGATAACGACACGCTCTAAAGTGGCCACGCTAGACCGAAACCATGGTCCACAAGCTGACTGTCAAATCAAATCAGACTTAACCACCCACCTCCACTACTCTGCCTTTCAGCCCCAAGACCTTTTTAGTACATTATTTGTCTCCAAGAGAGGGTCAAAACACTTGGAAAAAAATTCAATTGCAGTTTACGCCACAAAAACACAGTTACCGGTAAATTTGAAACCTCGGTGACATTGGCAATAAAGTTACTACAGAAAAGTCTAAAATTACAAATACAGCTCTTGTATGAGATCTGCGTTTGTTTCTAATTAAGTGTCTGGGGATCATTTAATTGTCGTTAAGTGTGTGTTGGGCTGGATTTATAAAGTACCTTATGCTGCACCAGCTCTGGCAGAGATCTCCGAACGTGCTCCTGCAGTCTGTACAGCGCCACGGACGGTTCGTTAGCCAGGACGTACATGCTCTCCGTGAACTTGTCACTCACTGTAGACAAAACAATAATAAATCATAAAATAAAGTCCGATGAATAACAGAAATTAAAATGGTAGGGCAACACTTGAAGTCAAATTACACTGACTCAGTGGCTAACTTCAGTTAGCCATCTCGCTAACCTCCATGTTAAACGAATAAAATATGTGACACTTACCTCGTCTGACTTTGAGTTGCATCTCTTGGTCATCCATGATAAAAGATGAAAATTAGATCCACATGTAAATAAATAAATACGGGAAAACGCGACTATTGACTTTCTGCTAGGCACTACTTCCGTGTTTTGAATGATGGTGTGCAACGCTTCAGAGCTCCGGATGGGAAATCAAAACACAAGCCCACCAAAAGCTGCCCTCGCAAAACATTAACGCTCACGAACACGGGATTTATTCAAGCCTACCATGATTTGATTTCACGTATTTCGATAATTAATGTTTCGTTTGATAATATTAAATGTATTTTGTGGCTCCTCGTCGACTGTCGCGACAGGTGAAATGAACCTACTTTCACTTCTGCCACAAGGAAGTTGGTGCAAATTAGGCACCCAAGAGTTAATGTTTTAAGACGACGACACCGTGACTGAATTTCTACTTTTAACACTTGTATGCACTTAACGTCTTCACTTTTCCTCGCAGCGGTGATAATGGATGCAGGAGGAGAGGAGGACCAAAATAATCACACATCAAGTGCAAAATCGTTTGAGCACAGAGGTGAGAGGAACAAAGCATATGTCTCACGGGATGTAGACTTCGTTTTAAAACAAATTCTTGAGTGCTTAATATACAGTACTTACAATTGATACAAATAGATATATTTCTTATCATTCTTTTTCTAAGAATGTGCTTATTATTGTGGCTGTAGTTTGCAATGAGTGGTGTTACTGATATTTCACCTCCCTCAAATGATTTACTTTGGGCAGAGATACACTCCGGAGCTGTTGCCAGTCAGTCGCAGGGCACATGTTGACAAACAATCATTCACAGTCGCATTAAAACCACTTGCATTGCGTGCCTGTTTTTGTAATTTAGAAAGAAAGAAAGAAAGAAAGAAAGAATCCAAGCAAGCAAGGGTTATGATAACATGCAAACTCCACCCAGGAAGGCCAGATTCGACATTTAAACCTTGAATCTCAGAACTCTGTGGCAGATATGCAAACCGCTTCTTCACAGTGTTATAAAGATAACTAGAATCATACTTGGTTCACTGGCTGCAATCATTGTCAAGGAGTTCAGAACATTCAGAGAGATTTTCCCATCACCCAAAACATTGAGTCCATTGTTAGTTTTCCACATACAATAGTTTTCGTCAAATGTCCCTCTCTTATTTTAGCATTAGCTATTTTTCAAAACTTTGTGCATGTGTTCCACATGAACGATTGTGTGTCTTTAGAGATTGCCGATGTGGACGAAGAGGGTCTCTTCAACCATTCAGACACACTCACCAACAGGCAACGTGGCAATGAAGTGAATGCACGCCCAGCGAACTTAGACTGTGAGTTTTTATGATCATTTAATTTATTTTTCTTTTCGTTAGTGCTTGACTGTATTAATGTATTTATTTATCTTTCCCATTATAAGCTCTGTCCATACATCAGCTGGCTGCCCAGGGTGAGGTTTTACAAGTGGCGGTGCGACTAAGTAAAGGTAATTTGGGCATTTGGGTGTGACATAATATGATTTGCATATTATCCGACAAAGGGGCTCTCAAACTGCGCTCCATGGAGTGTAGCTTTGGTTGTCCACAATATAATCTGCATGAATAAATAATGTAAAATCATTTTTATTATGACAATGCAATTTTTTTCCTCCAAAATGGCCAACTTTTGAATCGCTTCGGTAAAGTACAAACATGGGAGTTATGTTTAATTAGGATTATGTTGGTTTTTTTAGAAAAATGTCTGCCCTGTAAAGAGTCCTTGGAGTCATAATTTTTTTACTTAATTTATTACTTCCGGATTGTAATGTTTGCTTGTTTTGCAGACGTATCATTGCTGAGCAAACAGGACGAACGGGGCTTCACTCCTCTTATGTGGGCGTCGGCGTTTGGAGAGAAAACAGTGGTGGACTTGCTCTTGGAAAAGGTTGGAAGGCAGGAGGAAGAAGTCTTATCAGGGCAATCACTCACTGACGCTGTTTTGATTCATGTGCCAGGGCGCAGACCCCAAAATAGTTGCAAGGGACCGTGAAAGTGCGCTGACGCTAGCCAGTTCCGGAGGCTATGTGGACATCATCGAGGTTCTCCTCAGATGTGGGGTTGATGTCAACGCCTTTGACTGGGTACACTTGCGCAGGAGCTGCAAATTGTCACTGTTGGGCAGAAACCAAAAATGGCTAACTATAGTCTGAGAAATGTAAATGCTGCAGGAGCCGGGCGGCATTATGTCACCTCAAGATTTTATTTGTGGCATCATTCATGGCGCTAAGACCTTTGTAAAAAGAGTATGGGACAATGATGTAACCACAGGTCATCAAATTAACAATAGACCATGAGGTGATGTTGTTTTGAAGTTGGTGCAGAACGATATATCATAGCACTAAAAGATATGATACTACCTTGGACAATGTGGTGTTTGGCAACTCAACGAAGGTGGCTTTTTTTTCCCCTAAAACGTTTTTGAGATGTGAGGATTCCGCCCAACAGGGACGAAATCATTGTAAACAAAATATGAAAGTCATACTCGTGACACTAAATCATTGTAAACAAAATATGAAAGTCATACTCGTGACACTAAAGAGATCAATGCAGGGCATTTATTCACGCATTGAGACTATTTGTGTCAGAGAGCATCTGCTACCACGATCCATTTCAGTGAAACACTGAGGGAAAAAAAATTGCTTGCAGACTAAAATCTGATGTTTTGATTGCAGAATGGAGGGACTCCGCTTCTGTATGCTGTTCGAGGAAACCATGTTAAATGTGTTGAGGCGCTCTTGGGTACATTCATTTACTGTACATTGTATGCATATACGACGGATGTCCGATTGCTATACGAATTGATCATTGTTTTTTCGTAGCCAAAGGAGCGGACATAACCACAGAGTCTGATTCTGGCTACAGTGCAATGGCCTTGGCTGTTGCCCTGGGATACAAAAAAAGTAATTATCATCTTTCAACGAGACAGCCTTGAACGCTATCCATACAGTATTTCCTTTTTTTTCTCTGTGTTGTAGTTCAGAAGGTGTTGGAGGACCATATTCTCAGACTCTACAAGCCAGCATGCCGATAAATTACACTGACACTGAGGAAGTGCATTTTTGTTTTTTTTTTATTTCATTTTTATGTAATGCAGTATCACAAATAATATTTACCAACTGTGCAGGAAGATAGTTTATCTATAGACCATCAACACTGAACGTAAACAAGATGTAATAAATGTATTTTTTTATAGTGTGCTGACAGAATCATCATTCATTTTTACAAGGTGGCATTTGACTAAAATTCCATTGATTGACTCTGGCTGGAAAATGTTGATCAGTTTTCCAAAGTACAATTTAATTTATTTTTTGATTCAACACTACATCTGTGATGTAATTTTCAAGTCAACATCAATGGCAGTAGCAAAATGGCTAGCCCCTGAGATGGATAAAAACGGGTGGGATTTTTTTTTTAGTTTAATTCCTATTCTACAAACACAACATTAATCATAATACTGGTGGGGGGGGGGGCATAGAATGTATTATTGTACAGAACATTTCTGAACTGTTGTCGTGGTCTTCTGAGATGTGAATCATCAGCACATATGCCCATTGCAATGTCCATCCAAAAGCCGCATTCCAATCGATTCATATGGTGGCAGACAAAGACACTCCGATGTATTTCTCTCATATTCAGAGTATGGGTCATAAGGATTTCTCCCCCAGGATGTCCAAAGTATAAACAATAATTCTCCCAAAAAAGTCTGTGCTCTTCTCAAATGTTATTTTTACTCTGTCCACAGCGGCCGCCTCCTGTATGGGAAAGCAGTGGGTGTGTAGTTAAGGCAGTCGTTAGGTTTCAGTCATGAAAATATCACTGGCGATGACAAAAACACTCAGTAACAATATTACTGGGCACTTAATAACTGTGCGTAATAGGCTGGCAACTAGTCCAGGATGTAACAAGTTACCACCGCCGACCCCCCCCCCCCGGCCAAATATGTTCTATTTATTTATTTTTAAGTAAACTAAAATACTTTAATATGACACAGACAAAAATAATGAAGGATATCTGAAGAGAGTTGTTGTCCTCAGGGTAAAAATGACTGATCACAGTGAAATCTCCATCTCCTGAACAACCTGCAGGGATAAACAGGAAAGAGAATCTCGATACATGCCGAGTCAAAGGTTGGTACTGTTTACACTTAACATTTATTAAAAATAACATTTTTACAGGCTCCATAAATAAATTGTGGCAAATTATTTCATGAACAAAAATTTGATTCTAAAGCAGATTTTGATCGATTCAGGATAGGGAGGAAGGAAAAAAGGTAGAAAAGTAGTTAGGGTAAGGAAGGATGCAAGAACAAAAAGTGGGTCTGAAGAGAGAAAGGTGAAAATGCAGAGAGGAAGGTAGAGGGAAGGGAAGAAGAAAGCAGGTCTAAGGTGAGGAGGTAACGAAAGAAAGGAGGGAATGAAGGAAGGCAGAAAAGTCAGAAATAAATTGGTGTGAGAGAAATGGGGAACGAAAGGAGGTTAGTCAGGCTCGGGGAAAAGCATGGCAGGAGAGTATGTTTCAGCAAGAAGGTGGAAGTCAGGAAATGTATAAAGAGAAACCAGAGTCAGGGTTCCCAGATAGGGGTTCAAAGCAGTTTTTGTGTTGCCAAATTAAAGCAAACTCATGAATAAAAAAAAAAAACATGTGAAAGATGTAGGGAGGGCGGCGGGTTGGGTAGTGCAGAAACGAAGGTATATAAAGAAAAGATGCTCGAGGAACAACAAAAAATAAAGTACATATACTGTAGTGCCTACTTTATATACATATTAAATAAACCTAAAATTATGAACATGTCGCTATTTTTTTCTCCTAGAACTTTAATTATCCTCAGACGAGGATAGTTCTAGCATGTTTTTCCCCCTCTACCTCCCTTGTGGTTTCCTTTCTGAACTCTGACAGTAAATTTCCCCAGCGTGGGACAAATAAAGGATATCTTAATTACTTGTACCTTCCAGCCTGCATGTTTTGGCGGAAAAGCCTCCCTGGAACTGAACTTTTAACTCGGACACGTTAACCGACTGGGGGAAATCCAAAATCAACCACTGACAGTCACCCTAGACAAAATACAAACATTCATCAACACGCCTGTAATGACCGATAAACACATAAGGACCGACATCGATCATCAGGTTGCTCGAATAACTTGCCTGGTCTGAGTTCCAGCATGTCTCCTCGTTGCTGTCAAACATGAACTTCTTCCCAAACTGCTTCACATCTCTGTTTAGGACTGAGCTCACCCTGCAAAATAGCCTAGTTTCACGTTTCTTTCCCCATCTTCATACTTTTCAAATACGTACGTGTGTTTTTCCTTTCCTACCTGTATTGTGTATCGCCGCATATCAAAGAATCGCCCATGTTGATTGTGGCACATTCTATCGTCAAGTAGTTCAGTGTCGCGCTATTTTTTACGACAGTCATCGTCGCTTGCCGTTACAACTAGCTGCCGCTAGATGGGTGTCAGGTCCCGCCATAAAAACAATTCTGGAAAAACCTTGTGAATATTGTAGTTTGATAAGTAAAAGGTTTAACGGTAGAATTTTAAGGAAGCGATTTTTTGGTCCTCTCCTGAAAGACGGTGGAAAATATGAAGCAAAATGGCATCGATAAGCTAAGTCGTAAAACGTTTGGGAATGAACAACAGTGGGAACTGGAAGTAATGAAGCATGGGACACTGTGTTACTGTGAAGAATTTGAAAGTACGAGTACTTTAGTATTTAATTGTTTGCCGACTTTTACTCGCTACATTTGAAAACTATATTTAACCTTTCTATTCCTTTGTCAAAATAGGCTCATTGGATGGCTGGTCTTCAAAGACTGATGTGAGTGATTGTTTTTGTCTTATGTCATATTTCGTGAAGCACGTGTTGCTTTTTATTAGAAAAGTCTGTTTTCTAATTAGTTATTAGAAAAATCTATTTTCTAATAAAAAACAGTTTTTATATAGCACTTTTCAAAAGTGCTATATAAAAACTGTTTCATTGACTGAAAATGCCTGGTTTTCTGTCATACCAATATGGCTGCTCACAGCAGGCTGTAATGCAGGTTCTTATGTCAAGTAGTCGCACATGCAGTTTGATTTAGAGCAGCACTAATGTCTTTAGTGCTATGTGTGCGCGCGAGGGTGCTGGCTTACTTATTGAGCGCTGCCTCATGATGAGCTCGCATTAATGCATTCTAGTGGCTCTGCTGGCTCAGGTCTGCGTGTGTGTTTCACGGCGAGGACCATTAATAGTTCCAAGATGAACTTGTATGTGCAGTCCTCTCAATAAAATCATTTCTTCTTTTTTATTTTTAATGCCCCATAAAACGGAAAATCATGACCCCTGTAGGTTGCCAAGCAACCGTTTCAACAGCAACAAAAAGCCCTGTTGATGTGAGAATGAAATCAGGTATTATATATCAGCCAGAGTTGTACAAGTGCCGGAGGGTGTTCTTTTGTTGTTGTTTTCAAATTTAAAGTGAGAATAGCAGCTGTAAGTATTTTTGACTGGCAATAACATAAACTCTCTTTGGCCTCTTTTTCCATATAATTGCGATCTTATTGTGAGCTTTATTTACTGTTTACCCCTTATACGCCTGCTTCTTAATTGACACATTGGAATGAATTCACAAAAGTGCATATCCATTTTCCAGAGTCAACTCCTTGACATTATCTGGCGACAAGTGTTCAAATATCTTCCATCCTTTTTCATTCATTCATTTTCCGAATCGCTTTATCCTCATAAGGGTCGCGGGAGCACATACCGGCCGTCTTTGACATTAGGCGGGGGACACCCTGAACTGGTTGCCAGCCAATCGCAGGGCACACAGAGACGAACAACCATCCGCACTCACACTCACACCTAGGGACAATTTCGAGTATTCAATCAGCCTGCCATGTATATTTTTTGGAACGTGGGAGTAAACTGGAGTACCCGAAGAAAAACCACACAGACGCGGGAGAACATGCAAACTCCACAAAGGATGGCCGGAGCCAGGATCGAATTCACAACCTCTGCACTGTGAGGTTGACGCGCTAACCACTGGCCCACCGGACCGTCCTATTCAAATATCTGTTGTATCAAACATAAGTTGCACTTTGGACTTGGTATCTGATACTACCTCCATGTTCTTCAGTTTTTATTTCTCTTTTCTGTGTTCTGATACAAATAAGGGTTACAACATTGACACAGCAATTTATTTCGCCAACATTTCTGTGAGACAACAAGCCCCTTTTTCAATTGCGTGTAAAAGCCACATTTTCACACCATGTTACGACGTGACTGTTCTGTATAAATAGCACAGGTGGACAATTTCGACACGGTCATTTTCTGTCTTCAGAGGTAGTTCCAAAACCCCCTTTACACTGCCTGTAGAAGCCTCCATCCCCCACCTTTTTTTCCATCTTGCGCTTCTATATAAACGGCATGCAGGTAGAATGTCAGAATGATTGCTGCGAAAAAGATCACGAAACCAAAGTAGCTGTGATCTTTAATACATGACTGAATGTCAAAACACTGCACTCAAATCAGGGTGAATTTCCATGGCAAGCGTAATTAGCAAGCATGAAAATGCTCCATGGGATTACAGGACTGTGCTTTCTGTCTTTGGCCATCGGAAATATCCTTCACTATCTGATAGATTAGAATCTGCTTTGTCCCGAATTGATTGTTGAGATTGAAACGATGGCAGACAATTCAACCGATGCTGTTGTTCTGTTTGAAGAGATTTCTACGACTAGTTTGTGTGACAATTTATGAACAGAATTAGTTTGAATTGGGTGTGTTTGTGTGTGTGTGTGTGTGTGTTGGGGGAGATTAATCTGTCTCTCATGGTCAATGTTTCTGCAAACAGATGCTCACTGATATCGCTTTTTTCACCCACACAAATTTCTCTTCGTTTTTCCTTCCCCCAAGAGGCGTGAAAAAAAATCTGTTACACTGTGCTTGGCTCTGGAAAGAAGTAAGAGGCATCCGAGTGTTAAGTTGCGACCTTGCAGCGCAACATTTAGCTTACTGATTATTGGACATAATTAGATTCGAGCCTTGTCTGGATGACCTTTCTGCTGCTGCGTTGTGAACAAAAAAGTTTGGGGGGTTACAACAGCTGATTATAGTGGCACCTTGATTATGGAAAGCCACAAAGGTGGGATGGCGTTTTTTGAAGTTCTTCCTTTACGGGATGGCGATTCTGAAACTATTTCGTTGTGATTATTAGTTTTACAGATACGATTGATTGGATTACAGTATTGCTAGCGGCGGATATGCATTCTCTGTAACTATTTAACATGTTTTTATGTCAGCTACACGCTTTCATGATCACGTGCCATTATGAATGTTTGAGAAGAGCAATCGTGGATTGCCGGTGAGGGGTGTGGCTTTGGTCAGAGATTTGAAGGGGCGGAATTAGTGAAGTGAGAGTCCATCCAAACCTTGCTAGTAGTTTTAAATTAAGCAACCGCTGTCATAAGTAGCATGTACCTTGCGCGCGCACAAACACACACAACATTTTGATTCCAGCAATGTTGTTTTAAAAAAAGTAGTATGATGGAGCGAAAAAAAGACGTTTAATTTCAGGATTGCTGTTTGGAACACATCTTTGCATATTTAAATTGGATTTAAGCAATCTGTCTAATGATTAGGCACGAGCTCAGCTGCCTAAAGACACAGATGGCATCTGCTCGAAAGTGGATGTGGGAGAATTAGAAGGACATCATGCATCCCGATGGTTGTAAACATGCCAATTGTCGAGTGGGAAAAGCAGGAAATGGGGAGAGAAAAAAAAAGTGAAGCACATCTGCCAAACGGCTGCAGAAATTAACATGGAATTGTGTGTCCCTCTCTTTCTCTCTCGGCTCCGTGTTGAAATTTTCCGCTCCAGTTTGAGCGAGGTTCTTTAATTAAATCATTAAAAAGCAGCGCGTTTGCACAATATGCACCGCTGCATTCATTACAAAGCGCGATCGCTTGTAATTTATTCACTCACCATGAGGGAGGGATTTGATTGTCTGGGAGCTCACTTTCTTCTCGCCTTGTAAACGGTGGCGAGGGATGCCACCATGGCGTTAAACCACCGACACTCACGGAATTCTTTTTCTGGAAGGGTACTTTTTTTGGTTGCAGCATGACTGAACTCAAGGTCCTTCGAAGGCATGCATGTGTAAGACTGGAGTGGAGGAACTTGACATAAGACCGCTAAAAGTATTTGGGATACATTTCAGTTTTCTTTTCGTCTTTTACAATTTGACTTACCATTACTTTCTGCCAATTTATGACTGTACATGTTTATATGTTCAAGAAACAATAACCCCCCAAAAGGTTTTAAAATGTATGAATTTAAAGAACAGAAGCAGAGGTTGGAGTAAGTCACATACTGAATGTGCAGGTCAATTGTTAGTCCAAAACATTTACCTTAAGTTTCAAACAAGTACAATGTTAAAACATCATATATCAAGCAAGTCGAGTTGCGTCCCGACTGGCGTTTGCTCAACGAACATTTTTTTCGTCGTCGACAGTTGAGTCAGAGTCGATGATGTCACAGATTTAGTTTTTTTTTTGGGGTGGGGGGTTCGAGCTGCAGGTCATGTTCTTCTGGATATAATGGAGAAAAATCCAGTAACAATAATCTGTATGGTCAAACAAAAGTACGTCATTAACAACCATATTAAATTAGCCGTCGTTACAATATCCATGTGCAGCAGGCAGATGTTGAGTATATTAGTGTCTAACTGGTGAACATTTAGCAGCTAAAGAGGCAGATGTTTCCCTCCAGAGTTTGTTGTGATCAAGATAGAAGTAAAACAACATGGATTGGATTTTTCACTTCAAGGGCTCTATTTTCGAAGAAAGCGCATGCGCACTCAGGCATTAAATCAATGGTGCCTCTTAATTTTTCGTGCGTTCAAATCACCCAATTTAGCCGCGGTACAACAATGGACTAGGCGATGGTGGGCGGGTCAGAGTTGGAAATGTCAGCGGTACACCCAATATAAGCAAAAAAATAAACATTCAACCATGAAATTGCATCTATATAAGCCAGGGGTGTCCAAACTTTTTGCCAAGGGGGCCAGATTTTATGTGGTAAAATGTCGGGGGGCCGACCTTGGCTGACATTCTTTACATTGAACAACAATATTGTTCAGCAAATTTTAGTAAGCCAGTCTGTTTCACATTTCCATTTTTATTTTAATTTCAACAATCTTAAGAATTTCTTTTGGTTCATTTGAAACAGGTATATCACATGCAACTGCTTATTCACTTGACTTTTTCTTAAACAGAAGTCTCCTGAGTGCAAATTGATTGATTTGAAACATAAAATGTATCACCATGACTTTTCAATAGTCACAAAACCTTTGACTCGAACAACAGGGAAATGAACAAGCAATACACATATCCACAACTGCAAGGACCATTTGAAATATGACATATCAGTCAATATAAACACGGAGTGATGTCTTGTTAACTCGTGAGTGATGCCCTCTAGTGTCTAAATGCTATTACTCATTTAGTGAATGCTATTACTCATTTAGCCACTAGAGGGAAGCAGTACTCTATGAAACATCACTCAGCAGTCTACGAGACCTCAGTCAATGCAATACGTGTTCCATTGCGCCCAACCTGCGGGCCAGACGGCACTGATTTTATGACAGGGGCCGAGGGCCGGATGAAATTCGACCGCGGGCCGGACTTTGGACACGCCTGATATAAGCCCTATAAATCTAGTTGTTTTGGTGTCATATTTCAAACTAATTCGTTATCAAACACAAACATCTTGGGCGAAGATTTGTATCACAAGATTTCCAGATGGAAGCTTTGAGTTGGAGTGACACAACGCAAACAGAGACAAGACAACTTTCAGAATCACCTCCGCTTTGAACTAATTGAATGACATCAAGGGTTGCACGATTCATTTCCACCCCATGTAATCTGACATGCTTTGAGTCTGCTGCAATTAAAACGAGAACAGCGTTTTTTTTTCTTCTCCCAATGGCTTTTTTGTTGGCTTGCCCCTCGCGTCGACAGACAGCATGCCCGGGGGCTGATCGGGTCAAGTCGCACTAACAGCTGTGTGGATGTACTTGTGTGTCAGGTTGGTTGTTTTCTACACAAGCATTCTTGATGTACTGCACACTGGTGTGTTGAGCTCCCGTCAGATGGGCTGCCTCTTTAATCTGTGTCGACAGCTTTGTAATTGGACCGCTTCTTGAAGGCTGGGATGTGCACCTGATAGCACAGCCTTCAGGAGAAAGTGGGGCTGGGCGGAGGATGCATCTGGAGAAGCAGCTTTAGCCCTTTAAGTACAGTTCTTCACCTGTAAAAACCTAAACTGTGGAAAGACGGGACGGCATCACACCAAACGCTGGCAGAAATGCCACCGTTCCTGCATTCTGTGTAAAAATGCATACAGCAGCCATACGTCTGGATATACCGGTGTCAGACGGAGCTTCACTTGATGCCGCTGCCCTGGTTTCTGAACACTTGTCCCGAGCTTACAAGGCCGACTGCTGTTCACATTCACCGCCATCTTATTTACGTACTCTCTGGCCCCCACAGATTTGAGACTTGGTCGTTTTTCTGGCTGGTTATTTCGCTGCTTGACAGAGCGTTATAGTCCGCCAACAGCAGTAGATGGATGAATGCTATTTCCAATAAGTTAACGCTTTCATGCACTATGTAACCTGATCACATGATAAGCTGCCCACTGTAGTAACCGCTGTCCCAGAAAGGGCTTATTGGCTACTGGTGAGACGAGATGCCAAAAACGTGAAATAGTGAAGTCTATTTCATCAACTAGTCGACTAGTCGACTACCTGACACATGAGGAAAAGAAAAGGGAAAATGCAAGCTTTTACAGTGGGTGTGAAAAGGGCTGTTCTTCCTACGCTTCATTTTTTAAAGGTAACAAACAATAACAGGGCTCCAGCCTTCCCCTAAGCGGTGGCATTCTGCTCCCAAAATTTGAGAAAATGCAAGTTAACCCTTTCATACACCCAGTAACCTGATAACGTGATGCTGTATGCTGTCCACTGTAGTAACGCACTGTCCCAGAAAGGGTACATTTTTCACCCTTTGTGTTGAAAGCAATTTTCCCTGTCTGACAGGTATTAAATATATCACACCAGACACCATTGCTGACGTCATCTAATTAATATGATAGCAAGTACATGTAAAAGGACACATTATTATGTATTTGCTGGGTTCTGAGTAAAAGGCAACAGTGGATAAAGTTCAGCTCTTCTGTCAAAATCTCGATGCCATACAGGCTGACGGGGTTGACCCAATGCCCGTACCCCTCCCCTGAATCAGGGTACCGGTATATATTGACTGGCTGTCTGATTGACAGCCGTAACAGATTTCTGGATTTTCCATTTCAATCATATTTCGCTTTCATTTCGTCCTCATTGTGCAGCTCACCACCGTTATATGGTCTTCTGATGCAGCCCCCGCCCCCCCTCCCCATTTCCCCCTACCACCTTTGAGAACACCGCACAGGAGATGAACTCCAGCAGCAGACAGGTGCCGCGCCACTCGGAATGACAATTTGCCTTTTGGAGATCAGCCTGGGGCTTCATTGTATTCTCTGGGATTGCGTTCGCCCAACAGACAGTGGACAAACCCCCACGTGCACCCTTAGCCTGCCTCATGTCAACCGTTTCATGTTAAAGCTAGCGCTTCAAAAAGGAAGGAGGTTCAAGAGACCACAAATGATTTCATATGAGCGCCGCATGATGATCAGCTAAATGAAAGACAGATACATACCAAAACCATACTATACCATCCAGTGCTTTACTACATTTTACCATATTGCACCAAACGATACCAGTGAATGTGCTTATACTGGTATGATATATCGTCATTGTAATATAATTGCCACAAATCTTTTAAAATGGTGACAGTAACGATGAAATGGATGGCTGATTTCCTTTGAAAATATATTGCTCAAATTTGTTTCGTCATCGTAACCAAACCTTTTTCACTAATTTCCCCAAATGGGGCGGGTGTGGAGGGTATTAAAATTAAAATAAGCCTTTCATTTATTCTTACTGTCATCTTACAGACTTAACCGAGTCCTCTCATGGTTGGCAAAGGAATCCAACAAAAGGAGTCAGATGAGATAAGAAGATAAGACAAAGCCCGGGGAAGGCTGACAGCCCCCCCCCCCAAAAAAAAGAAAAGAAAAAAAAGAGTAGGTCACAAGGGATTTGGTTTGGGGAAGAAGAGGGTGAAAGGCAAAGAGATGGACAAAGTTGGCAGAGACAAATCCGCAATTCATGCGGGACCACCACTGTTCTTTGTAGTCCAGTACAGTGGGGGGATATGCATGCGCATGTATGCATCTGCCGCCTTGTTAACTCCAGACAACCTCACGGCAGTTTGTGTCAAATCAACATTGTTTTAATCGCACACGCACTCGAGGCCGCTCTTCACAGCGTGTTTCACTCCATTGAGCAGATATTGGGGGGGCGGGCAGGGCGGAAAACGGCCTGGCGTGATGGGTTTGCTCCGCCGCGTTAAAATGAGCCAAAGAACATGTTGTTTATGCGCCAATGCTTTTTATCCTTCCTGCCTCATTTCAGTACACGGATGCTACATTTGTAGCTTTCAGAAGCAGGGAATATAGCAGGTTCGGCAATTGAAAAATCCCTTCTGCGAGTCAAAAGGGAAACCTGGTTTCTAGCTAGCTTTCATGAGGAGATTTTAAGTAGAGACAAAAATCTCACCAAGGTTGGAAGTTATTCACTTGAAAAGAAGTCTATCACTATGAATAGACTGTGGGGCTGTCAGGTGCTTTTTTTTCCTCGGAGCCAATTAATCAGCGAAAGGTGGCACAGGGTGGGGATAAAGGCTCATTAGAGCGGTCCCGCTCGCTGTCATTACCATACATTTACACAACCTGGCAGGCGCCGCACTGTAAAGTTTGCCAGAAGTCCATTAGTCTTACAGCACAGCGAGAATAACCCTCTTTTCTGGCAGGAAAATGTGTCCGTAGGCATCCCCCCCTTGTCTCATTTATTACTTTCAAGAGGTAGTGAGGGATCTCGTTGCTAACGCTCGGAATTTAATGCTGAGATTTGACATGAGACAGCAGCAATGTGGAGGTTTTTTCTTGTTTTTTTTTTAACTATACTGTATGTTCCAAGTACAGTAACAGGAAATGTGATGTAAATTGTCAATCAATCACCCAAGCAATCAATCAAGCGACCACTCCGGCAAATGAAATCATGTATTGAACCAGGTGAGTAACACTGAGATTAAATCCTCGTTCCAAGCGATGGCAATTCCAGGTCCTTTTGTAGCTCATTCCAGGCTGAAGCACCAGCAAAGCTAAATTCCCTTTTGCCGACAGACATTCAGTTCGAAGTGCA
Organism: Hippocampus zosterae; assembly: GCF_025434085.1. Classification (NCBI taxonomy): domain Eukaryota; kingdom Metazoa; phylum Chordata; class Actinopteri; order Syngnathiformes; family Syngnathidae; genus Hippocampus; species Hippocampus zosterae. The sequence continues at coordinate 18,298,337 of NC_067458.1, read as the reverse complement.
CGGTTGGTTCTTCTGGATGCACAAAAAATATGCTTAAGTAAGAGGCTACCAGCCCAATGTGCAAGAGAGAGAGAGAGACATTACGTGAATCTCCGTGTGGGAAGTGATGGGCAATTTGCAGTTGCACAAAGAGTGCAATGATCCACTCGATTGCTGCATTTGTCTCACAGAGCATGAGGCAGAATTTGACAGAACATTCAAGTCTCCAGGATACTGATCAGGTAGCCTTGAGGTGCAGCAATGACTCGACAAATAGTCAATTATCAAACTAGTCAATTGAAAATCTAATTTGGGAATTGGAATTTTATCTTAACTGTCTGGTGCAGTTGGATTCCCCATCAGTGAAGGTGTCAGTGTGAGTGTGAATACTTGTCTGTCTGTTGCTATGTGCCCTGTGATTGGCTGCTGACCAGTCCAGGGTGCAGCCCGCCTTTTCGCCCAAAGTCAGCTGGGATCGGCTTCACCTCCCTGTAACCCTGAACAGAATAAGCGGTATAGATCATGGGTGAATCGATGTTTGGCAGAGAAATGTAGAAATAACTTTCACTTCATCTATCTCCTCAGTTGGGCATTGCATCATCACGTTATTTATTTTTTCTCTCCCCACCGCCCCTCTTCTTAGTTTCAGTCTGTGTTCCTATTCGGCACCTGTTAAATGGTCCATGGCTGGCAGAAATAGCAGTTTGTTTTCATTTTACCTGTTTGGGAACTTATTTGAAGAGAACATGAGAAAATCATATTCCGCCAGTAGATATGGCCACCATTGCGACAATGATATATTACTTGGGCGGCGAACACTCCCGTGCAACTTCGGCGGTAATTGAGTTTGGAGGAAAGCACCTGCACACTGGAAGAAACGTTTGGAGAGGACAAGAGAGCAATGCACATTAAAGCAAAAAAAAACAACTATGGCTTATTCAGTTCAATGCTGTTTGAGGTAACGGTGTTTGACTTGAGGAGCGAGGCCAGAGGTTCCTCTGAGTATTAGACATGGTGAAATCAAGCCGGGTGCTCTTATATCAGCTTTAAACTTTACAGTCTTGTCCACAAGTACCAGAAAAACAGTTGAATGTCCTCTGAGTATTCAGTATAAAGTTTAGAAAGTAGAAGGACGGTCTCTTTTGTTGTCAAATCCTCTTGTAACTTCAAAAGATGGGTTATTTAATGAAAGTTACACACACAGTCCCTTTTAGGATATAAAACATCTACTTTCACAAAGGCAATTGCAGAACACGTTTGGTAAAGTAAAACCTCTCCTTCCTCATGAGCACTTTGAAACAGTTATTCATGCCTTTGTCACATCTTGGCTGGATTACTGTAATGCACTTTACTTTGGAGTCAGCCAATCCTCCATTATGCGTCACCAGTTGGTCCAAAATTCTGCTGCTTGCCTCTTGACTGGTAGGCACATAACTCCTACTCTGACATCCCTTTACTGGCTCCCTAAACATGTTAGTGTTCTTTTGAAGATCTTAGTATTTGTTTTCAAATCTTTAAATGGCATCTCTCCACCTTACCTCTCTGAGCTCTTCCGCCCGACACACCTGACACTATTAGCGGTACCAAGAACTAAGCGGAAGCTCACAGGGGATCGAGCCTTTTCCATTGCTGGTCCCTCTCTTTGAAATGACCTCCCACTGGAGGTCCGGCAAGCCCCATCACTGGTCATCTTTAAAGCTCGTCTCAAAACTAAAAGATGATTCTTCAATCTCGGGTCACACTGTGCATGACAACCCTTGCATCCGTCGCTGAAGTTTGGATGTAAACAAACAACTTCGCTTTCCATAAGGAACATGCATGGAGGATGTTTGCGATAGATGGAGTCAATACGTGGCGTCAAGACGTCTTCATCTCTGTGAATGGACATGACCCCGGTGGGAATTGCGATTTGGGTGGTTTTCAAATGTACTTGCGCTGAGTCAGAGGTTGGAATTTTCCAGCATCCCCAATTGCCTGGAACATAGCATCATTGGAAGTATTATGAATAATTCCCTTCATTACGCAAAGCAGAAAATTAGTAGCTTCCCATCATGCTTTGTTACATTTACTTTGACTAGTTTATTGATGATATTGGAAGAAGCTGCGGAACTAGAGAAAAAAAAATCCCCAAAGAAAGTACAAAGCTCCTTGAGACTCTTCTTTCCCCTGCGAGTCCTGACATTTATTCTCCAATGACATCATTAGAGTGGGAAAAGCTGGAGGCGACCATATGGACAACACGGCTGTTCGGCTCGCTCCATAATTTAAATAAACCACTTGATGTGTTGACAAAGATGAGTGTATGTACTAGACACAATTCTAAAGCCATGAAACATGACGAACGCACACTTGAAAATACATTGACTTTTGAATAACGGTGTCTAGAAGACACATCAAGGCCCAAAGAACGATGGATGCTTCCATCATAACACGTAATACATTATTTCTTTGAAGACGTTTAGACATCCGAGAACCCATTCGCTCTAGTTGCCCAAAAGCAGCTCATTTGAACATCTGAATTCATCACAGCCGAGGCATGAGGGAGATTTATCTCTCTCTCCATGAAAACACAGTAAATGTGTCATAGCACGTGCCCACAGTCAAGGTATGGTTTATGGTTTTTCAAGGACATTTAATGGTTCATCATGTCATGGACTTCTGAAGTTACTGAAACAGTTGGAAACTTAGAGGCCTATTTTTGGAGACAGGCGGGCGCATCTTCATTTTCATGCTGGGGACAGTCTAGTTTACTGTGCTTGGGACTGCGTGGTGCACTGCTGGATGATAACTTCCCATCACCTTCAAGTGGAGAGCTTCTTGCAGTTCTTTCGAGTGTAAATGCACTTTGCGATCCTTCCCACAAAGGCGCACATCGGCGCAAACTCTTTCTTCGATTTGTGCTAGACTAGCAAAATACCAAAAGAAAGAAAACTCCATCCATGCGCACTAGTAGATTGCGATTTATGCCAGACCGGCGCTAGGTACGAAAACAGGGCACTTAGCGTCCATTCTAGCTCAAATGCGTCTTGCAAAGGATCAAATAAATGAAGGCAAATAAAACAATTGGCTTCTGTGGAATTTAAATCCTCTTTCATACAGAGACGTTTTGGGGTTCTCCTTAAAAAGTGATGATTTTCAAGCTACAAGGATTCTGTCACTCGTCATATCGATAAGATATTGGTGAGGCCTGCTACGGGAGTGATGGATGACAAGGTGAAGGTGAGACTGCATGAAAGATGGGCTGGGAGCCCCTTCTTGTTTGCTTACACTGCTGGACTGGTTGACAGGTGAGGTCAGGCGGGAGTCTCCGCAGAGGATGATGTTTGCAGATGATGTTGTAATCTCCCGTGAGAGTTTGGAGTTGGTGGAAGAGGACATAGACAGGTGGAGGGAAGTCGTCGCAGGACAGAATTCACGTGTGCGTGAATGAACGTGAGACTGGTGAAATGGTGAGATGACAAGAAGCAAAATAACAGATGGTGCTGGAGTTGGAGTACTGGGGATCAATTGTTCAGAACAATGAGGTGCGGAAGAGAGGTGAGCAAGAGAGTACCGGCAGGATGAAGCTTGTGGAGGCGTGACAGAAGAGCACCAGCTAATGTGAAAGGAGAAGGTTTTGGAGACGTAAATGGATTTCAACGGAAGAACAGGACAAAGTGGTCGGGGGGAAGAAGTTTCCGCTTCCTTGCTTAAGCTGCTGCCTGGCGACTCTAAAATGAATAACCCTCCCAAAAAAATTCTCAAATAGGCAACATTTAGATTCGTATAGCATGTGATGGTGGTAGTTTAATTGGCATTAAGATTATGAGTAGGGATTCTTGAAAACACGTCTACCTTGTAAATGGTCCCTGAACCCAAAAGGTTTGGTACCAATGTGCCAAACAGAAAATACGACGGCGATCCCAACTCTTGAGGCTTCCCAATACTGGTATCCGTTTGTGTAAACTGTTTGTCTGTATGATAAAGCCCAAGCTAGAAATGACGTGCCACATTCTTTTTGTGGGCTATTCGCTTTTCCTTGTGGCTGACTGAGCGAGGTGTCAGACAGATCACAATAGGGGGCGGGGGGAAGTGTGTGTGTGTGTGTGTGATCCAGCTCAGCTGCCATCACCAACAGAGTCAGAACTAGAATGGAGTGAGCTCATTTTCAGTAGAGAAGGAGGAGGAAGGTGTTGGAATGGGATTGGTTGTAACAGACGGCTTCTGTTCTGTTTCATCGGCGTCATCCATCAAAGTCCCATTTCTGCCTCCCGCAGTGCATTAAGTGCATTAATGCCTGCTGTGGACATCCATAATGCCTCCTTCTGTCATCACTTTGCTGCCCTCGTCCCGGCACTTGCGCCATTATTTTACTGCAAGACACACAGAATGCTGTTTCTCAATAAATGAAGAGTGGGTGTGGATAGAGGCAGTAGTGCTTGTTGGTGGTATGTTGACAGCATCACTAATCTCTTTTACCTACACGGCTCAACATACTGGCGCTCCCTTGAATTATCGCTTTGACATTGAAAAAAGTGGAGCACAAACAGTCAAGTGATGCTGGTTGACTTCCACATTGTTCTGAGCTCAAACCTTTTTTTTCCTATTTTCTGTAGGAAAGTACTGTAAGTGATTGGTCACAATTCATGAGAACTTCATTACCAGCTCAGATTAACAGACACACCCCTTAACGTTAGTATTATCCTTTCGCTGCAGCAGCCCCATTTCTTGTTGCCCTCAGTCTCCCCCCCATCGCAATTAGCCTCCCTACGTGGTTGAGAGCGAATACAGGAGACCCTCATTTTCCTCCAGTGTTGTATTTTGCTTGCGTGATGTGTTCAAGGGTTTTTTCTAAGTTACTCGGGTATTAGTATGTACCAAATATAAAATCAACCAAGTGGAGCAGTATACAATGACTGATGAATGTGCAAAAGACATACAGTTTATCTAAAGTAAAAGTGAGCTTTGTTTTATACTCCACATATGTTTTGCTTGTATCGTTACGTTTGGCGCTGCACCATAACATATCTTTGCCAGAATTATAAATCTTTTTTTTTTCCAAAATATATCACATTAACTCTAAAAGCATGTATAAGTCACATTACTACAGGCCATCTTCGAAACCATAACATCTCATTCCCTAATTTCCCCATCATCTGTCGTCCCCCCCCCCCCCCCCCCGTCATTTTCATGCACTTCCTAAATGAGATGCTTGCTCAACACCGCGCAGTTAATCCATCAATGGCTAATTAGTTATCATCGTTTCCCTCGGAAGTGGGCGGAGGAGCATGGCACAGGACGATAAGCCAATATTTGCTCAAAATACATGTTCTTACGAATTATGATGACAAATTAGCATAAAATAAGTCACCAAAATGTGATATTATGGCACTATCTGGACAGTGATGACAGTATTATTGGGATATACGGATTAACTGGTGGAGTTGAGACTTTGTGCCCAGAAAGCTGTGACGTAAAGTAAACTAGACTTTAGAACAGGTGAAACCAGGTCTAAGTCGTGGTGCTGGGAATGTAATGCAATTTTCGTGTCACAGGCAGGCAGAGCCCCGCTGATATGCTAAGTGGATGCCTTCGTATTTCATTCATAAATATGACATCGGCGTGCAGCGAACCCTCTGAATTATTATTAATCAATTCATTGAATGCATTTTTATCATGATCAGGGGTTGATAATAAAAGCATTTCCTCTTCTTGCAAGGTGACTTACTGCTATTAAGACTAATTAACATTTCAGTGCGTTAACGAGAGCAGAGGAACACTTTGGCCACGGAGATTTTAACATGTTAATTGATTCAGGGGAAAACACGGCTTAATGTGTTTGACGTTATCGGTGCAGCGGGTGTGATTTTATTTCATCACACTGCTTGGTCGGTATCCAAGGCAGACGGGAAAGGGACGAAGCGTTTGGGTTGCCAGGAAAAACACATGCCAGTGATGGTCCAAAACATTGCAATGGAATGTTGCAGAGGAACTGGCAAAAATTACGATATTTTCCTCATCATGAGCTGTTTCTGCTAAATCTGTTCAAACAAAAATTGTAATGTACTTGATGGATAGTCTTACGTTTGAAGTGACGACGTGCTTGGCCCAGAGATGCCGCCAAAGACTTGTCTAAGTTGTAAAGTAGCACGGTAATTAGGTGACAAGGAAGTGTTTTGAAGTGTTACTTCTCAACTGAGAGTTTAGTAGTGAGTGACTCAAGCAAGTTCGGACTGGTAGTTGATTTGGAAATGATTCTAAAAGGTGGACAGGTCAAGTCAGTCCATTTCATCAGCTGTATTGTAGCTTTGATTCGAAGCAGGTTATGTTCGCCAAATCTCATCGGAATAAAATTGGATGTTCCAGCTCCCCTTTTGTCTTTTTTGTTAGGGAGACAAGCCACAATGCATTATGCCTATTATTTAGTTTGAAAAGAGAGATTAAAAGAAAAAAAGAAAAACGCACAATGGACTCTTTGCTGCAAAAGCCTTTTGTCCACACTCCTGCTTGTATTGCGCTTGTACTCGAGTTGGAAACATCAATAAACATAACGCCACTGTGCCTCCGTTAGAGAGCCTTAAACTGGGGTTCTGCGTTTATTAGAGAAACATCGAATCCCCTCTCCGTCTATAGCCCCCCCAACAGCCTTTTAGCTCCTCCTCAGCTTCATTCATTATAGATCACTTGCCCCCACCTGCACGCCATCATTAAATCCTCATTTTTAGCCGGGATGGGACCCTTTGTCCCCTCAGAGGCCCAAGTCCTCCTCCGGGCCGTACAAAATTGATGACAAAATGGGATTCAACAAATTCTTATTATTATTTATTTGGAACATTTATGGCTTAGAAGTTTTCAGAACCGTTCCTCTAAGATTTTACTTGTCCTTTGACTATCATGGTCTGCCAGATAAGTCGTCCAAGAAAGTTGACACCACATTTTGTGATTTTTTTTTATTATTCAATGATACCTCTACTTACGAAATTGTGTTCTGGAATAAATTACTTAACGAGAACATTTTGTAAGCAGAGACACGTTTTCCATCTAAATGCCTTAATCCGTTCCAAGCTCCTCCAAAATTCAGACATAAATGTTTTCTAAAGCATAAAAATACATCCAAATATGTAGCAAATACATGTTACAATTAGATTATTGCACAATTAATGAGAGTTGTGCTTATGCATAAAACAAAGAATAGAGTAAAGAATAAAAAATGATGGTCATTTAACTTTTAACTGTGTCCTTGTCATTTTTGCCCTCTTTAGTTCATGTTCTTTCTCAGAAGTGGTTTTATAAAGAACTGATCCAAAGACGCTTGCTTTTGTCAGCTTTTAACAATCCCTCAAAAATGTCTAAAGCAAACATCAGCAGAGTGAGCGATCGCTCGACTGGTGAACACACTTTCTGGGTGATTAATATTTACGTTAAAAATGGAAAAAAAAAATACAATAACATTTGATAACTTGATTGTGTGGGGAGTTTTTGTATCATTGTCGCTTCCTCACCTCTATTGAGATTTTCGTTGCTATACCTTTAGCATTCTCCATAATTCCTTTCCTCCTGCCTTTGTGCACCTCCCTCTTGCCCTCTACTTCCTTTGCCCCCCACAACCCCTATACACCCCCCACACTCTACATTCAGGTAATCTCGCCTTCAATCAGGCGGTGGATGACAAATGACCGAGTGTGTTTTGCTGATTGCCTTTTAGTGCTTGCGTCTGTCGTATGCAGGTCACTCAGCTGTGAAGTCCCCATCAGCGCTTCTAACCTCAAAAACCTCCAACCGCATTATTTTTATTTAACCACCTCCCTCGAGCGCACATACTCCTTTTGCGGTCCCTTCGCTGTGTTTCTAACCACCAGCCAATTTTATCAAACATGGCTGCCACTATCCAAGAGAGCATCCCTTCCCTGCCCTTATGCCCAATTAGCCCACTCAACCCGCACCTTCGGGGGTACAGTCTCGCAATGACAATTACACTGATGTTGACTTGTAATCCACTTTAATTGATTCGAATGACATGTCTTTGCAAACCGGGTTTTATCGCTCCCTTCTTTCAAGGTTGACTTGATTTTACCGCTCTTTAATTGTCCTTGTTGGTGCTCGGCAGGCAAGCCATGTGGAGTCATAAGCTCATCTCTCATCTGTCCGTGCTGTTTCCATTGTGGCCGCGTTTCGATGGATAAGCAAGTTCTCATATGCGGTGAAGGAAAGACGACTCTGTTTGATTCGTTGTTTTCGTGATGATCCTCTGGCTTATGAATGGTATTTGACGTCTGCCACGTTTCCGCCAAAAGATCAACCGGAACTTTTCCTGAAATTTTCTGATTTTCCGAAGTTGCATCAGTGTGGCTAATTCCACAACATTTCCTGCAGACTGAAGATTGTTGCGTTTGATATCTGGAGAGATCAACGTTTGAGATTTTCCTGTATTGACATTTGAATCAGAGGGAGAGCATTAACCCTTTCAGGGACAGCGGTTACTTCAGTGAACAGCTTATCATGTGATCAGGTTACAGGGTGCATGAAATAGTTTTCAGATGGAAAAGTATCAGAATATATAATTGCACATCCTAATTGCCTGTGACCCACTGATGGTGTGCGGCTATTGTTGTCCTCTGGCTGTAATTGTTGCTCATGTGTTGTGAGTTTCAGAGAGTGTAAGAGTGGCGAGGAAAGCAATTAGCCGACCTGTTCAAATACTTCTGGAAGGGAGTTTACGTTCAGCTCTGCAGAGCCGGCCGGGCCAAAGGATTTAAGACCTCTCAAAAAGTAGCCCTCCACTGGTGAGGTCTTTCTTTGATTTCTGATTAATTACCCTGCAATTAAATTTTTAAAAATCCCACAGTCCAAGCACACAAGATTAAAAAAAAAGTCAAGTTAGAGCGGAAAATCTTTCCAGTGGAAATGCACAATTAATTACTGTAAACGACTTAGATGAATAAACGGCTCGTTGCCCCCCCGCTCCCCCGGCCCCCAGAAAAAAAATAAATAACAGGTCGCTTTTTAAATTCAGGAGTGTAGCTAACAAATATTTTTAGGCTTGATACTCTGGCAATTATCAATTAAGAAATTAATTGTATTTTTTTAAAAAGTTGGCATTATTAAACAAAATGATGTGCAGGTGAGGTGCAGGGATTATTTTCGTTCTGAATGGGGTACTGTACCGTCTGTGACTTGGGTGTGCACGGCTTTAAAAGCGGGGCCTAGGCAGGATAAGTGGCTGAGAGTGTAGTTTTTATTCACTTTTAACCTGCTAACCCGTTGGGCAGACTGCGCGAGTGACTCGATGCGAGTCAGCAACACGTGTTTATACGTGTTTCCATGTTTGTTTCCTATTTGTTCAGTGAAGTGATTGAATGCGCACGTTGATCACTTGCAGGGTCATTACAATTGTTATTAGCGATGGTTTTGCACATCTTTATGGGCAGAGTAGTCGTTGATTACAATGATTTATGGATCACACTTTCTTATCTGCAATGATGCACCATATTCATTTGACAAATGATACAAGCGTTGTCATCTTATTGTTCATTCAAGATGTTTCCGGGGTGTTTACCAGGAATATGTCTGGGTAGATGCCTGTTGTTGTCTGATCTAGAGGCGGATTTATTTTCCGCCTTCGGGATGTTGTCTCTGCGCAAACAAAGCCGCCATCTCAAACGGCTGTAACTCGGAGTATAACTTTATACCCCCACCCTTCAAAATAAAACCTCTCATGGGCAAACATGAGTAATTATTTCAGTGGGATTCAGGGGTGGCTGGACAGTGTTTTTAATAAGACATTTTCCCTGGGATTAATTCCCCTTTGTGTTTGTCTAATTAAGTCATGCAGAAAATGTAATAAACTCCAGCCAAAGGACGCTTCCATGCAATGCGTGGGGTTTAAAAATCTCCAGCCGCTACATCAAATATGCATTTAAGAGCGTGATGTAGCAACTACACAAAATAAACACAACGAGCTGGGTTGTCATGGGCTCAATAGAGACTCCTTTTTAAAATGTTGGGATTACTTTCAGCATTTCCTCCATTGTTTGGTGTTTCGGGTCATTTCGAGAAGAGCGGCCACATAAAAACGAAGCTTTAAAACATAGCTTTGTGGTCTTAACATTGAAGATTAAATGGTACAAAATGATCTTGGCTAAATGTATTTAAATTTGTATGATTTTTTTTTTCATCGTCCTCCTTCCACTTTTTCAGTGACCAATTATTTGGGCTCACTCAGTCAGCACCACGGACAGCTCTCGATGCTTGACTAACCGCCACCATGTTGAAGCGAGCGTTAGCAACGTCCCCAATGAGAGCGTTTTGTTAACAAAAGAAATATCGCAATAAAAGCAAAATCGCCTTGAAGGGAGAGAAACACAAACCACCCCCTGCCTGCTTTGCCTGCATGCATGCACGCGTGCCCTCCTGGGGGATCATTATACTTTCGACGCTCCAAAGCGACTCCTTGTTCTGTATGTATGACAACGCCGTTTCTGCCAGATCTTTTAACTGTAGTGCTCTCTCCATTTTAACGAGAAACAAGTCTGTTCATATTTTAGTGAGGGTCTGCACGTTCATTGGAAATAAAAAATACTCCTACTATTACTGATAAAAATAATAGCGACTTTGTTTATTTAGCACCTACAATGACACGTTTTCAAAGTGATCTGACAGAACAGGATAGGACCGAATAAGGCACAATCACTAGCATAAAAAACCCAGACAAACATGTAACTGTACTCACTTTTGTTGCCAGCAGTATGGACGTTAGATGGAAAGTTAGCAATATTTTAAAGGAAGATCACTTTTTGTCATACAGTATTTGTTTAAAAACAAAAAGTTATTATGACTTGACAAGTAGTTTATGATAAATATTAAATGTGAAAACAATCTCTGGTTGTTTTTCCATTGGAGCGGTGTCAATTTTTTTAATATATCAAATTAAAGGGGAGAATGGGGTTAGGATGGCAGAGTTTTTGTTATTGTCTAGTCAAAATGAATTTTTAATATGTTTAATATGACAGGAAGTGTTTTTTGGATGCACAAACTCTTTCTTTACGTGCTGTTTAATTTTGTTGTTACTGTACGTATTCTATGGCAAGTGCAACAATGTTAAGTGCTGAGTGTTTTATTTTAATTCAAAATCAAAAATATTCGTTGGTGTTTTTTGTGTGGCTGCAACAAATTAATGGTTTTTGCATTCATTTTAATAGGAAAAACTGATTTCAGATGCAGGCGTTTTGCATTGCGAGTGTGGCAATGGAACAAATTAAACTCCTGAGTCGAGGCACCACCGCACGTAAATTACAGCAGGCAAACAAATTGCATTAGTACAAGACATAAAGAAACTGGAAGAATTGTCCAAATTGTATGATTCGAGCTTTCATGCAGTAACTTGTAATCTATAACCCCCTCCTCCCCTTTTCTTGTAAGAACCCCTACGCCGCCCCATCTCCTCAGCCTGCTCCTCCTCTTCCTGCTGCCGCTAACACTCATTAGAATACTGCAGCTCGCTCTTTTGTTCAGTTGCGCTCAGCTGCCGGAGAGGTGAGCACCGCTCCGGAGCTCCTCATCTCCACCGTCCACTCACTCACTCTTCCTCCTTTTCTCCTCCTCCTCCTCCAGGAGTCACGCACGGATGCCGCTCCTCTTTCACGGATAAAGACCAACAGCGAGTGTGCCTGTGTTTTCTTTTCCACACACGTTTTTATTGACTTTTTTTTTTATGCCCTGTGGCTCACTACCACTTGCATCACATCCTACGGCTCTGGGAAGGCTGCGCGAGCATCGCACTGCATTCCTCTGGACCGGACCTCACCTCTGCCGGAAGGTGAGTTTGCCTCTAATGCTGAGAGATTTTCAAACATGCTGACTTTTGGCTGCACTTGGAGATTTGGAAAGAAAAATATATATATATACAGTAGAGGATGCGCCTGATGATATATTGTACAATAATTGGGTGAAGATCATTTATTCTTGTTATTCTGCACCAATTATTTTTTCTGATTATTATGACACTTTTTAGTTTATCTAAAACTTCAACATTCCAAGACCCAAACGGCACATTTCTCCACTTATTTCGTGATCTAACTTTAACTGTGCAGCTCATTCAAGACATGGTGGAAGGTCACTTTTCACATTTTCAGAAACAAAATTCCCCAAAACTAAAACAGATTTTGTGATGATCACTATTGTGACAATTTTTCCGTCCACATTTCTCTCATTCAAACCATTCCAACGTCAATACCCAGCTCGTTCATATGTCTGTATTTTTATTTATTTATTAGGTCTTCCCCAGTTCTCAATATTGAAATTGAATGAAAACCCCCCACCGAGAATGAAAGGAACTATTTTCCAAAGTGATCTCCTGCTTTCATATTCCTCTCCTTATTCAATTATTCAAATCAGTCCAACTTCGAAATGTTGAGCTCATTCACCTCACATTTGGTAGTCGCATTTGCAACATTCCCATTTTTCAGTGTTTCACCTTTTACCAACTTTTATCTCCACATTTCTTGGCTTATCCGAAGCATCCCAACTTCAAAATGTCTTCAAAATAAGTACTTCAATACGGGGCAGCCATGATGTGACATCATCACTGCCCTCACCGATTTTACTGATTCTCATTATCGTATTTTTCCACTGTTCATATTTTGCAGTTCCCTCAATTCTACAGCATTTCCGTTCAGCGTCATGAACTTTTCAATAGTAATTGCGATTGATTTGTTTCATTTTGGTTGTCTGTACATGAACCAGTCGTAGGTGCGATGTGCTTTATAATGTTCCTTGGTATTATTTGACTGGTTAGAGGAGCTCTTTGGAATCAAGTTGTTGGGGCGCATTATCACTCTGTCACTTAGACGTGAGACGTGTATTCCTTTCACACTCCGCATTGAGGGATTATACGGTGTGATATTGTCTGTGTAACTTTCATATATATTTTTTTCAATTAATTTCAACAAAGAAAATGAACACCAACCGTTTGGTAGATAGCATAAAGTAAAACAACTCAACTTTTGAAGGTGCCTGAAAGAGACTTGGTGACAGAATGTAAAGCTGTTTGCTCTTAGCAACATTGATCATGCATTGCTGAATTGTGTGCTGAATTGAAAAGTGAGGTATTTTGTGCTTGCGGTTAGCATGTTTTGCTCACAGTTCTGAGGTTCAAGGTTCAAATCTCAGCTCAAGTCCCTCAGGTGTGGAGCTGAGTCTGCATGCTTACGTGTGTTTTATAAGGTGCTTCCTCCCACCTTCTGAAAACATGAATGCTGGGTTCATTGAGGTGTAAATGTGAGAGTGAATGTCTGTGCCTCTCATTGGTTGGCGACCAGTCAAGGGCGCATGCCGCTTCTCGCCTAAATTCAACTTGATTGGCTCCATCTCACTCACACACCCTGAAAAAGACGAACCTTCCAAAACGTTGTCATGTTGACTCTCTGATCGCATTGTTTCTTTGTGTACTACAGATGCACAGAGGGATCGAAATCTAATTTCTGGTCCTGCGGTTATTGTCACGGGGGTTACATTTTGTTTTCCACAACATCACAAACCCATAAAAATTATCACACAGCTGTTTAATTTTCACTCTGCCTGTTTCAGTATCACTATAACATGCCCCAAGTGTCCTCAACTCAGTCATCATTAAACATAGCAGAATACTCTAACTCTGTGGTCTTATTGTAAGTAGAACAAAGATTTACACACACACTCGAACAATGGTAAGTTTCTTCAAATGTATTTCCAATCAATCAATCAATCAATCAATCAATCAATCAACCAATCAATCAATCAATCAATCAATCAATCAATCAATCAATCAATCAATCAATCAATCAATCAAGCGATCAATCACTCAACCAATCAAACAATCAAAATTTACATTCATAATTTATATCGCACTTTTCATCTCAAAAATGAGATGACTCATATAAGTGCCTTATATGAGTTAAAAACAACCACCACCATTACCAGCCCACAAGAGACCCCCCCTTCCACACACACACACACACACAAAGCTTACAAAAAAATAGAAATTACCTTTTTAAATTTTCATTTCTATTTAAAAAAAATACTATCCACAATAAGTTATTTTATCAAACAATGGTCATGTTTCATCTTTTTTTTTTAATAATATAAATATTGAACATTTTTACCTGTTTGTTTGCTACCGAAGACGAATTCCTTCCTTCTTCCTGGGTTGTGACGTTTTTAAATGTACCTGCCCGGTGTCCTTCTTCATGACCAAAGCCTGTATCTTCAGATCAGCTGGCTCATTGCTCAGGACTTCATTTGAATTGTGTCCGCTTGAGCGGCCATGTGCGGGGCCTTTGTGTGACAATGACCCATTGCTATCATTGCCTCCTGCTTCTTCGGCCCTCATGCATATTTTAGTTGGTCGCGCTACAATTCATGTTGCGGATCACAAGCTCTGTTCTTTATGTCATTGTTTTCCTGAGATTTGTTCCTTTGTGTCATCCGGTCGCCAACACTTTCGATATTTTCCGGATGAGTAATCGCCGATTTTGGTGTCATTGTGACACCCCAAGAGGACTTGTTCTTCTTTCCTTTCCGTCCTCTTCTTGAGTCTGTCTAGCATTGTGATCTACTCTTCTCTCGAGGTTGCGGCTGTCACCTTTTTCTTCAATGTTGCCACGTTCTGCCTGGCTGAGCGAAGCGTAATCCGGACACAGACAAGGGGGGGGATTCGATTTTACACTTAAGTCACAGGTAAGCACGTGAGTGGAAATTTAAGAGATTTTTCTTTCAAATCTGCAATGGGAAAGTGCGAATAGAACAATTTTTACCAAAGCCGAAGCTAAAGTAAGTAAGTAAAGTTTGCTGAAATCCAACAAAGGAGGCCACTCTGTGTCATTGTGGAGCTGTTTTCATTATGGAAGACCTCGCACAAGATATCTTGGTGTTACAATGGCTATTTTGGGTAATAAATGGCCAAGGTCCCAATACATCAAGTGGAACAAGAGCAACAACAAGCAACCATTGATTAGACTGCATTATGAATTTTCACAGCATATCTGAACACCTAAGATGTTCATGTTGTATTTAAATATCTGACAATTCAGTGACATTATCTTTTGGTGGATTGCCATACAAACACAATGCAATCTTTCTTAACAGAACACCTTTCTACCATCAAATAAGTCACAGACAGATTTTGTCACATCAAATCTAACAAGAAATCACAACAAATTGCGACCTGATTTGAAAAGATTTTCATGAACAGGTAAAAGTTATTTTTATTGAGTTTTTATCAATTAGGACAGTGACATTATCCCTGGTGGATGGCCACACATAGATAACGCAATAATACTGAGCGAAAAACTCAAAAGCTGACAGGCCCCCCCTTAAATTTCAACACATCATCAAACAAAGGGTGTTGTTTATGAAGTTTGCATTGTTTCTTATCATCAATCTGTAAATGACCATACAAACATAAGAAAAGCTTCCCATAATTAAAAGTATAAAATCCCAACCAAATTGCAACCCCGAAGATGTTCATGTTGAATTGAAATTCCTGATGAGGGGGTCCTGTGTTGAATGCCGTACAAATATCCCCCCCACTCATCACCTCGTGGCCATTTTATTGGTGTAATCAAAACGACGCTGTCTATCCATCCTCTTGATTGACAGCTCAGTGTCCAGCACCTCTCCCAGCAGAGGGAGACGAGTCTAACTGGCTCGGAGCGGCTTTAGCTCGTCCAATGGCGCAGTACACGCGTGGCTCGGGCCATATTGATCCCGCTGTCGCCAAAAGAGCCGAGTGAACGAGTGGTGCAGCTGAGCCAAATATCCTCCCCACCTCCATTCTTTACAGCATGTGAATATTCATCAAGCAAGCCCCCTCCATGCACACACACACACACACACACATTCGCACACGCCACCCCGAAAGCCACCCTATAAATGTATTATTCAAAGGAAGCATTTTGCCTATTAAATACTCTAAATAAATAATGACATCTGGTAACTGTTTTGTGTGCTGAATTAATGAAAGTCAAGCAGTGATTGGAGGGGCCAGACAACGGACAGGGGCTTGGTGTTGTACTTTGTATTCCTCTTCAGCTGTCCGGTATCCTGCTGCTGTTTTGTTATTTTTTTTCTTTGTTGGGGGCGCTATGCTCCTTTCTTGGTTTGCTTCGGCGACTGAACATGTTTTGAAGTAACTCCACAGGAGATGCAAACACTACTGAGCTGCTTAGTGCATGTTAATTATGACCGCTCTTTTTTTTTCTTGTCTTCCCATCCTGTGTGAAGCAATCTCACAAAAAAACCCTTTCACACACACTGTAACCTGATAACATGATAAGATGTCCACTGTAGTAACCGCTGTCCCTAAAAGGGTGAACTACCATAAGCAATATTATCTGACTACATTCATACAGTTGGGCTATGTATCATACTCATAGTTACTGTATGTCAGACTCACACAGATTATTTGGCTGAGTTAAAGGATATGTCCTAGGTTTAGCATGCAAGTTGGCATCCTCATAGATGGTCATAATTTTTTGCCATGTTAAGTTTTGCAAAAGTCTTTTGAAGTGCACTCGCCTATTTGCTGTTGTGCTGTTCACATCTTTTAAAAATCCACGTTCTAAACAAAAAACTATTTTGATCCATTTGGCGTGTATTAAATTGTTTGTCACTCCTGATCCAACCTTCCCATTTGTATTCTTATACCGAGTGACAGAAGAGAGTGAAAGCACCTGGCTTGTTGTGCATTTTAGTGTGCATGGATTTTTTTTTGTGCGATCATGACCTGTACAAGGGAGGCACATGGACATTGTTTACAAGCGATAAACTGATTTGGACCGGAGAAAACCAACGATTGGCCAACCAGGTGTGAACGCAGCCTTGGTGCCAAAAGCAATTATATGCAGGGAGGAAAAAATTATAGAGACTAGAAGAATATAATTTCTGTTGAAACCGTGCTCACGCTAAATCTCACATCGCATTGCATTTGCTTGCTTTATTCTTAATTGATTTCTGCTTTGTTGGACTTTCTGACTAATGAAAGCAGTATTTCCATGTTTAGGATCAGAGGTTAAAATTAAGTTATATAAATGTAAATTCAAAAGCCAAACCAGGCTTTTCATTAAGTGTGACGGCATACATCAACCTGTAATGCCACCTGGAATGAATCAAAGATTAAAAAAAAAAGAAGCTGTCTTTGTCTTTGTGTCTCCTTCACTGGCACCGAGAGACAGTCGAAGGAATTCTCCCATTAGGTCAATTAACTTGTCTGTCAAAGTCAGAAGCAAAGTGCTGACGCACATTCAATACATAGATGGCGGCCTTGAATAGGCTGTAAAACTTGATGTCTCACAGCTCAGTAACCTTAAGGTAGCCTCTGCTACCCTTAAACGGACATTACACAACCTTTGGTTTCAGAATTTCAACGACAACAATGCCACCCCCCCCCCCCCCCCCCACTGCGTTTGTAGGATGGCCGATGAAAAGCAGCAATGCACTCCGCAAACGTGATTGACTTGTGTCTCTATGCGGATCCACCGCAGGCATGCAACACGAAAGAAATGATTCATTTTGCATTGAAAAACGATTTGGGATGCAATTAGGCTTAAAGTTGGTGGGTTCACTCGAGGGCAAATTATGAATATTGTGGAATCTCCAATGTTTGAACCCACTCCCAATAATGGAAACAATAATAAAGTGGTACAAAGCCACTAATTGACATGTGCATTCGCCAACACACACTCAATCAGACAACTAATTTGTGAGCTCTGCGCAACCGTTATGAAACAAAGATAACACCAAACGCACAGTTAACTACTGACTCAACGAAGGAAGGAGACAAGCAAGACTTCTAAGGATATTTAGCCCTTTGTGGATGTGAGCCCACAAGTTTTGTGTGCCTTTTTGTTGAATGATTTGTCTTCATAGCTTTTGTCTTTAATTTATTGTTTTGTAATTTGTATTTAGATGTTCCATGTCTGTGTTTGTGACCAGTTCTCACGGGTTGCCAAGGAATAAACCCTGTGTTTTTATCAACTTCGTGTCGTGCTTCGTGCTACATCCTGAGGGAGCCACGTATGGATCAATATTCAGATTTCTTGGACGTAGTATATTAAATGTTGTCTAAAACGCTTTGTTACAGCTGCAGCGGTTGTGAGAGCTCTACATAAATAAAGCTGTATTGTGTTGTTTTGTATTCCCATTCGCGTAGCTTCACCTAGTGGATACATAGAGTAACTGCAGCCATTATTGTAGCTTCATTTCTGTGCGCTTTGTAATTTGGCCCTGTGTATGAAAACAGTTTTAAAGCATGCATTTCATTGAAGGTGCCCTTTATACTCCGAAGCGCCTTATGGTGCGGAAAATACGGTACTTTATAAAATAACACAACGAAAGGAATTGACATTAAGCCCAAAACTTTGAGGGCTCCTACCATCTTTCGTGCCTCTTTTATGAGGAACAGCAGTGAAATATGTTTTACAGCAAATTTGATTGCTTGTTGCTCTTGTTTTTTATCCAATATGCCAAACAGATCTCAAGATGGAGATTTGTAAGGCTGAAGGCCAGTTAAATGTCCTGCCAATAGAGCCAACTGCACTGGCAAATCTGCAGCCAAGTGGTGTGCAAGCGCAAAGTTGAGCTGCACCTGGTGTTACTTCGTTGAGGCTCCAAGTTATTCGGGCAGACTTTGTTTTTGCCTTTCATGGCATTCACAAGAAAATTGCATTTTGAAAGGCTTATTTCCATTCAAATGGCCTTTAAATAGTTTTGTCAATGCCAAGCAAGACGTGGAACCGCTTGCTTTCCAAATGAGGAAACACCCCCGCCGCCATTGACTCTGCTGAATACGAAGGTCACCTGTCCCGAAAAGGAAACATGAACAATGAGCATTCTTTTGGGAGAAAATTTACTTTCTGATCACAATTCGACTTCTGTTTTCCCCCAGCAATTTCCAAATGAACCGCAGGGATGGTTTACCACTTCTATAATTAACTGTCACAGTATAATGAAAGGAAATTCAGAAATGCAAAAGACAATTTTGTTCCCAAAAATCTGTTTGTGTCAGACTTTTTTTTTTTTTAACTTCCTTTTCGAGTTGAACCACATGGATGTCGTTCAGCTATAATTAGCGTCCTGGTAATTCTCAATTGGGGGTTTCTGGAGCCCTCAACAAGCTGTTGGGCCTCTTCAGTGATATTTGGCTCACAAAGCCGTTGCAAATGGGAAAATGGGAAGAATAATGATTGTATGGTGTTACAGGGGTTCAATGGTGTATGGCGGGAGTTCTCATCCAACATACCCAAATTTGTACGTCATTCGAAAAACACATACAGTGGTGTTTTGAGATATGAGTGACCCAACTTTTTTGAGTGATAACGGTCATTGATTTGTTATGTTGTGTATGTAAAACAACCACATTACCTTGCTTTAACACCCGCTAGCTTAATGCTAACGCAAAATGGACAAGTCCCTAGAAAGGCTAATGAATCAGGTCCAGGTGACAGTCTTATGTCTTTTATCAATAAATATTTAATCACTAGTGGTGCTGAAACACATGTAGCCAGACAAAACAATATACACAGACATATTTTTAACCTCTGAGAAAATGACTGTAACTGCAGTTTATTGAGTCACTTACAACAGTGCTCAAATTCGTCTTTGTTTGTGTCTGCATGACTGTATTATAATGCCCGTTAGCAAAGTTTCACTCACCACAAGGACCTTGCAATGATGATGCGTGAACTGTTTTATTCTTTACTTTCTATTTAATGATATTATTGCTCTTCCAAATGTTTTTATGAAGTACACTATTAAAGTGCTACTATCATTATTAAAATGACATAACCAAAGTAAGAGGGCTGGAATTGGCATTACCATTCATTTCAATGAAATGAATTGTAGCTGGCGTAAAGTGTTGCCATTTTTGACTGCGATTCTAGAAGCGAAAAATTGCCACTTGGGGTTTCCCTAACAAATCAAGCGATTTCCCGTGCATTTCAGTATATCATTTTATTACATTTAGTACCTTTCCAACATACCAAGCTTGTCTCTCAGTTGAGACGTATCACGTCAACAAACTTCCTTCCTTAACACTTATTCCTCCTGAGATGGGATTTTGGTGGTGTCTTTGGGTGCTTCAGAGCGAGTACAGAAAACACGAATTGGTGAAATCGGGAATAGCAAAGCGTGAATATGCAGGGGATTATCGTTGTCTCACTCATTAATGCACACAGCTAAAACCTTCCACCCTTTGCCGACAGAATCACTCTTCACCCCCCCCGCCCCCCACAGTATCCATATGTGAGCTCACATTGCTTCGAGATTGCTTAGTGTGATGGATTAATGCGAGCCAGGGAGAGCATACCCTGATGTGTGCGTCACTCTCCTTATGTGGCGTCTACAATAACGTCCCATCAGCTCAATGAAATGAGGTCTGCGGTTCAGTGATGGACTCCGCTGTCATCGTAGGGCTGGGACATCTGTCGCCTGCCCCCATGTGCTTTATTCCTTCATACTGTCTAGTAAAAAGCATGCAAAAGCAATCCTTCATGTCCCACATAGACAAACACACACATAACAAGGGGAAAGAGAAGGAACATTTGAGGCCCCGTCTTAATTTGGCCCCATCTTAGCGTGACCTTCATCGTTTTGACAGAGTGGCGTGAATTAGAGCGAGCCGCCAAAAAGATGAGCTGCTGCTCATTTTTCTCCTGCTCATGTCAATGCTACACGCTCAGCTGGCAGGAAGCTGGAGCTAGTGCACGCTAAAGATGAAGTGCGAGAAGACATGTGCGCTTCAATGTATTTACCTTCCCCAATGCCTGGACTTAAATTTTGTGCCTTTGTTTATTTTTTGGGGGGCTTCCTTGTTAACTAATATTCATATTATTGAACTTTACCAGGGCACCACAGTGGCAGTGTGGGGCTCGAGTCACATAACTTGTCTGAAGCCGGACTTGAGTCACCAATTTTAGGACTTGCAACTTCATTGGTTAAAACCTATGAAGGACTTGACTTTGATCTATACGACATGACTTTATAAGTCACACCGCTTACATTGAAAATCAGGCGTTTTCAATTTTACATAGGTGGTGTTTGTCTTTTCAAAGATAAGTTATTAGTTTTAGAGTGCAGAGGCCACCTTGGCAAACTTGTATCACGGAGGGAGCTCCAAAGATGATTCCATTTGGATTCAAGGAATATGTTTTTGATTCAATCAGGAAAATACAGTGGCAACATGCAGGGTTTGCCACTGTATTTTTGCTACGGGCAGTGACACTGTAACCGTTCCCCAGACCCTTCATGACGTCACTTTCATCTGAATAGCCGACAGATGTAGCTGATTTTTTCAAATGACGCGGCAGAACTTCACTGCTTACTCTCATTTCCTGGTTTTAAGAAAGCAAGCCAGTTAACCCCCGCCAAGTCACAAAAATACAGTACTGTATATACAGTACCCATATTGTGTTTTACAATAATACTTAACCATATTGACAATTTCACATGCATCTGTGGATGAAATGGCAAAGTCTGTGATCACATATCACCTCTGTCCAATCTCATCAGATCGGTTGTAATTTGTTGTGATGTTGTGATCATATTAGCCAAATGGGGACCATGTTGGATTTTAACAGCAGAGACACGGGCCAGTAATTTATGAATGAGGTTTAAAAAAAAACAATAAAATGTGGATTAAAAATTATGAAATAGTTTATTTTGAAAAACAAGGTGATAATTCAATGCTTCAATCCATTTTTAAATTTGCATTTGAAATGCATATAGTTGTAATTAGTTGACGAATTATCCAATGCATTAAGTGCCTGGACAGTCTTGATTATTTTACCCACATTTTGCCAAGTTTTGTTATTTACAATAATCAGTTCACTGATTGTTTAATGAGTTAAAACAATTATAAAAGCAAATAAATACATTTTAATGAATCAGCTGTAGGGAAAACCCCCCCAACAAATATTACAGGTCTCACCGCTTTCAGAATTCTTTTGTTGCTTTTGTGCCTTGCTGTAGTACAAAACAAATGTCGAAGAATGTAAAGACTACCTCCGCTATGCAATGGTTGTGTGAAGTACAGTACAGTAATTTACTATGCCCTGCTGTAAGGTCGAGTTACTATATGTTAACAGTTAAGCCACGTGTGCTTCAAGTGCTCCCAGAGGAAGTTGAGAAAGGGATGCTCCACGCTGTACTGCACTCAGTTTTTTTTAAAAGCTCCCTGGCGGTTTATTAGAGATGGAGGCAATCTCCTAACCACCTACCTTTTAGTTCACTGCTTTCGAAGGTATAGATTTAAAGCTTTACACACACTTATAATGCTGAGGCAGCAGCAGTGCAGCTGAAAGTGGATTTCATGTGGATAGTGGAGATTCTCAGTGGATCATTGATAGACTCAACTTCATTGTACCCAATTTGTAGGCCAAGAAACTGCATTTAGTAATTAGGTTTGGATTTGCGAAGTTTACCTGTTATGGCAAGAGGGAAAGGTATGATTATAATCAGCCAATCTGTCAATGACATCTTTTTTGGTGGTTATTAAGTAAGAATGTTCCCCCCTTTGCGTGTTTGGTGTTCTTCCAGGGTCAATCTTAGGGCCCATCCTTTTTCTGCTATACATGCTCCCTCTCAGCAAATTCTTATGTATCTCAAATGACTTGTATACAGATGACCTCCAATTTTATTTTTCTACACAGTAAATGAGATAAGTGCACCGCATGATTGTTTGACTGCAATTAAGCGCTGGATGACTCACAACTCGTTTCAGCTGGATGCATCATCCATCACGCCAGATGCCAACAAATCTTCTGAGACTTCAGCTTTGTGAGCACTTAAAGGATTTGACTCCTTTATGTAGTGTTGTTGTTTTTTTTTTGGCTTGTTTGTGTTTTCCGACAGACAGGTATACAAGGTTTTATTCACTCTGGCATAATATCATAAAACGCCTCTTGGTGAAAGTATTCTTCGTCAAATGAACGAGAGAGCCTAAGAACCCCAGACAGAAGAGAATACCTTTCCAAGGAACCTCTTGTAATCTTAATGCCAACTAAACAAAATTCTCACGTGTACCCCAGATAGTAAAGAAAAACCGAATGTTGTCACGTTATGTCATGTTATGATAGTCATTGTTTTTGGTTGGGAAAAAAAGTCATCTTTATAATAAATAATTAAGTCGTATAATTTGTGAAATGATGAATTTGAAATTTAAAAAGCAAACAATGGCTTATCTTCACAAGTAAATTTTTAAATTTAAAACTTTTAAAAAATTGTTAAACTTTATTCTTATCATACGATACTCTCCATAAACATGACAATGCAAGAATGTCAAGTTTATGTGGTGATACATATCAATCATAGTAATAATTTTGTTTTTTTTTATTGGCTCGACTGTTCGCATATGTAACAATGCACCTTTTTTTTTTTTTTCAAATCATAGGGCATATTTCATTGGTCCCCGCAAGCTACGGCTTGCAGACCCCAGTTTGAGACGGACTGCTTAAGCATATGTCCAAATTGGTATGAAAAATGTCTGCCGTGCCACCGCAATTTGCATTGGATGTTTTCTATTGTTAGCTGCGTGTCTCTCCCCCAACCAGGACGGACTCCTTTGTGTGCTTTGTGTTTAAAGCGACCCACCTGCGTGCAAAGCCCATGCCACCACGTCCGAGCGCAAAGCTAGCAGCCTGATGTCGAGGGCCTCCTGCCAGCTCGCCTCGCCCCCCACCCACGTCTGCTCTTTGCGCTGATGGTCGGATAAATGAGATGTTTGCTTTTCTTTGGCACCTTTCCGAAGGTCACTCCGCCTGCCTCGATCTCAGAAGTGAGGGTGGATGTGGGGCTTAGGGGGAGGGGTAGTTTCGGTGTGATGCACGCGTACCGCCTCACTCAGCCCTTTAAAGGTCCATTAGTTTGAGATGTATTAGCCCATTAGACAAAACTCATCTGTGCTTCATGCAACTGCAAAGTGATTGCTCCTCCGTTAAAATGAACCTTTTCTCTTCATTTGTGCTGGCTGCTTTTAACTTCATTGAGGGCGATGCTATCGCCTTTTGATGTGAAATGTGAAGTCTTACTTAAACTAACTTGAATAGAAACCATTATCAAGGAAGTGGCAATTACATTTTTGAATCCAGATTCAAATGAACTGAACCCTACCTATTGGCCCTGGATAGGGACTAAGACCTGGCATGGAAAGGAACATTTGCATGAGATTCCCCCCCAGATAAATGTAAATATAATAAATAAATACAATATCGGAATAAAGAAAACTATTCATTATTTGCAGATTCACTCGTGTGCCGATTTTTTGTATACCTATCCTCACTTAGCGCTTAAAAAACCCTACTCTATTTTCTCTTGTACTCATGCAAAACCAATAAAAATATTAGTTTGGTACCATCTTGATGCCAAGGAACTATGTTAAAGTGAGTTGAGGAGCTTCATTAAGCCAAAAGCTGAAGCTAGAAATGAATGATGTACATACGATTTTTTTTTAATGCAGTTGGACATGGCGGGACACCACCATGTATGCCTCCTTTTCCAAACCTTTCAAAATACCAATTACTACCTTCCTACTAACCATTTCATGACATTTTTGAGTGAGTATCACATAGCTACATCCGTTTTTTTAAATGCATGTATCACAAATGATTCTTTATCTTTAGATAATGGTGATACACACCTGTTTCTGTCTTGACACAAACACCGCTCGCCCAAAGTCAGCTTGGCTAGGCTCCGGCGCACCCACGACCCTGATGAGTACGAGTTTTCGAGAAAATGGACAGATGATGAGAAATGTAATTTGGATGGAACCGCATACGTGATTCTCATGGCATGCCAGGTGTTTGCTTTTCCCCTTTCAACAAACACTCTTTTATTGTGTTCAATTGGTTTGGGTAACACTCCTTCCTTCGAAGAAAATAGCAAATGTTGTGCATGTCACTGTAGCCGATTGAGAAAACACCCACACTACCAGCTCATTCGTCTCACGGCCTGCTCGTCTATCTGCATCCGCGGTGACTCAGGGCGTGGGAGTCGCCTGCGCTTTCATGTTGGCCGTCATTAATTATAGATAGCGTATGTAACTAAAGGATAGGTTAGATAGGATATGTAAAGGATGGCTCATTCATTAACGCGGGCACCTTCTTCAGCACGACGCCGTCGCCGCCTCCAGGTTCTGCATGTAGCCTACTGCGCTAGCTTCAGGCAAAATGTTCGACACGGGTCTTGCACTGGATCTTATTCAGTCGAATGAGATCCAGTGCAAGACGTTTTGGTCAGTATACCTAATGAAGTGGCAGCCCAGTGAGTACAACAGTGGTACTCTTTGCCAATAAAATGAACGGAAATGCCATTAATCCGTTCCAGCCTCCCACACAAAACAACAATAAAAATGAGAAAAGCCACCCACTATAATATTATACTATGTACATACATATAGTAGGCTCATAACAACATTATATGCAGTAGAATCAAAAACAATTTTTATCATACTTTCTCCTCAATGCAAATACTGCTGCTCATTCTGGTATGCACACTTTACCCTCCTGGTGAGGTGTGGTTAGGGACGTAATTCAGGATTAGCTTTCAGACTTATGAATGAAATGCGTTTCAATTGTGCATATGAAAGCATTTTGATGTTGTATATGAGTGCATTTTCGCAGTGTTCACGAGTTAAAAAAAAAAAAAAAAAGTAGTGTTTACAAGAGCATTCCCTAACGGCCCATTACACTACAGGGAGTACAAGACAGGCATACGTATATTTGTGTACTCAAGGCCCACATCCTCTCTAAGCTTCTGCAGAACACATTCTTTGCACAGGATAAATAATATATAATAATATAATATAATAATAATATATAAATAATACATGCCTGTGAATACCGTTATATTATCTGTCTACAGGTTTTGTTTTGAGGCTAACAACA
This sequence comes from Hippocampus zosterae, assembly GCF_025434085.1. Classification (NCBI taxonomy): domain Eukaryota; kingdom Metazoa; phylum Chordata; class Actinopteri; order Syngnathiformes; family Syngnathidae; genus Hippocampus; species Hippocampus zosterae. Next base: position 18,272,469 of record NC_067458.1, on the reverse strand, counting down.
GTGCCACATAGATGCTAATCACAATCACTATCACACACTGATTGAATTTTCCCCGCCTTACTCTAATTTAGTTGTGATCCCTGATTTGGATGCCCCTGGAGGCCTCTTGATGGCACTCCTGCAGAACTGCAAATGTAGAGAGAAAAAAATCTTTCTTCGGCTTCTCAAGACATTTTAGACAATTGCCCTGTATAGTCCCAAGTTCTATGATATCTAGGGATATTATTTCTACACTAAACACGAAATACCTTGGAATTAATAAAAAATGAGAACTTAAAATAGATGCAGCAAAGCCTGAGCGAAGCGCTACACACTTTAGAGTTAACGTAATGAAAGCGATAAGTACCTGCAAGCCTGAAGCTTGACCGGGGAAATATTACAGCCTGCCGTGTGGGTGCTTATTCATTTCCATCACCGTCGACCATCATGGAAAGCCACATTAAGGCACTCCAGCCTTGAATATGGAGTAATAAAATGATTTAGCCGCTTAATTGGAAGCAAATTAACCGCACCTTATGGCGGGGGGGAGATGGGCTGCGATTGTGCATTTCTAGTATTTCACCCCGCTGTGGAATGACGAATCTCAACATAGAAAATTAAAAGGAAGTTTTTTTTTGGTGACTTACTTACGGTCGGTCGCACGTATTCCCTTCAATTGCTGTTCTAATCTCGGAGGCTAATGGTTCTTATTGTTGGTGCGCAGTGCCATTAACCTGTCATATAACCCGGCCCTCTGTGTCAATGCTAATGACTCGCTGTTTTGAACCAATTAATACATAGGGACCGACTCATCCGTAAGACTGGTCATGATTGATTACAGCGTCTGCCATCAGGTTAAATGTTTAATTGTGGAGAGGATAGGACAGTTATACATATAATATTTAACTTCTTCTTCTTCACTCATTATCCTTCTATTCATCCATCAACAGCTTTCCTTGGTTCAGAATCAGAATCATCGTTATTGGCCAAGTGTGTAAAACACACAAGGAATTTGTCTCCGGAAGTATAGGCTGCACTTGTATTGCAACAACAAGCAACGATGTTAAACAAAGACATGACATCTAAGTATAGAAAGACTTTTCGCAATGTAAGGGTACCATTGTGCAGCAGTACCAAAAATTACATTTCTGAATAGATATGTTGGGATCTTTTTTGTTGGCGTTTCAAAAATATTTATACAAGTGCAAAAGGTCTTGCCAACTTCCTCAAATTTGCTCCTTGCGCTTTGCCGGCGTTGCTTCGCGACTTGGTTTCCACCTGCCCTGTTGACTCGTGATTTAAGACGTAAAAATTAGCCATCGCTATTTTTACGTCTTAGAGACGTAAAAATCAAACCAGAGAAAGCCCTCTGGTTTGATCAATTACATTGCTGGTGCTAAATCACCTCATTTGCATATATGCTCCTTAAAGAACAGAACAAATGAATGTTACGATTTGGCGTGTTGGGCAGGTCAACTTTAACATCCGCTTCCGTGAGCAAATATGTTTGCGCCCTTATTGCCATCAAAGCTTGAGCAAATCAGGCGTTCTTTGACTCTGTGTGTTCGTGTGTGCGTGTGTGTGTGTGTCGCACTACAAGCATCGAAGACTGGAGCGCTGTCAATTACTGAGAAATGATCAAAGTGCAGCCTGATGTTGTCTGGCCTCTGTTTTCCTTCCTTCCTCTGGGGGCTGGCAGCATCAGGAGGAGCAGGAGGAAGGGCAGTGAGGCGCTTGCTGCGGGGTGGTTTGACGCTCTTCTTCGAGGTCTGCTTCACACTTGACTAAGGTCCTTCTTATCACACACGCGTATCAGAAAACAACGCTCCGCCTTTGATCCGACACGCCGTGCACATTTGTTTGCGCTCTGCGGCGATCGATTGACGTCCTCTGTATTTTAAAGTCGAAAGACTTGTTGGACTGGACTGCAGCAAAAAGAAGGCTTCGATGATGCCAAGGCATCATTGAATGGCTGTAAACTTGGGGGACAAAGTGTAATTTGGTCTCTTTAGTAGCACCCTGGTTAGTTTTTAAGGGTAATTCAAACACTGGAAAACTAGACGAGCACGAGTTTGGCCCTCCATCAAGGTTCAACAGTGAAAAAAAAAAATGCAGCCTCTAACTTCTTTTTGTATTTTGTATAGGACAATATTAACCAAGATAATAAGACGACTAAAATTGTCCGATTGTGGCAAGCTGGGTCGGCAGTGCGAAAGTACCAGCAGTTGCAGCAATATGGCGCTAAATTTGTGTCTGTGTAAAAAGTCGGAGTGAACGTCGGCTCTTTGTCTGTCCATTTTAATTCATGAATGAAAATGTGGATTTTTTTTCCCCACTTGTAGTTATTTCGTTAGTTTTCGTAAACTACAGTAACATTGTGGCCAGTGGCAATTTAAGCAGTCCAAGGCACTTTTCATGCATTCAATTGTGGCTCCAAAATTCCTCCACCTTTGTTTTTAATCCAGGTTTTTACCTAAATTAAATTACATGGAGGGAGACAAAAGTAATGGGGGGGGGGGGGGTTCTTTAATATTTGGGTTCTTGCCTGCCCAACAAGGATTTGCCATATTATTCTTGTCTGCAATTTTTGTGTAATTCTGCTGGCAATCCAACACATGATGATGGTGCTGAGAGCAGCTAAGAAAAAAGTAGTCCCGAAGGTGAACCTTTTCTGATATCTAATTGAAACGTGTCACCCATCCATGAACATTCATGGGAATGTTTTTGCCTTTTTGTGCAAAACAAATCAGTCAACAAACAAAGCAATGATCGTCAGACAGCACCAACCTATGCCAAGGCTTCAATATTTAATGTCCTGCAAAAATAAATGAGTGAAGTACTATGATCACAGCTCTGAAGCCATGAAAAGGAGATACTCATCCATCCATAAATTTAATCAAGAGACAACATTTCGTGAAACATGAAAGCAGCAAATTGCAAGCGGAACCCGATGAGATTTGACGATGATTAAGCCTTTTAACATTTGCAACAAATTGGATCTGATTGAATATGATTTGCAGAACAGCTTCTGACCCTGAAAACACATTTCATTTTTTAATTCAGTCAGTGAATGTAATTTTTTTTCACATTGATCCCGTTCAGTTGTTTTCGGACACCTTGCTTAAGTGCAGGCGTTGCTCAATTCTGGTTCCACCTCTCTTGCAGCTCCAATCCTACCTCTGACGGCAGAAAGTTGCCCGGTTGACTTTATCGCCCGATTCCGTGTCGCTGCCGTTTAAACAGAATAGCGACATGGAAGTAAAAGCAGTCAAATCCAATTTCAAATCTAAGTGCTTTTTCATAATGAGAAGATGCTTCTCGAAATCTCCATTGTCACTTTAGAGCTAAAATGTTGTCAGGGTGCAATTTCACGACCATTGTCTTTGCAGCAGGGAGTTGAAACACAAATGAATCTGTGACGGCTTCTTCGAAGCAACCCAAACCCAAAGTCTGACAAACACAATGATTTTAGGTCCCTCTTGGTGAGTATCAATTCAGCCTCTGAATGAAAGTCACGTGAACTCACACCCTTAAATAATGGTCCTACTTGGATGTGGCTTGCCCATATAGGCCCCAGAGCAGGCACTAGGTGAATAAGTAAATAAACCTGGGCCCTGGCAGGTCTCATAAATTGTGTTTCTCCCAAATGAGAGAGCCCGAGAATCGATACACCCCAGGGGGATCCCGCTGTGTATCAGAGCAAGGACGCATGTTTGGTGTGCACTGCAGAAATAAACAAGCCAGGAAAGAAGAGCTTGGCTCCATTATCGGGTAAAGAATGAAATCAACCATGTGTATAAAGTAAAACGTTAAAGCCGAATCAGACTTTTAACACGGTACCTTATGATCCCACGTGACAAGCACATGGCAGCTAATCTGCCAGTTAGCTAAGCTAACATAGCAGTCTTCCTTGTGTACTAACTGTTCCTTCCGTTTCACGTTCCAATCATAAAGTCTAGTGAAAAAAATCACTCTTAGTACTCCATACACGATGGGATAATCAGTGAGAAAAAACTATCAGAGATGTCCAATAATTAGTTCTTCTATGAACTTTGATCACAAGTGGAAAAAAAAGTATGTGTGCACCCCACTCAAGTGGGAATATTTAATAAACACAAAGCACAAGAAAGCAAGTGCCGCTCTCTTGATGCTGCTTTTTATTCCCCTCCCCGCTTTACTCCCTTGGGCATTTCTTTTCTTGGCGGTTTCTCCGTTTGATTTCTTTCCTTGTCATTCATCCTTACATGTCGATTCCTCCCGCCGGGTGTTTGGTCACCACCACGTCTCACTTTCTCACCCATCTTGATGAACTTTTGCCAGCTCGATAAAAGTACATCAGAGTTGATTAAAAACCAAATAAGTGAAAAAAATTGGTTAGGGCACCCTATAAGATTTGTGACTACTGACTTTGTCCCACCTCTGTCTTCCTGTGAGGTTTCACTTGCTTTTGGAATCACAGAGTGGGCCTAAACAAATGCAAAGTATTTTTTTAACCCCCCTCCCACCGCCTCTTTAAAATCAACACCGGTTCATCTTCATCCCGCTGGTGATTTGGCCCTCCGGTCGTAGGTTTCTCTTTGGATTGTGATGAGATCCAGATTGATTTAGCGGCATATCACAGTGGCAGATTACGCCGGCGCTGGTCTTTACTGAAGCCTCACACACTCATGCGCGCCAATTTGGCAGACCGCATTGGGCCTTGCTGGGTGTTCTCGTGGACAAAGGGCTTTTTTTATTACGCGCACCTGCCAATTTGATGACAAAAAGTAGACTAGAATGTAGACCTAAAAAGCAGGTCTAAATTGTGGTGTTATAAACGCAATTTTGGTGGATTTGAAGGACTTGTTGGCAGACATACTCTGAGCTCCGCAGACGTGTGTGGTCGATGTCGTACTGTTTCATTCATGAATATGACAACAGTGTGGGACAAATCCTATGAATCATTGTAGAATTCAATGATTCACAGAGCAAATCGTAATCATGTCAAAAACATGTGTATGGGCAATCCCTGACCAAATCACATCTATGGAACTGTACAATATTCCAGAAAACAAAAAAGCTAAAGAGAAAATGTCCCATCTGTCCACGATCACAGATATTGTCATCACGGAAATCAATCAAATAATGATAACACCGAAAAACCGACAGAGCTGTTTTATGTTTTTCGTGTGGAGTCTCTACATTTACCTGGAATGACCCAAAATGTGACAAAAATCTAGCGTGTGGATAACTCAGCAGAGGTTTTGCCTCTTGTTACCCATTGTTCCAGTCTTGATTTTGGCAGGTGTCTCCTGTCTACAGTCACAGCTGTTTGTACTGTTCCACAAGAAAGTAACATGACTGTAGACTGCTAAGTACGTATGTTTCTCCAATGAGCCACCAACTGGCTTGATGCGATAAACTTGGCCCTCGTGCTCAAATTTTTACTTGGAAATCAAAAGAAAAATATAATATAATATAAAATATAATAGATGAACTTGTGTGTGATTGTGAGTGGGAATGGTCATTTGCCTACATGTGCTCATGGAAATGACTGGCGACCAGTGCAGGGTGTCATATACCCCAAAGTCAGCTTGCATATTTTGCTTTGTCTCACTGCCGGGGGGATTCCATTCCCACTTTTGGGCAACAAGTTTCCTTTTTAGTTTTGCCATGAGCAGTTTCCTCTTTGGCTTTGTCTAAAATGCACGACTCGCTGATAAACTGCCCAATTGGAATGTGATATAGCTTCGTAGGACTTCTTACTGAATTCATGTTGTGTGGCTCCCGGTCAAGATAACTGCTATTCTTCTGATCTGGAGAAAGCCCTCTGGTTTGAGGCCGCGGGTTTATCGACTGCTTCTGAAACCTTTGGCCCTTAAGGTGATGTGATGCCTGCCCCCCCCCCCCCCCCGCCCCCCACACACCCCCTACTCCCTCATGCCGCAGAATTAGATTAGCACTTCAGTCTTTACGATCTGCCGTCAACACGGAGGATTTATTACATGTCCCTGGATGCTGTCGGCACAGGCGGAATAGAAAACAGAGACTCAGAGAGAGTATGATAGTCGAAAAAGCTAACGGAAAATGACATCCGTCTCACACTCACCGTTGAAACACTCACCTGTACGCAGACGTGTTTGAACGACTGTGGAAGTGATAATGGCTGCATGTTTATGCCTTGCTACAGTACGCGGGAACCACCTCGAGCGAGGCCAACTGTGTCGGAAACAGCGCTGGTATGTCTTGGAGTGATCACGTCTACATCTACAATGATGGGCAGCGAGAAATTAACCAAATTTCTGATTGATCAGAAATGTAGCGTGAGGTCCTAACTGTCATTGGCAGACAAAATTAACCTCAAATGTAGTTTCACAGGCAAACAGTGTCGCAGCAGTTGTGGCTAGAGTGTGAAATGTAGCATCTGGGATTTGCGACTCACGCTCCTTTGTATTGAAAGCAATTGCCGCCGTCCCATTGGTTCATGTTGAATTATCTGAACGTGTGAAGCTGCAGCAGCTCTATGGGTATGCACTCTAGTTGCAGCAATGGTCTGCTTGGGCAAGTTATATCTGGAAGGCACATTTGAATAAATTCCAACTTTAGCGTCACGCCATCTTTTGCCTTTTAATTTTACAGGTGGGTGCCCCTATTTTCTTACCTTGACCCTTGATGTGTAGCCACATTTGTATTCCTTCTGCTGTAGAAAAACGAGCAGCTGGTCAAGGCGACCTTGACGTGCCCCTGAACAAGTTTAACATTCGCCACCGTGGAAATGAGAAGTCTTGGACATTTGTGAAAATTGACCCGGCCGTACATTTCCGCGCCCCACTGCCCCCATGTAAAAAGCTTTCCGCCTTCCTCTCATTTTTCACTAGCCTTCTCTTTTGCCGCCCCATCTTTCATCAATTCACATCCCTCCACCTTCTTCCTGTCTCATATAGGGTGAGCTTGCCTCTCCTGGACACATGAGCGAGGTAATATGTTTTACAGAAAGTAATGGCTGATCCTCCTTTAATAGCATTGGCCGCTGGCTGGCTCACGGGGCCATGTGTGAATGAATAAAAGGGACCTGTGTGGCATTCAACTGTAAGTAATAGCTTTCTCTATAGTTCCGCACAGCACTTCAACTTATTCTGCGCTCTGGATGCACGGAAAAGTCGCTTTTGTTGGAAGCAGCCCGCTCAGCATCGCGTGGTCCTCTTTCATCGTGTCCTTTTCTGGTTTCACATTTAGCTGAGAGGCAGCTCATTGCAACAAACAGCAGCTTTCCACTTCTATTCAAATCCCATATCCATAATCTTGGAAAGCGATACAATGCAGTTACGCTGATGGAAAACATCCACAAAAGCCATCCAAACGTCTGCATCATTAGCTTCTTTAAAAACCGACTCCATACAAAATGCTGCATTAGAGCTGTGAGATCCTGCATTTGTCTGCTGGGCCGTTCACACAAACCAAGCAAAAGTAGCAATTTCCGCCACGTTACGTTATCGTGACATGAAATAATGGTTGGACAACGACAGTGCTTTCAACACAACAGGGCGAGAGGAGTATCACCTGATAAACTATCCTTGTATATCATATCCTTACAAACAAGTATTGTCATCATACCTCTGTTAAATTGCCGCATCAACTCCATGTTGGACAAAATAATTGTCAATGCAATAGGGTGGACGGAGTAAGTGTCGTACCCTCACACTGTCAGGTTCCTAACCGAACCAAATAGTGTTTGGGATTCCAAAAATGCAGCTTCAGACAAAGTGTGATCAAAATATTTATTACAGAAAAGCGCACCGACAATTTACAAACTGAAATTCCTGGTCACAAGGATGCCAGGAAAAAACATAAAAGCACTTGCAAAGGCAAGCTACATGAGAACACACAAGTCCAATAATGCGAAACCACAGATCAAGAAGGCTAAAAAGGAATAATGAGAATACAAAGTTCAATGACAAAACAAGAGTGACTATGAAAGATGGAGAGGTTTAGACTACAACACTTGCAGCACAAGAGCGAGCAAGGTCAATAATCCAACAAGAGACGAGGCGGCGGAACAGGTGTGCCTGCCGGAGGGAAACGCCCTCACTCCAGCTCCGGCTGAAAACAAAACAGACAGACAGACGTGATACAAACCCGTGTTTGATGTTCTGTTATGGCTCTGAAACTACCCTAGGAGCTGACACTGTGACTTCTTTCTGGTGCGCCGCATGAAAGTTTCATCTGGACCATGATGATTGCTTTCGACGCAACAAGAAGGGAGTTAGGGAAGTTAGTGTGAAGGAAAGACAAGGCAAGGCAAGGCGTTTTTATTTATAAAGCACATTTCTTACACAAGGCAACTCAATGTGCTTCACAAAACCAAAAGCACAAGACCTCAAAACATTTACACATAAAGACATTTAAATGCAAAGCAAAGAGAACAAAGTAGTAGTAGCTTAGCAACAAACAGCGTGCACTGACAACAGTTAATTAAACACGAATCCAAACTAAAGATTTAAAGGCATTCAAAAGCAAAGTAAAGAAATAAAAAGTACCGTAGATTTCTAAAATGACAGAGTGAAATTGATTTGAATGCTTAAAAGACCTTATTTCCCCAACATTACGAGAGGCAAAAAAGTATGGACGTTGAAGAGTTGCCGCGTGAGTGGAGCCGGAATTGGCGTTTCGCTCTTGTTGGCATTCAATCATAAACAAGACATTCCCGCGCCTCCTAATGATTTTGACCTCCTGTGAATCTTTTGACATTTTCTCACTGGAGATATCACAGCAGCACCGAATCATAAAATAATGATAGCGCTTACCTGCGTGGAATGCATTGTCCTGGAAATGACCTTCTGCTATTTAAAGGCTTTGTCCTCCAGGAGCTCGCAGTTTTAAATGGAACAAAAGTCATTACCTTGTCCAAGTTGACGATACCCAATGCCTCTGTGGGATCTGTACGGCCCCAAAAATGTTCATGCTCTCACATCACAAGAATTGTGCTAAGGCTGTTTGCAGTTTTGACATTAGCAAATGTCCCAGGCTTAAAATTTGTGTCCATGTACACATACATAATGTAACACACACATACATATGACAAACAAAAGTATGTCCATTCACACAAGCATAAACCGGCACGCGCGCACACACACAAACACGAAATGTAAAACTCAAAATATGCGCTTTTACATCGCAGTGTCTGTGTCTTGCACTTTGGTTTCGTAGTATGGTACCGCTAATGATGGCCACATCGCATTCATGCTAGCAGGCACAACTATGTACATTGGCCCACAGCTAACCTCTTCGGTTCTCTTTTCGTCATATTTAATCACTTATTTATGCAACATTTGCTCTGTGAACATTCGGTATGACCACCGGGAACTTAAAGAGATCAGCGACTGGCACCGCGTAATTGATTAGGTGACAGGTACTCACTTAACACCAGACATAAGTGCGTGGGTGATCGAGGACACTTCTCACAGTCTGCTGTGTATTTGTTTTTAGACTTATATACGAGCTCGTTAACCTGCCGGTCGAGTAGAAGCACCGCTGGCTGAAGCCAAACTGTGGCAGGGCTCATACTTAATGGACGAGAGGCATCATTTTGCACGTGGGTGTTGCACAGGCTGCTCCACTTGGCCTCTGACTGGAGTTGTAAAACTGGGTGTAATTGCAGTATTTTCACTTGTGAGGTACAAATGAAACGTTTGGGATTTTTTTTTTAAATAGAGGCTTTTGCTAAAGTGGCACAAGAATAATACAGCAAGAGAAAAACAAAACAGATTGCTATTATCAGGAATCCACAGAGATAAGAGTTTGTTTGGGTTTTTTTAAGTGCACTAGTCCTATATGGAAGGCACAATAGTTTTGATTATCCTCTGGGGCTTTAAGTAATCATTAAGTGGCAGTGGAGTGCAGATTCATTTGTTGCAGCTCATTTGTTTTCAGAGAGATTTGAGGGTCTGTGGCGAGGAGGCAAAACATGTCATCACTGTGCAAACTCAATGATCAAGCATAGTGGAAACAACAGTCCAAAGCACCAGCAGTAAAATTGCTCTGCTTATTTCACTACGAAGAAAACTTTCAGGATAATGACATAATTAGCTTTCCTAACAATCAGCAGCTTATCCTGCTCCCTTTTATTTATCCCTGATTGTTTTCTTATAGTGTTTGTATTTTAGTTTTCAAGTATTTAAGGGGCAATTTCTAGTCATTTAACCGTAAAACAAACAGCTTGAATATCATTTGGACACGCCCGTCTCATTTCTCCAAGCGTTCAAACATTTGTTTTAATCTGAATGCCGCACTCCCTCCCAGGCCATCTCAGAGCCTTTAGATGAACACGGCATTCGAATTCATGTAATGTGTGTGGAATATGAGTGAAGCACCAAAATCCGCCACTTATTAGCCATCTCGCGGGCCATCTATCCATGGCAGGCTGATTGAACACTCCAAATTGTCCAGAGGTGCGAGTGTGAGCGCGGATGGTTGTTCGTCTCTGTGTACCCTGCAACTGGCTGGCAACCGGTTCAGGGTGTCCCCTGCCTACTGCCCGAAGACAGCTGTGATATGCTCCAGCACCCCAGTGACCCTTGTGAGGATAAAGCGGATCAGAAAATGGATAGATAAATTGATGGAGTTGCTGATAGCTCAGAAAACAACCAATCACGGCTCTCATTTTCAGTCAACAGCATGTGGCAAAATGGCCGACGCCTGAGATGAACAAAAATGGGTGGATTTTAATGCTCAACTCAATATTGCACCAATGGAATATTAATCAGAATGAGGTGTTTCGACAAATGGGGCTGCATAGAACATACTTATGGATAGACAATGGCTCCACTGGGGCCTGTGCACATAGTCGTGATGAAGTCAGCATTTGCGTCCTTACATGCACATGTAAGCGGACATACACAGCTGTAACTGACACGGCCTATCAGTGTCCAGTCTCGCTGCCGTCCCACGCGCCAAATCCGCCCTCACTCTCTCTCCTCCCGCCCTCGGGCCCAACGCATCTCCCCGGAGAGACCACATTCATTATTTACGCTCAGAGACCCCTCGGCCATCCAGGCCTGACTTCATTCACCTCATTTGGTCGCTGTCCTGTGGCTTTGGGGACACATATATCATCTTACATACACAATGGATATCCAGATTGCTGGAGCCCCTTTATATCTATTCCATGTGTGCCTTGATATGATTTGATTCTATGGATGATATCGTTATGAAAGAGGAAGGGGGAAATGGAGGTGGCTCTCCATTCTTTTCGGTTGATTTTCAACACCGTTTTTCACAGTGTCAAGGAGATTATTTGCTGATTCATGAGTAAGAACATGGGATTCTTTCATACCAGATTGATCCAAACGTAAGATTAAGGGGAGACCTTAAACCTCTCGTGGGAGAATTTATTGATGAAGAACTGTATGTTGATACCGCGGTGAAGTGAGTTGTTCCAATTTGTGAATGAATCAATCAAACTGTCTCTAAAATCCTTATCAACTGAACCGTTGATGCAAAAAGAAATCTTGTTAATTGAGCTTCTCTTTCATTCTAGTGTAAAAGAAAATGAAGCCCCTGATAATAACACAAACCAGATTATGGGTGAATGGATCATGTCATCAGATTAAAAATTGTCATTGTTGGTGCATGAAAGGGTGAATTTCATCTACAGGTATATTGTAAATGTGTAACCAGTTTGCCACTCCTTATGTGTTTTAATGCAGCTTTTCTACGCTTTCATCATTTTCTTTCTTAAGCGTTAGCGACAACGCTCTAATTTACTAGAAAGCGTCTTTGCTCTTGAGTTTTTTTTTGTTTGTTTTTTTTTAACTGTACATGAGCCGTGGCAAATAAACAAATTAAATATTGTATGACAATCATGGGAGAGATATTGAATGACTTTTGGAAGGGTTTGGTCCGTGAACCATAAACAAAGTAATTTTTCTAGAATATGCCTGCTGGTGGAATTCGGTAAGTTTTGGAGTCTGTTAAATTTTGTTGTCGAACTACTGTTAAATTCAGTAAAAATAATAATCATGAGAAACAAAGAAATTCCAGTTTTGCGCTTGGGCCCTAATAATAAAATGACAATAAAATACAACTACCGGTACATTCCCTATTCAGCAGTTGAGACAGTATTCATGTACAACACATCAACATTTCTGTAGTATACTGCCCCCTTGTGTCCCAAGTCTCATACACTGCAGCACAATGTCCACAGAAGTGATGCAAAAATGTGGTAAAACCTGGTTCATTTCTTTACATTCTGTTTAATAAATTCCATACATTGTCATTACTGTATGTAAGTCCAATGTTATAAAGTGATATTTTTCTCATGCAAAAAAACACTACCACAATGTTTGTTGTTTTGTTTTGGAGACTGCAACGGATTAATGACATTTCCACTCATTTCAATAGGGAAAGATGATTTGTGATGAGTTGTACGATTTCCCATCTAGTGGCCTCACAGTTCTGCCTGTCACTATACATCACGGATAGATGAACAAATATAGACGTTGTTTGTAGGAAACAATTTCAGCAATTAGTTGAAGGCGGATAATTTTCCGCCATGGGAAATGATCCAATTTCACCTAAGTGGTTGTGAATCACTGGCCTTAATGACAGCTTAATTAGCACCCACACACATTTCTTGTATTACGATAAATTCCATTCCATTTCCGCCACGTCTCCTCTGGTACCATCACCCAAAAAAGACAAAGAAAAACGCATCCTCAGATGCACACTGAGCTTGTCTTGCATACAAACTTCCACGTTCGGGGGCGTTGAGCATATTTTTATGCTCCATATAAAACCCTTCATGCCCTTTTAAGTATTTCAATGCACCGAGTCACCGCGTGCGTGTGTGCATGTTCATCAGACCTGAACACAATTTGACAGTTACTTAACTTCTCTGCGCCTTCGCCGCCGCCTGCTCCTGCCAGCCTGCCAAATAAATAGCTACTGTATGTGGCCATGTAGTGTTACTGTATAATGTGACAGTATATGCGCTTGCTGCTCTGCGCACACTCTGACACACATCCACACCCACACATCATGTTGGATTTGCCTCCCGGGCCCTTATCTGCTTGTTACTCTTGCTGATACCCGCCTTGCGGCCGTGTAAATCGTGTTTTTGTTCAGAAATGTCGCTGGTTTTATCTTGTTGGTTTTGACGCAATGATCTGGACACCAAAGAAATTTCAGTCGTCAAACCTTCCCATGTTGGCTCATTGCTCACAAAATATGCATTCCTGCGGAGTGTTCCTCAGGTCTATCAACACCAGGCAACAAAACCACTAGGCAAACGTTCAAATTCACAATTTCCTGTGCAACATTTCATAACGCACTGAACTTAATTTCCGAGGCAGAGGAGCTGATCCCTGCTGTAAATAGCCAAAATCCGCCAGTTGTTCGATGTCCATGTTAAAAATGTTTGTACGTGCCTTGAGGGATGAAATATTTCTTACATGTTTAAAATAATAATAATAATTATTATTATAAGGGAGATATTGCATGCTTGAGTTACCGACGCTCGTTCCTACCGACTGCTGTCAGGCTGATGAATAAAAAATAACAATCATATTAATAATAATAATTAAATGATGTGAAGGAAAATTGTAAATAGTACTGTGATTTATCGATTTTGTGTTCATATTGGATTTAATTGAAAGATGTTTGTTGTTTTTTTCTCTTTCTTCTTTCTTCTTTCTACATACATTCTTGCTGCTGGGGGCTGTAAATTTCCCCAGTGTGGGACGAATAAAGGACATCTTATCTTATCTTATCTTGAGTATGTTCCATCCACCCACTGGTCCTGATTAGGAATACATGGGGAATGACAAAAGCAAAACGAGGCTTTAAAAGTCGTTAAGAGTGAGCTGTCACTATCCAAATGGGAGCTACTTGTCCTCTGAAGAATAAAGATAATGGCCTATAGTTCCAGTGACACTTGCGAGAGATGAAACATGACAGTTGCAGCCAGCTGAGTCTGTTCTCGCTGCCCCTCCTTTTCAAGCCTCATAATAACCAACGGAGCCTTGAAAAGGGCTTCGAAGTACGCTTGAGCAAGGAAACCGTGAATCACCATGACAAATGAAGTGACAGCTGTCACTCCGGAGACATTTGGGCCAACACGTTCGAAGATTGTCGATCTCACGGGTTTTTTTCTTTTCCTCCCGTCAGGCCTGGCAGGACGTGCGACGTGATGCCTCCGTGTGGACTGCAGAACTTGCTGGCCCTCCTGCTGCTTCTTCATGCTGTCAGCCACGGTGAGTACAAATCCGACATCACCCAACTCCGAATTTGTTGAACCACACAAAACGTTTTTGTTTTTTCACACATCGCATCATATGTCCGAAGATGAGCATTAGTAGTACTTTTTTTTTTTTTTTTACGCAAGAGTACAAATGTAATACAATGTCAAATAACGCAGTGAACAGGTGTGCAATATCCAAGATAAGCAAATTGACCCATCAAGAATTAAGTCAACACTTTAAAATGGAAACTTCATTTTAAAGTTAACATGCAACATACATTCATTCATATTTGAATCAGTCAACTTAATCGCATTGAAAAAAAAGGCTTTTTTTAAAATTTCAATCGTTGCATTAAAAAAAACACAACGGAATTGTGATTGTGAAGTTTGTTGGGGAACACAAACTCTGATGGATTTGATGAACATTTTGGTGCTTCAACTGCCACTTGGAGTTGGAACATATTGTGGATTAAACTGCAGACGGCAGAGACTGCGGCTATGTTGGCTGACGAAAGTACACTCTTGTCTGGCTCTTTGCACCTGCAGATCGTCCATATTTTTTACAGCAATGACTTAAAACAGCTTGAAGCAGTCACATGTAACATCTTTTTGGCTGAATGCGCAGAAGTACCGGTACTAATACTATAGGTTGTCGTTTCCTTTTTAAATGCAGAGCATTGACGTACTTCGGTAATATCAATACCTTTCTGTGGGATTAAAAAAAAGCAACAAGCTAAATAAAAACAAAAACTGACACAGTTCACGGACAAACTGAATGGTGATGGAATCCCACCAATGTAGACACAAATAAAATACAGAACCAAAAATATTTATTTAAGGGAAAAGGAATGACCGTCAGGTGAAAACAAAAATGGCTGGCACCAAAAATCCAGCAAAACGATTCATGAACAGATAGCACTTGCAAAACAACAAAACCGGAAGGAAGAGTCCAAGCAGGCGTAACCGAAATCGCAATCACAAAAATACTTACAAAACCAAATTCTAAATATGAACATGGAGGTCTAGAAAAAAGTAGAGCGAGCAAGTACAATAATCTGACGAGGATTTTGGAGCATGGCAGTCCTTAAATACTTGAACGGGCTTCATTAGAATAAGGAACAGGTGTGCCTGCTGGAGGGAAACGCCCTTCACTCCATTTGGGGCCGGATCAAAACAAACACACAGAGAACATGACAGAAACAGGTTTGTGGAGTCTCACATTCATTTATTTGCATCCAAGGCAGAGGCACACTCAGTTAATCAAGCAATAATGATTTAAGATAAGATAAGATAAGATAAGATAAGATAAGATAAGATATCCTTTATTCGTCCCACACTGGGGAAATTTACAGCCTCCAGCAGCAAGAATGTATGTAGAAAGAAGAAAGAAGAAAGAGAAAAAAAACAACAAACATCTTTCAATTAAATGCAATATGAACACAAAATGGATAAATCGCAGTACTATTTACAATTTTCCTTCACATCATTTAATTACTATTATTATTATGATTGTTATTTTTTTTTCTCGGTTAAAATAATAATAATAATCATAATAATGATGGTGATTTTATAACTCCGTCCTTCATTTATTCACCCAAACAAGTCAGTTCATTGTTTCGGAGTCGTGTCCATATCGGAACAAGGAATTAGGCTGCACGCGCGAACCAACATCAGTCACGGCATCGACGGAGCCCGTCAGTCGTAATCGCCTGGTTGCCGTCGTTGGCTTAATAATTAGCGTCAAGGAAACAACCGCAGTTAATCTCGACATTTCTGTCTCCTGGTCCATTTCGCTCCAATAATAAAAACCCATCACGGCTTTCCCACCGCTTCGACGGGGTTTTTCCTACGAGTTAGACGGCTTAGAGCTTCAAAGAGAGAAGCATCATGGTCACATCCTTCTTTTTAATCTTTGATTTGATTTTTTTTTTAAATGTACAATTTTAATCCGCTCATTTTGTCAGCTACTCAAGAAGGAGGTTTTTTTTTTGCGCTTCTGTGGCACACTGTTTTACTCTTGATAAAGCAAGAGTTAAGACAGAGAGTTGCAATGCTTATCTCAGCTGTCGGATCATTTTTGCTGCCTGTCAGCTTCCGTGTCTGTTTGCATCCGTTTATCATGCACAGCAGAGATTACCAAACTTTTTTCAGCTCAGTACCCAAACTTGAAAAGTACAAACTGACAAACTGCATTATTTGTCACCAAATTGTCATATTCAGTGGGAACTTAAATCATGCATATCCCCAAATCGAGTTTCCTGATTGAGATGAATAGAAATGCTATAAATGCACTCAGGGTACCTAAAAAAGACACCCCTACAAAATGTTCTAGCATGTTTATTAAATATGAAAAATAGCACTGGACAGCATGATAATGTATAAAACGCATGACTAACACAATTAAGTACAATGAAAAAAAACTAAACAGCTTGCGCATCCCCGATTTCATGCTTCAATGCCGATTGACATTGTGCTCTTTCTTTAGTGTGTGACACAGCCACCAATATAATATTGACATAAAGAATAAATGAAATTTCACAACTAAGTGACACAGTAAGCTGCAGTAATATGAGTTCTTTTTCTACATGCTTGGCAGTATTATTACATTTTCTGTCGAGAATGTGAAGAACTGAATTGGTTTTCCTCAATTCATACTTGATTAAAAAACAACAATCACTTCACTTTTCCTCAATTAACACAATTTTAATGTTTCATTATTTTTATTTATTTATTTATTTATTTATTTTTGCCTGCGATTGGCTGGCAACCAGTTCAGGGTGTCCCCCGCCTACTGCCCGAAGGCGGCTGGGATAGGCTCCAGCACCCCCCCGTGACCCTAGTGAGGATCAAGCGGTTCGGAAAAATGGATATTTATTTTTGCTTTCCTCGCATTTAACAGCGTTTGCATCTTTTCATGGCCACAGGTCGGCAGCTCAGAAATCATTTCAACGGCCTTGGCTGCTATTGTAGCCTTTATCGACTCTTTCCACTTCAGTATCGTACATATCATGGAAGTACAGGTCGTACCTTGAGAAAAAAAATGCATGTCCACAATATAGTCATCTCGGGATTGTATAAATGAGTGGTTAACAGTATTGAATTCTGTCAATCACACACACAAACACACACACACACACACACACACACACACACAGAATAAAAACTATCCCAAAATGGCCCTGCCCGATGTTTTGTAAAGCCTGCCTTCGAGTCGTGCTTTGGGTGTGTGCCTTACTTCTCCGTGCTCTCCGCGGCTTCTGATGTGTTTGTTTCCTTACTTGCATTGAAAAAGAAACAGACTTGTTGGCACTCAGAGTCGAGTCTCAGAGTGCCAGGCAGAGGGGGTGATGAGAACACAACTTTTGGAAAGCCTCCGGTTAAATCTGCCAGGTGGTTCGGTATATGCCACCGCACACGATGTAACACAAACAGAGGAGACGTATGTGCCAAGTGAACCATTTTCTGTTCATTTTTGGGGTGAGGGTTCTCTGGAATTATATTGAGATCCTTAGCAAAATTGGCTGTGTTTTGCTTGTGCCGTCATACGAAACCCAGCTCAGGCCAGATATGGCGGCACAAACATTTGTTTGACTTGGCTCTGTTTGCCAGGGGACAGTTTAGAATCATAAATGCTAATCGGGGATATGTAAGAGAAGTTCCTGGATAATTTCATGCTTAAAGCAGAAGTCAAACACTTTCTTCACACCTCCACTCGTCTAAACACGGCATTCTGATTCGTATTGCATTTGTGGAATATGAATTCAGCAGTAAACTGCACCGGTTTGTATCCATCTCAAGGGGTGGCTATTTTGCCACTTGCAACCGAAAATGACATCACAGTTGCTCAGGGCTCAGGTAACAACCAATCACGGCTCAGCTTGCCAATGTCACATGACCAACCTTGGAAAACAGGTGAATAAAACCTGGTAGATTTTACTACTTAATTCATATTCCACCAAAAAATACTAATCAGAATGCCGTGTTTAGACGAACGACGCTCCATTGAACATATTATTGTGAAGAAAACGTTTGACTTGATTTCTCTTTTAATGTATGTTTGTTTATAGATCGATGCCATTGGAATAGTAACACACAGAAGATTAAATGTTTTGCCAGTAGATGACAGGAATCAAATATATAACCTCTGCATCCACTTTTTATGACTTTTTATTTTGGGTGGGTCTAAAACTGGTGCGATGGAAAACTGTGTTGTTTGGAGGAAATGTGACTCCAAATTTGCAATGAGGTTGCAAGTTGCATGTTTGGGATGTTTATCCGTGTTTGTGATTTTGAAGTGTTAAATGCGCACCGCACAAGATTTGAACTTCATCGTCTCGCCTCAGACGGCGCAAACGGTGGCAGCAACCTCCCTTTGAATCGCTGCGATGCACCAACACAAGAGAGATCTGCCGACAGACCTTTTAATCAGTCTGTGGCTGGGACTTGAAAAGCTCCCAAAGATGCTCGGAGAACATATGCTACTTGGCAGGTTGCGAGAGGTGAAACGAAAGTTTATTTATGTATTTTTATTTTTACATGAGAAAATGTCATGCCTGCATCCTTTTTTTTTTTAACCCAAGCCCTGCGTGACGTCCACCCCCCAGAACATGTCGATGTCAATGTGAATGTGCACTCACGCTAGGTCACCGACGAACTGGTTGTTGGCGTGCCTCGTGTCTACATTCAATGTGTGCATGCGGCGAAAGCATCCGCACTGCAGCGAGACACGATATTACATACAGGTCCATGATCTTAATGCTAACATACAATGGGAATAGGCTACAGATGGGCAAACAAATAACAAAGGTGTTGTGACATTATAACCCATTAATCGGTGGATATTTGAACACTAACGGTAAAGCAACACAGACAATAATAATACTCACAGCCTTACAGTATATTCTTTACCCTCTGCAAAGAAAGATTAATATTATTGCATCTTACTGAGGAGCTGAGACTATTTGGACTTACTTATAATCTAGTCGAAGGAGCAGCACAATGTCCATTTAACTGCAGCAGAAAGTGTGGCAAAAACTGTTGAAGTCTTTAAATTTGATTTACATGGCATTATTATTATTATATTATATATTTTTTGGACAAAAGTACAGTTTTCACTTGCATCTCATACTTTGCAGGCGGCAGCCAACTAGAGACATAGTAGCATAACATCAAATCTTTTTTTTTTGTAGAAATCCCCCCAAATTCCTGTGAGAAATTCCATAAAAGAAACCTACCCACAACAACATCCTATATAATTAACCTATTAATGAATGAATGCCAATCAGTCTATTAATATTATATTATATTATATTAGTATTGTATTGTATTAAAATGGATATGGTGTGTTCAAGCACCCAATAAATCA
Organism: Hippocampus zosterae; assembly: GCF_025434085.1. Lineage (NCBI taxonomy): Eukaryota > Metazoa > Chordata > Actinopteri > Syngnathiformes > Syngnathidae > Hippocampus > Hippocampus zosterae. The sequence goes on along the minus strand of NC_067458.1, from coordinate 18,252,910 downwards.
CACACACACAATTAAGAGCCACATTATGTGTCTGATATTCACATTTGGTTTTATCATATTGGCTGTCATTTCCTGACAATTCACCAATATCATTGAGGCAGCTAAAACATTTTTGACAAAATTTAATGGCATGTAAACAGTTTCAGGCCTGGTGTAAATCTGAAACAGAAGGAGAGGATGCAGTTGGCTGTTCTGGGGTGAAAATCACAGATGGGGAAAAACAAGACATTGGGTGTAATTGCGCTCCCGCGGCTGTTAAAATGCCATTTGGACCTTGCGTCAGCGCAAGACACGTAAGGGCTCCTGCGCGTCGCTTAATAATTCCAAAGACGACCAATACAGAGACAGATGGGTCCACCGGTGATGACTCGCCGAAGGACGCGGCTACGCCACACTAAGAGCAGCTGAGTCACACGTTGACTGTGCCGATCCTGGTGCATTTGAAGGGTCGCAAGAGCTCCCGTTAACATTTAAAATGTAACACGGATTTTTTTTTTCTTCATTATGGCCTTTTCTTGCTTTTGTCACTGAGACAACACGCCGGTCTCTTGAGGCATTATGGCTCGTGATAACTTTTCCATCTAAATGCAGATTTATAACACAAGCAATATGCACCCCCGCTAGTTTATGTTAATCACTGCTGAGGAAGAGCGCCACGTTTTTTTGTTTTCTCCTCACCCACCATGTAATTTACTGATTTCTGGAGGGAATTTGCAAATTAATTTCATTGGATTTTGGCTGTGCCGCTCACAGCTTGCCAGGCTGGAGATAAACATCCGTATGGCGCGCACAAGTGGAATGTGAGTGACATTGAAAAGTTTGTTTGGCTCCCCGCAAAGTTAGTTATGTGAGTATAAGGTGAGAGCTGACAAACATCTGGCAGAAGAATTAAAGGTTATTGATGCAGCTCAGCTGGAAAAGGAATACACCTGTCTTTCTTTCCTGAGTTGGCTCCAAATCTGCTATCTTCCAGGACGGCTCTTTATTGTGCGGTTGTCGATGGCTGTGTTTAAGAGGAAGGGGGTACAAATGTTAGTGTGTGGTAAACAAAGATCAGTGCCTCATCCTCAAGGGGTTCGAAGCAAATAGAGAGACAGCAGCCAGGGCATTATAGACTCCTAAAGTTGTGCTTTCTGTGTGTTTGTCCGTGTGTTTGTCCGTGTGTGTGTGTGTGTGTGTGTGTGTGTGTGTGTGTGTGTGTGTGTGTGTGTGTGTGTGTGTGTGCATGTGTGTGTGTGGGTGTGCGCATGCACAGTAATTTGCCGCAAAGTCACTCTTACCACACCGTCTGCCATTTCACAAGAGCTATTCTCGCCTTTTTCCCTATCATCCTCTTTTTTTTCCTCAACATTTCAGTTTGTTCTCATTATGGTTGGTGGCTAGGTGGCGAGGAAGGAAGGGAGAAAAAGTATGAAGGCTCGTTACCCGTACACATTACAAACGCAACATTTCAAGTTACCTGAAGTCAAAAATACGCGGTACCTCAAGTCAACATTCCAAGTTACCTAAACTCAAAAATACGCGTTATATCCAAGATCCAGTGTGGAGGATTGAAAATATATGTTTCAGTACATGCCAATTTTGTAGACTCCCAAAATAAATGTGTTGTTGTGTAATACAATTTTTTTTGTCATCATTGTATTTTCTTCAAAGGATACACTATTTTATACACTTATTGTATTTATTTTAGCATGAGAACACTAGACATAGAACAATAAAAGGAAAAAATACACTTCAAAACATTTATATTTACTCATGAAACTCATCTGGGGGTAGGATGAAGTCTATCCTACTATCAGATTATGTTTATATATATATATATGTGTATATATATATATATATATATATTTATATATATATATTTATATATATATATATATATATATATATATATATATATATATATATATATATATATATATATATATATATATATATATATATATATATATATATATATATATATATATATATATATATATATATATATATATATATAAAAATCCTCATCTCACCCCTCGGGTGGTGTCCGTCCCTCATTCAGCTCGGGTCCTCTACCAGAGGCCAGGAAGCTTGAGGGTTCTGCGCAGAATCCTTGCTGTTCCCAGCACTGCACATTTCTGGACTGAGATGTCCGATGTTGTTCCCGGGATCTGTTGCAACCACTCATCTAGTTTGGGGGTCACTGCCCCGAGTGCTCCGACCACCACCTTCCAGGCTCTCTCCAGCTCCTCTCTGAGCCCTTGGTATTTCTCCAGCGGCTGGATAGCTCAGTTGGTAAGGCATCGGTTTGGCATACGGGAGACGGTGGTTCGAATCCCGCTTGGGGCAAAATGAGCACATAACACCATCCACCACCATCCAGTGTGGGTCCTTGGGCAAGATCCTTCACGCTAATGCCTACCTCATACAATGATGAGAGACAATAAAACGAATGACATGCCGGCTCAGACGTCGCCCGGCCAAACAAGGTCTGCGTCAGGTGCTGGGGAACCAGAGCACCTTGATGAAAAATGGGCTACTGGAACAAAGCGGAGATGGGCGAGATGCGATATATATATATATGTATATGATTGTATATTGCAATATGTTGTCAAATATAAAGACAGAGTATTACATGTGAAAAATATAGAGCCCTTTTTGGTCTCAATCGCAACACTTTTCATATATTTATCGATATATACACATATATGGTCTATGCATATGTTGAAGTATTTTAGAAAATATAAATACAAAATCTCATATTTGACAATATATTACTTCATGTATTGCATGATATCTTCCAATATATTGCAAAATATTTTCGTTTCGTAAGGGGTCGCACAAGTGACCCCCTTTCATGTAGTTTATTCAGAGCAAACGCGGGCCCCCCCTTCTAATAGACGCCATCCATTTTGTAGTTGAGTAAATGCAGGGTATCTGTCTTCTCCTTCTCAGGCTTAAGTGATGCCGACCCTGTGGTGAGCATGCATAAAGTGACCTATCACAGCATCAGCGAGGAGATGTCCAAGACGGTGGTGCTCCCCTGCCTCTTCTCCTTGCGCCCTGGCGCCATTCCGTCCCACGAGCCTCCCCGCGTCAAATGGTCCAAGGTGTGGGGTCAGCAAGGCACGGACGGCTCGCGGAAAGAGCAGTCGATCCTGGTGGCCAAAGACAATGTAGTCAAGGTATGCTTATTAACACAGAAGATACAATCGGCATCTTGAGATTTGATTAATCCATATTATCTCTCCTCGGCCAGGTGAAAAAGGCTTTTCAAGGTCGGGTATCGCTGCCTGGTTACGGCAATAACCGATACAATGCCAGTCTGGCTCTGACAGGCTTGCGATCCAGTGACTCTGGCCTGTACCGCTGTGAAGTTGTGATGGGCATTAACGATGAGCGAGACACTGTCCCGCTGGAGGTCACAGGTCAGTGTCATGAAAAAGTGGCATACAACCGTTGAACATAAAACATAATTTATTGTTATGTCATAATGCGTCTGACTGGTGAGTACTTTTAGTGGGGCTCATTGTCATTTCATTTCCTTTTTTCATGCCATTGTATCCTGTTTCAGAAATTCGTACCCGATTACTCAAGGTCAAACGTTTTCTGGCAAGGTTCTCCGACAACAGGATATTTATGCTAGCATCTGCTTGGTAGAATTTGTCAATGTCATTGATCAACAACACAGTGGAATGACGGGGAGGATGTTGGCCTCACAGTTTTAAGGTTCCAGGTTTGAATCACGGCTCCAGCCTTCCTGTGAGGACTTTGCATTTGAGGTTCAGTAAAATTTCAAAATGGCCCATAGGGGTGGACGCAAATGGGAAGAGTGTGCACATTCATTAGTTGGCAAGCAGTCCAGGGTGTATCCCGCAACTCGCCGAAAGTTAGCTGGGATAGGTTCGAGCTCAACCATAATCCATTTTACAACAAATGCTGGAGGAAATTGATTATTACTTGTAGCATGTGGTGCATTTATCAGAATGTGCCAGTTGCTAGGTAGAATTTGTGGAATGCCATACCCACGGACGTAAAATTTAAGGAGAAAAGTTGATGGAGTAGAAATAGGGATTTTACAATTTAATCACGGCTCTGTCTTAAATATAACACATAATGGGACGGTATTAAAACACAGTCCGCCACACTGGCCTGTTTTTTATGATCTTCCATTGTGTTTTATGCCGTTTATGATATGATGAGCGGTGACGTCCACCGTAATTACATCATTTAACCATCATTCAAGTGCGCCGCTTTTTGGCCCCCACTAATTATTATTGCAAATTAACACTCTGCTCTTTGGTTGTGTGCGCCTGCCCCTTTTGCACCCGAGGTCTGCCACGATGAATATTAATGACGTGTCGTGCTAATCCGGTCATTACACTCGAGCTTGTTTACGGTCGGCATAGCACCACAATGAGGGAAATAAAGGTGAAGGAACTTGAACCCATTAAAAATCATTCCTTGAGCCGACCATGTTCATGCATGAAATGAAACTGAAAGCCAACAGAGACCAGGCTATTATCAAATAGTGTAGACTGAACGAGGTGTCTTCTTAATGGGAGGAAAACATTGCATTATTTCACATTTGTGCAATCGCATAATAACATAATTACACTCATGACTGTTTTAGATTGCGAGAAGCGAATATCATCACGTCTGCAGGACAAACCAGCCAAAAAATGAACGACATTTTCCCGTTTCATCCCGTTTCACTTACGGCGACACCACTCCATCACATTTTTATTTATTTAGGTATTTTGGGGCCATGGAAAGTATATAATATATTGGGTATTTTCACCCATTGTAGAAACACCACAGAAATTAAATAGTTGCTTGTTTTCGAGAATAAAGTACCAGTTATGGCAAATTCACTTTGGGGTTTTAATCTTATGAGATTGAAGTTATATTTCATGAAATTCCCAATGGTATCTCAACATGCCTGTGGCCCCACATTGTTTTCAAGATATGAGCCGTCGCTCTGTCAATTTTCTTTGCCTTGATTTGCAAGGAAGGAAGCAATTAAGATGGAACCTCTTAATAGAGCTTTGGTTCACACACAAATAGTTGAAAACACATTTTTGGGGAGTGGCGGGGAATATGATTTTACCGTATGCTTCTGACACCCAAACATCACGTTCATCTTTGCTCCCTGTGTCACATTGTTCAGGTATTTTTTTTTTCGCTGTAAATCAGCCCTCAGAATGTCACCCAAGGAAATGGAAGAGTGGTTGTGCTATTAAGAAGTTGAATCATATGGAATATCAAAAAAGACGGACAGCGAAGGTTCACCTGCTGCGGCAGAGCTCTGCTGTGCACGGCGGGGAAGGAGAGAAGAGTGAAGCCTGAAGGCGAGATGGCCGCCACTCAGTCGGCTACGCTATTTCGAAAATACAACACGCAACTGCATTACAGTGTACTGTATCTGCGTGTTGTTGATTAGACACTTGATTACGTGTCATCTTTAAATTCTCTAGTGTTTTTTTGGGGGGGGAGGGGGGTAAAAAAAAAAAAGTCTAAACCGGCACACAGGTCACGCTAACCAGTTGGTTAAGAAAAAGCGTCACATCCACACAGTCACCCAAACTTCCCAAGTCCTTGCTATACCATGTGCTCGCAAATGCTAGGCGCTAAGCTAATGTAATGCATAGCTTGTAGCCTCTAAGTACCGGTAGCTAATCCTCGCCTCCTTGGTGCCAATTAAGGTAGCCTTTGAACACATAGTTCTATCACTAAAGACAGACGAGGTGTAGCTAAAGATGCAACACTTTGGGCAAGGGGAGAGAACAAAACATGGAGAAGCTAATGCAGGGTCCACCCTGAGTTTTGGGTCGAAGCATCCAGAGTGCGTACATTTCCTGAGGGTGTGTAAGTGACACCCAGAGAACCTGCGATGTCAAAAGTGTGCAGTAGCGCGCCTTCCCTGACAACTTTAATTTCATAATATTACAACTTCTTTCTCTATAAAATATCCTTTTGTGATTGTCACAATTCAACTTTATTTCCAAAAGATAGAGAAAACAGTTACATATATCATTCCCATACTCCTGGTATGCTTTTTATCTGTTTTTCTCCCCTTTTTAAGGTCACGAGATCCAAAATGTCTGTCAACTCTTGTATTAGAGCGCATGTCATATTTGACTGTTTTACCAAAAGTGTTATTTTGAACAGTTCTGCGGAATGTCATACTGAATTCACCTCTTGGTAGCCAATCTTTTTCAGGGCCTAAACGTTATTTTCCTCCTTTGCCACCCTTTTCTCCTGAGTGTCGCCTGCTGCGTACGTTGCTAAGGAAATATGAGAATCTTCCCTTTTTACATGCCACCTCTGTCGAACAGTTGATTAGCGAGCTTCGAGCACCAGTAACTCAGACGAAAGCCAATTACATGGCGAGCGAAGAGTTGTCGTCTTTGGGGATTGGTCATAATTGGCCGTCAGGCTACTTTTCGTGAGTGAAATGCTTGTTTTTTTTTTTTTTTTAATGTACCATTAGGCATGATTTAGACCGCTTGGCTATATCGATACCATATTAACGCACAAGGATCTTATTCCAGATTCCATATAAAATGATATAACTCCCTTCCTTTGATAGTCCTTCTTTAATTTCTCACAGGCCGCCTTACTCACAATCTCCTGCTTAGATTCTCAGTGCACGTATTTTCGAGTCAATTGTATGTCTCTTAGACATGGCGCTATTGATTGTTTGAGTCCCTCGTGGTGATGCAGGGGAACTGGTTTAACCAGAGAATCGGCAGCCTTGGCTGAAATAGTGTTCTAATTGACAGGGGTATTGTTTCCCAACCTGTATTTTCGATCAATATGAAATTTTGTGCACACGTCTGTTGGAACAGGTTTAAGGAAAATGTTTCAAGGACCCTTGCTTGGCAGTTTGATCATTTAGCTGTGAGTTCCATAGCGGTTTTTGTTATGTGCAGTACATGCAGCTGCACAGGGCAGCTTTTTATGTGGGGCAGGGCAGAAATGGATGTCTCGTTATCGTTTCATAATCAATGATGATGAGTTGTGAGATTCTCCACTTTTTTGTTTCAAAATAGGAGTTAGTTTCTGACAAAAAATGTGGAGCGCTAGCATGGATGTGGACTGAGAGTTAAACAGTTAAAGGCAATGTATGTTTCAATGACATGTAACAACATGTTCATTTGCATGCCCAATCTATACATGGTTCAAAATTATCGTGAATTTGCATGCAACATTAAGAGCACCCCTTAAATATTTTACAGAAACCTCTGCCACTTTCCTCAGGCTTCTGATGCTAAAGTAGACCTACAATTCGAGGCAATGTTGCTTTGGAATGCACTTTACAGGCTGTGGATCCACATTTTTGTCAGGAGAGATTCCATTATGCTGGAGAAACAGTCACATGAAAATATAATTGTGTATGTAGGGACATAAGTTATAAACCCGATGAGAGCTACAGTGTATAGAATATATTTTATTACTCTGGAGGGCCAGGAAGTGTTCACAGTCGACATTCATAGTGAACTGTGGCTCTACCCCGGAATGGCCCCTTGCTGTTTCTTCTCCCAGAAGAATATGATGATGTGTGAGAGCGCCATTTCCCTGGCTCGAGCACACAGTTGGACTGTATCTCTGTTTGGACAGCCTCAATATTTCTGCAAAAGGACAACACTTTCAGAGTGCTAATGGACTCAGCGGCACCCAGCTCTCCGTATCACATGGATCTGTGTCACTCTCCCCGATAAAATAGCCGTGTTAGTAACCGGTCACCCACTGGTTTCATGTCGATCGTAACGGGAGCAGAGCTGCGTGAGTGGCAAGCAAATTTCGGAGGTTATGAAAAGCTATTTCTTTCTCATTTAAATGGAATGTACGGCTTGCTAGCATACACAGCTCTGGGAATTAAGACTTACTGTGTTCCTAATTCTACCTACATTATTGCTGCTGGAGGCTGTAAATTTCCCCAATGTGGGACAAATAAAGAGGATATCTTATCTTAATTGCAATGAGCAAACACCATCTGCACTTAAGAGTTCCTGGAAAAAAATATATGAACTCAAAGAATTCTAAACCACTGAATACAAACTAACCAAATGGCAACCTCTGCACTGTGAAGTCGACGTGCTAACCACTGGACCACCGGGCCGCCACTTAAGTCAACCTGAATACTGTATATGCTTCTGGAATGTGGGAGGAGATTTGAATCCTGAACCTCAAAAGCGTCAGATAGACGTGCTAACCACTAGCTCACCATGCCCGATTGGCAAAATCACATTTTCATGGCGATCGGCAGGTCCCAATTGATCTCAACTAGAATGCTTGGCACCATTGGAGATTTAGTTGCACACGGACACATACACACACATGATTCCCGTACCACGGCAAACAATTATCTAGTCCCCAGGCAGGCAGGAGTGCTGTTTCCGAGCCAGGCGACAAAGACAAAGGCAGGTAGAAAGCAGACCAGATGGATCCGGAGTGTAAAGGCAAACTGAAAGCAGGTCTTTTACCAGGTCAGAGGCAATAACCAAAAACAACCAAGGTCGGAACCGGGTACTCAGTCCAAAAACTAACACTGTAAAGTCAGACATGATACGAATACGATTTTGGATGGATAACAACCTTCATCTGGGCGCTGCAGGTGTGGCTGGTTGGCTAATGAGCTCAAGTGTGGCCAGGTGGCAGAGTGGAAAATTCCACCACAGTCGGAGAGCATCCAGGATGGATTGTGACAGACGCTAAACACACTGCCAAAACGACAGGGCAGTTCATCAGGCTCAAGTCAGTCTCCAGACTTAAACTCTGCATTTTTATCTTACAAAGTTGAGACTGAGCTGTCCGCTGTCGTAACCACTGTCCCTGTATGGTTAATCTAGTTAAGTCTCTCCGTTCCAAATACAAATGTTATTAGTCCAGAGCAAAAATAGAGGGCATCGGCCACACTGTGCTATTACTTTATTTTGAAGAAATAAAAAAAGAGAGTGGAACCATGTTGGAAAGGGAAATTGTTTGTTTTCTGAAGTCGCTGTCTGATGCAAATATTCTCCAGCGACTGCACAGATGGACGTGTCAGTGCGTGACGATGACGTCCATGTGGCTTTATGTTTACACCGCTTGTACGTGCTCATGTTTGAATGCTCCAAGGTTGACTTCTCTTGTCTCCCCCGCTCCAGGCGTGCTCTTTCATTACCGCGCTCCCCCCGACCGTTACGCCCTGTCCTTCGCTGACGCCAAGCGGGTGTGCGCTGAGAACTCGGCAGCCATCGCCACGCCGGGTCAGCTGCAGGCGGCCTTTGCCGACGGCTATGAGAACTGTGACGCCGGGTGGCTGTCGGACCAGACCGTACGGTGGGTCTCTTATATAATCATATATAAATGCTCCATGATCGCATCTAATGGCGTGTATGCGTTACGTGCATTTGACCAACGGTACCCACTGGCAGTCATTCCAACCGGTCGGCATGACGTGTCTGAAGTCGACCGGGCTCATATTTTCGTATTAATTACGCTTTACTGCAGTCGTCAAGGAGACTGACTCACTGTTGTCTTGCTGGCTCTTGTTTTCTTTTTTTTCTTTTTTTTTTTCTTCCGCTGCCCTCCCTTTTACTCCCTTGTTTCCACTGGGGACACGGCTAATTGGTCCGCATTGAGGAGACTCAAAGTGAACATCAGCCAAGTGTCCAATTAATAGCAAGGCTGCCATTGATTCATCAGCTGGAGGCGGTTGGGGAGGGAGACGACTCCCAAGAACTTAGTGTTTGAAAAAGTCCTGTCGTGTGTGCTCATGTGTGCACGGCATGTAATGTATTTTCTGCGCTCAAGCAGAATCTTTTAATCATCCCCATGTGAAACAACAGCTAATGCTGGGACCCAAATATGGACAACCAAAGCACTGGTGGAATTGAGAATGCTTTTAACCTCTCACTGACTTCCCACATTTGCCTCCCTTGAGTTTGAATTGTGTTTAGAAACACTATTGGGAGATTTTTTTTTTCTTTCTTATGTTAATTTCAAAATAAAATATGATTAACCCTTTTATGCACCCTCTATAACTATAACTACTAACTATAACATAATAAACTGTCCACTGTGGTAACCGCTGTCCCTGAAAGGGTTAAAATCCGATAAGAACATGAAATTAATTTATCCTGAAAGGAGTCACTCATTCCGAATATTGAAATCCTCAATCGAGCAGAATAATTTGAAAAAATATGTTTCAAGTCGATTGGCTGGCAACCGATTCAGGGTGTCCCCCGCCTACTGCCCGAAGGCGGCTGGGATAGGCTCCAGCACCCCCGCGACCCTAGTGAGGATCAAGCGGTTCGTAAAATGGATGGATGGATGTTTCAAGTCAAACAAAATATTGATCGGCAAGTCTTGAGAGCGAGGGGATCCACTGGTTGCCGCATTGACCTCACAGTTTGGAGGCACCGGGTTCGATTCCAGCACCGGCCTTCCTGTGTGTAATTTGCATGTTCTCCTGCGTGGGTTTTCCACGGGTTCTCCGGTTTCCTACCACATTCCAAAAACACGCATGGCAGGCTGATTGAGCATGCTTGTTTGTCTCTGTGTGTGCCCTGCGATTGGCTGGCAACTGGTTCAGGTTGTCCCCGGCCTACTGCCCAAATCGACTGGTATAGGCTCCAGAGTTTTTGCCTGGCCGAGTAAATCCCCAGACTCAAACCCTATGAAGCATACAATTTACATGCTAAAGAGTAGACTGAAGGAAGTATACTCACCAAAATAAAATGAAAGCCTGGTGAAAAGTGCAAAAGTTTGGTGGTGTCAACACTCAACGACTATGAAATATTTAATCTTACTTACGCTTTGTCACTTCTTTCGCTGTCACTTGCCAATGCAAATATTTTCAGTTCATAGCAGGAATTGAGGAATTCACCTCACTGTCTGTTTTGTATAACCGTCTCTTGCTGCGTGCTGCAGGTATCCAATCCAGTCACCTCGGCCTGGTTGCTATGGCGATCGTGACGACTCACCCGGCATCCGTAACTATGGCAATAGGTTCCCGGACGAGCTGTTTGATGTCTACTGCTTTGCCAAGCGGCTACAAGGTAGGAGCCTGGAAGAGAGACAAGGTCCTTCCTTTGATTTTTAGTCCCCATTGGCCCGGTCTGACTATGTGGATTATTTCGAGTGGCTCTGTTTTTTTTTTCAGTTGGGCACTGTGGTGGCAACATCAACATTGTGCACACGTATATGCCCTTGAGAGCTGCGGACTTTTTTTTTTTTTTAACTCTCGGTCATTTCTAGTCATTCTATTTACTTCTACTGTGCAGTGGTTGTAATTATAAACTGGCGAACGCTGTGATCACCTACAAAATAAGACAATTACATGTATGCATATATAAGCCTGTTCAGGCCGAATTTCTTAACTTTGCGGATTGTTTCGATATTGTTGCATTTATTTCTGTTATGCAACGTGGTAGTATTAGTAATCATTATTAATTTGCAAGGAATTATCACATTTGAGTAATTTTACTGTCTAGATTTTGTGCGGTATCATCAAGCGTGCTGCAGATTTTTTTGACTGTGTGAATTATTTCAAGTAGCTCTCTTTACTCATATTCTAGTCGTTCCTTGACATACAAGTTTAATTGATTTCGTCACCACTTTCATAACTTAAAATACTCGTCTCTCACTGAAAACAATGGAAAATGACAGTCCAGTCTCCCAGGGAAAAAAAGTTTGTCATGTGTTTTTTAAAAATTTTTTTTAGGAAAATTGCACTCGATAATATTGAACTAAATAAAACCATAAATCAATTCCGTAAATAAATGGAAAGAAATTAAACATTTTTGTCGCATTTTTTGCTTCATTACAATGGAAATTGTGCTGCATCTTCATTATACTTTGTACTTGCCGAATTATGGGCAGTTATTTTTGTTTAAAATGTGTCATTCTCTTTGTTTTATGTTTAGTTTGACAGTAAACTCCAGCTATACACCACATTACCAATATGGATTATGCCTCATGAAATGGAACCGTCACACATTTTGAGCCCCAGCCCTTTATGAAACTCTGCTATTAGTAAACTGAGCTGTCTGTTTCTCCCACCCAGGTGAAGTGTTCCACTCCACCGTGGAAGAGAAACTGAATCTAGCCACGGCCTCCACCCATTGCCATTCGCTGGGAGCCCAGCTGGCCACCGTGGGCCAGCTGTACCTGGCCTGGCAGGCCGGTCTGGACCAGTGCGACCCGGGCTGGCTGGCTGACGGCAGTGTGCGCTACCCCATCAACGTACCGCGGAGGAACTGCGGGGGGGACGAGCCCGGCGTGCGAACGGTCTACAGCAACCCTAATCGGACCGGCTTCCCCGACACCACGGCCATGTTTGACGCTTACTGTTACCGAGGTAGTCACACAGTTTCTGTGTGATTCACCCTAATTACCTTAAGCGACCGGGAAGAGGCTTGTGGCCTTGCGTTCGACAAGCACCACATGCCTGTAAACCGAGTGGCTTTGTTGTCTGCAGTAACAACAACCAATTAATTAGTGCAGTGAAATTATTATTCTTATCCATGTTCTCAATGACACACTAAAAAAAGGCCCTATTCAGTGGTTGGGCATTTTTAAAACACACCAATGGGCATAAAGTTAAAACAAGTAAAATATAAGATAAAATGTGGTTGTCAAATATGCATAACAGTTAAATTTAATAATAAAATCCATTCTAATGTTTATTTTTTTCTTAATTTGATCCTAATCAAATTAATGAAATATTTGATCAAAGAAAATAAAATAATTGAATTAATTAAAATTATAATTATATAAAATTATGCATACTATGTTTTTTTGCCTTGGTTAATTTTCTTTCCATCAGAAGTGTCTAAATATTTTTAACCCTTTCAGGGACAGCCGTTACGACAGTGGACAGCTTATCATGTTATCAGGGTACATGGTGCATGAAAGCGTTAATATTTACAATGGCAAAACTTATATCCATTTGTCATTTTGCGCAACTTTTTTGCTGTTTGCCATACGACAAAAAACCCACATTTGCATACGAATGCACCATTCTATGAGATTGTTTTTAATTCCACAACCAAGTAAGAATGATTGACACTTTCTATTCCGAGGTGTCACATCAAAAAGCTTGTGAATAACAATTCATTTTAAGTGAAAAACAACAACAGCAGCTTGGGAAAATAGCTGCAGTACATTTGTCAAACACGAGCACGTAGATCATCATCTTTCCAATATGACGGATTGAAACAAATTATGTTCTCCACAAAGCTGAAAGATGAAAATGTCAATTTTGGCCTTAATAACCGACTGTGTTTTTACAGGCACAGGCCAACTCCCTTGTTGACAATTTACCCTGAACAACGCTATGGAAACAGCGAGAGGAAGGGAATTCAAATTGAGACAAGAAATAAAGTCAAAAAATACAACATTTACAACCATTCATTCATTCATTCATTCATTCATTCATCTTCCGAGCCGCTTGATCCTCACTAGGGTCGCGGGGGGTGCTGGAGCCTATCCCAGCTGTCTTCGGGCAGTAGGCGGGGGACACCCTGAATCAGTTGCCAGCCAATCGCAGGGCACACAGAGACGAACAACCATTCTCACTCACACTCACACCTAGGGACAATTTAGAGTGTTCAATCAGCCTGCCATGCATGTTTTTGGAATGTGGGAGGAAACCGGAGCACCCGGAGAAAACCCACGCAAGCCCGGGGAGAACATGCAAACTCCACACAGGGAGGCCGGAGCTACAACCATTCAACTGACTAATAATGATTTTTTAATTGTCACACATTCCTACAAATGACATTTTCATGTTGCCAATGAAATTTTATCAGCCTTTTGCACTCCAAATTTCGTCAGGCTAATGTTTGTGTTACATATTTAGTCTTGCTGATTGCATAAACTGCAGCTTTAACAAAAACGTGAGATGAGGTGAGGCATACCGTTCTCTGCCTCACGAACTCACGTCATACAGTATAAAATAATATCTATGCAATTTCAATGAAAACCTTTCTACTCTATGATTGAAAATGTCCTTGTGTGTTTTTTAGCCCATCAGCCTGCAGATGTACAAGCCGCAGAGGCCCTTGCTCCCCTCCACGCCAAAATCCCAGCTGCACAGACCGGCTCCCCACTCAGCCGTACCCAAATGGGCACCCCATTACCCAAGACGGCTACTCGGACCGATCTGACGGACCTGAACGAAGCTATCACAAACGACTCCTCCGACATCTCTGACGAACACGTCGTCATCCACTTGAGTCCCTCGCAGGGTTGGGATAACCAACAAGACGGCGCCCCGACCGGTCGATCACGCCCAGCTGAAGCCGACGAAATGAAAACGAGCGATGCTCCAATGGAGCAGGAGAGCCACGGAGGTTCGGCCCAAGAGGAAGTAGATGCTTCTTTTGACACTCTCCCATCAGCGGCCTCGACCACCTCTCAGCCTCACACCAGTAAAAGCATGCTGACTGACTTTGTTAACACGCTAATGAAGCCTTTCAAGTACTGGGCTGGGAGCGGGATGGGCCAAACCTCCAACAGGAGCCAGACTTTGAGCTCACAAGCCAGTGAAAACAAGGGCGGCAGCGACAACGCCATCACGGAGCACGGGAGTCACGATTCTCCCTCCAGGCTTCTCCATGCCAGTGGATTACAGAGCGCTGACGATGGTCTGTCTGAGCAGGAGAAAGAGGAGATGCCGCTCTTTCCAGTACTGTCCGCAGTCCAAAACGGCAGGAAAATTGAGTCCGCCACACAGCAGGAGGGCAAATTTGCCAATCGTGGTAAGAGCTATTTTTTTTTGCCTCTACTTTATGTCTTTGATTGAAGGTGTTCTGCTGGAATTGGGTACCGCAGATAAACTGAATTTCTTTACTTCAAGTTTGGACGAAAGACGTCAGTGCATGACTCTGTCCTACTTAGGTTAATGTTGTGCTTTTTCTGTCCTAATTACTTTGCTCCAGTCACTAGAAATTCAGACTCGAGTCTTAAACCATATCGTTTAAGGTACTTTTGTGCCGTATGAGTTTTATTTTTCTTTACACACATTTTTTAGGAGGTATTGATTTTTTGGGTTGTACATTATGAATTTTCCAAAACAGTAATGCAAAACATGTTTCTTCCATCAAATTTTTTTAACATTAAAAAAGAAATTTACCGATTTTTTTTTTTCAAAGTATGATTGTGATGCTGTAAGGCACACCTGAAAACATTCACATTTCTCAAAAGCTGACAGTGTGACTTGTACATATGGCTCAATATTCTGATTTCTTGGACGTAGTATTTTAAATGTTCTGTAAAGTGCTTTGTTACAGCTGCAGGGTTGTGAAAGCGCTAGATAAAGCTGCTTGGGTGTCTTGAAAGGCGCTTATAAATAAAATGTATTATTATTATTATTATTATTATTATTGACTTTAGTGTAGCTCCATCTAGTGGATGCATAATGCAATCTCAGCCACTATTGTAGGTTCTATTCTATGCGCCTTATAATGCGGTGCGCCCTATACATGAAAACTGTTTTAAAATAGGCCATTCATAGAAGGTGCGCCTTATACTCCAAAGTGCCTTATTGTGCGGAAGAAGGTACTGAAACACAAAACATAAATGCGGGCTATGCATGATCACGATGACTCTTTCCGTGCACTTAGTGGACAACATCAGATTTAAAGACGTAAGATGTAATGCGCAAATAAACGAATTGAATTGAGCTCTGCAGTGGAGTCCTGAGCGTCCGTCAGAGAAACACATATACCCCCTTCACGATGTTTCCAGCAAGGCCACCGGGAGAACCTAATTGATGTGACAGAAGAGCTGACAGGCAGCGTAGATGCTCCTGACACGATTCACAGAGCCTTGCAATAACTTCTCCGCCTATCCTTTATTTATATATACATTTTTTCATTATGAAATGTCATACCTGCAGATGGGTGGCGGTGTTGTACACCGCATAACTTCTTTCCCGTCTGTCTCTCAGATTGTCACCCTCCAGTTTAATATTACCTCTGACGACTACGGAAGGGATTCTTGTGCCGGTGAAGCGGAGTCACTGGGGGTTTGTTTTGCAGCATTTTCCTGTTATGTTTTTTGTTTGCCAGGTACACCTTGCAGTTGGTCAAAATCTTTTAACCTCAAATTCAGCTTAACCTAAATGGTCCAAAAAGGGTACGTCACCCCAAAATTTTCTCATAAGTTTAAGAATATTTTGATGTTGTTTTTAGATAAGTAAAATGAAAACATTTTGCTCATCTAAAAACAACACAAATGGATATTTCTCAAAATAATACCCTTCTTGAAGCCTCATTCTCAGGTCATTTCCAGCTAAAATTTAACCAATAACCATTTATCAAGAAAAACATCACAAATAATTTTTTTTTAGGGTTTGTATCATTTTAATAGTCATTGTCCAACAAAATAGTGATGTAAAATCATATAGCAGAAAAAATGTCATCTTGGTGGGTCTCATGTTAAAGTAACAGTTTCATTTAATGAAGGACATGGACTATTCCTGGATGATTAATTCTAATTAATGTGCGTTTTTGGGGGGGGGGGGGTTTTGTACATCCGTGGGCGTCGTAAAAGTTTTAGCGGCAATTAGATTTGCCTACCTCTTATGGAAACGATTCCCACGCTCGCGGACCTCGCTTAAGCGTCAGGCAACAGCGTTTGAATAATACATTTTACCTTTTAATATTTCATGCGGACAGTATTTGTGTATGTTCTCCCTCTGGTAGTAATCTGTTCTATAGACGTTTACACATTCGATAAGCGATGACCTAGCCGGGTCCTCTCAATAACATCACTGGCCTAAATAAACACAAAGCAGCCATGAGTCACAAATGCTGACAGGATGAATTATTGATGACCGAGACGGTGTCTACTTTAAGCCCAAGAGCAGATAAGCTACTGGGGGACCTCTTGGGTCTCAATAAATGAGAACTGAGACTTCACTTATCGCTTCTCTTGCCACAACTGCAAAGCGCAAGAAGTTGTTTCACGGAAGCAATCCGGAAGTAAGAAACTAAGAAGTGTGAAAAGACTGAATACATCCCCTCTGCACTGTTGTTTTTCTTTATAAATATATATTTTATGTGGGAACCAAAGGCCCCAAATTGTACACTAAAATGTGTCCAGCAATGCCTGCCTACTGCTTGTGAATTAAGTGAAAATATACAAGAAACATGTCTCCCGGTTGCATGCTAATGTTTTGTCCTGCTCCAGCGCAGGCACGTTTAAAGACTACAGAGAGTACTTGAGAGACGACTCAGTACATTAGAAGCTCTTTTATTACTGTGAGAAACCTGAGCCTTTCCTCTGATACTGTAGTCTGAGCATGAACGGTTGCATTTCTCATCATTAAAGCTGAGTTGGGCGCATGTTTTACTGAAAAAAATGTTTTTGTTATTTGCACTTGTGCTATTGTTCTGTTAGAGACTGAGGGAAGCGGTTTGTACAAAATGAAGGCAGGTTTACTAGCAGTCTACACCTGTGATTCATCTTCCATACAAATAAAATCCTTATAATACGGTACTTTATAAAAACAGTGATAACAAAATTAAATCGAATGAAAAGTATTAAACCATTTTTTTTTCATTTTTAGCAAAAGGATTAACTGAAATTAGGGTTTATGTATTTAGTTTTTTAAAATACACAACATTCACTCCTCGTTTGATGTTTACTTTGACACTTCAACTGGCAGTAAACAGTTTGAAGCTGCCGATATCATTCTGGCCTTGATTGCAGAAAGGGGCTAGGATCGGGTCAAAGTCCAGGTAGTAGAGTTGCTGAATACTCACACATGCGTCTCTGCCTCACAACTACTTTTCAAGAAGAAACAGCCGGAATCAGGAAAACATGGAGGCACGGGAGTCGCGAGAGATCACACGTGAATTCCTCAGTTCTCGGGTCCGTTTTATTTGAGGGTCACTAATGGTGCGGAGTCAGTTGCCGCTCAGTGACAGTGTGAGAGCGAATGGTTGTCTCTCTCTCTCGCTATATAGACCTTGTGGCTAACTGGCAGCCACACCAAGGTGTAGTCTGCCTTTCGTCCTTAGTCAGCTTGGATAGGCTCCAGCTCCTCGCATCTCTGAACAGGATAAGCTTTATAGAATTTGGATGGACGGTTTGATGTGATTAAAATATGCTTCAAAAGCCTCTGTGTTTATTCCCGGGTATACAGATGTTGCTACTTTGAGCATTTCCTGCCGCTTACCAGTAAGCTCTGTTCGCTCCCCAATAGGACATCTTGAAGGAGGAAGAGCGAGCGAGTTCTCCTTGACAGTTGCTTGCCAGGAGCTGAATCGTCTGCCTTGCCACAAGCCACTCGCTTGCCTCGGCCAGTGTGCCTCCCTGCTTTTGTGTGCTTTCCTCAGTCTGTCTTGTGCCATTTTTTAGAACCACGACTATCATTCTTGTCCAACATTAGAGCGATTGAGGAAAGTGGACAGGAGGAGTACAAGGCAAAAGAAAAAGATTGGCTCGCAGTTAGCAAACATGCCAATCACGTTTCCTCCAATAGGTGTAATGATAGTCTGGGCAAGTGTGAGATGATTAAAATATACATCTCTTAAATTTGCTTCTGGGCGCGAGCAATTCGCCCGCCTCAGCCAATGTGTTTTCCAGGTGCTTATTATTGACACTTTCCTCAGGCTGTCTTGTGCTGCTTTTATCACCATTTGAATTGCTGAAGTCTCTTATTCACACACCAATCAACATCTGAAGTGTATGTACTTCCCAAATGTTGTGGTAGCAAATGGGGTTAGATTGTTGGGCATCTGTAACAAAAACTGCTCCAGATCGTGATTGCATCGCAGTTCACACAAAAACGCTGTGCTTCCTGTACTGTTCAGTGACCGTGTAAGACGGTCTTGAGGTTTAATTGCTTATTCCACATCCATGAAATTAAAGGCAGCCCACAACTACCCACCCCCTGGTACTGCAATCAAATTAAATACTCTCACTTTGTGTTCCCTATAGGGATAACTGCAGTGGACCCTGAAAGTCATACAAGTCCCAATGAACGGATCAAGTTTCCCAAAGGAGGTCCAGCGTGGGCCATCAAGTCATTACGGCGCTCCAGAGTAGGCTTTCCAAGGAATGTTGCCAGAACTCACACTTGGGATCCTTTGGAAGCCAAATCGGGACTCCTTGAGATAATCACCCTGCCTGACTCTTTTCGCCAGGACACAGTAGAAAATTATTCTGGTGAAGGGAGGGACCAAGTTGGAGATGAGGCACACACGACCACCGCAACTTGGACGGATCAGAAAAAGGAAGTGGAGGGGAGCAGTGATGGGAATAGTTTTCTAAGTAACTTTGCTAATACCATTCCCAGCAGTCCAGAATCTGCGCCTTCACTGCACCAAAGCCAGAGTGAACTTGTGACTGTGGCCGAACGCACTACGTCATCCCGGTGGCAGCTCGTGGCGCAACCAACCACCGCCATCTTGCCTCAAACAGCCGAGGAGGCCAGGGGTGAGATCATCTACGTTCACCGGCCTGCTGACAACCTCTCGTCTGCTTCTTCTTTGTCACAAAGAGGAGAAAGCGGCTCTAATGGTGGCTTCACTCCCGTTATTAAGAAGCAAAGGAAAGGTGCGGGAAGAAAGCCTGGTCGCGGCGCAGCCAAGTTGGTGACTTCCACACCAGAGTCCTTGATGGATGTGCTAACCACCACGGAGATCACCACGGCACATTTTCTAACAACCACAGACACTCCAAGCACAGACCCTGCAACCGCAGCGGTCACCACTGAGCTTTTCTCAAAAAGCTACTCCGCGCAGGAGCCATCCATTTCTGTCTCATGGATAGAGGAGACCACGAGCAACGCGGAAGGCAACTTCTCAATGGAATCGTCAACAACAACCGCCAGTCAGTTGACGAGTGCTGTGTCAGACTCAAAAGATGCTGTTACAGAAGTGGAGTCCAGGTTAGCAGTGTCTGAGTCCTTTGTGTTTGGAAGTCATTGGATACCTTCCAAGGGATCCAGTCCGAAGTTTGAAGACCACAAGACTCCGACGGTGACAGACAGCAAAGGCGCAAAACACCCTTTTGGTGTCCTGGTACCCAACTGGGCTTTTGTTCCACCAGGTATGTTCACGCTTGTTGTCGTCATTATTTCTACGAGTGATTATAACAATCAGTCAGGATTCGTTCGATTGTCTGCAGCTCAGTGGGAGTCACAAATAGTTGCTTTTCTGAGGCAACATACAAGAGTCCCGGTGGCACTTGGGTTTGCAGTTCAGTCTTGATCTATACATCCATCCATCCATTTTCGGATCTGCTTATCCTCACAAGGGTCGCGGGGGTGCTGGAGCCTATCCCAGCTGTCTTCGGGTTATAGGCGGGGGACACCCTGAATTGGTTGCCAGCCAATCACAGGGCACACATACTCTAGATGAACTGCCATTTGCGCTCACAAACACACCTAAGGACAATTTAGTGTTCAATCAGCCTGCCATGCATGTTTATGGAATGTGGGAGGAAACCGGAGTACCCGGACAAAACCCACGCAGGCAGGGGGAGAACAGGCAAATTCCACACATAGAGGCCGCAGCCGGAATCGAACGCTACACCTCTGCACTGTGAGTCTGACGCACTAACCAGTCAACCACCAGTCTTGATCTAATAAGCACTAAATTTTCACCACTGTGGGCTCGATATTAAATGTCACGCTATATATTCCACCTGTATCGTACATGCAGGACAAAACCTGTATAAATGCCAGTTGAAGACGGACAATGTGAAAGGGTTCTTTTGGATGCAAATCTGCTCAATGAACGAGCAACCAACAGTGGTTTACGTCACCCACATCGTAGTGGCTCGACAAACTGGCTGCCCAGAAAATAGGAAGCCGAAGCCAAGATTCAAATCTCAAACCTCAGAACTGCGAGTCGGACAAGTCCAATGTGCTGCTTCTAAAATAAATGATGGATGTTAAATCAAATCCTTTTGTCGGAATCAGTCCAGATGACAGTGAGGTGGGAGCATCCAGGTCTTAGTCGAGTAATTAGAAGGTCTGCGTGAGTGCAATTAGGTGGACTGTGGGCGAAACAAAAGATCTTCGCCCACCCCAACAAATCAATGTAGACACAATCTTACAAGATGGGCCTCATAATTGACTGCACCGCCGCCTCCGTTTGTAATTGTTTTTCATTCACTCCCTCGCTTTTGTTGAGCGCCCGCCAAACAGACATCGGCCGCCCCTCTCTCTCTATCTTTCGCCCCACTGGCGGTCGCGCTTGTTTGTCACAGCATGTTGTCATTGATTTCGCTGATAGCTGATGGGCGCGCCACCGTGGCGGCAAAGAGAGAAAATTAAAATCATTTCTCACGGTGCCGTCTGTGTAATTTTCAGCCGCAATGTGTTTTTAATTGAAAATTTCTTGGAGCATTGCCTTCTGCCCACTGTTTTCTGAGTTCAAGCCATTACGTGGCGCGTTTGACAGGTTTTTTTTTGGGGGTGGGGGGTTGTTTGTCGATTGGCTGGGCGAAATCACATGTGGCGTCATCATAAGACATAATAATAAAAAGCATTGCTTGCTTTTTGAAAGCGAATACAATGAATAAAATGCAAAAGAGGTGACACGGTTTTCAGCTCACTTTCCCTTATGAAAACACATCGTAAACATATTTCAGCAGCAAAAGAAAAAAAAATTGCAAGCATAAAATGAAAATAGAAAATACTGTGAGAAGGTGGGGCATGGCTTGTAAATGTCGTACCTTTGATTCAACACAAAAGATAATCAGTCTGCTTTCATGGAGGACGACAGAAATCAGAAATGTTGACGAGGATGAAATCAGAAGATTTGGAAAATGTCATGGTCAACAATGGCCTTAATTGATTCCTCAATTATTAAAGCAGTTGTCGATTGCCAATGCGTTAGTTGTAGATTAATCGATTCATTTTTGACACCGAGTTGGATACATTTTTCCATCAGCACCTTCCCTGGTATAATTCCCCGTCTCTGATAGGAGGACATTTGAATAGACGATTCTCGTCGGACAATTCCAAGACTAAAGCCCCTCGCGTCGCGGTAACCTTTTGTAGTTGTCAGGTGTACCGCAGAGGAGATTACAAGAAGAAGAAGAAAAGGGCAGCGGGGGAGGACAGCTCGAGATGGAAGAAAAGAAGAGAATAGGAGAGAGGTTACCGCTAGTGTGTCCTCTAAGGGGTTATACTGTAAGTGGGCGTATATAAACTTCACAGTAATCAATAATCGTAGCCTTGTCTTATGTTTTTTTTGTTTTGTTGAAACCAAGGGCCACTTTCTGTCTTCACATCTTTCTTTCTTGATTCGTGTTTCTTTCCGCAATTTTGTTGCACTGCGTGTGCCCTCCGTCATAATTTGGGTTTACCTTCTCATTGCTTGTCAGTCTGACCTCCAGCATACGCACACAGAAAAACTCAACGCGTTCTCGGAAGTTGCTCATATCCCGCTTCAGTGGAACTTTTGTCCTTTTCCAAGAAGAACTAGGCGCCCAGCAACATCAATAGCCCTCAAACAAATTGGCGAGTTAAATTCAGGCGCAGAGAAAGGTTGAAATGTACCGGGGTTTGGCATGAAGGGGTGAAGATAAATGGAATCAAGGGCAAGCCAGAGTGGCTTATTACCAGTGTTTCCGGGGATGGATGTTTCGAGTTTATCCGCCAGCTCAGAGAAGCCAATTGATTTGTCTGCCCCCATCTCTTTCTGACGCTCATATGACGCATTTTTCTCTTTTCTGGCGACTTTCATCGGCCATGACCCCCGTGTCTTTTTTTTTTTTTTTTTGCTCTTTGGGTCTTTTGGTGTGGATCATGTTTTGGTCTGCCGCTTGAACTCAGCTGCAACTCAAAGCAGTCAATCCCTATAGGCTGTAATCTCCCGCTTGCGCTTAAGCCCCCCCCCCCTTTTTTTTTTTTACTTACCTGGGCTTGACCACTTTTCTCTCAAAAACTATATGCATTCTTCCATCCAGAAACACCTACCATGTCCTGGCAATAAATGCATAAACACTAAAGAGTTATGATTCATTTAATTCTGAGTCTTGCTGAAAAATCACGGAACATGGAATTTTCCGAAGACTTTTGAATGTCAGTGAAATCCATGTGGAGAATTATAGCACGCTTAGAACGGGAAGGATGTTTTTCTTTCAATTCTGTATGCCATAAATACAATAAAAGTAGTTGAACCTAAATACTGTACTCGAATAGAACTACAGGGCCGTTCATAAAAAGGGTGCCGACCTGCCACTCTGGTGATCAGGGGGTGATTCACTTTCATGCAGACATGTTGACAACCGTCATGGAAACAGTTTAAAACAACAATTGTATGTACCGGTATATTAAACACATCCCCTTCCAAAAGAAGTCAATTTCCCTTGATTGAACCTATGGGCATTACCCTGACCTGAATTATTGAGAATCTACCCAGACATACAGAGAAAAAAATTAACATGCAGGCAAGCGCATTGGTATTTTTCATTTAGACCGAGACTGAAAGTCTGGTCGGCAGTTATGCTATTAGGCTAACGATATCAAACACTATTACTGCTTATTTAAGGAAGTCCTTTGCCAAGAGGCATAAAGCACAGGCGCAAACTCTTCCGTGCTGACTGCGCACTGACTCTATGTACGCATGAAGTCGTGAATTAATGAGGCGGTACAAGAGTGTCGAGGAGGCGCTTAAATGCACAGAGGAGAACTCGCTCTTATGGACTCTAAAACTGCCTCATTGGCTGAACACACTCACATTATATATCGTACTATAGTATATAAATAATCATCATCAGCAGTTGGCTAGTCATACGTATCAATACTTATCATTAGCTAACGCCGTTAGCTAACACTCATCCGTGCTCACACTGCAGCTTTGCTTCAGTGTATATATTCATTCATTCATTCATTCATTCATTTTCCCAACCGCTTTATCCTCACTAGGATGGTGGGGGGTGCTGGAGCCTATCCCAGCTGTCTTCAGACAGCAGGCGGGGGACACCTTGAACCGGTTGCCAGCCAATCGCAGGGCGCACAGAAACAAACAAACATCCACGCTCAGACTCATACCGAGGGACAATATGGAGTGTTCAATCAGCCTGCCATGCATGTTTTTGGAATGTGGGAGGAAACCGGAGGACCCGGAGGAATCCCACGCAGGCCCGGGGAGAACATGCAAACTCCACACAGGAAGGCCTCTGCTCTGTGAATTCGACGTGCTAACCACTCGACGACCGGGCCGCCCCAGTGTGTGTGTGTGTGTGTGTGTGGGTGTATATGCAGCAAAAATGTAATTGTTCAGATTATATCATATTGTATACCCTTTCATTTCAAACCATTGAAACACATCTGTCATCTGTGGAGGAAATTAACTCCCTCTGCTTAAATTCATCAGGATTTGTTAAAAGGCAAATATTTGCAAAACTGCGATAAAAGGATAAAAGCAAAACCACACGACCACTAAATAATTCAGTCAGGGCTTTTCAACAGCATAAATAAGTGTAATCAGCGGCCTCATTGACATTCCGGTTAAAGAAAATTTTAATTTATTCTTGGATAGACGATTAAAAACTCAACAGCCACGTATTTGGAAACGCCAAATCGGCTTCTAAAATTGAATTTACAAATACAGATGCAAGCCGATCGGAAAGCTGTCTCAAACGAGTATGTTTATGATGTTATAAAGGTGTCTTATTATCTCTGCTGTCACAACACAACTTGATTATTGGTCCTCTGGAGGCCCGTCACAAGCTGTTGTGTTTAACTTTGCAGACGGAACCACCCAGATGTCCTATTAAGGCAGACTAATGACTGACTCTCCTGATCCTTACTGCTCCCGCATTCCCCTCCCGTCATCGCTTGAAACGGAAAACAAATTTTTTCCGTTGTTGTGTTTTTATGGAGACTTTTTCATCTCACGCAGCTCTCAAAAGGATCTTTCGGGAGCATACAAACTGTGTTGAATTCAGTCACACAACAGATGCTGCATGCTGTTTCCCCCACTCGCACAACAGAGCTTTTAATTATGTATTTCTCTTGTTGGAAATGTGGGTCTCATGCTCACATATTGTTCAACATTACGGCGAACTCATTTGCGTTTCCTTTTTCCAACTTTGCACAATAACCCCTTCCTCCAAGGGTGCATACTTTTCAAGAAAAAAAAATATGATGCAACCGTCAAACAAATTTGCAAGTTTGATAATCATTGATGAGTTTCATGGTTTGGAGCTTTTAAGAACAGTTCCTCCGCGATTACGTAGCTCCTCGGAAAGCTAAATATGGATGTGCACATCATTGTGGACCGAGTCTTCTAGAATCCCAGCTGAATTACTTTGCTTGCCAAAACAGCATCACCTACGGAGGCACGTCAACAATAATGCTGACGTTTTGACGAGATATGTGAGTAATGTCTTCTAAATGTGTAGATTCAAACTAAACATATCAAGGAATTACAGAAACAGTGGATTTTATTAAATGACAGCAGTTGCATATTTTTTCCTTCGCTTGTTAGTGTGTATGTGTATATATATATAAATTTGAGCAGCCCTGTGCTCCAGCGGTTAGCACATCGACCTCACAGTACAGAGGTGCAGGAGTTTGCATGTAATCCCCCGGGCCTGCGTGGGTTTTCTCCGGGTACTCCAGTTTCCTCCCACATTCCAAAAACATGCATGGCAGGTTAATGGAAAACACTCTAAATTGTCCCGCAGTGTGGGTGCGAGTGCGGATGGCTGTTCGTCTGTGTTTGCCCTGCGATTGGCTGCCAACCGGTTCAGGGTGTCCCCCGCCTACTGCCGCAAGATGGCTGGGATAGGCTACAGCACCCCCCGCGACCCTTGTGAGGGCAAAGTGGATCAGAAAATGGATGGATGGATATATAATTTGTTTCAGTTTTCGGCATTGGTTTCCTCTCTTTCGGTTCTCGCTTTTGTCCAGGAATTCTCATTCCGATGCATCCCTACTTATGTCACATTATATTCGTTGAAAGTTTGGCGGCTATAGAAAAATCCTCCTGTCTTTTAAATGCCTCTCCCTAATCTGTGGTTGGGTAAAGAAACGGCCCGCCACTATTTGTGGTGTGGCATGGATGACTTCTTAAGCAATATCTCCGTCATGATCTATTGTTGTCAAATACATGTACAATTGACTCAAATTCGTGTCCCCGTGCCCCGGAGATTAGCAGCTCAGATTTCCGAGGGATGAACAGCTGTGCTTTCCCACCGGGCCCCAATGCAGCAGCATTGGCGATGGCGTTCGGCTCCGAGCATCCATCACAGCGCCTCTCGCTGCATGGGCGAGGGCCCTCCTCATGCAGGTCGCGTGGGACACACACCCACATGATCAGTCTCCGCCGAGAGGTGAGGTCTCGAGGGGTGTGTGCCACCAAGGTATAAATTACATCCCGGTGAGAATAGAGACATGTTTGCAAATTGCGGCAGCACCCTCAAGGGACTTTCGAGAAGCAAGTTGTTTCTCCTCGAAGGCTGTGAGAGGTCATGTGGAGTTCTTTGTCGAGTTTTAAAGCAGGTCTCCAAGCAAAATGCCCACGAGCTTGTTCCTCTTATTCATGCCGTTTGCCTGTCAGAGAAAATGCTTGATTTTTCTTTTACCCACAGAGGGGGAAGCATGCAGACAGGCGAGGGACTATGAAGTCCCCAATCTGTGCTTTCGTATTCAGATGTAAGACTGTATTTTCTTTTCTTTTTTTTATAATGCATCAAAGGAAAACATGCATTTGCACAAGTTCAAGGAGTCTGTGCGTTCTTTTTGTTTGGGAGCTATGAAACGAACAAGAACAACTTTGGTGATGAATTTTTGCTTCCATATGATGTCATCCCTTTAAGCGGCTTTGTTAATCCCACTTATGAAAGTGGAGGCTGCAAATAAACAGCGGAAATGCGTCGAAAAGCCGGATAAGATGTTTTGTGTTTGCAGAGGAAATCATTTTCTTCGCCAAAACAAATGCATTACATTTACACGATGTGATCATCCAAACGCTACTGGACCACGTTAGTACATACTGACACAGGTAATTGAATTGTTCCTGTTTAATGCAATGATTTTGCCGCCCTGCTTTTCGGTTGAAAGCCAAAAACGTGTTGATCAATTGGCCACAACATTAAGTACATCTGTATACCTGCTATTGGTAACTTAGTGCCATGGGCGGTATATGGCATTTGATCCATTTAATGCTAAAAACTAACCCAGTGATGAAAACTTTCCACACCCACACATGAATATTTGGCAATTGCATTATCCATTCACAAAAGAAAAAAATAAGTGTACCTAGGAGGAAAAAAAATGGACTCCAGATTGTAGTGTACAGACTGACAAGACGGTCGCTCCACCATGGTACAGTATGTACATTTGTGGCTATATTCTGGCCACGTTGTCTCGCTTCATAAAAGTGACTCGAAACAGCGCTCTGTTGTACACCACCGCTACACATGCTCACATTACGTGCCACATGAAATGAACACATCATACAGCGCCTACTCTATTTTCAATATCACACTTGACGTGCAACAATGCGTGCTCCCTGCTATAAGTCCCCCTTATGAATAGTTGATGACCCATGGTGGACTTTTATCCGCACACACATCTTTTTTTAACCTTCTTCCTGACGCGCGTGCCGAAAATGGTCAGATTATTAAAAATACAACAGCTTGGAAATGAGCGCAAAAGGCACAAGGAAAGAAGCAGAACAAGCCGGGCGGCATGTGAGTGATGACGAGCTAAGATGGATCCTTGGCGGTGCGAAAACTGAGATAATTCCATTGAGTTAGGGCAACCTGGGACATGTCAGGTGTAACAACAGATCTCTTCTTTCTGCTGTCAGAAACCTTCCCCCCCACCACCCCTAACTTTCTGTTCTGTCTGTAGAAATGCACCGTTGCCAGGTCATACTCAGGTTGCATCACACACACGCAACCTCAACCGGATAGTCTCCAACCCACGCTGCAATCCTCATGAGGACAAGCGCCATAGAAAATGTGTGGGTGGATGGATAATTTCGCCGAAGGACAAGCAGCTAGTGTGTGCGAGCATCATAGTTTTTTTTAGCTATTGCCACCTACTGGCCTGGCATGCACATTACAGCATTGGCGGTTCTTTGTTTAAGCTCTGTGTGGCATTTATTTCAATTGAAACTTGTTCAGATGTGCAAAGGAAAAAATTACCCCGGTTTTATATTTCGGGATGCACATTACTGTATGTTTTGCGTTTATTATTACCGTGTGTCAAGATGAGTCAACCATTCACCTGTGAATGTAAACTGTGATGAGCACCGTCAACAGCGAATTTGGCATTCATTTCAATTTTTCCAGTGTTTGCCCTGTAATGTATTATCATGTGGACCAAGAGATTGTGGATGTTGCACGCAATGTTGTTGTTTTACGCCTGAACAAACACACACAAACAGGTGTGTGTTTGCGGTCTCACACACACACGTACACACACAGAAATAGAAACTGTCTCCCCCTGCAGCGCTCATCACTCCCAGCCTGTCAGAGACATCTCGTCTCGAACAACAGTATTTGTAGCCTGTATCATGTGGCCGAACCTGCTAGAACACCTGTGTTCTCATCAGAATTTGACTCAGAAATCAGACAAAAAGAACCTTGGAAGTTAAAAATTCAATTCATGTGTTTGTATTTCAAATACATAACAATAGACCCTGGCTACTTGTGGGGAATCAG
The DNA here is from genome assembly GCF_025434085.1 of Hippocampus zosterae. Lineage (NCBI taxonomy): Eukaryota > Metazoa > Chordata > Actinopteri > Syngnathiformes > Syngnathidae > Hippocampus > Hippocampus zosterae. Next base: position 18,224,287 of record NC_067458.1, on the reverse strand, counting down.
GACCAAAGAGAGAAAATTCACACTCATTACACTTCTACTATAGCTTAATGGGAACACATAATGGGAAATGCCGTCGATAGGCTAACAAATAGCATCTGCGTCGCAATGTTATCACCCTTTAAACAACGCCTAGTTGAACACAAACAGTGGAACAACATGTGCAGACATATAATATAACAATACCCTCCAGGCATACATTCTTTATCTTCTGTGATGAAAGACTAACATTACCGTTGTACCGGGGAGCTGAGATTGTTGTAATTTGACTTATCACACACCAAAAAAATTGCAAGAGGACCACAGAAAAATAATTGCATATTCAGTTGCAATCGCAATATTGAGGGAAAAATCATTAATCCGTAATTATTTTTTTCAAAATCGCTCTCGGCCCTACCCTCAAGTCACCGCAATACTAATTTTCCCACATCACGTCACTGATGTATTACGTCGACTCATCCTCACCTCTGTCTCTCTCTCTCTATCGCTTTCCTGTCAACCCGAGTGCACAAACACATGTCGGCCATGCATGTGACTACACCAATATTTCACCCACTGAATCGTGGCGGCCATGACGATGGCCATGAGGGCTCTATTAAAGTGGCAGCGGCTCTGCATTGTTCCCCCTGCGCTCCGCTGCATCGCTCTTCAGGATTAGCTTCTCAATGCCAGACTCGGGTTATCAGGGTCTAACCTATAGAGGAGGCAAGCGGGAGGGGGAGGGGTGGGGGACTCTTGAATGGGCCAAGTCATGATCTCGGTCTCTGCAAAGCTATTACAAGGTTCACTGAGTACGACTACAGCCACATGGTGCCTGATAAGCACGAGTAAAAAATAAAAATAAAAAAAGAAAAGAAAAAAATATCACTACAAAACGACCAAAAAGCATGTACGGAAAATGGTATCTGAGAACATTGTGTTTAAAACAATATCTACAATTTTTTTTCCTCAGGTGTGTCATGATCTGCGTTTTTGATTTGTATTGAGTTTAGAGCTGCAGATATCAAATATTTTGCAAAGTTTACGTGACCTGGGCAGTTGTGCTATTCAAAGCTAATGATTTTTCAGTGTCCTACGAGTGTCAAAAGCAGCAAACTGACCTATGATAGACTAAGATACAGTAAAACTACTTACCTTTGAAGACCAGAGGAGGATGTTGGCTGAAAAATATCACCACTAGTGGCATCTTATCTATACTGCTGGAATAGTTTTTTCCTTAAATTTCCCTGCTCACACATGAATTTGTGTCTGAAATGGATCATTATTAACCCTTTCAGGGACAGCGGTTACGACAGTGGACAGCTTATCATGTTATCAGGTTACAGGGTGCGGGAATGGGTTAAAGTGTATTTTCTGAACAGACAGACCCGTTCGTTTCTATGTAGTTTCAAAGTCCTGTTCCATGGTTGTCATCACAAGACTAAAAACACCATCGAAAGACGTCTATAAAAAACAGACAACAAGATTTCTTGACATCGCAATTATGGTCGGTATTGCTTGACTTTTAAGGCATTTTATTTTCCCTACAATGTCATTCAAACGGCACCTGGTTCAACTCGTGGGGTGTTCCATTTATGCGACATCCGCTTTGCTTTTCCGTTATATATACATCCATTGCTCAGCATTCCTTCTCCAGCAATCCACTTTCACGGTCGGTTCTACATCCTGATTTCATGCATTAGCTTCCATATGCAGGCCAACTCGTCGCTAATCTCCGAACTGAACGGCTTAGAAGAAACTTGGGATGGCGACCCCTTTCCAGCTGTGGAAAACACTGCTTTCGTAGGTTGTGGGAATATATATCCACTTTATATTTCAGCTTCCAGCCCACTATTTTTGCCCGCCGCAAAGAGCAAGAGTGAAAAGTAGCAATGGACTGGCCGTCCTATTTTAAGAGCAGTGTGTAATTAATCATAAGCTAGAAGCTTTAAGCGAGGCAGAAATGTACGATTGCGTGGCTCCCTCGACGGCTTTACTGTCCCTCGCCTGGCCGGCATCTCTCAACTTGCGATTTCCTCACTTAATTCGAGCCACAAAAACACAAAAGTGAGCTGCAGAATACAGAACACAGCCCTTGAGAATGTATGCATGACGCATGGGCAAATGGCGCACAAAGCGCGACTCGTTCTGTCGCCCCTCGCTACGGATCGCATTTGTTTCACATTGTGTGTGTAATTGATTTTTAATTCATTGTGTTGCTCATATTGTACTGATCGTTTACATGCTTTTCAAATTTCCTTAGCTCCATTTCTGGTTATATTGTACTCAGCAGCACGATGGATGGTGGTCGGTGGCTATCAACTCGGTCTCACAGTTTTGAGGTTCTGGGTTCAAATCTCAACTCAGGCCTTCCTTGTGTTAAGTTTGCATCTTTGCAAACTTTTTCCCCAAGTATTGTACTTGTCAATAATGTATCTCAACTGGGATAGGTCTGAGTGTGCGATGTTGCTCCACTGTAAATTTCAAGTGTGGAAACAACTTTACTGATGCACAACCACCAGTAGATGGCAGTGATCATTGAACATCATATCATGTGACTCTTAAAAAAGTCAAAATGCTCTAGAATGGCTGGCAGTGAATTTAATTTGTAGAATCGGGTTTAACCATCACCGCATATCTGAATCATTGCAATTGTTTTTGTTCTTTTTGGTGTTCTTGAAAGTATCTGCTCTGGAGGGTAAAATTCATGTTCTGTAGAGCTTCAGTCTAAGGATTTTACATCGCCACAACCACATGGAAACAGTCTTTCCTGTCAAAAGTGAATTATTTCAAAACTAGGCGCATGCACATGAAAATGCTCCATAGCTATAGTTATATGTCAGGCCTGAAGTGGCGCTGCAACACCACTACAGAAAGTGACTTGAATTTGATGACACGAAGTCCTTGCAATGTAAATACACTCACAACTAGAGATGCAGCACACACCTGCCGTATCTGTCCTTGTCAAATGCTTTAATGGCTTTAAATGTGTCGTGTGGTTAAGTGAGGTCTCCAGCATGTGGTGGATGAATGCAGATAAATAGCGTGTCCACTTGAGCTGTGATTAAAACGTGTTGTGGAGCTTTTCCCGTACAAGCATGCTGAGATAAACCACTTATCTTTAACAGCACTGCAGTGCAGATAACTGTGCCAGGAAGTGCTTGGAAATCTTGCAGATTGCTTTAAGAATATTTTTACATGATTTTATTTTTTTCGGATTGGGGTGGGGAGCAGTTTAGTTGTACTTTGAGAGAAAAACGGTTTAATTCAGCTTGCTCCCATTGTTTTGTTGTTGTTGTTGTTTATAAACTTAGTTACACACATGCAATTTTAATCTTCTCTGCAAGAGCTTGCAACTCCGAGTTGGAGAGAAAACCACCTGCATTAAAAGCATTTTGATGTCACTAAGCTTTCTCCGACAAATGAAACATTTTCCGCATGTCCGCCCCGAGGCTCCCGGGCATGAGTTGATTCTGTGATTTGGAAAGCATCCTTCGCTTCCCGCTCGCTAATTTGAGGGATGAAGGGGCCCCTCAAATGTTCCTGACTGGAGAAACATTTGAGGCCAGAGCGCCATGACCTGACATTTACGCCCCTCGGCGGAAGATCACGCTGTCTTCTCTCGACATATGTCATTAACCTTCCAGTGATGGATGATGCTCTCTGCCATTCAGCGTGCGACTTACGTCGCGCTCTAGTATGCACTCGGACGAGAGGCTGGCAGCCTGTCGCGGGAGTCTCGCATGTCGTCTTGCAGGAAATTGAACATAATCTGCTGTAAAATCTCTGTGCGTGCGCATGCGGTCGTGTGTGGGTTGCCATTAACATTCATGGCAGGCAAGCTTTCAGGGGAACTTCTGGTCCTAGTGGTGTACTGCAAGGGCTTCTATTATTAACTCCTCCGTATTGTTTGGGTCAAATTTAAGTCATTTTGACATTTGGCAGCAATTAAAATCCCCTTACTTTCCTTTTTTTTTACTGGATATGTTCTAGGTCAAATTGGATCTGCATTTACTCGAATGGATCTTACATTTACCAGAATGTGTTAAATCAAGGAAAATATTGGTTATGGTGGGAATCTTGAAAGTCTCCTCACTGTCTTTGTGACACGATTAGGGACTACAAAATCAAATCAAATTTTGTCTCGAATAAATGCCTAAACGTCAGAATACAAAGTGGAAGAATAGTGCTGATTGTGTTGGCCGTAGTCTACATGGGATGGTTGTTTGCTAACTGTGGGCCTGACGACTGTCAATCAAAAAGCCTCTCAATCGATATGCTTGCACGTGCACCTCACCCGTCTCACTCTATGTTTGATGTTTATACAGTATTTTATTTTCTAATGTTAACTTACAGATTAACATGCTATTTTTAGAGGCACATATTTCAGGTGATGGCCACGCTAACATGTGCTAGCTAATGTCGCTGATTAGCCAACACAGAACCTCACTACAAAACTAAGCTAAACTATATAAAAATACTATTGAAATGAATAAATCTACAGTTAACACTGTTAACCATTCACTTTTCTAAAATACTTTTAAATCCAATACTCAAGTGCACCTAGTGTGAGATACCTCAATACTAAAGTAATACTATATTCCACAAGGTGACTCTACATTCTACAATGCTATTTTCTGTTATGATACAAAGTATCACCGAAAGAATGTACCAAACTGATAATGGGTGGATTTAAAAAAAAATTATTATCTTCATTATTGCTCAACCTGCATAACGTCCACCGTAATCAAATTGTGAATCATCACCTCTTTATTTGCACCATATTCAATAGTGCAATAATTACGATGTCATCGTCCATTAAAAGGCTTTTTCCCCAAACGGGCCTGGACTTATCTCCATAAATGATGTTTATTACCTTGCCACGCAGCAGTAATCTGTCAGAAGAAGTACATACTGCATATACGAATGTGTGGTGATCAGCTCTTTTACGAGGGCTTCGGCACATTTGTCGGACGTGACCTCACTCGGGTATTTAATGAGCATCCGTTGCAATAAAAAGTGGTGTGACGCGCCAAACATCTGGCAGACAGTCGGAAAAGAGACATGCTTTCGCCTCATTTGCCGTCGCAGTTTGTCAACATTTCCGGGCGCTCCCGTAATGCTCTTTCTTTGTCATGGAATGAATTATGCACTCTCTTCGTTTGCAGTTGAGAGCAACCCGTGCCAGACCAACCCATGCCTCCACGGAGGGAGCTGCCTGCAGGAGGGCGACGGCTATAGCTGCTACTGCCCGCAGGGATTCTCCGGGGAGAGCTGCGAAATCGGTGAGTCGAAGTCCCCTCGGTTGGGGCCTGGGTCAACAGATGGTGCCAAAGGCGGGCATATGTTGGTTGAACATTTAGCAGCTGTACGCCACTGCACACTTCATTACATCACATTGCACAGCGGAGTGGCTCTGGGACCCGTATTTTTCTTTTCTTTTTTTTATGTTCTAAAAATAAAATTAAACATGACCTACATCAGAATGATGTTACGAAGGATTAGGGCCATGTGCCTTACATGCATTTTTTTTTGTAGCGCTTGTTATCATTAGACTAAAAAGAAACGTAGCGTAAGGTAATAAAAACATGAAACACATCACCATTCAAACATGCTTTGGTGTAAAAGTGAAGTCAAGTCAACAGTAGTTATAGAGCACTTTCAAACAGCCATCGCTGCATACAAAGTGCTGTACATGGAGCAATTTAACATGCACAATAAAAAGTAAGATTGGAGTCATATATGCTGATGACCAGTTTAAGGTTTTATCATCATTTTAAAAGTCAAGATTACAATAATTGGGAATAGTGTCTTTAACTAGTAGTGACTTTTTTGGTGAGCAGAGAGGGGAGGGGTGAGCAGTTACACAGGGAAGAGGAGGTGGGATGGAGGGAAGTTGGGGAAAAGAGAGATTTGACAAATATGCAGTGTCCTGAAAAAACAACAAAAAAACAAACAACAAAAAATGATGCAAAACTTTAGCCTGAAGGTCAACATGAGAAGCTCACATTCTGTTCTAAAAATAGCTCATCACTGACACTGTGACTTGCTAAGTAGAATTAAAACAAGAGAATATCATTGACATTTATTTTTTGTTTCTTTATTTATGTATTTAAAATTAACATGGTTCACATTTCTTTATGTGAGGGCTAGTAGGGTTTAATGCCTCAAAAAACATTCTATTCGTGCACACTCCTTTTCCAAGGCCATTCATCACTTCATCTATTTCCTATAGTGGTTGTCCTCATTAGGGTCATCAGTGAGCTGGAACCTGTCCCAGCTGATTTTGGGCAAGAGGCGGGGTACACACTGGACTGGTTGCCAAAAAATTGCAGGAGCAACCATCCATCCATTTTCTATAGCCCCGTTGGAATCTATCCCATAAGAAGGAAAACAGCCATTGACATACACATTCACACCATTGGACAAACATCGAAGCATGGTGTGATTGTCAAGGAAAAAGGGAGTGTCCACAAAAAATAAACAGTCAATGGGCAAAAATAAGGAGAGTGTAAATATGTCAAGAAGTAATACAGTAAGTGATCGCCCTATTGACTGAGACGGTGACTCTCCACACTTTGCTTTCATTTGTGATCTGCAATATTTCAGTGCAATTTGGAATGAGGGAGCAAGCTGGACTACCAAGAGAAAAGCCATTTAAGAACCTAAAAGATTTATAAAACAGTCAAAAGATCTACCTGTAAATCATATCATCGTCGTCAGCGTTAAAGGACCAAAAAATTATTTTAATCACGATATAGTTTCTTGCTAAACCCCTTGCAAGTCAACCACCGTCATGTCCGTTTCTTCGAATCCATTTATTTAATGAACCAAAATCAATCAATGATCATCTCTGAAGACCAGTGGGGGGGTTCTCCACATGTCACCAGCGTCACAGCTGTGATCTCTACGTACTCCGCTGCATGTGTCCATCCTTGTGATCAAATATTCTCACCTTATTCTACCCGCAAGGGAGCAGCTTCATCCCTCCACTCAGCTGTGTGATAGGAGAGCATGTCCGTCATTGTGTGTGTGCGCGTTGCGCCTATGCGTGCGCGCCAGAGACTTGCAAGGACACAGCAATCACAGGGGAGCTTGGAGCTCAGTGAGGGGTGGAGACGCCGATGAAAGCAGCAGCAGCAGCACACGCCGGATATTTTGGATGAGGGGCTGCGAGTGAATCATGAGAGGAGGCGGCCAGTGTTGTCAAATATCAAAAGGGGCTCTTCCAGCTCCCACTGTGAAAGGGGAACAACGGAAGCGGGCAGTCACCTCGTCACGCTGGCTTCCACGCAAGAGGTGTGAAGCATTGTCTTTCTGTCCGTCCCATTTTGCTTTTCGGGCTCACATGGCAGCTGGAGGCTATCCTAGTGAATATCTGGACACCGAGTACTGGCCACCAGCCAATCACAGGGCACGTGACACAAAATGACCCTCAAGGACAATTTTGAGTCTTCAATAAACCTTTTTTTGAATGATGGGAGCAAGTGCAGAGAGAATATGCAAACTCCACACGGGAAGGCTCAAAATGAAGTTGAAAGCGAGAACTCAGAAACCAAGGGTACTCGATACAAATCCTAAAGGCCAACAATGAAGAACAGCCTTGATGGGCTTTGCAATTTTTAGAATGGCCTCTCTTCACTGATTGGCCGGGACAAACCAGACTGTTTTATAACTCCTTCTCTGGTGTCCATTTGGTTGTCAGATATGGTTCCTTGCCATCACCCTGCCACAAGGCTTCTTCCAAGCTCTATAATTCATGCCGCGACCCACACACGTATACACACATGCTCACATTAATCGCAGCACAGCAAATCATCACTGACACTGTGTGTGTGTAATTCATGTCCTTAATGCGCATTTGTCGCGAGTTATTGATGCAGTGCGCCAGTGTTGATTGATCTCCCTCGGTGTTAATGCGCAAGCACACCCAACACGTCCGCATAATTCGCTCCTTGTGTCTGTATATGCATTAAAGTTTATTGATGATGGGTCTCAGCGCTGTTGTACAAGCTCGTGTTTGACCATTAAACATGCAGCTGGGGTTATTGTTCGCATGAATATCGGTCACAAGGGGCCACTGCCCAATGCTACAACATGAGTAGGCCAAATACTTTTTGGTAATTTTTGGAATTATATGCAGGACAAAAATAGTACGGCAATAATATTCACATTTTGAGTGTGTTGATTTTTCAGGGGGAAAAATGGCTTGTTGCACTTAATGTTGGTTTCTTGTTCAGCAGTTTTGTGTCAGCCTTGAATGGTAGTTTTTATGCAAGCGTGCCCTTTGCACTGCGGGGAAAAAAATATCACAGCACGTAGTTATTTTGTTGTTTGCTTAAAACCTGTTGTTGTTGTTGTTGAGTGAGGATTGTGGATCTTTGTTACACATCCTCTCGTCCTCATGTTGAGGAATGATGTTGGCTACGTTAAAACATGGCAGCCTCCCCTAGGGGAGGCACATCTTATGTAATATAATTTGCGATTACTTCACCTCCATTTACATTTTTTTTTAAATTTACATTGATGTGAACATCCTGTGATTGGATGGCAACCAGTTCAAACTGCCTACTCCCCAAATATACCTGGGATAGGCTCCAGCACGCCCACGGCCCTCATGAGGATAAGCAGATCAGAAAATGGATGGATGGATGATAGAAAATCTTTTTTGCATACTATTGAAATTAACCCTTTCATGCACCCTGTTAAGTGATAACGTGATAAGCTGTCCACTGTCGTAACCGCTGTCCCTGAAAGGGTCAAAAGTGGATTTTGGAAAATCATGAACATTGAATGAATCAACACATTTTCACATACTGTCCATTTAAATTTGTGAGTGAAAATTTGATATGATTTTGTCATTATTTCACTTTTGAAACTCTTGGTGACAATTTCTGGGTTGGGATTTTTCTAGTTTAAAAAGATATGCCTTGGTTCAATAAAGGTTGGGGAACGCCGCTTAGATGCTCGCAGGCCGGTTCACAAAAGTGTTAGTATCAGAAAGACTCTGGTGTCCTCGAAGACTTATGCACCGTAGCATATATTAAAAACTGTGGCACATAGACCCCGCCCACATAAATGAAAATATGGCTTCCTCGGCGCAAGTAGCCGAATAGCTGCGCTATTTGGCGTCCTGCACATGTTCTCCATTTGCTTCTGTGCTCGTCAGGAAGCAAACTGATTTGATTTCCTCCCCTCTCCGCTCTCGCTGGCTACTTTTTCAATCATGACGATTAAGATCTGAGCTTCTCTCCCGCCTCCGCTGCTGCTCGATCATTTCACCACCTCCCGCTCTTGCCCCCCCCCTTTTTCCCTTCTTTTTTTTTTTTTATATTCTGGCTTCTTTCATGATTCTCCAATTTGTCCTTTCACTCTAATTGTCCCGCATCAGTCATTCGGGCTCTTCTCTTATCGGCTTGCGATGTCTGCGTGCTGCATGTTGCTCTTTAGCCACTGCCTACCGATTCTCTTCAGCACTTCTCTCCAACACATCTCATTTCCTGACACAACCCCTTCACCTCTACACACACAAGCACACACACTAACTCACACCGACACACACATACACTCGCATGCACAAATCTACACACTCAACCGCACACCTACAGCACAAACACACGCTTACACATGGACACCCCTAGAAACACACCTACATAGTAAAATTTGTCGGGTGATTTTTACACAGTCAGATTTTTTTTTCCCTCTAATTGAATCCTATTTAAACGTTATGAAGTACAATCGCCTCCCCGGCCACCAGAGTGGGAGTACATTTTCAGAATGGATCAAAATCTCTTCACTCAGAGAACATGAGGCCCTGCCCCTTACTCTTATCACTGTAAAATCCCCTACATACAAAGCTCTTGGAAAAGTCGTAATGTACCACTTCAACAAGTAGTAATTTGTATGTGTATGTATGTGACTCAGTAACTGCAGTACTAGTATCTGCTTTCGCAAATGCTGAAGAATATATACCCACTGAGTGTCGTTATAGCGTCTGTCCACAAGTGTTGCTGCACCGTTATGCCTCATTAGTCCATCTCTATGGTGTTTCCCAATGTGTGTTTGCCTTAAGCTAACGCTGAATTTAAAGTCGAAAGTCGACGGGCAGTTCAATCTGAATTATGTAATTTGGTCCTACAGTGTAAAACTAGACTTATTACGGGGTTGAACACAACTTTCTCTGTATGCGGAATATTCCGTCTTCTACTCAGACGAGAACAACAACAACGATAGTGTGGGGACAAACAAGTCAGCTCGCTACCTCACGTGAACCCAGTGTGGATGAGGCTGAGAGGTAAGGCTGAGAGGGGAGGGGTGGAGAGATGGGAGTGGGGGGGGGGGGGGCAATGCGCGTGGCAGAGAGCATCTTTGGCGAGATTGATGAGCGACGCTTTGTCACAGTTTGTCGCCAGCTGAGGAGGCCCTTAAGAAGCCCCTCTGATTGGCTGCCTCTTGCCACCTCCGCCTCCTCCTCCCCATGCCTCATTAATTCATCCAGGCTGCTGCGCTCCTCAATCAGCATATGATTGAGTGCACCGGCAGCCCGACTCTCGCCAAAAATCAACTTCGCCGAGACCACCTGAGCCCTTCGCTATCTCTACACTTGCACAAAAACATCTGTGTGTGCGGGATGGGGGGGTGTGCGCGCGCCTGTGCGCATGTGTGAGTGTGTGCGTGTACACTCTTATCTATGTCGATAGGTGAAGCTGAAAACGAAGCTTCTAAAAGCTGCACACGTGAAGTGACTTAAATTGATTCTCCTGTGAAGACTCTGAACCGGGTTAGGGGGGTCTTATCAGCTGTCCACAAGGGGTCTCTCACTCACACACACACACACACACACACACACACATATATTCCAATGTGAACTCTCAAAATAACTACAATTAAGAACTGTCACAAACGCATCTAAAAAAACGTGCCATTCATCAGTCTGTGGTAAGGCAGATTGTCTGTAGATGGACAAAGTGCAGATCTGCTGCTACTCTTCCTAGGAGCGATCATAAGCGTCAAATTCACAATCGGTAAAACATTTAGCTTTCATTGGAGGGCACAATGGAGGAAACCACAGAGGAAGTTTGGAAGGGGCGCACAACCTCATCCCAATTGTGACTGTAAAGTAAATATGGTTTGGGACAGCTTTGCTTCCTCAGGTTCTGGACGCATCACAATTATCAATATAAGAATTAATTCAGAAGCTAAGATGGGTGACTATCAGCCCGTGCCTATCTGACTGATCATCTTGTTAGCCGGTTGTGGTATTCGAACGAGCTGAAGTATTTTATTTTATACACAATTCTGGTTGTTAACTTTATCTTCCATTTTTTCCTCTTGACATTTCCCTCACATGGCTTCTCCTAAGCATCATTGCCTCTCGACAGTACATCTATCTGTCTATCTGTATAGTCGTTGCACTTTCCTCTCTAAATGGCAACCTTATCCGCCAACATCCGTCGCTGTCGTTGCTCGCCTTTAAGGGCTCTTGGATGTCTTTAAGGGCCCCTGCCTCGCCACCCAAAGACCATACCCTACTCTTTTATCACACTGATGCGTTGCGGTCGAGTGTGATCATCCATAGCTTTCAGGGATGCGTTTCATCTCTATTTTTATCCCCTCACTTTCCATCACATTTTTTTTTTTGCTGTTTATTGAGCTTCATCACCCATCTACTTCTGTGAAGACACTCGTACACGCAAAAGTACAACTGTGATCTCTTGAAGTGGAACGCTTCCCGAGAGGGTTGGGCGTCAGGCCACCTGTCACTATTGTTGATGTATTTTAAGAGGTAACAGCTTTGCCTGCCTTTGCCATGTCATCATCAATTCATGACAATGCAGGCCAACATAATGATGCATACTCGCATCTATTTCTGGACACAAATTTATCTGCAGGAAATCAAGATATTCCATCCTGGGCAAAGACTTCTTCTTTTAAATTGACTCCTCCCCTTATGACCATGATTTTTCTTCTCAATTTCTGCCTCATTTCTTTATCAAAAATGTTTAAAGAGTCAACTCGGGCTGCAAAGTACGATAATTTTAATGATCGATTAACCTGTCGTTGAATCCATGAATCGGAAGAAAACATGGATGTAAAAGTTGAAAAAAACCTCTAACTGCCTCTATCATGAAAACAGTGTGGACATTGTTTTAACCCTTTCAGGGGACAGTGGTAATTACAGTGACAGCTTATCATGTTATCAGGTTACGGGTTGCATGAAAGGGGTGCATTTACCATGCACGAAAAAATTGGCTGAATTTCTTCGCCAAGCTACCTAGTTACTTTTCGTCACAACAGTGAAAGTTTAGAACAGGGCGATGTCGCATACAAGGGCATACCGCCAGTCACAAATAAGCCCCGCCACATGGACAACTTCCCCACACACCTAGTCGACGTTGCCTCTGGCAGGCTTGGGGTAAGTGCAACCATTAAAAAAAAAAAACAGCAAAAACAAAACACTCATGCAAAGTTCATAATTTCTTTTGCTGCCTGCTGAACTTTACTCTTGTCTGGCAGCATTGTTTGAGTAGTAGCATTCCAATAGAGCCATCTCCGCCCATCTCCGCTTTGTTCCAGTAGCAGGAGAAGTAGCAGCAAATAGGGCAGTGCAATCCAATCTCTTCATTGATTTGATTTCAGGTTCTTTGATATATTTTCGGATTCATCTTAAATCAGAAGGCTGACAAATGTATAATAAGTGTTTATCAAATAAATGTTTCTCCTATGATGTTATTTTGTTTGATTTTGCTCAGGCCAGTAAAAGAGAAGGTTCTATTGTATTTTCAGCTTTTTCATTCCCGTTTTCTGGTTTACCGATTTTGTGGTCGGCTTAACGTGGAAATAAATGTGATTACTGAGATTGCGTCTTTCCTCAGAGAATCATCTGGCCCTCAAAAATCTCATTCAGATTTGGGGATTGGGAATAGCAGTGAGGAGAGGAGTATTATATTTATTTCATCCCTCGTTCATTTTTGAAGGCTTGAGACATTTGCTTCACTTTTCACCAGACACAGCAAAGCATCGAATTCGAAGAGTTATTTTGTCTTCCCCCTCCCTCCGTCCCCCTCACATAGATTGATCGGCATTGCACTGAGCTCTCACGAGAGCATCTAAAAGCCCTTGGCTGCTTCTTTGTCTTATTCCTGGTCCATCCTGATTCTTTTGTAATCCACCTGCACCCTGACACAGCTGGAGGCACGGGGCACTACACACACAAAGACACGCAGTCGTTGCCTCATTCAAAAGCAGTCTTGCAAGGTAACAGAGTACAATTTATAGCTTAACCATCTTCTTCACTCGCTACTGCAAATAAAATCAGATGAAATAGTTGAGATAATGCCTGAACTGCGACCGATTAGAATATCGCTATTTCCAGATTGAGATATCTACAAGTCATAAATACAGTTACAGATATCAAACAGTGTCATTTGGCCACATTAGAATTTAATTTGAAATATATCTTGCCCCGGATTTTTCACTTCTCAAGAATTACATTGCTTTTATACAATATTTATTTAGTCTTGATAGGCATGAATAAATTGTAATACTGCCATCTACGGGCCAAATGTAGAGTGGCACTATTCTGCTTTCCTTTCATGTCAACCTATCAAATACAAAGGACAAAGACAGAGACATTTGCAGATGAAAACGTGTGCTGGAAAAGCTCTGATGGTTATCAGCCACTCCAGCACACAGCTTGTTTTGAGATTCGTATTGTGAATAGTAATATTGATGTGCTTTTTGACTTCATGCACCAGTCTTTCGAATTACAATTCCATGCATCCATTTTCTGATCTGCTTTATCCGCACAAGGGTTGCGGGGGGTGCTGGAGCCTATTTTACAATTAGAAATAAAATTACAATAAATATTCTGAAATTAAAGGTTGCCGAATTTCACACTTGGGAAGGCACTTCCCAGACCCAGCTATTTGTATACAAGATATTAAGAGGTCAGTTTTTTTTCATTTTTAACAAAATGTTCCCTTTTAAAGCAGAAACATCCTCCATGATATCCAAGTACAGTACATTTTTCAGTTCAAGCTTCATCAAGACGAGCTGTATGTGACATTAACAAGCTCCACTGAATACTTAATCAACACAATTATGATGCGCAATGACACCGAAAGAGACCATAATGAGCTGGTATTAACATATTTCCCTTTGTCCTTGTCAGCAAACGTATGCCCTGCCTAAGCGTCCGCATTTTCCTCATTAATGTCCGTCTTTTATCTCATTTTCCACTCACTCCTTTAATGCCCCTCATCCTAATGAAGTGCCTTTTCCCCCACTTTTTTTCTGACGGCTATTCACTACTTTTCGAAGCACTTAACGCCCAGGACAGAAATAGACTTCCTTTAGAAGTCTCCTTCTAAAACTCAAAAGATGGTAGTCAGGAATTTCTTTGAACTGATTTCTTTCTTTCAGGCATTCAGAGTATCAGATTTCACATTTAAATGTTCGCTTTTTTGTTGGGGAGGGCACTGAGATGTCAAGCTGACACGTACACTCTTATAAAATGGCTGGTGAGCTTTCAAACGTTCAGTGCTGTCGCTTAGCTGTCACCTCAGTGCTGGTGATTTGCCGCCCGTCTTTGTCCACTCGATCTACATCTACATCAATCACCACCATTGTTCTGATTGGACCGTTGAAGAAGCATCACGTTCCTCTTCATTTAAAACGGACAATTTAGCATGCGGATCTGTCTATGTGGTGCATGTAGCAGACACGTGGAAGTGTTAGAAATAGCGAAATCCTTTCAAATAATCTGTGGCTATGAAGTAGGCGGCTTACAAGGAAATGAGTCATTCATTACTTCCCCATCCACTGATTTATGGGGCCAATTGGTTGTCGTTACCGTGGCAACGACGGGAGTTCGGATGAAGCGAATCGCATCCATTCAGATTCGAGTTGATTTCCACGCAAGACAGCAATCTATTACCAAGTTGATTAGCCAATCCACAAAAGGGCAGCAATCGACTCAGAAATGGCTAATGAGGCTAATGCCGCTAATGCCCACTAAATTATTTCCCACTAAATTCCTATGCCGAATAACATGTCGTCATGAAATTATCAAGTGGGAAGACTACCATCTTGACTTCAGGTGAGGGCTTTGAAAAGTGTCTTTCACACCGACAGGCAAAATGGCTACAATTTTCCTATGATGTTCATCAGACGTTTTGGGGTTGAAAATGGTCATAAACATCGCTTTAAGGAATGAACCTCTTCCATCTCACACTGCGGCAAAGGCAGCCATTTTCGTGTCAAAGTAGACAACAAATTTATTTGGGGGTGAATATTTAAGTTAAGTTAAGTTAAGATATCCTTTATTTGTCCCACACTGGGGAAATTAGAACATGTGTTCAACAGCCACCGCTTTCTTTTAAAGCTTGTTTTTTTTCTTCATTTATACAGGTTTGTGTTTTAAAAAAAGAAAAAAGAAAAGACATTCTTGACAAATAAAGTAGCAGGATGCACAGCGGTACTCTGCCGAAGCATCGATTGCTTGTCTTGAACGTTTACTGCACTTGTACCCGGACCGTGAAAGTGCTGGCTAAAGCCACCAGGAGCCAGAGCCGTGAAATTGCTGATTAAGGTCGAGGTCTCACTTATGAAGGCGAGGCAAAAGCGCCGTTTACTTTTTTTATTATTTTTTTTTTCATACCCTCTATTTGCAAGCTTGTCGGCTGGTGGCAAGGCTACCAAGTATCGCTCTTCCGCTAGCTTGGTGGAAGGAATGAAAGAGCCATGTATTTTGTTTTTTGAATTGAAGTTATGTTATTTGTAAAATGTGTTTGTTTATTTATTTGTTCAAAAGACTTTCAGGTTGAGGTGTGTTGTGGGAGAAATGGCCCTCGAGGACCGAATTGGCATTTATTCATCTGCTTTCTGAAAGACGCTATTTGTGAACACTATTTATAAAGGGTCCACTGAAATGCAAAGAGGTGATTGGTCCTCAGCTGTTACTATCTGCAATTTCTCATTAGACTCTAATACAGGGGTGTCAAACTCGTTTTTTTGTCGCAAGCCACTTCGGAGTTACGGCTTCCCGTAGAGGGCCAATGTAAAATCTCACGTTATTTCTTGCCTATGACAATTTGACATTTCGGTACAGATTTCAGCAAGGACCATGAAAGTTGACACACATGATTTGCTCCCGCGGGCCACATAAAATGATGTGGCGGGCCGGATCTGGCCCCCGAGCCTTCACTTTGACACCTGTACTCTAATCGGTATCCTGACAACAACAACAACAACAACAACAGCAAATAACACAACACTCATTGTGAAAAGTCGTTCTAATCTATCATTCCTCATTCTTATTTTTCTTTTCACTTCGTCCTCTGCTCGGGATGAAGGATAAACAAAGGATTGATCACCAAACAAAACCTGAAGAAAGCCTCACAAGTTGTCACATAAAACCATTGGAAAGCCTTTCGCTGCGATTGGCTGGCAGCCAGTTCAGGGTGTACCCCGCCTATGGCCCGAAGACAGCTGGGCTAGACTCCAGCACCCCTTTGACCCGTGTGAGGATAAGCGGATTAGAAAATGGATGGATGGAAACCCTTTCACCAGGGTCCATAATGCACAGACCTTAATCAAGTTTTTGCAGAAGTCCTACCACACTGGAAACCCTCCCCCCCCACACACACGTTTTTTTTTCGTAAAGAAAACCAGCCTCGAGTTACTCTCCTTATGACGTGCACATCTTGGCCACACCAAAAAGAAATGATTCACAGTTGACTTGGTCAGCTAAAATGAATCGCAGCTGAGTTTGACACCTCAAAGTTGCAAAAGCTTATGTTGCATTGGCCGGGAATCGAACCCGGGCCTCCCGCGTGGCAGGCGAGAATTCTACCACTGAACCACCAATGCTTCGACTGTTTTATGTTATTATTTGTTGTTCAGCTGCACAGTTGCACAGCTGACTCCCAAAACTAGAATAGAGCGAAAAGTGCATGTGCAGGGAATCGAACCCGGGCCTCCCGCGTGGCAGGAGAGAATTCTACCACTGAACCACCAAAGCATATATGCTTTACAGCAGAATTTAGCAAGACAGCCGTACATTAAGCTTTTGGATCCAAAGGGGTTGCACAGCTGACTCCCAAAACTAGAATAGAGCGAAAAGTGCATGTGCATTGGCCGGGAATCGAACCCAGGCCTCCCGCGTGGCAGGCGAGAATTCTACCACTGAACCACCAATGCATACGTTTTGTTTCACACTGGTAGTTATCGAGTGACAAAGCAGCCTGCATTGCATTTGGACATTTTTTCCTTGTAAGAACGAGGGGAAAAAAAAGCTGTATTTGCATTGGCCGGGAATCGAACCCGGGCCTCCCGCGTGGCAGGCGAGAATTCTACCACTGAACCACCAATGCATATATGCTTTACAGCAGAATTTAGCAAGACAGCCGTACATTAAACTTGGATCAAAACCTCCGGCACAGCTGACTCCCAAAACTAGAATAGAACGAAAAGTTCATGTGCATTGGGCGGGAATCGAACCCGGGCCTCCCGCGTGGCAGGCGAGAATTCGACCACTGAACTACCAATGCATACATTTTACTTCACACTGGTAGTTATCGGGTTACAAAGCAGCCTGCATTGCATTTGGAAATGTTTTCCTTGTAAGAACTAGGGGAAAAAAAGCTGTATTTGCATTGGCCGGGAATCGAACCCGGGCCTCCCGCGTGGCAGGCGAGAATTATACCACTGAACCACCAATGCATACGTTTTGTTTCACACTGGTAGTTATCGAGTCACAAAGCAGCCTGCGTTGCATTTGGACATTCTTTCCTTGTAAGAACGAGGGGAAAAAAAGCTGTATTTGCATTCGCCGGGAATCGAACCCGGGCCTCCCGCGTGGCAGGCGAGAATTCTACCACTGAACGACCAATGCATTCATTTTTACTTCACACTGGTAGTTATCGAGTCCCAAAGCAGCCTGCATTGCATTTGGAAATTTTTTCCTTGTAAGAACGAGGGGAAAAAAAGCTGTATTTGCATTGGCCGGGAATCGAACCCGGGCCTCCCGCGTGGCAGGCGAGAATTCGACCACTGAACTACCAATGCATTCATTTTTACTTCACACTGGTAGTTATCGGGTTACAAAGCAGCCTGCATTGCATTTGGAAATGTTTTCCTTGTAAGAACTAGGGGGAAAAAAAGCTGTATTTGCATTGGCCGGGAATCGAACCGGGCCTCCCGCGTGGCAGGCGAGAATTCGACCACTGAACTACCAATGCATACATTTTACTTCACACTGGTAGTTATCGGGTTACAAAGCAGCCTGCATTGCATTTGGAAATGTTTTCCTTGTAAGAACTAGGGGAAAAAAAGCTGTATTTGCATTGGCCGGGAATCGAACCCGGGCCACCCGCGTGGCAGGCGAGAATTATACCACTGAACCACCAATGCATACGTTTTGTTTCACACTGTTAGTTATCGAGTCCCAAAGCAGCCTGCATTGCATTTGGACATTTTTTCCTTGTAAGAACGAGGGGAAAAAAAGCTGTATTTGCATTCGCCGGGAATCGAACCCGGGCCTCCCGCGTGGCAGGCGAGAATTCGACCACTGAACTACCAATGCATTCATTTTTACTTCACACTGGTAGTTATCGGGTTACAAAGCGGCCTGCATTGCATTTGGAAATGTTTTCCTTGTAAGAACTAGGGGGAAAAAAGCTGTATTTGCATTGGCCGGGAATCGAACCCGGGCCTCCCGCGTGGCAGGCGAGAATTCTACCACTGAACCACCAATGCATACGTTTTGTTTCACACTGGTAGTTATCGAGTTACAAAGCAGCCTGCGTTGCATTTGGACATTCTTTCCTTGTAAGAACGAGGGGAAAAAAAGCTGTATTTGCATTGGCCGGGAATCGAACCCGGGCCTCCCGCGTGGCAGGCGAGAATTCTACCACTGAACCACCAATGCATACGTTTTGTTTCACACTGTTAGACACTAGATTTACACTGTCTTGTTAACTCGTGAGTGATGCCCTCTAGTGTCTAAATGTGTAATTCATTTAGTGAATGCTATTACTCATTTAGCCACTAGAGGGAAGCAGTACTCTATGAAACATCACTCACCAGTCTACGAGACCTCAGTCAATGCAACACGTGTTCCATTGCGCCCAACCTGCGGGCCAGACGGCACTGACTTTATGACAGGGGCCGAGGGCCGGATGAAATTCGACCGCGGGCCGGATTTGGCCCGCGGGCCGGACTTTGGACATGCCTGGTCTAAATTGTCTCTGGATGTGAGTGTGAGTGCGGATGGTTGTTCGTCTGTGTGTGCCCTGCTATTGGCTGTCAACCGGTTCAGGGTGTCCCTCGCATGCTGCCCGAAAATGGCTGGACTAGGCTACGGCACCCCCAACGACCCTTGTGAGGATAAGCGGATCGAAAAATGGATGGATGCATATACAGTGATTTTGAATGGACAAATTGTGTTCAGTTCCTCTGCTGGCTCCCACCAGGATATGCAATATTGCTGACAAGAAAAGGGCATTTTGAGAGTACTTTGCAAATCAGTGAATTCTCCAAAACAAATTCAAAAGGCAAGCTAATATAATTTTCCTGATCGAAAAAATACATAGAGAGTTGTTGCGTGAAAAACTGGCTGTCCTTACCCGATTATGTGTGTTGTCATCCAATTAGGAGGCGATTTCGCTTTTTCTTTGGCCTTTTCTGTACAATGCCGCCTCCGAATATAACCTGAATTATGGAATGGATGGCGTTCTACTCTGGAGATTCCACTTTTACTTCCTCCTCACATTGTGTACCCTTCCCTTTACTCTTGCAATTAACATGACGCGCTGGAGTGCATTCCTGATGACTTGCAATCAATTGGCTTTAATTAGAAGTTGTTTCTTTCAGGACGCGCTTTTCCTAATCTTTTGTACACTTTATCTCAAGGTTTGGGCTTTTTTTTCCCTCCCTTCTGTTGGCAGCTCGTTTGAAAAGCCAATGCCGGAATTGTGCTGGTGCGTTAGTATGCACCTTGTTACTTCACCTTAACTTGACCTGCTTCTCTCTCTGTCCTCCAGATGTTGATGACTGCCAGTCCAACCCCTGCCGCAATGGAGGAACTTGCATCGACGAGATCAACTCTTTCGTTTGTCTGTGTCTGCCCAGCTACAGCGGCGCCAAATGCGAGAAAGGTAACAATGGCAACCGAGCAAATTGTTGCTTTAAAAAAAAAAATCTGTTTATTCATTTGGGGGCGGCCCGGTAGTCCAGTGGTTAGCACGTCGGCTTCACAGTGCAGAGGTACAATAAGGGTGGCCTGGTGGTCCAGTAGTTAGTGCATCGACCTCACGGTGTGGAGTACCAGGTTCAATTCCAGCTCCGGCCTCCCTGTGTGGAGTTTGCATGTTCTCCCCGGGCCTGCGTGGGTTTTCTCCGGGTGCTCCGGTTTCCTCCCACATTCCAGGCTGATTGAACACTCTAAATTGTCCCTGGGTGTGACTGTGAGTGCGGATGGTTGTTCGTCTCTGTGTGCCCTGCGATTGGCTGGCAACCGATTCAGGGTGTCCCCCGCCTACTGCCCGGAGACAGCTGGGATAGGCTCCAGCACCCCCCACGACCCTAGTGAGGATCAAGCGGTTAGGAAGATGAATGAATGAATGAATGAATTAATGTTTATTCATTTGGGGTTGCCCCAAAACAAAGATTTGGGGGAACCCAAATTCAAGAGCTAGAAAGTGTTCAAAGGCAACTTTGAAGAGGTCCCCACAGAGAGAGAGAGAGAGCAAGTTATTTGTTGACAGAAAACTCATAATCAAACATTTATTAAATATCCCCTCCCCCGCCTGCGTTGACGCAGACACCCTGGAGTGAGCGCCTTTTCTCTACTATCCGCATAATCACTCGCAAATACATTTGAAACTGTCCCAAAACGAGGGGGGGAAAAAGCCTACATTTTAATCCATCGGCGTCTCCCTCTTGGAGCTGTCAAATTGTTTCAAAACAAAGCAGCCTAATGGAACAAGAATCAAGAACCCGTCCCCTGCGCTTCCTGTGAGAGCAAACCGTGGATGTCTGAAGGAAAAGAGGCTGCGGCAAAAGGGATTTGTCTCTCATTAATCCTGAGGTGTGGAGTCAATGCAACGTCCTTCTCGATGGTGCGCCTCCTCGCTCAAGTCTCTGGATGTTACGTAATCTAAATCCTCACTCCATACATTCGTCTTTTGCGGGTTTGATTTCTTTTTTCTTCTTTTCAACTGCAGCCCGAAGCGACCGCGCCGAGACCTTGGCGAAATTGGCAGCAAAGCCAACAACAAGCCCACTTCATAATAACTCACCATTAACACTCTTACAATCGCCGCAGTTCTTTTGAACGCCGCTTTCAGACAACCCCCCCAATCCCCCCAAGTCACCAGCACGAGTCAGCAGGCGACTCTGTCATGTAACGAGCGGAATACAGAAGCAGTTAGCTTTCATCAAAAGGTGTCAATTAATATTTCGTCAAGAGAGAGGCGCTAGATCTTAGAACAAGCTCTGGAGCGTGCGAGAGAAACGATCCTGAGGTGTCTGAGAGAAGAGGCGCTAGATTTGACAGGGGGACGCTCTCGTTTCACTGTTTGCACCACCCTGAGTGATAAAGTCACTTCAGATGATGGGAGAATCTGTCGAGCCGTCTGGAGAGTCTTCCCGTCCTCTCAACTTTACAGAGAATTCCCACACAAGTTTGAACCCCCCCCAAACGTCAGCTCTCTTTGCTTGTTTGCCCCACGCTAACAACGGCTGTGTTTATTTTAGTGGCGAGAACCTGGACTACAAAACCAAAGGCAAACGGCCCGGATTAACATTTTATGCCAAGTAATCGCCGCTGCCAGATTTCATTCCGAGAGGCATTCGAATGTCTTTGAAGCGGGGAAATCAGTTTTAATTTTTTTTTTTTATGTGATGCTGCCAGAACATAAACATTGACTGTGATGAGTGCTAATCAAAATTATGGGAATACTTGACAATGCCATATTTTTATAGCACCGTAAACCAGCAAACGAGTGCAAAATGAACAGTCTGATGTGCAGCACGCAACACGTCACAGGGAAAAACGTCAACTGCTCAAAAATATCCAGCATGGCAGTGTACCGGGTTTGTCATAATTTTGATATTCACCCTTTTAGGGACAGTGGCTGCTACAGTGGACGGTTACAGGTTATCATTATTGGTGCATGAAAGGGTTCATCGTCTTAAAGCTTTTTTCAGGGAATCAGATCCCTATTATATTTGCATTTTTTTGGTTTTTGCCAATCACTTTTTTATTATTATTTTTTTTAGTTGGGTAAATTCTTTGTGAATATTATTGATAAGCTGGTTTCTCCTCGCAGCGTGTCAGAAACGATAGAAGAGGGTTGAAACAAAAAATAAAGACAAGTTGAATAATGTCTAAATATTTGAAGAGCTTGGTGTGATGTGGAGCTCTCAGGCTGCCTCTTGTCAGCGATAGCGAGAAGAAATCAGCAGAGACTACGCCGGAGATCTGAGAGGGGAAGGAAACATGCTGCTTGATCTTCCTTTCCCTCTTTTCTTGCCTTTTTTTTTCTGTACGCTCTATTTCCTTCCCTGTCTTCTTGCTATATTTGCGTGCTTTTGCTAACCGTTTGGTCAAACATGTGAAGCGTTGAGTCTTCAGGCCCGTCTAGTTTTCTGCCTCAACAGGCCACCGGAGAGATGAAGAGTGGAAGGTGGTCTTTAAAAAGGGGGAGTTTGCAATTTTAAAAAAATTATAGTAATAATTATAAAGTAGGGCGGCCCGGTAGTCCAGTGGTTAGCACGTCGGCTTCACAGTGCAGAGGTACCGGGTTCGATTCCAGCTCCGGCCTCCCTGTGTGGAGTTTGCATGTTCTCCCCGGGCCTGCGTGGGTTTTCTCCGGGTGCTCCGGTTTCCTCCCACATTCCAAAAACATGCATGGCAGGTGGATTGAACGCTCTAAATTGTCCCTTGGTGTGAGTGTGAGTGCGAATGGTTGTTCGTTTCTGTGTGCCCTGCGATTGGCTGGCAACCGATTCAGGGTGTCCCCCGCCGACTGCCCGAAGACAGCTGGGATAGGCTCCAGCACCCCCCGCGACCCTAGTGAGGATCGAGCGGCTCGGAAGATGAATGAATGAATGAATTATAAAGTATGATAACTTTGAATTGAATGGGTTCATTCTAAACATAGTTTTGTTGCCAGTTATAAGAGACACACTTATGCAACCACATTATGATCTCAGTTGATTTTGAAATGACGTATCTTTATCGCCAGGCATTTGAACAGGAGAAGCTTAAACCACACACCTGTAACGTCCTGGCAAATGTTTTAGTAACTCTTTGCATTGGCTTGAAAACCCCCTGCAAATCGACCACCTGTAAAAGTAACAAAAAACAACAACAACAACAAAACAAGCGCACACGGTCTCAATTCTCCGTGGGATTGAATATTCTTCGGCTTCTGCATGAATATTCTTCTGTCCTCCCTTCACCCAAACCACATGTCTACGCATACTGAGCAGTGCACCATACAGACCCCATTTGCAATTCCCAATTTGCTGGTGTCGCTTCGGATTTGTCGGCCGAAAAAGCCAAGGCCTTCTGTGAGTTGCAGGGAGGTCAAAAAGATGACACATGGAGCCGATGCGTCCGATTTGCAGAGCGCCGCGCACACATACGCATCTCATCCAAGTGGGGATGGCCGTCCCGAGCTGTGTCGGGTCTTAACTCTTTCATTCCACAAGACGTACTTGTACGTCTTTTTAAAATTAGGCCCCGCCTACCAAGGACGTACTTGTACGTCTAAGTCTCTTTTCTTTTTTTTTTTGCGTCATAGAGAGGAGGAGGGTCTGATGCAATCTGTGAATGAGAATAAGCCGTTTGCATTGTAAATCATGTAAAAAAAAAAGCGGCCAGTAGGTGGCAGTGGTTGAAATGCATTCTTTTACAAAAACCTCTTTTTCTCCATTTTTTTGCCCAGGAATCGCCATTTCCATGAAACTTAGCCATTTTGTAATGCCAATTGCTGAAGAATGGAAAAAGAGAAAAATAAAATTTCTGCTGAAAGAAGAGTGTCCCAATTTATTGTGGTAGCCTCCATGTTTATATAGCATTAGAACCAAATATTCTGCGGGCTTTGCAAGATCAGTCAAAATGCAGTAAAACGCTGGGATTAAGGGGGTTGTTCCAATGAAAATGGCTGGGATTAAATGGCTTAATTACTCAGCCAACATTGGGAATTTCGGTTAAAAATAAGTGCATTTTCCCAAACAGCTGATGTATTTCCTTTCAACCATTTTCCTGTTGTGTGTCCCCCGTAGACACGGAAGGCTGCGAGCACGCATGGCGAAAGTTCCACGGCCACTGCTACCGCTACTTCAGCCGGCGGCACACGTGGGAGGACGCTGAGAAAGATTGCAGGGAGCACAGTGGCCACCTGGCCAGCATCCACAGCCTGGCCGAGCAGAATTTCATTGGAGGTGAGCGAGAGAAGTCCAAATGAGCCGGATAACTTTGGCAAAAAACTGCTTTGCATTCCCGGGTAGCTTTCAAGTGACGGTGCCCTCTAAATGTCACTGATTGGAGTCATCAGCGTGACACGAGTGAGCGGAATCTAATGTGGCCAGTCGGCCCGGCATTAGCAGCATCCAGCTGTCAGATAATTATCAGACGTCAACATATAGAACACTTGTACTGCTGTGACAATTGCATTTCACACAATAGGGCAGGAGAAGCATGAAAAGGAAAATGATCAGATTTTCCACCACTTAGCAACACTAACATTGACTGACATCTGCTCTCCTAATTGGTACTTGGGTAAAATGTCTTAATTTCTATAGTTTGTTGTCTTCCTTGTGCTTTTTCTATACTCTTCAATAATTCCTGAATAAGCATCTCGAGCAGTGTGCCCTCAGCCCCTTTGGCTGTTGATGTAAAGTGTCAATGACACATCATATAATCTGCTGTCATGTTCTGCGTCGCTGCGATCGGTCTGGAAACAGGTGATCTGATTCTCCTTTGTGCAAAGCAAATCGATTGCGCGTTCCACATTGGCTGCAGAGCAAACAAATCCAACAGATTTTTTCGCTCCCGTTTCAAAACAGAAACAACCATCCCAAATGCATCGTCGCCCGAATTCCCTCGTTATTTCTTCCACACACAAACAACAACAAAATAAAAAGTACTTAATCGCCTCAAGACCAGACGTCTCCACCCCTGCAATAAGGAGATCAGCGTCATTAGGAAGATTAATGCGCCCGCTGATGATGCTAATCTGATGCAGCGTGATGTGGAGAACGGCGCACAATGGGATTAACCCTCCTCCCGCATGGAACGTCACCACTGACATTTTCGCCTCATGCGTAAACAAAAAAGAAAATAAAAGTCATCACACTGGGGGGAGGGGGGAGGGGGTATTATGAAGAGAGAAGGAACGCGTGAGCACTATGTTATGCTGTCTGATGGCTTCTTAGCATTCAAGCTCACAATTCAAGTCCCGTGGGCTGAATTTGGCCGGCCACATCATTTAAGGTGGCTCACGAGATTTTAAAGGCAAAGTGTGCTGTGGCTGTTCATAATGGCACGAATATATCCAAAGTGGGTAGTCATGGTAAACAATCGCAGACAACGCGTATCCAAACCGCAACACTAGCAATGCGAAGGTAGCGTTAGCTGACATTAGCAAACGCTGCTACGTTGCTAGCATGACATATTCGTCATGGGGTGTTACTGTAGCACTCAGGTTGGGTTGTACCAAAAAGGTGTCATTAAAAAAAGAAAAAGATTAGCTTTCATCAGATATTAGCAAAGTCACATTCAAAAGGAGTTCATCCACTTTAAAAAATTTCTCTGTTACACCATTTAAAAAACTGTCATCAGTTTCTCAGTCATATATTTGATAAAAATGGCCTTATAAAGTCTAAAATACGAAGATATATTTACCAAGGGAATGGCAATAAATATACAATTAGAATGCTTATTATGAAACAATTTAGTGGACTGTTGGATCGCATGTTTGCCTCACAGCTCTGAGGTTCTAGTTTTCATGTTCTGCCCATTCCTGCGTGGAATTTCTTCAGATGATCTGGCTTCTTCCCTTATTCCAAAAACATGCTAACTTTAGCGCTTGCCCATTGGTTTAAATGTGAGTGGAAATGCCGGCTTGTCAATATGTGTCCTTGCCTGGTGACCTTGTGTGCCAAAGTCAGCCGGGATTGGTTACAACTCACACGCAAGCCTAATTAGGACAAGCGCTCTAGAAAAAAAGAGAAGATAAATAATCCCGACAGTCCACGTTTATGCTTTTCTTGCACAGGTATCAGTCATGACAACACCTGGATCGGCTTAAATGATCGCACAGTGGAGGATGACTTTCAGTGGACTGATAAGATGGACCTGGTAAGCTTTTCCACTCATAGTCACAAAATCACCCAACTCAAGTTCCATTGGGAATTCATTAATGGAACGCAAACAGGGTTTGAAAACAATCCCTTGAGCGATTATGGTCAAATTTGCATTTGGTTGTCAATGGACTCACTTTTTTTTTTTTTTTGGCTCAGTGAGGCTAGCATGAGGCGAGTACGACTACATTTCCCATGATGCTGAGACAAAGAAGCAGGAAATAGTTCTCATTTTAACGATAAAAGATATACACCTGCCAGCCATTAGATACAGATGAGAGTGTCCATATGAATGTAATAGAAAGACATTTAATTGAAAGTCAACGACCTGAAAAGTAATCCTCAATTTTAGACCTATTAATTTAATTTTTAGACCTTTTAATTTAACGAGATGGAGATAGTTTCCCCTCCAGAACACTTAATGCACACCACTGTGCTGCAGGATAGTTATTGCGGATCATTGTATCTCCTTAAATTAGTCTGCAACTCTGATGGTTCTCATGCCTGTCAACATTCCTGTGCAGCAATATGAGAACTGGCGTTCGAACCAGCCCGACAACTTCTTCGCGGGCGGTGAGGACTGCGTGGTGATGATCGCTCACGAGAACAGCAAATGGAATGACGTCCCCTGCAACTACAATCTGCCCTACGTCTGCAAAAAAGGAACAGGTGAGAAGACCAACAGCAAATTGTGGCATCCCGTGTCTTTGTGTGTATGTGTGTTATTTTTACCCTTTCATGCAAAAATAATAATAACCTACACCAGGATTTTCCCCCCAAGTGTTTTTATTCATCTTGAGGCATGAAAAAGAAATAATGACAGTGGATGGCAACACACATAAAGGGTCCATTGTAGTAGTTGATGCACACCTGTGACATTCAGATGAATTAATATAAAAGAAAACAGCATATGAATAGCTGTCCACTCGAGTAACCGCCGTCCCTGAAAGGCTTAATGCAAAGCCACTGAAGAGGGTACTTTTACGTTTGAATGAGACAGTGTGAATGCGTGTCTAGATGTGACCTGCGATTGGTCGGCCACCAGTCCAAAATGCATCCCGCCTTTCGCCCAAAGTCCTCTGAGATAAGGCTCCAACTCCCCTGCATGATAAAAAAAATTGATTCAAACATAATGTATCGCCTCTTAAAGCGACAACTCGTTTACTATTTCCCTCACTTAAACGAACATGGTCGGGGAAAAAAAGGAGAACTATTTCCCTTCCGGGCTTGCTGTTGCAGACCGTAGTCAGTCTCCTACTATCACGGCAACCTTTTCATCATCCCACAAAGCTTCTCATCACTCCCACTAAGCCGCGCCAACATGTTGAATTAAAGGCTGCACTCGCCGACCCCATGCTGAGCATCCTCTTCGTTCAAGGACACATTCTCTGTCGGTCACTAAGAAACCGGCGAATGGGTTGTCCAGTTGTTTAATTTAATTTTCTACTTTTTTTTTAAGAAAGTGGAGCGGGCCATAGATTTTTTGACTGTCACTGTCATGGAGTGGAGGGAGTTCCTCTCCAGCGGCACACCGGTGTCTCGTTCCCAATGAAGCCAAGTCTAGTATTTAGTATTTGGGTCATGAGCCACATGCTGCTTTACCGATTCTTAAGACCCATTCTTATCTGACTGGAATGGTACATTTTCATGACGTCCAATTATGGATTTGACACACAGAATGGATGTGAATGGATGTAGTTTTCACAGGCTTTGCCTGTGAAAACTACATTGCTGCTAATTAGAGGTGTAACCGACAGGAAAACATCAGCGCTGTCCGTCCATCTCTGAGTGAAAAACTGAAAAGATGGAAAATTAATCAATCAATCAATGCACAGGTAACACCACGACACCAATGATAAAACATTGCATGTAAACAGAGGCCCAGAGGACAGCCGGTCACATTATAAATCATGTCAATGATTTCAAACTGATTTAGTCGAGGTTACTTTCAATGTAAAAGTACACAACATGACAGCTGCATTAACACTGCCTAAGGTAAGATAAGAAGAAAAATATATTTCATGACAAAATCTAGCTACCGGTACCTTTCACAGGCCGCAGTTGTATGATAGCAACAACATTCAGATAAGACAAATGATGATATCACTCCTGTTTTTTTTCATGTACACAGGGAAGCGGTACTTATTTATATCGCCCTGAACCCTTTCAGGGACAACGGTTACTACAGTGGACAACTTATTATGTTATCGGGTGCACGGAAGGGTTCGTGACAGAACCGTCTCAAAGGGGGCTTCGCATGCCCAGAGTTGAAAAAAAATTCAAGACATCCCCTGATCGTAACCCCACTGCAGGGCATGGAAAAACAGTGTGGGAAAAAATGTGGTTGTTGTCACACCCTCTGTCAGAATTGACATGTAGTTATGGTCAGGGTCACAAAAACCAGAGCACCATTCGCATTATGTGTAAAAAAAAAAAAACAAACAAAAAAACAGCATGAATAGAAACAAAAACCCATCAGGAAACCGTCAAGTAATCCAAAAGGATCTCAAATGTACCATTAAATCTTCCTCGTTTTTATAATAATAAGTGAGTCTGTCTAGAGACCGTCTGGAACGCCTACAACGATCAAGCATAGCCCTCTGAGTATTTTAGAAAATAAATTGTTATGATCTCTCTATAAGAAATCAAGTTACACTCAAACGCTCTTCCCCCTTCGGGCAATATTTTGCTATTACACAAGTGCTGTCATAAGTCATTTTAATGACATTTTCCCTTATCCTCACCTCAATACGTTTCTATTTCCCCGCACTGTTAGAAATCTTTCAGCAGCGCGCCACTGTGAAGTTTATAGAAAATCAAGCCTAGCAGCGTTTTATTTGCGTCTCAAGTGTGGGTGAGCCATTGTGCTCTTCTGTCTCTGCAAAACGTTTAAACTTGAAACCTTGAGCGACACATTTCATCCGACCTATTGTTTTCCCCTTGCGGCGTCTCTTAATGAGGTTTTCAGACAAGGACAGCTGTAGCTTCTGTCATAAATTAAGTCGATACTGACACAAAGTCACCACTTCAAATGAGGAGTGGTATGATGAAGAATAACCTTTGTGATTGGAGTCCTACTATTTCCACGCAAAATTTGTGATGTCCTTTTCCTCTGTGTGGTATCGGTGGGTGACTGCTTGGATCAGGGGTCCCCAAACTATGGCCTGCGGGCACATTTGACCCGGCCCTCTAACCCTCCTGTTGTCCTTGGGTCAAAATGACCCGTCACTGTGTTAAAAATGCCCCAAAACCCCCCTAAATGATAATTTTTTTTAAACTTGAAATTTTATGACATTTCCTAGATTGTCCCCAACTGCAGAAAAATTGAAATGTTGTTTTTATTCACATTTCCATGGAAGCTGTACAAAAAAAGTACAAAGGTGGTCTTCGGGGCAAAATGACCCATGACGCAAATAGGGTTGAAATCAAAGTCAAAGTTATTTACACACCATAGAATGTTTCAGTGTTTTAGTTGTGTCTCAGATCAATTAGTAGAACACGTGAACAAGACGGTAGCAGACATAAACAAGACAAGATAGGTGGCGTTCTCGTAGATGGCAGAACTCTTTTTTTGTGGATTTCAAGGGGCTATAAAGAGAGAGTTGTTTAGTTATTATTTATTTCCTGTTTTTTCTGTGAAGAACTCAGAGAGGGTTATTTAGTTATTATTTATTTCATTAATACTGTTATTATTTGTTTCTTGACTGCGCCATTTTAAAGTGACCACTAGCAGTAATTGTAGAGCAAGTGTAAGTGTGCAATTGTACAGATGTCCTTGAGCGCTTTAAAGTGTCTGGTGCTGTGGAATAGAGATCAGTGGCAATGGTACAGTAGCTACAGAGCTGGAGCTATGATGATTACTGCAGTAATGCTGTTTTGCAGGGGGTGTGCAAAATTGCAAAGAGCCACTATCCAGGTAGATTTGGGTTACTGTCTAGGGAGTTAATGGCTAGAGAAAGAAGAAGCTGGATTTGGTGCTGCACATGGATCAGTAGCGCTTGCCTGAGGGAAGTAGCTGGAAAAGGTGGTGGGCAGGGTGTTGGGGGTCCATTTGGATTTTCCATGCCCTTGTTTTAATGTACATCAATATCATTGTGATGGATCTTTTCATGGACTTTGAATCCAAGAGAAGTACAGCAGGCGAAGAGGCCTAGGTAGAGTCGGAACTGACTATTCATGTCATTTCTCGATGCTGATTTGGGCAGACTTCGAGCTCCAAACAAAGTTTGAGTGAGGATGGATAAGACCTCGAGTATCAAAAATAATCACACAGATAAACGAATGTGACCAGTGAGCGTGACTTTCACCGCCGTCTGTTTTTGCTTCTCCAGTTCTCTGCGGAGCCCCTCCTCAAGTGGATAACGCTTTCGTGGTTGGCCGGAAGCGCTCTCACTATGACATCCACTCGACTGTGCGCTACCAGTGTGTCGACGGCTTCCAGCAGCGCCACGTACCGACAACAAAGTGCCGTGCCAACGGCAAGTGGGACGAACCAAAAATCAAATGCACAAAATGTGAGTTTTTTTTCTCTCCCCCAAGCAATTCGAACAGCGACTGTTTCTTTGGCTAGTTCACTTTTTTTTCACTCTGCTTTCATTTTGCTCATGTATGATTGCACACAAAAAACGGAACTCCGGGCTCACTGCATCTTCTCATATTAACCCTTTCATGCACCAATAATGATAATCTGAAACCTGATAACATGATGGGCTGTCCACTGTCGTACCCGCTGTCCCTGAAAGGGTTAATGATTCCAAGCAAAAAAAGATCACAGTTGTCGGGCCACCCCGCAGCTTTACTGGG
This sequence comes from Hippocampus zosterae, assembly GCF_025434085.1. Taxonomy (NCBI): domain Eukaryota; kingdom Metazoa; phylum Chordata; class Actinopteri; order Syngnathiformes; family Syngnathidae; genus Hippocampus; species Hippocampus zosterae. The sequence goes on along the minus strand of NC_067458.1, from coordinate 18,193,132 downwards.
AAAGTAGAAGGTGCCTTCCTTGAAGCACCACGGACTTCGAAACTTGACTCCTATTTTCGAGACAAATTCGTTTGGAATCAAGTTTAGTTGATTGAGAGAAACTTGATTTCCATTCCAACCATTCATGATCCAATCAAACACATTTTTATGAGGATACAAAATATGGCGTTTTATATACAGTGTATGGTTTTGTTTTTTAGCAATAATCATATTTTAATCCGATATATATGTCAAGGTAACCTGACATATAGAGTTCTGATGTACATAACGGGAATTTAAAGCTGCAATCAGCAATGGACTTTTTCATGCTGAATCCTCAAATGATTTCCGTCAACAAACATTACATGGCGTGGGGGAAAAAAAAGCTTGGCAATTCAACATCACCATCTGTCTAGGATTCTGCTTTTGATTCGTACGGGCCCTGAAATTCACCCAAAAATTGATGCATCAAGCCAAAAACGGCAGACATCGCCTGGTGAGTCTTGGCCAAGGCACCTTGAGATGTTTTTAATCTGTCTTCTTATAAAAGACAAATCCACAGGATTTGGTGTCGATCGTTTAAACTGGGTTGTTTTTCTAACTTTCCAGGGGACACTACTGAGTGATTTTCTTGAAAAATAAAAATTAAAGAAAAAAAAATTGCCCTCGAAGACCGTTTTACTTGGCAACATCAAATTTTGTCAGCATCTATATTATGAGTAGACCAATACAAATGTGTCACAAAGTCATGCTGTAAAACAAACAAAGCATGAAGCATGAAAGGGTTAATTAGTACTTGTCTCCCACCCATCAAAACATTCATTTATTTCTCTGCTACATATTTCCTGCACCTTATTTCTTTTCAAATATACAACGTTGTCCCAAATTCATTCCCAAATGACGCTCTGACAATTTTCACTTCATAACCTTTCAGCATAATAATGATTGCTCTTCAAAGGACAGATAAAGGATACATGCGCAACGATTCCACCCCAATGTCATTTCACTGATGAAGAAACATGCAATAATGGCACCTCTGTCTAGAAGTGAATAAGATTGCTTTTCCTCTGGCACTTTATCTTCCCCCCCCCTAAATTCTAGGGCCCAGAGTTATAATGTTCTTATCATTGATTGCAGACAGCATTTCTTTGTTGGCAACATGCAGGAAGGGACATGGAGGACATTTGGCAATGCAGCCTGGGAAGAAGCTTATGAGCGAGCGGCCCATGACTAGCACCACTGACGCAATAAATGTTCTCTCAGTGCTATGGAAAACAACCCCTATACATACATACGTGTGTGTGTATATAAAAAAAAAAATCCTCGTCTCACCCCCCCCTCGGGTGGTGTCCGTCCCTCATTCAGCTCAGGTCCTCTACCAGAGGCCAGGAAGCTTGAGGGTTCTGCGCAGTATCCTTGCTGTTCCCAGCACTGCATATTTCTGGACTGAGATGTCCGACGTTGTGATCTGTTGCAACCACTCATCCAGGTTGGGGGTCACTGCCCCGAGTGCTCTGACCACCAGAGGCACGACTGTCACTTTTACCTTCCAGGCTCTCTCCAGCTCCTCTCTGAGCCCTTGGTATTTCTCGAGTTTCTCGTGTTCCTTCTTCCTGATGTTTCCATCACTTGGGACCGCTACATCCACTAGAACTGCTTTCCTCTGACCTTTATCTATGATCACGATATCTGGTTGGTTCTTGTCAGTCTGGATCTGGAAGTCCCACAGGATCTTCGCTCTGTCATTCTCCACCACCTTCGGAGGTGTTTCCCATTTTGACCTTGGGGTTTCCAGTCCATACTCCGCACAGATGTTTCGGTAGACTATGCCAGCCACCTGGTTATGGCGTTCCATGTAGGCTTTCCCTGCCAGCATCTTACACCCTGCAGTTATGTGTTGGATCGTCTCAGGTGCCTCTTTGCACAACCTAAACCTTGGGTCTTGTCTGGTGTGGTATATCTGGGCCTCGATGGCTCTGGTGCTCAAGGCCTGCTCCTGAGCAGCCAGGATGAGTGCCTCTGTGCTGTCCTTCAGGCCAGCCCTCTCTAGCCACTGATAGGACTTCTTGAGATCAGCCACTTCAGTTATGGTCCGGTGGTACATCCCGTGTAGGGGCTTGTCCTCCCATGATGGTCCCTCTTCCAGCGCCTCATCTTCTGTTCCCCATTGTCTGAGACATTCTCTGAGTACGTCATCCGTTGGAGCCTTCTCCTTGATGTATTCATGGAGCTTGGATGTTTCATCCTGGACAGTGGCTCTCACACTCACTAGTCGCCGGCCTCCTTCCTTTGAGCTTGCGTACAGTCTCAGGGTGCTGGATTTGGGATGGAACCCTCCATGCATGGTTAAGAGCTTTCGGGTCTAAACGTCCGCGGTCTGAATCTCTTCCTTTGGCCACCTTATTATTCCTGCAGGGTATCTGATCACTGGCAGGGCATAGCTGTTTATTGCCCGGGTCTTATTCTTGCCATTGAGCTGGCTTCTTAGGACTTGCCTCACTCGCTGGAGGTATTTGGCCGTAGCCGCTTTCCTTGTTGCCAGTTCGAGGTTGCCATCGGCTTGTGGTATACCGAGGTACTTGTAGCTGTCCTCAATGTCTGCTATTGTTCCTTCAGGGAGTGAGACCCCTTCAGTGCGGACTACCTTTCCTCTCTTAGTCATCATCCGACTACATTTCTCAAGCCCGAATGACATCCCGATGTCGCTGCTGTAGATCCTGGTTGTGTGGATCAGGGAGTCCATGTCCCTTTCGCTCTTAGCATACAGTTTTATGTCATCCATGTAGAGGAGGTGACTGATTGTAGCTCCATTTCTCGGTTATTGGCCGATAGTTGTATGGGACTGCACCCTTTGAGGGATCCTTCATGATCAGGATGGTTCGCCCTTCGGTTAGCCATCCTGGGTGAGTCCCATCCCTCAGCAGCTGGTTCATTTGTACTGTTAGGCGCTCATGGAGTGCTATGAGTTTCTTTAGACAGTAGGTGTGGACCATGTCCGGGCCTGGTGCTGTCCAGTTCTTCATATCTGAGACTCTTTCCTGTATGTCTGCCACCGTTATGGTAACTGGGTTCTGTTCAGGGAGGTTGCTGTGCTCCTCTCTCAGGGTCTCCCGCCATTGTGCACTGCTGTTATGTGCAACCTCCTTCTCCGATATGCCTTTCCGGTCGACCTTTCAGTTTCCAGTCTTGGTGGGTCAGCTCTGTTATTAGAACCCTGCCACTGAGCATACACTTTCGCAGGTTGTGTTGCGAACAGCCTGTTTTATTCTTCTGGCCTCAGCCTTTGTTTGGCAGTTTCGAGTGCTTCAGGTATGGTCATCTGGATGTACCTCTCGGGTATCTGCCTTTTCATCACACCTCTCTGGGCCTCCGTCAATTGACTCACATGTTTCCGAGCCGCCTTGATCTTAGCCTCCAACCGTCTTTTCCATAGTGGGTAATGTATCTCATGGCTTCCATAGTTGCTCTTATGGCCAAGCATCTCAAGGATCAATGATGCTGAAGTGTATATCAGCTCATTGGTTTCTGTGATCGTTACGGTAGGGATCGCCCTCAGTGCTGCATTCACACTTTCCATGAGACTTTCAGGTGGTACTTCACCACATCATCATCAACCGATCGCCTTAAGTTTCAACTCTGCGTTGTCGGCTTGTCTCGAGGAAGGAGCCATTTTGGGGTGGAAATATTACCGTAATAACTGTACACAAGGCGCATCGGATTTTAAGGCGTGTTGTGAGCTTTTAAGAAAATCGAAGGCTTTTAGGTGCGCCTTTTAGTGCGGTAAATACGGTATATGTATATCTGATGTCATTTGTGTAATCGCTGTATTGATTTCCTTTAAAAATTTATCCTGGCTTTGGTGCCCCCCCCCCCCCCCCCCAGCAGCTCGACGGGCCCACCGGTACCGGCGCCACCACCACAACCACCACCACAAGGGCAGACGGGAGCGCAGAAAGCACAAGCGGCACGGCCACCGGATCGGCGGCCACCACAGCGCCGACCACAGCCTCAAGCAAGGCCACATCTGAACCAAAAGAGAAGCAAAAAAATTCATTTAAAAAAACCCCGACATCCGTTCTTCTCTTCTCCTACTCTCCCCATCCTTCATTCCTCTTCCTATTTCTCACTCCCCCTTCTCCATCAGTCCATTCGCTGGAGTCCTCCTCTATCATAGGAAATTCCTGGACAATAGCCGGGACGATAGCCGCTCCCTCCGTTTCCCTTTTTACGTTTCTTTTGTCCCGGTTTTCTTGTCACTCACACTCACTTGAGTACAAATTGTAAATGGGATCTTTTTGTTTTTGTTTTCTCGGCTCTCTGGGTTTATTGTTTGGTCTTTTCTTGTGTGTGCGTGTGCGTGTGCGTGTGTGATTCAGTTCCATTATTGTTCGAGGTGGGAAAGTTGCGGAAAATGTAAAACTGTTCAATACCATTTCAAATACATCTTTTACACTTCAAAATAAATGGTAGACTGATGATTTGATTTTGAAGAAAAAAATGCGCCCTAAATGTGCATGTACTGCATAGGCGGAAGAAGACCTTTCGTAACAAGCCATACTAAATTTAGCTCCTCTCCGACATTTCAAGCTCATCTCTCAATCAAGATGTATCACATGACCCGACAGGACTTGCTCGGAAGAATTATTGTGAAGTGTTTCCTTGCATATTCGCAACTCACGAATTCACTCTTTACGCAAATGTTTTTTTTTTTTTTTGTCAGGAACCTATTCTTGTTATTTGCTGAAGAGTTCAAACTGTCAGTTTTTTTGCTCAGGCCAAAGCCCTGCAAAGTATTGTTGTCCATTTTGTGGCATCCTGGTGCCGAGGAACTTTGTAGAAGTGATTTGAAAAGCTTCGAGTAGTGCTTTGCCGGCATCGATTTTCAAATGCAAACCTATTTGCCACTGTGCTACCCTTTCCTATTGAGACATGACTTTGGCGCCATCTTGTGGCATTTTGGTGCCAAGGAACTATGTTGACGTGTGTTGAGGAAAGTCATGCAATGATTTGCTGCCATCCTGTGGCTTTTACAAGCAACTTTTAAAGGTGGATGGTAATTGCTAGCAGATTTTCACTAGTCGCAGCAGGACTGGGTCCCTAACACGGTACTACTTAATTTGGGCATTGCCTTGGCACTGTCTTGTGACATTTTCAGCAAATAGTTTACGCAGAAATTAAAAACAAACTCAAAAGTGTGATGTTGAACATTAAACTCCAAATACGCAGGTGGTTGTCTATAAATCGGCTCTTATGTTAGGTCCATGACGCTGCCATTTTGCGATAACTCTGTGGACTCCCCTTTCACACTCGCTGTAAAAGCCACACTTTTCCCCACCTCTTGCTTTTGTTTTCAAAGCAATTGCCGCCACCCCGATATGTATTTCATACGTTACATCAGGCAGAGTCTCTAATGTTATCTAAGTGTCTTTTTGTGTAACGCTGTGTCTTTGTGAAATCTCTGCCATAACCATTTTGTCATTTGTTTCTGTGTGAAAGGCGGAAAGGTGTGTGTGTGTGCACGTGCGCGTGTATTGGCAACTCACTCGGTTTACTCGAAAGTCAAGATACAAGAAGCATTTTGCTCCCTCGTTCCTGACAATTTGCTGTCTGCCCCCCCCAACACCCAAAACCCCCCACGCACACACTTATTTTCCTCTAAATTCAGCAGTTAAGGCTTCAGTTGGTGGATTAAGTCCACATCACTGACTGCTGTATTTCTTATTCTCGTCTGTTAGTTCTTTTTTTTTTAACCCACCTTCGCTTATTTTTAATCTCTTGTGCTCAACAGACACAAGAATGCACTCGAGCAAGCTCTGACTTAACTCAGAGCCCGCTTCCTCAAAGTGATACAATTTGGTTTGGATGTTAAGAGGAGACCATATAAGACAGTGTGAAGGGTACTTAACTGCATGTTTCCATTCATGGGTATGGTTTGGTCCCATTGTCAAACGCTACAACGGGGACCAGAAGACATGCTGGGTTTCATTGTTTCACTCTTTCAGGGACAGCGGTTACTACAGTGGACAGTTTATCATGTTATCAGGTTACAGGGTGCATGAAAGGGTTACATTGTGAAGTCCCCCCCCCCCAAAAAAACTGTCATACTCCCATTTTTTTCCATTGTACTGTATTACTTCATTGTTATTATTCTCTATCGACCAATCAACAAGCATCAGGTTAGCTGCGCCCTACAAAATGTGCCTGGGGCACCACCAGACTCCGCATCTTCTTACCTTACCTTGGCAGGGAGAACGTGCACCAAGATTCCTCGCAGCTGCCCCGCAACGTCCTATCACTTTAATTAATCTCTGCGTGTTTAATTAACAAAACGGATTATCTGCAGCACCGCCCCCGCATCGTGAATCACTTTGATGGACACGCAACGGAAAAGTCAATCTCGCCAATCGTCGTCATCAGGCCAACACAAGCATGCAAGAGCATTTTCAGTTAAAGTTTATCTCTGAGCAGGAAAACAGGCAAAGACAAGCCCTCTACATGCAGTTCGGTATGAAGATCTGATTGTGAGTTGGAGAAAAGGAATGATTAGATGACAATTACGATGAAATCGCACATCTTCCCCTCACACGCAGAGAGATGTTAATTGTAATTCGTGACAAATTCACAGAATTATGAGGAAAACTGGGGTTTTTTTTGTTTTTGTTTTACAAAATAGGACAAAAGGCTTTTTTTCCAATCAAGTCATCATGTGACTGGAAACAGTACTTTTATAATGTGTTTATAATATAATGTTATGAAAGCACATTTGTTATATTCCAAGAAAAATATCTTTTTTTTCTCTCAAACAATTTGCAATCTGATGAGATGCATATTTATCACACGCAAAGGTACCAGTTCTTTAAACTGATTTTAATATCACACAGAGAGAACTCATGTTAATTTCAGCATGATATGTTGTTTTTTTTTTTTTTAATTCATTGGCTGATTACCAAAAATTGGCATCGGCATCACAAAATCCATATTGGTCAGGCTGTACTATACAGCATTAATCTTCCAATATTAGGACTTTGTTCTTGGGAAAAAAAATCTGAATGTGAATTTCTTGACATTTAATTATTTCGATCACAAATCACAATTTGGTTGGATTTTTGCTTCATACGTGTTTTAAAAATTATGTACAATTTTGAATTTGGTATTGTAATATTGCAATTTAAGCATAAGAAAAATGTTGGGTTTTGCAAGAAAAATGGCACATTCATTCTCGTGACATATGAATATAATGATGTAACGGCATGGACTAAATACATTTGTGCGCAGTTTTAAAATCTTTGTCATGTAAATATATATTTGTTTTTTTTTAACTCTGTATGTGGCTCATAATCATCAGCCTTTTTTAAACCAGATGAAAATACAAGAGTAGAGCCCGCGTTAGTGTGTGTGCCTGTGTGTGTATGTATTTTTTCATATTTATTGACGTGTGCTCATGATGTTCAGTCCAGTCATTGTATTTTTTTTTCCAGTCAAACGATCATTAAAGCAAACCTTGTTTGGATCTGTAACTTGGCTCTCTCACTGTTATTATTTGCATATATTTATTTACACTCTTAACACGCTCCACTTTTGAAGCCTCGGGCCACTTGGAATAAGAATCGTGTAATGGACAATGTTTTGTGGGGAAAGTGTGCCACAAAAATTCATTGCTTCGGCTTTTAAACAAATTGACATGGGGGGCGTCTGGCTTTTCGATACAATATGAGCATTTTATTTTAAAAATAGTGCTAATCAATGCTCACGTAAATAGCCCAATGGATAATGGCGATCGAACAGCATTTAAACCAAGTCCTGCTAAACGTGTTGACTTGCTGCAGGCAGTGCAATACGACCAATTTAATTAATTTTGTCAAGCGGAAGTTAATGTCCAAAGTGGAAACTAAGGGTAATGGCTTTGCTAGCATGGAAATGACCAGAGACGCCTGCCAAGAAACGGCACATTTTTATCGTCCATAACTGCGTTAAGTCCGTCACGTACGTTCAGACGTGACTAGTTTTACTTCATTTTGGTTTTAAGGAACCTGTTGCAACTAATTCAATTAATAACCATCCAAAATTCACTTGAATAGCGTGTGCTAACACAGTTAGCATGTATGCTAAAGCGTCACGCTCACGACTATCGGGGGAAATGACGAGAACCTTGACAAGAACTAATGGCACACTGCGTTCATTAGGTGAGTAGTTCTACCTTATTTTACTGCACTGTGCAACATGAATGATCATCTACCACATCCATCAGTAAATTTTGCCGATCAATATGCTAATTTGTTCAGCATTTAACTGAAACCAACAAGGCTGATGACTTTGTTGGAAATTTACTAGTTAAGAATGTTACATAAAACGTCGTTAGTTCATCAAGGCTTTACGAAAGCAATATTTTGAATTGTTTCCGAAATTTGTGTTGGTATGTTTATTTTTAAATCTGGAAATTGATTTCATATCATTCGAGGTTGTGGTCTGACATGGCTCTTGTCTCCTTCCAATTAACCACACTTTTCTGAAATTTTTGTAATGTTTTCTCGGTATAAAGTAGATACGAACTGCCATTTTTGTTTCAGCGTTTTCTCTTGTTGTTCTCTTGTTCAGCGTTTTCTCTTGCTGGGAAACTAAGCAACTGTTTTCTTGTTCTTTCGTCCTTCGTGATATTTTACTTTCGCAGTAAGAAGTGTTTTGTTTAGTTGTTTTGGCTCTATAAGTTATAGATTGATGATGATAAAGCTGCACTCATAGATGTAAAAAAAATCACTGTCAGGAACGAAAAATAAATGTGGCTTTAAATATCTCCAGGCGCATTGTATCAATCCCTGGCAACTGCATTTGCCACACTGGATAAAGATGCTCACAGCTAACCAGATATAAATAATACAAACATTTTTTCTTCCAGTTGCTTGTGGCTGCAGGCTTCAAGAGAGGTTACGAGGGGGGGCAGTTCTTGGTTGCCATGACGATGGAGAAAGAGGAAAGCGGGTCTTAAGGTGAGAGGAAAGACTAGACAAAGAAACGGTTGTTTGTGAGTTTACGCCCACTATAGCAACCTCGATGGCCTTCATTTCATCAGCATGAGATGCGTTTTGTATATACATTTTTTTTAAATCTGCTCCCCTATTCCTCTCATCGCTTTTTAAAAACATCTTTACGATTCACAGCTGTGCTGGATCAAAGGATCAAATCTGCATGTTTTTCTTTTTCTTTTTTTTTCCAACACTTATTTCAAAAGAGCTGGCAGCCTTTTGAACAACAATGAGAGGTGTTAAGCGATTTAGTCGGACTCAGAGGTCACAAATTACCAAAGGTGAAATAGGCTGTTTTGCGTTTTTTTTAAGGAGGTTAAATTATTTTGAAACTTATACAACAATGAAGACTATTTTTTTTTAAAGTCGTCTCGTGGGCTGCAAGTTTGAGACCTCTGAGTTAAATAGTATATCCCAGTCATGTTCACAATATGCTGTTATAGCTTCTTATGGACAATGTCTAGCTCACTCGCAGGAAGCAGGAACAGATTATTCTCGGATTGTTATTCTTCTCTCTGCTAGAAAGAATCCATTTGTCAGCCAATATCTCTTTGTTGGCCAGGAAAGCGAGACATGCACAAGTGAGCGCTATGAATATTGTAGATTAATGTCTTAATTAAATCAGCACTCAAGCCGTAAAAAGATGAGGTGATGTGAATGATCAGATCACATCAGTGCCTCCTTGTTTGTAACCTTGTTCTCCAGTCGATAGCAGACTTCTCTGACAGCACATGAAAATCAATGGGGATCTCCTGCATTATTCCGCATTATCTGCTAATGACGCCGTCAAAGTTCAACTACATTAGAAAAAGGAACACGGGATTTGGCGTCCTCGCACTCAACCTGGCAGACCAGAAATACAATAGAACCTGATTTTAAGGGATACGGAACCCACAGACCCTGGATTCAACTGAGACAAAACAAATCCAATCGACTCAAATCTGTCTTTTGTATGCACAGTACATTTCAAACTCTGATAGCGACATTTCAGACGTTTACTGACGCACTGGGGCCATCAACAGACAGAGACTGGTCCATGTGTTTCCAGTTTGGGCTGCTATTTCATCGTAAAGATTTTATAGTAGACTAGAGCAGGCTAAAAAGTCTGCCAATGTGGCGGCCATGTTAGCAGGGGAGAGAGGCCCTTCAAATGTATGGCACATGGATGTTAGCATCCGAAGATTGTCGTGGTGACCAATTTATATCTATGGCTCTTATCTTCTCTGATGTGAGTAGTGTACACATTTGTCAGCCATGCTATCTTTGGCATAGTACACACTTTTTTTTTTTTTTATAGTTCAGGTGAAAAAAGGAAGCACTAACGTTGTGGCTAATCTATGCAGTCAGATGTACACAATCATCCTATCCCCCAAAACACCAACAAGGTAAGTTTGTATACACTTTTCATCAAGGTTCAAGCTTTTTTAATACATTTGCACCGTTCTGGTCACTTTCAAACTCTGCTGAAATGTCATCAAAAAGACTTTAAAGTAGTAACTAGAGCAGGCTAAAAAGTGTGTCAATGCGGCGGCTATGCTAAGAGGGCAGAGAGGCCCTTCAAATGTATGGCACATCGATGTTAGCATCAGCTGTGGGATGCATACCATCTACCTCTCCCCCAAACACCAGCAATGTAAGTTTGTATACACTTTTCAACTAGGTTCAACCTTTTTTTTTAATACTTTTTCTCTGTCCGGGGCATTTTGAGACTCTGAAAATAGTACAAAGCTGTTTTGTACAGTATTGGTCCTGAAAAAAAAGTACTTCAGTGTAACGGATATTGTACATTACCGTTCACCCAAAATGCAAATGACTCCTGATAGGACAATGCTCACCTTCCCCCACTCCATCTCGAGACTGGTACTTGTTCTTTGTCGATCCAATAACACCTTTGCTGCCTTTCACTTGGAGTGTTGCGTGTTTCTTGCCCCTTCTTCACCTCAGCCCTCCCAAACACAAGTGCGTCGAGTTTCATTAACCTTTCTTCTATTCTCCTCCTGATCCAATCTGGGATCAGCGGAACAGGCCGAGTGGACATTGTGACAACGTCGATGAAAGCGAGCATGTGACATAAAACGAAGTTAAAGTTTTCTACCACAAATGTCCTTGCAACCCCGCTGGGGGAAACGCTTGCCATTAAGCCAATTTAGCGCTCTCCGCAAAGCCAATGCTTTGCATGCATGAAATGTGTCAACTGCCGCATTTCCGGCCCAATTACAGAACACATCAGACGGGATCATTCGAGAAGATGGGGCAATTTCAAAAGCTATTTCCCGCGAGCTAATGTTGTATAGATATGGCATCTGTTTGTTTGCTCAGTTGCCGTAATGGCGAGATCACATGCAATCAGCGAGTTGAATTTACACACATTTCTGCCAAAGACTCTCATTCCCCTCAGATAATGTTGCTGATGTTTCAGCAATCCGACAAAATGGCCGCATCAGAGCAGTAACAGAAAACCTATATTCATTTATCCGCTTTTGACTTTGATGAGGAACCGAGCGGAGGTGCAACCGGGCACGCTTTCACTTTTCACTGGCACTTTATTCATGCCACCCATCCAATTCTTGTAGCAATTGCCCTCATTCGGGTTGCAGGGGTGATATAAAATGGATGCATTGGTATGCACTGCAGTAGAAAAATGTAAAAACAATAAAATTATATATATATATATATATATATATATATATATATATATATATATATATATATATATATATATATATACACACACACACACCTGTATGTAATATAATAATATCTTCCGTACCGCTTGATCCTCACTAGGGTCGCGGGGGGTGCTGGAGCCCATCCCAGCCGTCTCCGGGCAGTAGGCGGGGGACACCCTGATTCGGTTGCCAGCCAATCGCAGGGCACACATAGACGAACAACCATCCACGCTCACACTCACACCTAGGGACAATTTAGAGTGTTCAATCAGCCTGCCATGCATATTTTTGGAATGTGGGAGGAAACCGGAGCACCCGGAGAAAACCCACGCAAGCCTGGGGAGAACATGCACACTCCACACAGGGAGGCCGGAGCTGGAATCGAACCCGGTACCTCTGCACTGTGAAGCTGACGTGCTAACCACTGGACTACCGTGCCGCCCATAAAATAATATAATAATAATAATAATAAATTTCAGGCTGACACTGTAATGTGCAGTTCATAATGAAAGCAGTTTTGCACATTGATGGCTGTCGCTTCCAGCACGTGTGGTCAAGGCACACGCCTGAGTGCTTCACATCGTGGACAACTCTGTTCACGTCCGCAGATGTAAGCGGTGCTTTCCCTTGTTCACCGAAGCGTGAATGCCTCTGGGTGTTTTCCGAGCTTCAGGTGCACCTCGGTCTCTTTTGTACTCCGGCCCTCACTCGTGTGTGTGTGTGATGGGCAACTTTAGACGGTCCTCTTTAGGCTCGTATGATCACACGGGGAAGGAGCAGGAAGTCAGGATTTTAAATCGAGGGGATTTGTCATTACGATCGGCGTGTTGGTTAAAAGAATTGGAAGGACAATCAAGCTCCGGGCAGTGAGTTAAAACAATGCAAGTATGCTCTTGCATAAGATGGACTTTGCCTTGAAATGCCAGGTTCAGTCAGCGACTTTCATTCGGCCCCCCCCCCCCCCCCCCCCACATCACAAAAACCTCCAAATTACTTGAGCAAGGAAGTGCAGACGGCTTCCTTAAATCATGCATCACGTAGTGCACCAAGAAGGACTCTGCTGACTAATTTAGTGGCGGTGAATCCGAGTTCGCGTCGTCAAGACAAATCATTAAAATCCAACAACTTTGATCACCGAGGTCATCTCGGGGTTTCTGTGACTCAGCCTGCCGTGGGCTAGCATAGCAAACATCAGTGTGGATCTTTCTTAGGTTTTTCGGATTTGAATAATGTAACCTTTTCTTTTACGGACCGTGGGAAGTGAATTCCGCAATTTGTTTACAAATACATTAAACGTGTTTGAAGACAATTGCTGAAAATGTGCACAGACTGGGAACTATGTCGTAGTGAATTTTTTTTCCCCACAATTTCCTGTTTTATACTAATGGGGGACAAGTCATATCTTTCGTGATTTTTGTTCTTAGCGTGGATTAGTGAGAAGCAATTGGCAGACCTGTTTTTCATTGCTGCCCCCCCCCCCCAACCCCCAAATAGCTCACAGCATCCACCTTGTTGACAAATGTGTGCTTGTTTGGGCAAGGAAATTGTTTGAGCTATTCCAAACACACACCCTGCTAAATGTCACTGCATGTGACATTTGTAGTGCAATCATCGGATCAGCAATGCAGTTTTTGTAGTATGGGAGGGAAATTGTAATGAGGCTATTGTGTGTCGTGCAATAGCCGCCCTAGCCCCGGTGCAATGCCATGCCTGGAAACGTTGTTCAAATCAAGTTCAAATCATGTTCAAATATTGCACAGAATCCTAACCAAACATGTCGTCCGGACACAGGCAGGAGCTGGCAAAACGTGTCGGGGATCTTGGACTCAACTCCACATAGACTGTCGCCAGCACAGCTGATCACTGTGCACCCAGTCATGAATGGTACCCACCTAGTGGGGCCATTCTGGCTCGAAAGGGAACCACAAATATACTTTTCCATTTGCACAGGGTGAAAACGAAAACAAACAACCAAATAAATAAATAAATAAATAACCCGCTGTTAATTTAAAGTACAATTGAAACATCATAGCCCTCCTTACGTTGTGGATGAAACACATTTTAAAGTTAACACAGGAGGGAATTTTTTTTTTTAAATGTTCGTATTTCCGGCTGAAGAAAAACAAACCCAAAGCATGACGCTGCCACCACATTACTTAACAGTTGGGATGACTTTCTCATGGTGATGCCCAAAAGTGTTTAAAACTTAATTTCATTGAATGATAACAAAATGTCACAAAATGCAATACATCAATAAAGCTTTTTAAAACTTTGAATTTGACGTGAACCGCAAGGCAGTGTCTCCTGAACAAGAACCAAACCTAACGAGGAGTAACAACATCACGTCTGCACGCGTATTCATTTTGATGCTTTTTGTAAGGAACTGCTGGCTATTGCGGAGGCAGAATATTGTCGAGTATTGGCTTCTCCCCCTCCCACACCTTCGCCCCCGAGGACATTCAGTGGAGCCGAACTTCCCGGCCAACTCACACCATCACGCACGAATGAACGCAGACAATCGATTGAAGTTTTAGCTCGTTCGTAAACGTTTTTTTTTTTTAACGTTGTTGTAAAGTGATGCTAAAATGCGGGTGTAGCTCGCCAACAGAGTGCATTGAACAAGACGCGTGCGGTCAGTGAGGACGGAGGAGGCATCAAGAGTAAAAACAAACAGTGATTGAATCAAATACTCTTTAGTTCACTGCTCCGTGCTGCGTATCGACACTCTGCAGTATTGACGTACCGGCACCCCTCATGCCGCAAAAACTTTTTTTTTTTCTTTTTACTGTAGTCCAGGGTTGCAAGAACTTGCTTTCTGCACCATCCAACCGCATTGGCGCACCCGCTTTTCCACAGCATCCTCCATGCCAAAGTCAAACAATGCCCTTTATTTTTGCATGGCTTTGAAGGGATTCCTTTTATTATCGACCAGCTTTTTCCACTCATTTTAAGCCACACACACCTTTCAATACACCAACAGCGTTGGCGTACCCCCTCTATCATAGAACCCCACCCAATCCCCCTCCGTTCATGTTGGCATGATTTTGAAGGATTTTTTTTTCCTATTGTCAACCAGGCTTTATAGTGTGTTTGCAACAGCGGAGTTGGCGCACCTTCTCTCCCCAAGCATCCTCCACACCAAATTCAAAACACTGGCCATTTTCTGCAATGGTTCCAAAGGATTTCATTTCCTGTAATATACAGTGCCCTCCATAAGTATTGGCACCCCTGGTTGAGATGTGTTTTTTAGCTTCCAATTATTTTATTTTTTTTCTAAATAATATGGGACCTTAATGGAAAAAAAGAGAAAAATCCAACCTTCAATACAAGTGCATTTATTCAGTGGGGAAAAAATCCCACATAAAGAAATAATTATTTGACATCAAATCACCTGTTCCACAATTATTGGCACCCTTAACAATTCCCAGGAAATAAATATAATTGAAGCATTTCTGTCATTTCTACAGTAGTTTACAAAGTTTACCAGAGTATGTAGGAACATTTAATTAGTAATTCATCACTTCCTGTCTCCCTGGGGTATAAATATGACGTGACACCGAGGCCATTTCTCTTATCCACTCTTAAACATGGGAAAGACAAAGGAACACAGCATACAAGTGAGGCAGATGTGCGTCGACCTTCACAGGTCAGGCAGAGGCTACAAGAAGATTGCCACTCAACTGCAGCTGCCCATATCCACTGTGAGAGGAATAATTAAGAAGTTCAAAACAACTGGAACAGTGGTAAACAAGCCTGGACGAGGAGCCAAGTTTATTTTGCCACCACGCACAGTGAGGAGGATGGTAAGAGAAATCAAAAGATCTCCAAAGCTCACTGTTACAGAATTACAACAAATGGTAGCATCCTGGGGTCACAAAGTCTCCAAATCAACCATCAGGCGCTGTCTACACGCCAACAAGCTGTTTGGGAGGCATGCACGGAGAAAACCTTTCCTCACTCACAATCATAAACGCAAGCGTCTGGAGTTCGCCAAGCGGTATTGGGGCTTCAACTGGGACCGTGTGCTTTGGTCAGATGAGACCAAGATTGAGCTTTTTGGCAACAAACACTCTAAGTGGGTCTGGCGTACCACGAAAGATGCGCATGCTGAAAAGCACCTCATACCCACTGTGAAGTATGGGGGTGGGTCAGTGATGCTGTGGGGCTGTTTCGCTTCCAAAGGCCCTGGGAACCTTGTTAGGGTGCATGGCATCATGAATGCTTTGAAATACCAGGACATTTTAAATCAAAATCTGTTGCCCTCTGCCCGAAAGCTGAAGCTGGGTCGTCACTGGGTCTTTCAGCAAGACAATGACCCTAAACATATGGCCAAATCTACACAGAAATGGTTCACCAGACACAAAATCAAGCTCCTCCCATGGCCATCTCAGTCCCCTGACCTCAACCCCATTGAGAACCTGTGGGGTGAGCTGAAGAGGAGAGTACAGAGGAGAGGACCCAGGTCTCTGGATGATTTAGAGAGATTCTGCAAAGAGGAATGGCTGAAGATCCCTCTTTCTGTCTTTTCCCATCTTGTGAAACATTATAGGAGAAGATTAGGTGCTGTTTTGTTGGCAAAAGGGGGTTGTACAAAATATTAACACCAGGGGTGCTAATAATTGTGACACACATTATTTGATGTCAAATAATTATTTCTTTATGTGGGATTTTTTCCCCACTGAATAAATGCACTTGTATTGAAGGTTGGATTTTTCTCTTTTTTTCCATTAAGGTCCCATATTATTTAGAAAAAAAATAAAATAATTGGAAGCTAAAAAACACATCTCAACCAGGGGTGCCAATACTTATGGAGGGCACTGTAGAACACCCTTCACTCAACGTATTAACTTTAACACCCCCACGAAGAGTTTGGAACACCCATGTATTCAGCTAAATATGGTTCCTTGCCAGATAAAAGGGTTCCGTCAGTGAAAACTTTTGGTGTAAAGACACGAAGACTTTTTAGCAGATGAAACCGCTCAAAACTTTTACAGTGGCAAAAAAAATAAATTAATAAAAATCAGTGTCCCCGCGTCCCATATTTCACATTTGTTTGATCTAACTATCCTGAGGGCGGCGGGCGATGCAAACGAACCCTCTGTAGAAATGAAAATGAAAGGACCTGAGGATAAAAAAGCATACAGATGGGACTGCGGGCCACTCAGGGCAGAATAAACGAATCCTGATTTAAAGCCTCGCGTCCCCGCAAGGCTTGCGAGATCACAGAACATAGACCTGACCCTCATCTTTACCACAATAGAATACTCATGATATACTCATTAATCAGCTGTCTTGCAGTCATTATCTATGGTAACAGATGTCCCTATATGTTGTTGTAGTAGTAGTTTTTTTTAACAGTATTGTGATTCAATCCCATATATGAAGTGTTCATTATTTTTTGGAGTAAAAAATTTACCGGTAGTGTGTTTTTGCCGCCTCACCATCCTTTCGTTCCCTAGCGGGGAAGGAAGTAGTCGAGGAAAGATTCTGGAATGGCAATTTATTTGATTCTGCCTAGCAATAGATGACCATGCAAGGTTCATATTTAAGCAAGGCAGTTTTGCATACAGTTTATCGCACGTTTACATACACAAGATAACTCGGTGTGCTTCACATAATTCAAATGACATTCGAAAAGTATTTACAAACCAAAATAAATTGATATTACAAGGAAAGTAAAGAATTTAAGAGTGTCATATTCTGTTTTTGTGTATCTCCAGCAGGTGGCAGAGGAGTGCCTCTCCTTTGGCTTGCACACCTGTTGCTCATGTAAACAAGCTTAAGGAGTTCTGCTTCCAAGACACAAATTCTTCTAGGCGTCCCAAGCTTTCACGTTCTCCATTTGCTGATTCCGCCTTGTTGTCTTCGCATACCTTTTGTAAGTTTTTTTTGTTGTTGTTATTGTTAGTCACGGGTTTTGTATTGTATGTGTTTTGGATTTTCTACTTTTTGACAAGCTATTTGCGTTTATATTCTGTTCCTTGGTTTTTGGTTCACTCATTATCCTGGTGTTTACCAGCAACGTTTGTTGCACTTTGTCGGTCTTACGATCAGTTTTTTCTGTCATATTTTTGTTCAATCAGTTTTCGTTTCTGGAGTCCAACTCCATTCTGTCCCAAACGTTCTGGAAATCTGACAAAGTGTACCTTTTTACAAGTCCGAAAAGAACATGCATTTCGTAGTCTTACACGGGATATGCACTACCAACTTCCACATTTGGCAAAACAGGTCGAAGCACTTAGGTTACCAGCTCAGGGATATAGCGGCTCCCAAAGCACCCAAACTAGGAACTGCAGCAATTTTGTGTTCTAACCATCATATCGTCAACCTGTAGTTATGCTAAATAACACTTTACACAGAAATTCCGCGTAAAATGGATTGCGCATGGTTGACACAATGCTGACTCCAGCTGGCCAATTGATCCATCACTCTGTTTTAATGCTGAAGCCAACTCATGAACAAATACCTCATTTTGCATCTTATGAATGATTGACATTCTCTCCGCCAATAGATTTAGAATTAAAAAGATAATAATCCAAACGATAATGGCCCGAGACACATGGCACATTTAGTACCACTGTGGATAAAAATGCATCTCAATACTAGACGCTCCCTGGTGTCGAGTTTATGTTTTCACATCAGTGTTTATGATGGATGGCAGGGGAGATAAGCTTCCAATGTAAATCGATGTATCACTTGACTCCAGGTCAGAATCATCATAACAACATTCAAGGGGCTAAGCGGGCTGACGGAACGTCCGGTGTGGCACTGCACTGCTGTAGGGCTCCAATGTTTACGTTCCCATTAGCAACTGAATATTAAAGACAGGCCCTAAGGAGAGCCGGGTTAACGAATAACTACTACTTGACACGCACATCACAGTGAATAAACAAGCGTGCTGCATCATTAAGGCAATCCGTTGGTCTTTCCTGTGGTTCACATGCAGCAGAGTAGCGCAGATGTCCACTTAGCACACTTACTAATGCAGGATACAACTGCGTGTCACTTAACTCCTGAGCTGAGGAGTTCTGCAACCGCTTTACCTGATATAAGGCCGGTTTTCATGTTTGTGTGAATGTTTAAGACGTCAAATTGATGCAAATAGGCTGAAAAAGATATTTGGAGCACTGGAGTAGACTTTCTCAAGATTTTTTATACCGTAGTTTTAGGTGTCACGAGAAATAATTAGCATCACATTCACTGTTCTGCTTTAAAGCTCTTTTTTTCCCCTCCATGTCTTGATCAGAAACCAAGTGGAGCAAGTTTAGACTGTGTAAATTGTTTATTTTGGTTTCCTTCCTTCTTCCTCACCAGCCTTGCCATGTTCCCTGTCTGCATCCAACGAATGAGCTGCCTTCCAGCAATCATGCACCGCCACCTGTTCCATGTGGTAATATTCATGTGAAACCCTAGCATGGATGCCTTTTAAAAGGGCTTAGTCAACCGTAGTTTTTTTTAATTTTTTATTTCTCTTGGGAAGTGTGAACTGGATGCACAGCACCATCCTTGTGCAAAGCTTTGTCAATCTCATTTCAGGTTATGGTCATAATCTTTTTTTTTTTTTCTTTCATAACAACAATCGTGTCACGTCGTGCTCACAGTGTGAAATACACAAACGCACAAAGGCAACGTTTTCCTCCCCGCTTGCTGGTCAATTGAGCGTGTTTGTATGCACACACAAAGGCATCCAGTGATCCACTGTCGCTCGTTTGATGCATTTTTCAAAGGGAGATGATGAAATCATTAAGCAAGCCGCCCACATGGAGTGCGGAGAAAAGAGGAAATGTAGAGCAGAGGATGAAATGTGCAATATGCACTGGATGAGACAAAAAGCACAGTAGGGGGAAAGTGGCCAGTTTTGTGGCCAGACATCGGCTCGTATTGTAATATAGGATGAGATATTTGCAAGTCAACCCCATCCAACAACAACAACAAAAAAACCTCAGCATTTTAGGAGTGTGTTTATTTAATTTAAAAAAAAGTTTTTGGTTTAGCACGGAAGTGGTGTTTTAGCCGGCCAAATAGCGAGGAATTAAATGAAATTCCTGTCTTAAAAAATATACCTGTATATGTAAAACATGGACAATTTAGTTTTTTGGGGGACAGAGAAAAAAGATTTATGTGGCCGCCAAGCTGCTACTTACTCACCTGCCTACCAGGTTTGCCAGATAGTGAATTAGCGTGGAACACTAGATAGCTAAATAGATGCAAATGTAAAGCTGCTTTGATTTACTGTCTGCGCTTAGCTAGTGAGGTACAAAATAAGAATGATTTCTTCTATCTTTTTATCTGGAAATGTTGTTACTGTATGTCCAAAAGGATTTTTCAGGCAACAAGAGATGTATAAAGTTCAAGTTTTATGATCCATCCTTTAGCTGAAATGTATGTGCCTGATTTACTAATATCCCAAATAGTGGGTGCTAAATATGTGTTCTCACTAACAGATAACACACACAGTCTGTCGGCGTGTTGCATGTGATTTAGGCTAGTAAAATTAGTATTTGTGAATATTTGGGAGCGGAAAATGAAGTTTAAAGTGATGGAATTGCAAGTGGTAATGGAAGATAAACATATTTCTTGCTGATAGTTTTAAGTAAGCCATTAACCACATAAGAGCTATGTTTTCTATTGCATCTGCCTTTCAAACGCTGTATTTAAAGATGCAAAAGTAGCCCATTTACCAACCAAGCTATCTAATTAGCAATCTATCTAGCTATTATACTTAATTAGCTAGCTAGGTAATGAATTTGTTGTTTGGGCGCTAGCTATCTAACGCGCTAGATGCTAGACCAGGTGTCACCAACATTTTTGAGGGTGAGAGCAACTTCATGTGTACCGATTGTGTGAAGGGCTACCAAATTGATACACGTCTGAAATAACATATTTGTCCAAAATACCTTCAATAATATGAGGATGTGTTATTTTTAATACTTGATGATTTAAATTGTCAGACTTTGATCGTGTTTCGAAATGTCTCACAGTACTGCCAATGTTTGCATTTTTAAATCATAATTTCTACTAGCAAATCACAATGTCCAGGCACTGGCGGGCTACTCAAGTGGTCTTCACGGGCTACCTGGTGCCCGCGGGCACCATGTTGGTGACCACTGTGCTAGACATTGTATGATTGTTGACACGAATATAAAATGAAGTATTAATTAAAACCAAGACATTCCAGATGTTGGTAAATCATTTATTTTGGTATTCAAGTCAAGTCATCCCGCATTATAACTATTTGTTTTTGTACTTGGTGTCTTTCTCCTCGCTGTTTGGCAGGCCCGTTTGCCCAGGGAAGGGGGCGACCCTCAGGAAAAAATAGGGGTTACTGCGCACACGCAAAACTACCAGAAGAGGAGTGACGGCATAGAGCAAATTGGCCGCCAGCACAGGCCAGAATACATCACTCTGAATGCGATATGGAGTTTTTGTGTGAGGATGGAGGGAGCCCCCAATGTGAGCCCACTGGCACTGTGAAAAAAAAAATCGAAAAACAGCAGACGGTTCAGTTGAGTTCACCTCTTCAGTGTGACCTTATTGAGCTTGCGGTACCTGTACCTGGATCATTGCTCCCGAAAAGAAAACGCTCCAGTCAGGCATCCACGTGCAGCCTGGCTTAAAGAGACCATAAACAAATGCTGCCAGCAGCGGTAGTCCGTAGAAGAACATGTGCAGCATCTGTTAAAAGCAAACGGGTACTGTCTAAGCCAGGTGTCTCCAAACTATGGCCTAGGCACCATTTGCAGGCCACTGTTCATTTTTCAGTTGGCCAAAAAATGTACCAAAAAAATTACAATTGTCACAAACCTCAATGCTTTCTATAAAAAAAAAGGTAGCCTGAAAAGTATGAGTTTCAGTTCAGTCTGTGTGGCACTCGGACGAAAACGTTTGGGTGCACAAAAAAAAACATTTCAATTTGTCAGCGATATGCTTTGAATTTCTATTCTTTTCAGAAATATGAGTTTGTACAATGCAGATCAAAAAGCAACTTTGCAAACCCCTCCATTATGTATCTGTCAGCCACCTCCAAAGGGTGAGTAGTTTTGTCTTATTTTTGGTTTGTTATACATAAATAATGAACATTTTGGTGAGTAGTTTTATGGCACCGTAATTAACTTCTCTTTACTATTTCATGACAGTTAAGAATATAACTGTTACCTGTACAGTTAATCACGGTTGTATGAAGCTCCGAACTCAAAGCATTAGTATCTCAAATCAACCAGCCCAAATGAAATAAATGGAAATCCCGTTAATTTGTTCCAGCTCTAAAATACAGACTTAAATACTTGTAGCATTTTTTAGTCACAAAAATATGAATCTACAGTCCTGCTCTGTATAAAACTGAGTACATAAATCGAATGTAAAGAATTAAACAATTAATCCGTCATGAGCGCATGCTGTTTTTGTGCTACTCCTTCTGGTCTGTGCGTCTGGGCCGCCAGGGGGCAGCATGATATATAGAGACATACTACTTGCAATTTTAATTAAACAAATGAGACCTTTTAAATGCAACTCGGCTGCAGTGAGATTAGTCGGTTTTCACTGTGTTCATAGTTTAAAAGTTTACAGCGATCGCAAGGTCAATGCTAGTTTTGTTAATCCGTCTGTCTTCATAGACAGTGAATGTGTTTTGGGTAAATATGCACATAATTATTTATGTTTAGCTTGTCACGGCTTGTGTGTGACTCCTTTTGAGCTGCATGTCTGTGTTCATATGCCCCACACACTTCTTACCTTGCCCCTCGGATGGGGTGGGCAGGAGGGGGGGGGGGGGGCTATTCTTTGTGTGAAGGATTGGCTTATCAAGCTCTCCGCATGCGCATGCTGCGTCTGATCAATGACTCGCAATTGTGTGAGGACAACCTATTTGGATAACCTTTTGACACATTCGCACACGCAATCCACGAGCACAACGGGTCACTGGGAGTAAATCAAAAGGGGAGAGGGTTTGCATAAATAAAGGCTTATCTTTGTGAAACAAAACAAAGACTCGGCGCATACACAGATGCATGCATTGTATCCGTAATGATAAAAACAATCTCTTTAATCAGTGGAGCAGAAAACCGATAAAGGTACATCATTGAGAATACACAAGTGTGCTTTTATACTCTATGGTGTGGACACTGGAAAAACAGAAAATGATTACAAATTATTACGTTAATCTGTTCTAGCTTTAAGAAAAAAAAACTCGACATGTTTTTAAATAGGAGAAACATTGTCATGATTCTGCTTTTGTTTCCTCGTGTGCCTTTTTTGTCTTCCTCGTCAGGTTTTGCGTCCAGCTTTTTTTTTTTCCCACTATTCGCAGCAGACATCAGAGTCTAAACCGGGCAAAGCAAGGGTGTCTTGAAACAGGTGAGATAAAATAGAGTTCTAATGAGGTTGCTTTCTTAAGAAGACGGCGCTTGTCTTAAATCGCGTCATGAGATCTAGATTGCAACTCACTGGTCAAGAGGTGCACCCTGGCCTGGTCGACGGTCAATTGCAAAGCACAAATAGACAACCATTCCCACTACTCTCTGATGAAATTCACATGTATGTTTTGAAATGCACTAGGAGAAAACCCACGCAGAATGAGGAAAATATCTTTTAAAAAATTCCACACAGGAATTCTGTTGGGCAAATAATTATGCCACCAAGGAATGTCAAATAAAGTTCCCCAGCCTAGTTTAGCCATGAAGACTCACCATCACTCTGGGGTAGCCCACCGGATCCCGCAAGTAGGGCTCGTAATATTTGACGTACAAGGAACATGCTCCCAGTGGGGAATCCAGCGCCACCTACAGCGGAATGGGAGAACAATAAATATACAACATTTTTGTAATTTTTGGCAAATTACTTTTTTTTTAAATCCCATTTTATTTAATTAAAAAATGTCATTTGTTTTCTGAATTCTTTTTTTTTTACTGCTGCACTTGAGTCAATTTCAGAGTATTTACTTTTACTTCAGCATTGGAGTTGAATCAATACTGTATTTACGAGAGTCTTTCCACAACTCAAGTGTCTGTATTTCGATTTAAGTCAAGAGTGGAAGTTTTTCACCCTCTCACCAGGCCTCGCAGGATCGTGAAGGCCATGGCGGCGAGCAGGAGAAGCACCAGCATCAGATCCAGCGGACGCCAGATGAGCTTCATGCTCTGAGCCTGCTGAGCCTACGAGTTGAGGGACACCGGCGCAGCATCACAACGGGTGACGCTTCTCAACAGCCATGGCTTCCCCTCCCTCACATTATATCCACCAATCAGTGGCCTGTCCTTGGGCCGAGCGAACAGCGTGACTGCTCCCCACGCAGGCATTGCCAGAAAGAGGAAGTTTAGCCAGAAGGCCGGACGGATCTCGGTGCCGTATTTCCCTGCCGAAAGGTAACAAAGATGCTGATGGTTGAGCCAGACCAAAGATGTGTGGGAGCGAGACTGAGGCTCACCTGTCACGATGCCGGTGATGAACACGCTCATGTTGGCGCACAGGGAGCCAGCCCAGAACAGGCCCAGTGTGCGGTAGCCTTTTCTGAGACCACATATGAATGTGATGCCACTCACAGGACACTCCATGACAACAAAGCATGAACTACACACCGTAAAGAGGAGCCTCTCAAGTTGAACACGATCTGTTGTGTGGCGTTTAAAATTAATGTCCCCATAGGAAATGATGTCAAATTAATTCATCAGTGAGATCCCCGTCCTGAAACCTCAAATGACTGCACACGCAAAATTTTAATGCAGCGTTTCCTGTGTTGACCCAAGGTCACGTATTTTAAATTTCTCAGGGCACACTACCAAAGAAATGCCACAGAATCTTTGCCTCTATTGCCGAGAGAGGCACATGTGCTTTGGCGTAAAAACTGGTACATCTTCATTTTCGTGCTGGTATCATTGACTGTGTTTGGGAATTTGGCAGAACGTGTTGAGCCATGTTGGGTGATCTGGTGAACTGAGGGCATTTTTTAACACCCCCACCCCTGGCACACCTGACAATTAGGTGACAGAAAATAGACTAGACTTTAGACCACCTGAAAGCAGGTCAAGGTTTTGGCGCAGGTGGTGCAACACGATTCCTGTAAATCGATTTCTATAATAAGATGCAGCTAGCCTGGAGGATGTGTGTGTGCAAGATTACTATTTGAACCAAGAACAGTTGTAGACCCACAGAATAGAAGAGTTTTGCCATCTCTACTCTTAAGTGACACCTACCTGTTCATAATCTTGCCTATCATGACGAGGTACATGATAAAATGAGCTACACCGTCCCAGTAACACATCATGATGGCGTAGGCCGTGCCCAGGTAAGGCTCACCCTGAAACGAACACATGCCCATAATATTGGCTGTATTCATTGTTTTTGTTTTTATTTGTCAGGCATCAGGGAAACCTACTGTCTTTCGATAGAACTCCATAAAGCCGGAGATGAAGCCATCATACTCCAAGGCGCTGGTCAAGTCAATAACGCACGTGAAGGAAAATTCTGCAAAAACTGCAAAAGGACACAAAGATGAGAAAGGTAAAAACATACCCCACACATATTTTGTCATAGCAGACTGACTTCCTTTCAAATTCCCAAACCATTCATCTGGGAGGTAGCCGGAGGTGAAGCAGAAAAACCCACGCAAGAACGGAGAGACCAACAAAAACTTGAACCCAAAGCTGTGAGGCAGACGTGCTAACCACTAGTCCAATGTGGTGTTGTTGTCATACAGAAAAGACCTCTTTTTTTAACCCCTGAATGCACCAATGATGATAACCTGATAACCTAAGCTGTCCACTGTAGTAACCGCTCTCCCTGAAAGAGTAAAAGGCATTTCATTTTGTGTCAAATTGAACTTGAGTTTTGAAAGAGGTGCAATCTTTGCAGCTAGTCACCATCTTTGAGAGGCTGATTGCTTTATACAAAACCGTTTATTAGAAATTTAGCCTTGAGAGCTCAGAAGGGGTTGGAGGCGTGTTTGCATCCTGAACGCGATAAACAAAACACTCTAAAGAGCTTGCCTCAATTGAAAGGCCACGGGCTTCTTCTTTAGTCTCTTATGGAGTAAGTTGAAAGAAAGGCCAAGAAATAATCTTTTATACGCAGATTCTTTTTTTTTTCTTCCCCAAAATAAGAGCAAACCGTCAATTTATTCCAATGGCCTAGAATATGTGCAATGCCTCCCTCTACGTGAAAGCAATTTCCCAATATGCCACAACATGACAAATGGGCTGCACTTTCCCCACTTTACGTGTTCCACAAAAAGTGTGCACCGCTACTCGTGAAAGAGCGAGGGACAAATCAGGAACGACTGGCAATGGATGAAATATTAATAAGCACCGTTCTCAAAAAGTTTGAATCGAGGTTTTGCTAGATAATGATGTGTCATCAGTCATCAGGTCATGTACTACACATTATGTGCAGTGCATCCGGAAAGTACGGTATTCACCACCCTATTTTAATTGATCGGCTTAAACGCTTGCAGGGATCAGAGAGACTGCAGTAAGTTGGTTTTATTCTTCTTTGCATCGGCGGTCACCGCAGGCAACAAATGTTCAGACACTTTTACCCTTGCCGGTGGTGTACTGCAAGGTTCAGTTTTAGGCCCAATTTTATTTTACAATTATATGATGCCCGTTGGCCAAAATTATTGAGCACCATAACATGTCCTCTCACTAAAGAGATCTTACTGTTCAGATGCTGAAAATTACGAAGATTTGGAAAATTGTCAATTAAAATATCTCTAATTGATTATCAAAGTAGTTGGAGATTAATTTGATAATCCATTTCTTGTCTATAGATGAATTGTTGTACCTCTAGTTACCGCCTTATTCCTAAAGGAACAAATTATTACAGCAGTAATTATGTAGACACAATAATTATAACATATTGACAATCAAACAATTAAAAAAAGGATTCATTGAATAATTAATCGGGGGGGAAAAATCACATTGGCCTTCTGAAGTGATGCGGAAAAAACGTTTAAGTGTCTGTTGAAATAAGTCTAACACAAGAATGTGGAAAAGTGAACCACTTAATCATTTTCCAGATGATAGTACCTTTTCTAAAGGATTTATAAATAATTTATAAACCGAATAGGCCTACAGTTCCCGTATATGTTTAAAACAGTGACAGCATCTCCATGAGTGATTTCTCAGTCCGAGGGATTATGTGGTGGGCCTGCTGCTTTTAGATCCCACACACGGAAACATCCTCCTCGGGATACACACAAGTTAAGCTCGCAAGACAAAAACACGCATATCATCGTTGGGGTGTACAAGCATCCCCGTAATCCTTATGGCAAACCAGTTTATCTCTGGCAATCAGAGAGTTCCGATATGGGGATTATGGATCCCTATCACTACCAAAAACCTGTCTCGGCTTTGCCTCCATTAGTGGAAAACTCCGCCCCGACACAACACGGACATCATTTTTGGCCCTCGTCTATAGTTTCAGAAAGCTCTGCAATGGTCAATTGAGGCACAATTCAAATACTTTTGGTGTGGAAGAGTTTGTTAATCCTGATTGAAAGCTCATCAACCACCACTGGAATTATATATTTAAAAAAAAACAATATCAAATATTGACAACTGATTATGACCTGTTTCATCTACCCATTTAAAAAATCAAACCTCGCCCCCTCATTTTTCCGTAGGTCCAAGTGTGATCTCATCAAATGTGCAGCCTCCCATTGACTGTCATTATCGTCATCGTTGTGTGTGGGTTGTGAATTCCCTGAGAGTTTGGGGTCAGCCGTGTCACAGAACAGTCACGCTAAGCTGCCAGAGCCAGCCCAACGTAAGCAGCTTTCAGCGTATCAGGTGAAATCACACAGAATGCAATTGGTTGTTTTCACACAAAGTTATGAACTTTGGAAATCCTTTTTTGCAGGCATCGGAGCTTGGCCCAAACTCATTGCAGAGGATTGAATTAACTTCTGCAGTCACACACAATTGTAAGTAAAACAATGAATAAGATTACCAAAGAAGAGGGCGTCTCTGGGCGGGTTACCGCGAGTGATAACGAGGTAGAAAATGAAGACCAGAACCAGTACGGCAATGCCAATCACCAGGATCACATATGGTCTGTAAAAACACAAATATTTCTGCATTACAATTCCATAAAGGGGTGGCCCGCAATTTGCACGCGATAAGAACCAGGCCAGCACGTGCACTGTGAAAATCTGCGGACAAGTGACACCCATTTTAAATTTTGTAACACAAAAAAAAAATGGGGGGGACATGAAAATCTCCGACATGAAAAACCAGGTAATTAAAAGCAATGAATAGATTTTTAAAATATATTTTTGCTGTGCATTTATAATGGCCACCAATTATACATGGATTTTTGCTTGTTGTGAGTAACGTGAATAACCAGGGTCCACTGTAGTTGCGTTCTGCCTTACACAACAGCTAAAGATTTAACTCCAAGTTAAGTTGCAATGTAGGAAAGCAGAATATGTCACTAAATTCTGGCTGCTCAATACAATATTTGAGGAAAGCAAGAAATACCGGAAGTTTATAATGAGCGTTGGAATGTTGAATGAGAACGGGAACGAGTTAAAGGAGAAAGTAAGTTTTACCGTTATATAAGCACTCTATCATCATACAACCATCCGATTCATAGAGTTGACCCTTCTCGCGCACTCGCATCCACCACGGCGTCTCTACCTCGTTAAATTCTGCAGCCGACATCCTTTGATGGCTGCCTTCTACACGCTGCTACAGTTCAGTTTGACTGTGTGTGCTGCGTGGTAAAGCAGACTTTGGATTTTTAAAGGGCTTAATCAATCAACTGAGGGATTGGAAGAGGAAACCAAGCAAGCAATGGCTACTAACTACATCGCTACCTGAATCGGCTTCCAGTACAATATTACAAATACAGCAGGAAACAGACATTTTTATGCACTCATTGCCTAAAGCAGGGTTGTCAAACTAATTTTTGTCGCGGGCCACAATATAATTACCGTTTCCATTGCAGGCCCCTTATGACTGCAAGTATAGAAAAAAGTCAAAAATAATGTTTTATTCAACTATTGTTTCAGTAATTCTAATGAGGAGTTTGGTAACAAGAACATGCTTACAATATGTCACTGATTTATTACACATGAAAAATTGAAATTTTGGTACAGATTTTAGCAAGCATCATGGAAGTTGTCATCTTTGATTTGCTTTCGTGGGCCACTTAAAATGATGTGGTGGGCCACATCTGGCCCCCGGGCCTTGAATTTGACACCAGTGGCCTAGAGTGCGAAGAACACATATTTTATGCTTGAAGCCTTTCAACAACTCGGTTGCTATGGGGAAAGGCTACATCACTCTCTGAAGCATCTGCTAAATCGAACTTTCATCGAGCTCCAGAACAGCCCTTCTGATACAGCACAGGTATCAAAGTCAAAGCCCGGGGGCCATATCTGGGGCCCCCTCACCCCCCATCTCATTTCATGTGGCCCGCGAAAGGTTTTTGGTCTGAACCAAAATTTCAAATTGTCATAAACTGCTACGTATATTAATGTAACAAATATAACAGGGCTGAACTATTACAGAATAATGTAAATGGTTTATAGTCCTGATTTAAGGGCGGTCCGGGCCATTTAGTGGCCCCCGCGCCAGACTTTGCCCACAGATGACGCGTCTCATATTGTATTTTCTTTCCTCCCAAAAAATGAAAATGTAGTGGATCCATATGTAATATATCTGTGCTCAAATGGTACACACAAGCATCACTGCTTAAGTATGGTGCCACTGTATTTCACTTTTTTGTACAATAAATTTGGTTTTAATCTTTCAAAACGTTTTTTAAAGAAACAATTAGGTCCACATTTTTCCTTCATGTAGCGTCTTCAAACGGCACATAATTTTACAGTGCCGTACAATAATATTAGTCAGTATACTTTTTCAAAACAAAACCACTGTCTCGTTTTTTATGAATACTTCGGGATTCGATGCTACACTGAAAATGCTCTTTCAATTAATTAAAAAAAATAATGGAAAGAATTTCCACATCGTTGGTTTTCTTTAAGCGTGAGTCAATTCAATTGGTGTCTCTTAATGTACTTGGTTTGGGTCAATGTAATTTAGTATGGTTAATTAACGCAATTACTCGGGTTAGGTCTAACTTCATTTACTTGGGTTCAATAAACTTAATCTATTCATGGAAGCAGTTTATTTAGATAGTTTCAGTCCATTATAAAATGAACCCAGCTAAAATTCCCATCCGAGCAGTAAAAAAATGTATTAGTTAAAGTAATTATAGTAGCATTGGAGTTGTAATGAGCAGCCAGACACTTTCTTATGTCACAATTCATTTCACAACAAAACACACCACACTAACGGGATATTAGTTGCAGTCATGATGATGGTTTGAAATGTTGACAGACTTTTGAAGCCTGAAACCCAAATTGGACCACTTCTTGTGGCTTTGGCCTACAGAGATCCCAACTGTAAATATTGGCAAGAACATTGCAAAACCGTAACCTTAACCAATGATTGTTCAACAACGGAGAGGGGGGGAAAAATCCTTGTGCCAATCACAGCCAGAGAATCAATGAAGGTCACGACTTACTCTTGGAGTGCAGGAATCGCGTTCATGCAGTACAGAATGCTGAGGGCGGTAAACGAAAACAACAAGACGATCGTCTCCATCGCTTTGAGTTCAAAAAGCCGCGCGGCCCTGACTCCCAGAGGTGTGGAAATAAACTCTGCAAGGTCGATGGAACAACCAAAGTTGACCAATTTGACAACAATGCCGATCCATCTGTGTGTATTTATAGAACAAACACAACGGAAAGTATTCAAATAAGTTAAAGCCGTGTAGGCGCTTACCGCGTGGCTGCTCTCAGTGTGGATTAATGAAACTTCAGGCTGGCTTGGCCTTTACTGGAGAGGGAAAAAAAAACACAAAGAGGCTTTGGGGAACAAAACTTGCAATTTTGATCAGGTCAGAGATTTGCATAAGTTGTTTCAGCAAAAAGGCAGACTATATGCTGTCGTCATCCAAAGTTATAATCACACTCAAAGTCCTCACATTTTTCTTTGGCTTTATTTTTTCTTTTCAGTATTTTCAGGGACACATGCAAAATGTTTCACCCTTTCATGCACCAATAATGATAACCTGATAAAATTCTAAGCCGTCCACTGTCGTGGCCGCTGTCCCTGAAAGGGTTAATATGATGATTAAAAATAGAATAAACCTGATCAAATGACTTTTAATAAATGTCTAGTGGCTCTCCAAGACATGCTTACCACCAGCCAATGTACTCCTATCATTTGCATACAGAAATGAATTGGACTGAGCAGATGCTAACATTCGCAACACATTATAACTAATGACTAGCATGTAAATGACCTTGCCAAGGACAAGTTTCCTTTTTCAGTTAAGTTCGACTAAAGGGGAGAAGGTAGCGAATGGGGCGCGTCAGTACTCAAAAGCAACACTAGATGGTAGCAAACGTCATGGAAAACTGAATTCGTTTACCCCAGACTTGATAGTCTTTTTATTTTATTTTTGTGATTCCACCATTAAAACGTGACAGTTTCCCGCTGCACAATTTCCCGAACTATTATCTTCTCACAAAACCACTAACGGTTTTTACAATTAAAAACACAAACACTGCTTTGTCCTGAGTTTGTCATTTGGAACATTCAACTCCCTGCTTTACACCCAATTTCTAAATGATCAAACACTTGTGGCAAAGCTTATACAAATTTATGGCTATAATTTACAATATTCTACCAACTGTCTGACCAGGCTGTCATGGGATAGAACTATTTTAGATCATTAGTTCACTTTGCAATCTGGCTGAGGACTAGAAATAAGGCGGTGTGGAGTACAATGGAGGGAGCAGAAAGAGTAAGAAAGAGAAAGCTGTGGTCGAAGACTCCGTGAAATTGATGTGACTTCCTTGTTTGGGTGTGTTTGACGTGGAAAAACACAGTTTTGTGTTTGTTTGGATGTTTTACACTTTGCAGTAAACCCTGTGAATAAAAATACTTGAAATTTGGGTCCCCGTGTGTTTACCGATCAAGGACAAAAGTCTGAGCTCAAACTGGCATCGCCTACCTTGTGCACAGATAAAGCAAAAGCCAGATTTTTTTTTTATTCTTCCCATCAGCTTCTAGTTGGCGCATCGTGCACTTATTAATATGATACTCGTGTTCATTGTTTGATACAAAAGTAACATTTTTATGAAGGTTTGAAAAATTAAGCAAGACTTATTTGCTTTTGCAAGAGACCTACAATATTTTGCGAAAGGTTTTCTTCTTTGTGTCAAGAGTTTTGCAAAAATAGTATGTAGTTTTAAAAAAATGCTTAAGCCATCAGAAATAATAGAAACCTTGCAGAAGACATTTTTTCAGTAGGGAATAATTGACTACCTGTGCTAAGCACCCTCATACAGTCAGAATGATGATGTCATTTTGAATCAACAGCAACAATAATGACAAAGAACATTAGTCCTTTGTTTAAGCACAAACACTCATAATTTGTTTGTGGGTGTGCTTCCCACCAGGCTCTTTTCTCTGAGAAAAGGGGGGGCTACCAGGAAACCAGTGGTGTGTGTGTGTGCGTGCATGTGCGTGTGTGTGTGTGTGTGTGTTTGCTGGAAACAACTGGAGCTCTTCCAGCACTGTTCAATAATGTGGGATGGACCGATGGATGCCAAATCGGGACATGCTGAAGTGCATCTTTATTTGATATAATCAGTCACTTTGAATAGGGTGTTGTTTCAGATTTGGGTGATTTGCCCTTAACATTAATTAAGGCCTGGCAATATGACCTTAAAATAACATATCTATTTTTTTCCACCCCCCCAAAAAATCGGATTTTCCATTTTCCACTTAAAACGTGAATGAAAAAACGTTTTTCCCCTTTCTGGGATTCGTTTTATTTATCGATCACCAATGGTGTAGTGGTACGCTGGCACACTTGCCGGACTTGTGTGAGAGCAGCGTGGGATCGGTTCCTGCTCAGTGACAGTGTGCATGTGGGTGTGAATGATTGTTTGTTTCTAAATGTGCCCAGCGACTGACTGGCAATCAGTTCAGGGTGTAGTTTGCCTTCCGCCCATAGTCAGCAGGGATAGGCTGCAGCAATTCCCCGCGAGCCTGTTCTGGATAAGCAATGTTGAAAATGGATAAATGATTTATTTATTTTGCCATCTTTTTCTCAGCGTTATTTTAATTTACTTCTACAGAAATAATAGAAATCAAACAAACACATTACAGATAATGTGAAAAGGAAAGAAGGGCTTCCTTAAAAAAAATTTGTAAATCCCTTTTGTCGAAAAATGTATCCATATTTATGATGGATACGTTTTTAGAGTTCCTGTAATTAAATCGGAAATGAGTCATCATATTGCATGGCAATCGGCTGATCCATATCTGTGGTCAACAAGTACTGCATCACTCTTCAGTTCTCCACCATTGTTTTCTTTTGTAGAGTCGGACAGGTGAGGCAAGGTACGCTTGACAAAATATTTCCAGGTTGGAAGCACCTACCTCGGGTCAAAGATTTCCAACATAAGGATAAATTACTGTTTTGCATTGTAGAAATGGGCACAATGTGTTTGGCAATATTTTGTGCAGAAGACTCCGATTTGATAAGCGGTTTAGAAAATGAATGGATGGGTAGACAATATACTACGGCGTGATAGTGGTTAGTGTTTCGTACATCTGCCTCACAGTTTGAATATCTTCTCTGGCCTTCTTGTGAAGTTTGCAGGTTCTCCCTCTGCTTTTCCTCCCACATTCCAACATGAACAAAATTGACCATAAATGTGACTGAACGATTGTTTGTCTAGTTTATCTGTTGACATGCCCTGCAACTGGTGACGTCAAATGGGACTAGCTGTCAATAAAATGGGTGGATAATGTATTTTTTTCACTGTCACGCAAGTGTAAGGAATGAACCACTTGTCTGATGACGGTGAAATAAAGCCAAAATACTTGCCTTTTAAAGCACACCTTTTACCTTTTAATTGTATAACTACCCCTCCCAGTATTTTGTAAGTTTGCTGCATTCAAGGATAAAATATTTTAATCGATTGCCCAACCCCAAGGTGTTCTCATTGTTTCTTTTGAACCTTTCCTCCCTTGTTTTTTTTTTTTTGTTCATGTTTAAAATTGCGTTATTTAAAAAAAGTCTCTATCTCTATGTATCTATCTATATCAACATTTTTTGTTTAATTATTTGTACATTATTTGACTTTTCCCCGAGCTGTTCCCAGTTTTGGTAGATCGTGACGTCACAGACGGAAATATTTTTTCGCTATTCAAAATGGCCCCTCTCAATCAGGAAGTAGAGAACACAAGTAGCGGCGACTAAGTTGGATAAAATCACCAATTTTCGTCGATTTGACGTCGGTCGCGGCTCGACATCTGCCCGCTTGTTGGGAGTTCGGACTGGGACGAAGCAAAGGCGACGAAAGGGTGAGTCGAATGCAAGAATGTGCCTGAACGCGCAGGCGACACATCGGCGGCTGCCTGGTCTCAAGATGCGTCCTCGGCAGCCTCTCCGGGGTGCGCATGTTATTTACATCGAGTTACGCCGGCTTGTTTGTTGTCGGCCTGCTTTTAGGCAATACGTTTTTTTCGAGGGCGCGGATGTTTCATGTTTATAAGGATACATAGTCTTATCGGTGTTGTCTTCACACTGCGATACTCGGGAGCTGAATTCGAGCGGTCGCTGTGTAATCGGCTAGCTTCGCTTACTACGTCGTAATATCCGCGCATAACGCCGATTAGCGGAAAAAATGCTATTTTGGATAAACATCTCTGAAAACCTAATTCCAACATGACAAGGGGATAAAATAAATACATAATAATCTAAATTTATTACATTGTTAAGAACATTACTGCCGTACACAAAACTTAATGTACCCAATTCGGCTCCAAGCTATGCTAACACAAGCTAGTAATTATCACTGGTACGGCTTCTATTATTCACATTCAAAGAACTCTATTCGACATTTTGCCGCACGTAGTGGTAAACTATTAAACGAAAATACTCGACGTGGCGTGTAGTCATAAGAATGAAAGTATATTTAAGTGGCTGGTTTTGTCATACGACAAGCTAGCAGGGGTAATAGAGTGACACTGTAATGTGTAGCCTGAGCTGCCTCCTTTGTGTTGTGTCGAAACAGATGTGGCTCACTTCTCACAGATGTCTTCACTTTCGGTTCACTACAACTACAGAGTGAAACTGACTTTGTAGTACAGTTAACATTTTCCATCGGTGTACTTAAATTGGGTGATTTTCCAGTTGTTCTCAATTATTGCTGATGTTATGAAGTTACTTTAAATGAGTGTGCAGTACAGTGAACTTCTTCGCTTTTCACTGGGGTTAGTAACCAAGTCCGGACGCCAATAGCAAAATTTCGTGAGTAGTTGACGCCCCCTCCCCGCCCCATATTTTAATCGTATTAATAGTTTAAAACCTGAGTACACCTCCTAACTATGATGCCAAAAGAAGGTAATTTCCAACTCATCTTACTTTACCATGAAAAACAAATTGATATTTGCGTAGAAAAATATACGTTAGGAAGTGCAGGGATGCCGGCATGTACAAGCGCGATGATGTTCATCTTGTCTTCTTCGTAGATAATAGATTTAAGGGTTTTTTTTTTCAGGCAGTGCTCTTTTATTTGTGTGTGTGTGAAGAGAAAAACTATTACCTAGGTGACAGTTTCGGTTGTCACTTCAGCCTTCGTTGGAGCTATGGGGTAAAAGCTTTTCTCTTCGCTCAAAAAAAGAAAAAGACCACTGTCTTAAAAAAATAAACATTAAATCTATTTCAACTCCGAGGAAGACAAGATGAAATGTTAGTATCTGCTAAACCTTTCCAAAACAATGATTTGAGATATAGGGTCATCATACCGAACGTGACAATGTACTTACCTCGGCACATACACGGCAGGTGAAGGACAAAATAATCACTGCGGTCTGTGGGCACCGGGACTTGTACAAAACAGCCAGGTTCCAACTTGGCGTGGCTGGTAAGTGTATGGACTTGTTTAAAGCTGTTGAAAACCCTGATTGTGTGAAGCCAAATTTTATCATCAAATGATGTTCAGTGCGCAAAGCGAATCCACAGGAAACATGTTTGTTTTGGATCTCACTTTTATGCAAAACAATCCGTTGTGGGATTATGTCCAAGAGCAAAGATCCAGAGGTCAGGTTTGGCCTTGCCCCCCTTTCTCCTTCTGTGATTCAGCCTTCACTCTCCTCCCCACGTCAGCCAGTTGTTAGGAGAGATAAATCTCATGAATGGCCTGTGGGTTGATGAGAGGGAGGGTGAAACAAATGTGGATCAGTGTAAAAAGGCGGTTGGAAATTTATCCCTGCTTTCATGGAAACTCGTATGCAATCAAGCAGATATGGATTTTTTTTGGGGGGGGGGGGTCAAAAGTGTGAAAGAACCGGTGGTTGTTGTTGGAAAATTAAGTCCCAATGTTTTGGGGGAAACATAGTGATCTTTACAGTGGCATTTTAGAATGTCCTGACTCTCTGCTAGGGCTCACAGTGTATCATTCAAGCTTTCCTGGGAACCAAAGTGTCAAGATCCTTCTGTGAAGAAACAGCAATGAGTCATCCACAAAGGAAATTCTTGATTAATATTGTATCTATTTGGGTGGATAAGTGAACAGTGCGTTCCTATGCCTCGGTTATCACCCTCTTATGTATTTAAGAGGAAGGGAAACCACAGAATTATTTACAGTCCTCTTTAGAAGTTGAGCCATAAAATAGCTGTAAATTTCCCCATTGTGGGACAAATAAAGGATATCTTATCTTAGCACCGTTGTTTGCCATGTTTGGTGTGTATGTTGCAGACTGCATCCTCCGGCTTAACAATTTAGTCTTTGCCTCTATGGCAGAAAATTAGGTACACTTCTAATGAAGCACCAATATCATTAAAGGGGTGGGGGGGGGGCCTAATTGCTAAGCTAATATTGCATCGCCAAACATCTGAATCAGTGCTTTGGCGCATCGTCCAGTTTTCACAGGGTTCTGGCTGGAACCTGGTTGGGGAGGCCATTGCAACCATGTCGAAGTGTCCTTGAGCATGGCACTGAACCACCAGTTTCTCCAACATCAATCAGTAGGTGAACAAGGGAACTGTGTGAAGCGCTTTGAGTACCAGAGGTAGAAAAGCGCGATGCAAGTGACAGCTCATTTACCATTAACCGCATTAAAGCAGAGAGGAATCTGCTCCGAACAGCACATTGGCACGTAAATTAATACGTGTCTAGATTGAAAATAATAGTTCAGTGAACAGCAACGCAGTAACCGTATCCCCCTAAAACCGGAACTATCCATTTGACCCGAGCACAAAAACTTGCCCACCCTAGCTTTCAATGATCTCCCGAGTTTTGCTTGCATAATTTTTTTGTGCTGTTGATGTTTTAGGCACTGTTTTTTTTTCTCAGAACATTCTTGGTTGAATCCCAAATTGTTCCGCTTAGGAATGAGATGCCTTCATGACACCAATGAAGTCAATTTTGGGCATCGTCCATCATTCTCTAACTTGATTAAGTGCATTTTCCATCAATCCATACACTTCAACACCTTCATTGAGATGTAATTCAAGTCAAACGCTTGTTTTTGTTGTCATGGTGGGAAGTGGTCACAACACTCATGTTGATCAATTTTGAGAGTAATTTTTTGTTTGTTTGTTTTGGCAGTTCTTAGGTTCGTGCTCATTCCGCATCTACCTGAGGGCACATCTGTGCGTTGTTGGGAATGATGAGAATTTAGCCTGCCTAAGTAGCACAGACAGATATCTGTCAAGCCCATTTATGATGATGTCTTACCGTGGAGAATTTTCACCCATCCCCAGCCCCCACTCCTGCTGTGTGTTATTCTCACAATACAAAACGGAATAATGAGATCATTCCTAGATTATTAGCCCCGTCTGTCTTTGGATTGCGTCAAATTTAGATGACAGAATGCGATTCAGCACACATTGACATCCCATGTCGACATTTTTTTGCTTTCGTCAATAAATTAGTGCAGCAAGGAGACGACCAAAGAAGCAGCCGTGACATGGCCGCCGTGTACTCGGCTGATCTCGGTATGATTCTAAATTTGAGCACCTCCCACCCATGTTGGAACACTACATTTGGAGAATCTATTGGTCATTTTAAAAGATTATTTGACTGCTCAGATTCTACGGTGCAGATTGATTCTTTTGTCGCAGTTACAGGGTTTGACATGAGGCCTTTTTGAAATGGGGACAATGAGGCAAGTTGCGGTGAGTGCTGACAGGTGACCCTCTCAGAAACAGTTCCGGCTCGTGATGTAACGTAATGAATTTCAGTCGCTATTTCCTACTTAGCGCTATATAAATCAGCATGTATTGTACTGTACTTATCTTAATACTGTCTGTATTTTTAAGACCCAGAAAATATGACTTTTACATAGCTAGTTGTTTTGCATGTAAAAAAAAAAACGAAATCATGTCAATTTCATTCTATTTAGTTATGAAATTTGTTCTGTGCATATCATCACATCTTTCCCCTTTTTCATATGTGTCAAGTCAAGTCAAGTCAAGTCAACAGTATTTATAGAGCACTTTCAAACAGCCATCACTGCATACAAAGTGCTGTACATGGAGCGATTTAACATATACAATAAACAGTAAGACGAATCAGTAATAGCACATCTCGGAAGTGTGATACACTTTTATGAAAAAAAACGACAACAAATTCAACAAACAGAAATTGTCCTGTTGCCTTGAGTCGAGAGTTGTCGATTGCCTTGACCTGAACCACAATTTTTAAACATTCGGGGTTTCCAGACGAACGTTTTGGACTCACCGCAGAGTGGCCCCTAACTTGAAATTTTCGGGCCACAAGTAGAACATTTATGGGCCTACACTGTAAATCGACTTACAAATGAACTATTGACGTTGACATTCATTTTCATTCTATTACTGTTAAAATGTTCTGAAGTGTTGTCAGCTACAAAATATTCAAGAATGACCTATATATAGATATATACTGTTTAGGGGCAACCTGGAAATCTGAACAATTACCATACATTGGTATTTTTTTGGTTGACATTTTGACACTTTAGTTCTGACACTAAGATCATAATTTGGTCAGTTATGTTGTTAGGCTAATTTTTTAAAGTCCAATTCAGTTGTATGAAGGGCAGTAACTGAACATTTGTGCTTTATTACCATTCGTATTGAACTTTCATGAGCAATAACTTTTCATTGAATCATTATTTAAATATATATTTTTTTCAATGTTGCTAATATTAAAGCATAGACTTAGTGGTCAAACTGTGCCTGATGTAAGATTATGCTGACAAGACTATTACATTTACATTTTATTAAAAAAAACACCTTTTCCTTTTGAAAAACACAACTACTGGACTTTATTATAATTTGGGTCATTAAGGTGGTACTTGGAGAGATCAATATTTTTTTGAGGCAGTTCTAGGTGTAAACAGTTTGGGAACTACTGACCTAGTCATGAATTCCACAGCAGGGGAATTAACTCTGTTGCTATGCTAGTATTGAGAAGGAGGCCCTGAAAACACACACACACACACACAGATGAGAGGCGTGAATAGATGGTATGGGGAGCCACGCAACCGTCAATCAACGGCAAACCCTGTGAAGGTGTCATCGTCACCTGGGATGAGAGGCAACAACCAGCACGACACGCCTGGAACAACAAGAGGGAACGGACGGGATAAAAATAGGCTCGTAATAGCTCAGCAGGCTCCACAGAGATGAATGGCAGAGGATGGAAATTGTGGGTTAGCAGCGGGGTAGAGATGTGAAATGAAAAATGAAATGAAATGTCTGATGAGACATGCATCTTAAGTGGTTTTACAATTTCAGAATATCGCCAGTGGAAACTTATGATCACACAATCATTTGGATTCCAAAAAAAACATGTAAGACAGAATCTTGAAATTCCAGTCCTTCGTCTTGATGGTAATGGAAGAGTCCTGCGTTTATAATTACACATGTTCCAGGCCAGCCACATTTCCATAATATGCATTTCAAATGCATCTTGTAGTCATGTTAATATGACTGTATGTAGTGTCATTTGCTCAAGTGGGAAAAATGCATTTTGCCAGCATTTTAACGTTATTGGCACTACACCCCAACAAAGATAACTTGATTCATGCGCGTGCATTTTGAAACACATTGACTCCTCTGAGGTGGGACACAATCCATTCCAGAGCATCCAATTTCCCTTAGCCAGTAATCACATTAGACAGAATCTATGGCTATAGAGCCTTCTATTAACTTTATAGGCAATATATTAAGTATGTTTTAAAGTATTAAATATACAGATCTACTTGTATCTGATTACTTGGTTAATCTGTGGTATAATCGGTGGATTGTAAAAATATTCCATGGCTGGAGCTTGGGCTGCTACTATCAAATATTTTTATAATCGGTTACCTCATCGACTGTTGTGTTTTCTAATCGGATGGATTTAGCAAAAATTAGCTGTTGTCAATTTTTGTGTTCGATGTATTCAATTGGAATGACTTTTTTGCAATATTTGCTGACATCTACCATGAGGATGGTTGAACCTCTGAATTCCTGTGCAATTTATTATTATTATTATTATTTAGTCCATAGATTTCGATCGAGTTCCAAATTACACAACTTTAATTTCAGAGGTTCCTTGGGAATTGGAATTCAACAAGTTTTGTTCAGTTTTCTGGCTGATCACCGGTTCCCACTCTTTAACAAGTCTGACCTGTTGTTTCAGATTTTTGCCAATTCCGATTTTGCTTGATAACCAGCAGCGTATACCGCCGATGTTCCAATCTTGTTTTATTGTTGAAAACTGAGCCGTAGTTGCAAAACGGGTGCATCGTATTTTCTCCTTTCCCTGCATTGAGAAAAGGTCCATTTGTATTGCCCATAAAGCAAACTCTCATGTTGTTGGTAAACTTGTAAGCACAATGCTAAACACAGTGAGGCTCGCCTGTGTTTACCTTCTGGGCAGAACAAAAATGGAGCAAAGTGGCCGCTAATTTGATGCCTCTCCCTTTTGATCCAGCAAGTCTTTCATCTATATGTTGTGCAGGGGGGCAAGGAGAGTTGTTGTACAAGTAAAGAACACACCATTGATCTACTGCTAACCATTTATTTGTTTATCTCCTCCTTCACCCTCTGTGTCTCTATTGACCCGGGGCTCCACAGCCCTCTCGGTTCACCTGCCCCTTAGTTTTATTTACCACCAGAGGTGAATTATGGGCCCTCGTAATGGTCCGACTCACGGCAATAGCTCGCTCCTTCCCCCGTGTGTTTGTGAGCATCGTGGTATTCATCACCCTGGTATAAGAGCCACTTGGTCTAATTGATGACAATCTAATGGGGATTAGTTGTAGCAGTTTTAAGAGATGGCCGTGATCAATTATTCATTGTGCACCATGTGATACGCTCATCTGTGGCCACATTTTTCTAACTATTAAACCGCGAACGGATGAGTTTTTGATCACACCTGCTCTATGGCATGATGAATGTTTTGCTCAATAGCACGTGCGTGCAGTGTTTGCTCCGAGGCAAATAGATGCATGCCTTTTGTGTCAATTAATAATGTAGACATTTTTTTTTTTTTTTGCACGACAGAGCCCACGGTTTTGCTGGGAAGTCACTCGTTCCTTTTATGAATATTTCATCACAGAAACTAATGAATCCAGCGGGTGCGGGGCCCATCATAACCAGCTAACGGCCCTCGTGATGCCGGGCAGGAAGACAGCTGGGTCCCTGATAAATTCTAACCTGATTACCGCTGATGCTGACGGACACGCACATTCGAAGACGAACGGCCGGTGCGTTGAGCAGTAAATACGTTTTTGTCGGTGAAGAAAGATGCAGGGAAGTGACAGAGGCCAACAGAGCCGCTGAGCCAGCTGTCGTGTAAAGCAGTTGTAAAAATTACCGTGTCAGTAAAACTTGTTTAATAAAGCAGCGAGACAGTTCACTTAGCCAACAGCAAGTTACAACATTGACTCGTTAACGTTGAACTGTCTTGCCCGCTGCTCTATTTCCGTGTTCAACTGCGTAACCGATCGCCTTAATTTTGAACTCTGGGTTGTCAGCATGTCTTGAACAAGGAGCCATTTTTGGGATCGACATATTACCGTAATAACCATACACAAGGCGCATCGGATATTAAGGCGCGCTGTGAGCTTTGAAGAAAATGGAAGGCTTTTAGGTGCGCCTTTTAGTGCAGAAAATACGTTACACGTATTTAGATCGGAAAACCCCCATTCCTTTTTGTTCCCATTGCTTTCGAATCGATAAGACTCAGCCAGCGTCTACAAGTCTGCATTGGAGACCCTGCGTTGTTAGACAAGAGTCTAGATGTGGACCACTTGCTCCCTCGCCCTGAAATGGTGAGCTCCCATCTAAATTGTGGTTGAAAATTGTTTTTTTTTTTAAATGTTTTTTTGTGCAATACCGTGAAAGTCATCAAAGCAAAATATGAGTTAGATTAGTGTGGCAACTATTGTTTGTTTCAAATGTTTGATTAAGATTAAGATATCCTTTATTTGTCCCGCAATGGGGAAATTACAATCAGAATTCAGAAAGGAAAAACGCTGGGTAGGTAGAGGGAAAAAAAACACGCTTGAACTATCCTCTTCCGAGGATAATTTAAGTCCAGGATAAAAAAGACCCCAGACAAAGACCCTTGGCGGTTGGACTCTTGTCTTTTTGGGACATTGTGAATCGTTTGCAGTGCCTTTTTACAGGCACAGCAGGAATACGGCATGCGTTTTTATTTTTACACCCACGAAAGGGGGTTCTTTTGTCATCATCGCTTTCTCCGTCTGTCTGGATTACGCAAGAACCAGAGTTTCAATTTTCATGAGAGTCAACCGAATGTGTGTGAAGTTAAGACCGGGGAGGAAGCGGTGGCATTTGGGGAATTATTTGCGGCTTTGAACATTGAAGAATTCTGGTTCTTAATTTCTCAGGAAATGACACAGACTTTCGGGGATAATTTCTTGTGGCTCTAATGTTAGCTGTGCTATCAGTTAATTTGCAGTAATGATAGACTGATTAATCACACACATGTACAGAGGCAAGCGCGTGCACACAGACACACACACTGGTTCCTCGTGAGTGCAAAGCGTGATTTAGCATCTTAAAGAAATCATATTTCCCCTGCTTGATCTCCTTTTGAACTAGCAGCCTTTCACGCTCACTCGGACCACCGGCGCGCAACCACATTTACTCACCAAGCACACTTGGGTTGCTATAAAAGCCAACAGTTATGCGTCTCGTGGAAGTGGCTTAAGCGACTTCTGTCTGACACGCAGAACCCAAATGCAGCAAATGGTCTCAAATGCGACTGTGAAATATGTCGGTAATGTGTGTACTTTGTGTTACAGTGTAGAAAAGCTTTTTAGCCTCATCTCCCTGAATGTATCTTAGATTCAGGCCACCCAGAGAGAGAGAGATGGAGGTTGGAGGAGGTGGGAGGTGCGGGGGTACTCAAGAGGGGGTTGCACAGAATTGTGGTCATAAACAGATTTAAAAGATAACACGTGTAACTGGTTTCTATCGTTCCGTTTCATAAAAAATAACCTTGCAGTTTTCTAAAATGAATCATGTTCTTGCTCCTTTTTG
This sequence comes from Hippocampus zosterae, assembly GCF_025434085.1. NCBI lineage: Eukaryota > Metazoa > Chordata > Actinopteri > Syngnathiformes > Syngnathidae > Hippocampus > Hippocampus zosterae. The sequence goes on along the minus strand of NC_067458.1, from coordinate 18,149,895 downwards.
AGTAAATGAGCTGCTTGTGTCCTCTCTGCCTCAGTGGCCGCGTTTTAGTTATTAATGTTTCTTTTTTTTTTTAAGTCTATCCTCCCTGGCTCCAGCGCCCATCCTCCTACTGATAACACTCCTGCCCACCTCCCTCTTCCTCTGTGCGTGCATGCGCAAACGTGAGGTCAGGAGCTGTTGGGGGTTTATGGGATGAGGATATCTGGGATCAGTCTTAAAATGATCAATATTGATTATCCGCACCGGATTGTGGTGAGCATATGGAACGAGAGCCATGGCATGGATTTTACCACCGCGTTGCTAGCTCTGTTTCCACTGAGATCCCGGCAACTCAAGCTGAAACTGAAGACGCAACATTTTCAATGCCTTATACACGGTCCCGAGAGAAATTGGGATCTTGCATCCCAAATTGACCTCGTTTCCACATTTTTCCACCCATGAATGCGGAAAAAGGATTGGCTTTTACTGGCAATTCCTGCGCTATTTGCACAAAGGCACACTGAGGCGGTAAAATTCACCACCATTCATTTTTCAAAGGAGGCGAGCAAACTTACGGTAGCTCAAATACAAAAAAAATGCATCACCACAGAAGGTGGCAGCACTGGATTTATTTGTGATTAAGTCAAGTCAAGTCAAGTCAACAGTATTTATAGAGCACTTTCAAACAGCCATCGCTGCATACAAAGTGCTGTACATGGAGCGATTTAACATATACAATAAACAGTAAGAATAAAGACATTCACAAATGTGCATAATTAAAAAAAATTCTGAGATAAGTAATTTCACCCCACTCCGTTTTTTTGTGTGTGGAAATTTAATGTATTGGCGGGTTTTTAAAAAAAATAATAATTTTGGGGCAGGTTAATTTGTTTTTTCCCATGTGTATTTCAATGGGTATTAATTGTACGCAGGTTTTTATTTATATATCTGTGGGCCACCCTGGTCTTCATCACAAACGGGCATCCGTTACATTAGCACAAGAACCTTTAAGCCTCCTCAAAGCAAAAATGTCAGAAATGCCTATTTGAGCATCGGTTTAATCAGAAGCACTTTAAATACTGGCCGGTCTGTTTTTTTTTTTAACCGATTCTCAGCAAAAAAAACAATATTGCTTGTAAAAGGTTATAGGTCACATCAATTATTTATCTTGCCCTCTTTCTATCATCACAAAACATTTTGAACAGCGGTGCATCACCATCTCCTTATGTCCACTGTACAAGCAGTTGAAATAAAGTCATATGCCTAATTTCCTGCATAATACTTTGGCATTTAAATCGCAGTTCAGAACATTCAGGCATAGATTCACCCAAATTCTAAGTCAAATTCTAAACTTTGCAAATTCTGTACAATTATATATGGAGAGAGAGAGAGATTTTATTATTTATGACAATATTCTGAAAATCCGTGGTTAAAAAGTTGGGGCGGGGGGCTGATAAAATGTGTTGTACTCCTCTAAGACTGTTCGCCCTCAAATTAAAGCTCAGCGTCTGAACTTTAAAGCACATCGTGATTGTTTCCTTTCAAATCCATTGTGGTGGTATACAGAGCTGGAATGCTGAAAATTGTTTCAATGTCCGAAATATGGACGGGACTTGTCTGTATATTGCATAACGGAATTCCAATGAATTATGTTTAAAAAAAAAGTGAATGTTGCTCAGATATGTTACCTTCTTTCCCTTTTTGGCCAATGCAAAGCAACATTAGCCGAAGAGCAAAATGGCCTCCCTGTGCGCAAAGTGAACATATTGGGTCTCTCTCGTACACACACACATGCTTACACACTAAGACAGACAAAGGCCCTCTTATTTCGACTCTCGTGAACTCTATTAGGGTTTATTACCCTAGCTTTGTCCCCAGTGAACACCCTGGCTGATGTCCCGGCAGAGAGCACGCTGTTGCAAGAGTGAAGCAAGGTAACAATATGAGGGAGGGCAGACAGTTACACTCTTGATTAGGGCCGTGGCGATGGAGTGGTCGCCAAACGGCACACATTGCGCAGTACGGCGAGATTGGATTGATTCAGCTGTCAAACGGGGAGAGATTTGTGGGATGTTTTTGCTGGGAAGGATCAAAAGCAGTCCGTTATGCTTCAGGCTTTTTTGTTTTGTTTTGTTTTTTTTTTTTTAAAAGAGGTGACTCTTAACCTACTCCAGAAGACTGCTCTGACTTGAGACACAGTTTAGTCCATGGTTATTCATGTTTATTCAATTATTATCGTTTGAACTGAATTTTTTTTTTTTTTTTGTTAATGACTATCGCTGTGTTGAAAATGATGAAAACCTGGCATTTCAACAGGGGCATACCAACTTTGATAGCCTTTGTCTCCATTTATAGCACTTCATAGGGCACATATAGACAAGCAAAGCATTGGGAATCTTCACAGAACCGAGCATGCATGTTCCTGGAATTTGGGAGGGACATAATATCTGAGCCAAGATTTTGAATCCAGAACCTCGCGACTCTGAAGCAAATGCGCTAATCATTCATCCATTGTGCTACATATTGCAATTTGAGCATGACAGTTTGTTAACTGATTCCCTGCAGGGGACGTTTATATGTGGCGGCTGGAATCCAACCACTAAGTGGCTTTCAACGTGTGTATTCATCAAGTGCATTTTCCCAACAGGTAGATGCCAAAGAGTGTCTCGCCCAGCTTGTTTGTGAAATTCATGTTTGTAAATTACCTCGATTAGTGGGGAGAGAAATGCTAACGTTTTGAAGGTGGGACAAGTTTAGGCACCTGCCACTCTAATGGAGTATGTATATTTATGGTAGAAACAGAGTATGCCTCACATTATGTAGTTGAAATTAGGTGACATGATTGTGAGAAAAAGATGTACCTGTAGTTCTTGGGAGTGAATAAGGAAGGGCATGTAAAAAAGCCCCAGACATTCAACTCGAACCTTGCAGGGAGTCAGCATTGCTCTCTGCGCATTTGTTCGTAATAAACCAGTTAAGATTATTTTGCAGTCGAATGCCTTTTCTCAGTCTTGATGTTTTCGAGTTTGAAGTCTCACAAATGCTAAATGTATTAATGTGGAAATCACTCCAAATTGTTGCACTTTCAAATTAAACCATCCTTGACTTTCTTTTGCGCATAACATGTAAAACCCTTATTAAATCAGATTTTTCGCACCCCTATTTTCTTTTTTAAAAAGCTCATTTTTTCTGCTTTTTTGTCAGACAACTTGTTTTGGTGAAACTAACTCATGTTCAAGTGCTTATTACTAAAGAAATAAAAAAGCTTGACTCAAACAACTTTTTCTGGTGAATCTACTTTTCCTCTGGTGCTTATATTATTGCAAAATAAGATATCCTGCGGATCAGCCCAAATGTTCTTCTAAAATGGTGGACATATGAGGATATAATTCTGTCTTTTTGCAGGTCATGGAGAGTCTTTTTCCGTGCTAGAGGTACGATTCGGGACACAGCCAGGAGAAGGATTGGCAGTTTGGGCCGTAGCAAAAATCCTCTCGTGGTCATGTTTACTACTCCAGTCTGATGCCCACCCTCCCCTTCGCGCTGGCCATGGACGGGGAGAACTACCTGCATCCAGAAGGCCCTCAGCTGGACACCAGCTTGTTCTCTGTACCCTCCTCAAACATGGAGGTATAGCAAAGTAACTTATATACACCTATTCATCTCCTGTTGTATGTGTTCCTTAACTTCTTTTGGGTTTTTTTTTCCTTTAATAAGAGTTCCCTCTTTGCCTCTTCTGGCTCCTGGAGGTCCTTTTCTCACCAGGCTGGATACTGCCCTATGCAATCTGGAAACCAGTAAGTTGTTCCTTTTTTATTTAATTTTATTTTTTAACAAGCAGCAATGGCAGATTTTTTTTTCTCATATTTATCCCATTTTATGAAACACTATAATTGTGATAAAATGTACAATATACCCCCTTTAATAATCTATGAGGAGTTGGTTCAAGGTGGCATCAGATATCTTTAGTTGTGAATTAGTACGTTATATTAAAAAAAAAAAAGCAGGCACCACTTCTACGACTGTCCGTGTCTGATCCAGAGGGTGTTGTCCACTGGCCTTTAATTTAATTGGTTTTTTTTGGTTTGTTTTTTAAAATATGCCACAAAGTAAAAGCAAGCTGTTGGCCGGACCTTGGACGCAACTGACCAATATAATGTGAGCATTCTGTGAATGTTGTTGTTGCCGGGGCAACTACAACCCCTTCGCGCTAAAGAAACATGATTTACAGACATGGATTCTGTACAACCTATAGATAACCGTTTTTAGTTTGCTATTTGACTTTACCACATATACAAAATATCCCCAAAACTGTACTCACTCTGACTCTCCAGCGTGGATTTCATTTTGATTTCGTATTTTGACGCAGATCCAAGTCTAAACTCAAGACAATCAAATCAAATTGGAAATAATTGATTTAGTCGCTTCATTATTGTGTGTTCATAAATCCAAGCAACTCCACGAAGCCACAGGAGGTGTCCGAGTTTTGCCCGAGACCGTCTTTAATCTGACAATGTCTTTGGACTTTATGACCTCATAGCGGAATTAGAGGTGACTGTCAAAGGATGTAGGTGCGTGAGCGCAAGAGAGCTTGTGCACACTGCCTTCTCTCCAAGCGCATCACAACTCTGCTGATCATGTGGCTGCGTCTTGTTAGCACAGGTGACTTAAAAGTCATCCGTACGCTGTAAGGCAAGGAATCTTTATTTATACAGTGCATTTCCTATTCAAGGTAACTCACTTGTGCTTTCCATGATTACACATACGAGATTTAAAAACTAAATACAGAAATAAAAGATGGCCGACTCAAGGATCGTACAGTGCAGTAGATGATCTCACAGGAACGATAGAAAAATCTATTTAGAAATGTTTTTGTTTTTTCTTACTCGCAGTGATTCTAAACGCTAACTTTTTACACTGCGTTCTAAAGAGTTTTGTTAACAAAACAAAATTTTGTAACAGCCTCTGTTTGATGGAAATGAATCGAGGTATACCCTTCTCACTTGTTGACACTGCCTGGAGCCAGACTCTATGGATAATTGCAACCTGTTGATAGCATGCAGGTTTCTCATTTCATAATTGCGCGAGCTGGAAGAGACTCCTCACAGTTACATAATTAATATCAGGCGACATTGTTAATCTCGACATCCAATCAAGTGCAAATGTCAGGAATGTTGCATTAGCCATTGTGCAAATTAGTATGTAGCAGGACTAAAAGTTACTGAATGTTTTGTGTGTTCTTCGAACAGTAGTACCTAAAAGGTCCACCACAATCTCATCTGTGAACATTTTCAAAGCTAATTTTTTTTTGTTTAAGTCGATATTTGGAGAAAGAAACATTGGCCTATTTGTGCCATGTGACAAAATTACAACCGCCGCACAAACGGTGTCCAAAACATGCCTAATTCAAATTAAACTGTACTAATAAATTAACCACCAGAAGGTGCTGGAACTGCACACATGGAAAATAACATGGCCTATTTACGGAAGTGGTGCTTTTAATATTGTAACATGACAACGGCGACATTGTGGCAATGGGATGAACCATTCCATTTTTCTTGCTCATCATCTCCTTGTCCTCCACTTCCTCCTCCTCAATAAAAGTAGAGTTGCAGCCTACTTGGCATCCAAACAAGAGGGAAAAGTGCACTCCCAAAGCACCATAAGCGAAATAGTATCAAAATGGACAGTGCTCTGAGCATGCATTTTCCTTGCGTCTGGACATGCTGAAAAGAGACAACGGACCGGTCACTTTGTGTACTCATTTACCAGCAACCAAACAGGTTCAGCTTGTCTGACCATTTTAGTGCACGTTGCACTAAAATGTGAGAATTAAGTGACATGTCGGTCCCGTTTCACACTGTACTTAGCACAGCATGGTGAGCCCTCGACCATCCCAGTCAATGTGCATGTACTCTTCTGTGGTGCAACAATGCAGTGCCATGCCGCGGTTATCCTCCTGTTGAGAAGCAAAGCCAGGGCGTTGCTTTTTAACTTCTTTCTGTCTAAACCAGAGGGGAAAATCAACAGGTTACTTCCTGTTTGAAAGCTGAGAACCAGCGACAAACACTGACACGTTTGCACCATCCTGCCATTAACACTGCAGCCTCTTTCACAAAGGGCACCACAATTAACCAAGTGGAATTTGTTAGCAATTTGGGCACACCGAGTCGCTACTTAGACTTTGCGAATTGTTGAAAAATGTTTTTTGTGCCTCTGACAGAAGACAACTTGCATGTACTGCATGTCAAACATCCGCATTGCCATGCACTTGTACGATTTGACGTATCTTATGTCATGTGATGGCTTTAAGGGAGGTGATTTGCAATTTGCGAACATTTTTCCATTTATTTTATTCCATCAGTTGTTTGAAAGCAAAAGCATGCGAGGACATTTGCATGTTGCTTATCCCTCATCGACAAATGTTGCTTTTCAACTCAATGGTATGTTTGGCCAGCGCCGACCTTTTTCCACTAGTGACATGGTTTTTGTTTTCTATCATCCACTTGTCCTGTGATCTTTGACCCGTGCTTGAGGACACCGAAACAAATCCTGCAAATAGCTTTGGCAGAGCTCAGCCCTACTGAGCTCTGAGCACTGGCATGTGATTGGGGTACAAGCAAAAGTGGCTGAGCGCTACTACGGTTCCACCTGAACAAAGATTTGCTTTTCGTAGTTGGTCATGTGTGGTATTGGCCTTTTGCAAAGCACAGAGGCTCGTAACGATGTAATGAAGCGCACTCATGCATTGCAGTGGAATTACCTTCGTTTGGTGGCTGGTCCACAGGAGAATGATGATGTAAAACCTCGAGAGTCGATGCCATTCGACTCCCAAGTTATTCTTATTTCGGGGAAACACATTTTCACAGAAGAAATAATGTCATGTGGTTTTATTTCATTCTCTCATTTTTAGAAACATTTTAGTCATGTTCGTGTTACCATATGTAAATCAGTGTGAAATAAAACTGAAAAAGTGCTTCTGACATTCGTAACAGGAAATTGTATCGTGATACCAAAACTAAAATCATACCGTGGAAGAAAACATATCTCAGGCATCAGATGACAAAACACGTGGAGGCATTCATTAAAATCATCTGGTCAAATCTTTTAAAAAATGACAGCAGCTCAACTATTAAGCATTAAAACCCTGAACTTTTTGAAACCAAAATAAAATATCTCTCTCTGTTGAGATCTGAAATCTTATTCAAGACCGAAAAGAATTCTTCCCGGTAGCAAAGGTTTTATTACAAAAACAAAACGGCATAAATTTTCTCTTATTTCCTCTCTTTGTTTTGACAGATCATCACTTGGGGGGGAAGAAAACTGAAGCATGACCTTTCTCTCTCTTGCACTCTCTCCCTCCAGGCAATACCACTTGAACAGCAGCAGTGCTACCACCGCCACTACACCGGATGTGCACCTTGAGATGTACTCTGCGTTCTCCGACATGGATTTCCCCTGCCTCAACCTCGCCAGGAATAGCGATTTCTCACAGGTTGGTGAACGGCGAGGAGTGCGAAAAGGTTTCTCCTTCACTTATCAGCGGGAGGCATCTCGGCCTTTCATCCCTTCTTCCTTAATGTGCCGTAGAGCCCCCGACTGCCTTGTGTTGTCTCGACAACCACAGCGCATGTCCACACATGTCATCACTGAGGCACTGTAATTTGACATTCTTGTACACTTCAACTCAACCAGAAATCAACATCAGAGGTTGTGTCCATGAATGGTTTTCAACGTTTTTAAACTAGGAAGTGTCAAGTGGTTTGGGGGTGTCCTTAACCCGGAGTTCTGGCAGAGGACAACAGTAATCCATAATTCCGTTGCATTTTTGTGTCCCTGCCAGTGTTTTACAGATTGATAATTAGCACCACATGGACCAGTTTGTAATCTAAATGAGAGGTAACAAGTACGTACTATTGTTGCAAGGCAAAAATAAAGATGCCAGCCAGCCGGTATCTTGAGGTGCAGTACTTTATGTTGAAGCTACAAGCAAGATCGCCTCAGTTAAAATCTCAAACCCACAACCCTGACCAAAGCGACACCCTCATGAATGTGCCCGACCCACCCTCACGCCTGTAACACGATTTTCTCACGTTATAGAGTTGCTCAACACGAAATGTTACCGGTTTGATGTTGTAATTATTTGCAGTGTACAATTGAATATAGAAGACGTTAACATTTGTATTCGTAGTCGTAGCAGTATTACAGTGCTACTGAAATTACTTTTTGCGAAAGATCTTTATTTCTGATAGCATCTGCTTGTTAGAACACTCAATGAACGAATGAATTGCATTGCTACCATTAGAGGTAGATCATCACTTGACTGAAGATTTGCTTGAGGGGAATATTTTGTTTTGAACTCCAAATGGTATTGCTTGGGGGCCCTTTTATGTATTTTCCCTGCTCATCAAATCCAGAGCTGAGGGAAGACGCACACACAAACACTAGTTTTACTTCCATTTTATGATTGTTGCGCATCAAGATAAGCTTGTTATGCCGAAGTGGGAAATGTTTTAAAATGCGTGTGGCCTTGTAATCATTGATCTTAGTTGTGTTTATCCCCCGCCGACCCCCCCCCCCCCCCCCCCCAAAAAAAAAGCCTAACCCATTTGCAGGCAGAGAGCATACAGGAGCCTTTCTCTGCTACGTGCGTGTGTGAAAAACAATATTTTTTCTCACCTGGATTTCCTGGTTTGACACTATCTCTCCTCCCACGGGAGATGCACAGACAATGTGTATCACAGGTCATTCCATTTTTGCTTTATCACCTGACTGTTACGGTTTCGGACACTCCCTTAAACTGGAGGTGTGTTGGCGATATGAACTAGGTTTCATTTTGTTTCTGTTTCTGTGAGATTTTTATCCGCAGGCATTGCAATGGTTGTCCATTCAGGCGATTGCTTCGTTGCCTATCCGGTTCAGGATCATGACGATGTGCGCAGGGCTTATTGAGTTTCCTTTTCCGGGCACTGTATTATCAAGTGGGCCCTCTCCTGAACACCTTAAAGGGAGTGTCGAGTCACTAAAGATTTTCCTTGCACCCCTTGCTTCCTTGTTGTTAAGACTTCAAGAGTGAGAGGCGTTGTGCGAGTGTCCTTTGATCTTTTCTGCTCTCCTCGCTGTTCGCTGAATTGTTTTGTTTTTCTGGGGGAATTAAGGAAACAGACCATAATATGATGAATGAGCACAAAAGGAATTTGATGACTGCTCTCTCGGAGCATGTTTGCAAAATTCTTCAGTTATTTGTTTTGAAGTGATGAGAAGAAATAACATCGACTACTGGGATTTAAATACAGTGGGGGTAAACAACACACACCTGGGACATTTTGGACACTATATTCTTGGTAAAAAGTTCCTTAAAAGTTAAACTCAACTTGACAGTATCGATTTGGCGGCACAGGTTTGATCCCCCAAGGTGTGTGTGCGGTGAGTAGTATTGCTTAACTTTAGTTTTTAACGCAGCTCAGGTTGAGGAACGAACTGAACAATGGGTTGGATCCTGAAAATGCAATCACAGGAAGACAAAAAAAAGTTTATTATTTTAAAAAAAAAAACAGAAAATGCTGGTCACAAAGATCCTGTGCAAAAAGACGAAACAACAAAAAGCGCTTGCAAAAGGCAAGGTAATACTAACACCAAGAATGCAAATGAAATGACACGAGTCCAATGTACACGAAAAAAAAAAAACAAGAGCAAGAACAAAATGACTAAATAATACCAATACTCCCGAAGCTAGGAACTCAGAGCAAAAACGACAATGAAAGGGATTGAGAGGTCTCGAAAATAACACTTGAGCATAAACAGCAAAATCGAGGTCAATAATCCGACGGAGTCCGACAGCAGTCGGAGTCCGAAATACAAGACTTTGTGATGATGATGGTGCGCCAGCAGGGAGGAAACGCCCTTCTGGTGCTGAAACAAAAACGTAAACACACACAGACAGACGTGACAGCAGCGGTTGACATCTCGCCATGCATGTATGCTCATTAGGATGCTTGGAAGTTCCACAGCAACAAAGTTTCGGTCTAAATCTTTCCTTCCTTTAGCCCGCAAAGCTAAATGTTTGCGTTTGAGTGCTCACGATTCATAGAGTCAAGTCTCTCTGGGGCCACTTTGCTTACGACAGGCGCTTGTGCACACATTCGGCAGAGGATTTCCACTTCTATGATGACACAGTGGACAGGCGCCACTCTGTCTATGAGTCTTTTCTCCATTACAATCTCACAAAGATGGACATTATAGTAGATCATCCTGACGTGATATCATGGATTCCTGGAAGCTGGCGGGGTGCAAATGGACCCCATTTGTCTCGGTAGCAATGGAAGTAATTTGTTTTTTCTTCCAACGGTTTTCCTTGACAAACCTGAAGCATTCGTGTAGTCCTTGTAGTGTAATTATTTTGTCAACACATGATCATGTTTTGTTTTGTTTTTCTTGCCGTGACAGCCTGGAATTCTAGTAAATGAACCTCCCCCTGGATAAAAGTGTGCATGCTATTCCAGCACAGATTCTTAGTCTTGTTTTGTTTGGTTTGTTTTTTTAGTTTGAGGTGTCACCAAAGGAACAATATAAGTGTCAAAGTCACTGCTTTCTTTAATGCATTTCTTTCCATGAAAAGTTTGGTGTAAAAAAAAAAAGTATTTTTAGTGAAACCAAATCATATTTTTCTGCTGACTACTAAAGACCCAAAAGTGAAAGATGAAAGTCTACTTTTTGTTTTGGTAGGTTTGGAGCATATACAGTTGGCGAACACAATAATCTGTGGGTCTTGGAAGATCAGTCAAAATGCTCGACTACAGCTGGCAATGTTGGGAACACTGCTTTGAAAATGTCTGGCAGTGAATCAGTTAAATTTCAAACCAACTTTTCCCGTCAGCAGAAATCTACAAATAAATCTGCATGACCGCATTGTCTTCGGGAACATTTTAACACGCTCAACTGTCAGACAAGATTGAAAAGAGGTCCATCGGCATCCCGTACAATGACAATCAAAACTCAAATTTGGATAAATGTCATTAAAGCTCCCCAGCTTTAGATGGCAGCAGGCATTTAAAAAAATATTGCTGGGATTAATGTTGTTGTGTTGAGTAGTGTTTGTGTATTATGTGTGCATGTATGTGTGATGTTCATACGTCATCATGGTCTCCAGTTCCACTGCTACGCTGATGATGTCCAATTGTACATATCCACCAAATCATTTACCCCAACAACCCACTCCACCCTGTCTAACTGTCTCTCAGATGTCAAATCCTGGTTTCAAACAAACTTTCTCACTCTTAACTGTACTAAATCTCAACTGCTTATAATCGGTCCTCGGTCCCTCACCCAAACAACCACCAACTTTCCCCTCACTATAGATAACTTCACCCTGTCCCCCTCCTCTCACTGTCGCAACCTCGGGGTCCTTTTTGATAATAACCTCTCTTTCGATCAACACATCAACCAAACCACCAAAACTGCTTTCTTCCACCTCAAAAACATTGCTCGTCTCCGCCCATCACTTTCTTTCAACGCTGCTCAAACCCTCATCCACGCCTTCATCACCTCCCGCCTTGACTACTGCAATAGCATTCTCTATGGTACAACCTCCAAACTCCTCAATAAACTACAGTACATCCAGAATGCCACCGCCCGCCTACTCACCCACACCCGCACTCGTGATCACATCACCCCCGTCCTTAAAAACCTCCACTGGCTCCCTGTTCCCCAGCGTATTCAATTTAAACTGCTCCTACTCACCTATAAAGCCCTTCACAATCAGGCACCCTCCTATCTTTCCGACCTTCTTTACCAATACACTCCTTCCCGCAATCTCCGCTCCTCAAACACAAACCTCCTTGCCATCCCCGTGACCAAGCTCAAAACCTGGGGGGACCGAGCCTTCTCTGTCGCCGCCCCCACCCTCTGGAACGCTCTACCACAACACATCCGCAACTGTACTGACCTCCAATCCTTCAAATCATCCCTAAAAACTCACCTGTTCCGCTATGCTTTTAATACCTTTTAATCTTTTTTACCAATTTTTCTTTTGTTCATCCAAATGAACTTTTGTAAATTATGTATGCTTGTTTTAAATGCACATTTTTATCCTGTGTTTTTATGCTCTTGTAAAGTGTCTTTGGGTGAGATGAAAAGCGCTTTCAAATAAAATGTATTATTATTATTATTATTACCTGCATGGTAAATAATTGCATTGCTGATAGTTTACTGAGCAGCAACCAGTTACTTTTTTCTATGAACATGTTTTTGGTTCTGTGGTTATCAGTGGCTTGATTATGGATTGAAGCTTAAAGGGTTTTGCTTTAGACATTCCACTGTATCACTCGGTAAGGGTAGAGGACTCAATAGTGAGCCTTAACGGGGAAATAAGGCCAATCATATTAATTTAGAGCAGCGCGTTGGTTTTTCTAAATATAATAACCGTTGGGGGAAAAAAAACAACAACAGTGACGCAGGCCAATTAAATATAGCAGGACACAGCGGCATGCAAGGAGTGGCCGGGGTGCAGAACGCAATTCTGTTTACACTACAAATGCGGTTGAGTTACACCATGTACAGTAAAATGGGTCTGACTGCCGGTAACTGTAGTCACTTACCAACAAAAGCATCATTTCCTGAAAACTCCTCCTCCACTCCCTCCCTTTGCCCTCCCCCTCCTGTGCTCACTCACTCACTCACTCTCAGGCCACCTCTTTGAGGAACTATTAGTGCACAACCACTATGACTTATCACTCAGCGCCAATACCCTAGCGGCCTTTTTCTAGACCTGGGTGGTGCTTGCTCATTGACAAGGAGCGTCACCTCCAGCGTAGGCAGATGTGTTGTGTTCAATCAGAGAGGAGCCGTGAAAGGGCTGAGCGGGTTCCACTGGCTGCAAGGTGATTAGAAGCCCATGGATCAGGCCGTTGCCCCGAGGTGAAGCAGGAGTGTGTCTTGAGTGCGTGAGTGAGTGTGTGTGTGTGTGTGTGTGTGTGTGTGCCTATCACCCTCCCCTTCAAGCAGATTTTGGACCCATGTCGCTCATGCAGTTCTGGACTAAATTGTATTCACAGCTGGGACGGCCACTTCCCAAGGTACTTGTACTATTTACTTGTTTTGCCTTGATTTACCTTTCACAAGAGTTTTCCAAATTGTGGCCCTGGACCCAAAACGGGTTTTATCGGCTTGCCTATGTAAAACGCTGTTATGTGTTTTATTGGCGCAAGGCGCGTGGGGTTATTTCCCGCTCGGCGACCAGTCCAGAGTGAAGTTCGCTTTTTGCCAGAAGTGAGTTACAATTTGTTCAAGCTCCTTCACGCATTTCATATATAAGGCAACTCGGTGTGCTTCACACATTATAGTATATGTATGTGACACAGTTCAATAAATTCAAGTCTTGTGGTGAAAAATATATTGGCATGAGAAACTTGCTGTTTCAAGAACATTTGAGATTCAAAGAGGAACAATTGTCAGCTGCTTGTATGGGGGCACCACTCGGCTGAGATAAGCACTTAATAGCCTTCTTATGGCGCACCGTAACAGTGAAAGTGTTCATCTCGTGGCCATGGTCATCCTACACTTCCATCCGCATCTTTAACTGGACTGAATCGCGTATTAATGACGTGTACGTAAGCGAGACTGAGTGTGGTGTCTACTTTTGATCACAAAAAAGAAAGACGGTAATGCAATGTTTTAAGATGACCGAGGAGGGAAAGGGGACTCCCAATGCTCCGCTGTCATCCACAGTCAAACGCGTATATATGTCACGTATTCCATTCATGTAAAAGTAACAGCCTGATATTATGTCCGCCTAAGTAGTACCCGCTTGTCTGTTTTTGGATTGAAAACAGATTTAGGGTTGACCATTGACTCGGGGCTGATCCCACATGTAACTCAGTGCTCTACTCATAACAAATGACTGCTTGTCTCACGCATTCTATTCCAGGAAAGCGCGAACCTGATATTATGTCATTTTAAGTCACATTCATTGTGTGTGTGTGTGTGTGCTCTGGTTCCCCTTTGCACTGTCAGCATCTTTGTCCCTGCATCATTAATTACCGGGACTGCAGCCTTGAAGTAATCGGCAATCTTTCATAATTTCCTCATACTTTCATGCGAGTTTTTTGGGAGGGAAATTAGCAGGAAGTTCTGAAAGCTGGAAACATATAGGGACTGTCAGTTTCCTGGTCTTCTCGTTAAACGTCAACCGTTACCTCTGAATGCAGCTGACTGGAAGTGAATAAACAACAAGCGATGAGTAGTGCACGGGTGGCAAATGCCGTGGGGAGAGTCGATAAAAGAGTGGCATCATTTGTATGCTTTTGTGGTCTGATAAATGCATGGAGTGTCATGGCTCCTCAAAGTCTCGCAAATTATTGTTTACCAATTAAAATGCTCGATGCGCCTCATTCAGTACCCATAAAATGTGCGAGGTTACCAGGAATAAGAGACACTTCATGTTGTCTTGTTTATGGACTGTCTGTGGCACTTGGAATGAGCAATTCCGGCTCGTCTACCAAGTGAACCCAAATGGCGCTTTTATAGCCATGTGCTCTGCGACACTTCATTTTTTTTCCCCTTACATTTTACGAGAGTTTCTATGTGGACGCATGTGACGCCTTTGCACATATGATTCAAACTGAAAATAAACAATTGAGGCATGATGACCCCCGTGATTGCCAACTAATGGTCATGGCATTGGTAGATGACACTACTTCCCCCACAGCCACGACTCGGATACAAAGATACGTCCTTCCTTTTGTGTCTTCATACTGGGATCTATTTGTCCTTCTTTGCTAAAGAGCATTTGCATTTCTTCTATTTATGTCGGCAGCTTTACGCCCACCGCATATGAAACAGCCAATAAAAAAGTGCGCGTGAACAAAAAAAAAGTGTAACCGAGACGCAACCAGACACTTTTGTGTCCTGTATATATACTGTGTTTTACAAAAATACTCAGCCGTATTTATAGTTTCATGTGTTGGCTACAAATCAAAGCATGGGGACTCACTGTCGTCAAAATGCCTAAGTGTAGTCATTGCTAAAGCCTCTCAAAAAAAAAAAAAGATATACACACACTCTCCTTTATTCTCTCCCATTTCCTCTTTTTGTGGCCAACAGCTTTATCCTTGACAATCATGCCAGGTTTTTGGTTCACAAAAAATAAATAATACAGTACGTATACTGTATGTGGAGCCTGAAAACCCACTGTAGGATCGCAAGTTGCAGCGTTTCGTTGGAGGTGTGGTGCTCAATCGTTTGGTATGCGACAAAAACTCGCCAAGTGTAATATTTTTGCGATGGTCTGCGCTCATTGTCCAGGGGGAGTGGGGGGGCATAGATTGTTTTCTGAAGGCGCTTGGGTGCTTTTCAGCAGGCTTGGGCTCACCCAAGCTGGACATAGAGTACTCTGTACGACGTGGTAGTTTTACATTCCAACTTGCACTCTGTGTAATTTGTCTGCGATGGGCGGTCGAAGCTAACAGTTGAAGTACTCACACACAACTGACTGAACGAGAGCAACGACTTGCCTGCTCACACTGTTTGCTCAAGTCATTTCAGATGATTACCGACTGCCCAAACGAGTCAACAAGCGCAATTGTGCAGACTCAAAAGTTTTCAGTTTGGAAAATCTACTAATAATAATGATTTAGCTAAATGTTCCCAAAAAACAATGAAATTTTGTGAACGTCATATCCGTAACGCAGTTCACTTCATTTGAAAAACGTGAAATGTAGCTTCATCATTGTACTAATGTACTGATTTATCGTTATTGTTTGGGCGCAGGGTTTCTTGGCATCTTATTATAATTTGCAGTGTTCATAGCCGTACGTACACAGTACTTCATTAAGCGGTTTAGTGAGTAAAAGACTGAATATAACATCTCGCAATTTGGCTTCTTGATCAGACCCTAAGCTGACGCCTGTTCACTTTGTGGCCCCAGACATACCCCGTGAATTTACGCATTGGACCCTGTCAGACCCACTTGTGTTGACTGCCGTGACAAGGTCAACAGCTGAGCACGGAATAACGCTCGTTTCACTCAGCTGAGCGCCAGGGGTAGGTGAAGTCATAACCCCCAATTTGTCCGCCTCACTCACACACCATTTAGATATTGACATGCACGGCCGCTTGCTTACACTGCAAACAGCGGCGACATCGTTCTCACTGACAGCTCAAGTGTTTGCTCCTCTTCCTGCCGAGGAACTTGGCCGGTAGCCAAATCCAAGATCAACAATGAGGCACAAACGCGAGGTTCGGGCAAGGGAAAATGGGAAGACTTTGGAACGGCGACGTCACTTGTTTGACTTCTCTGCCTTGGAAGAGCAACCGAGCGTTCAGTGCGTAGGCGGGGGAAGCCCTGAGCGTGGCTCGTCTTGTATGTGCTCTGAAATTCACCGCAAATGTGGCCAGTGAATAAATACCAGAGTTCCTGCTGACTTGCATTTTCATCATAGTAAAGTCTCTTAAAATGGGGCTGGCGGACAAGCAAACTGCCTCACCAAAGGGTGTTCCTTTTGAGTCCCCAGAGCACAGAATAATCCCGCTATCTTCCCTCCTTTGACTCCCTGTCCTCCCGGCTTTCGCTTGTGTTTTGTTCGATTTAGATACGCACTGCACTGTCAGCTTCTTTGTTTACCTTCTGCCACTCGAGCGTCTTGTTGGTTTGACGCATTTTTCATGTTGAATAGTCGTCTCACGCCGCTTTCACCGAGAAATCCTACAAAACTGCCATAAAGGCCTAGTACTTATCCTCCGTTTATTATGATTACTTTTTTTTTTTTTTTGTACAAAATCCAGCAAAGGCGGTGTATTTGTCATTGCACGGCGACATGGCATCTCACATGCTAGTTGGACAGTGACAAATTGCGTGAGCATCAGGTGTTAAATTTCACACTTGGCATTCCCTTACACAGAGATGTCATCGCTGCACTTTTCCGACTCTGATACTACCTCCAATGGTCCAAGAAATTTGAAAAGAAATTAATGATAGTTTGAGTCAGACTTCATCTTTTCTTTTTGTTGTGATGCGGGCTCTGTATCGGTCTGTCGTGGTGAATTTTGGCAAAGTTCTCATTGTACCGGTCAATCTACGTTCCGACTCTCACCTGTGGTTACCACCTGTGGGTCGTGAGCAAAAGAGCAAGATTCCGAAGACAAGCGCATGAAATGAGTTTCCTCCACGAGGTGTCTGGTCTCTCCCTTTGAGAGAGGGTGAGAAGCTCGGCCATCCGAGAGGGACTCGAGATTTGAACCGCTATTTTTCCACATTGAGACGAACCCGATGAGGTGGCTCGGGCATCTCATTAGGATGCCTGCTGGATGTCTCCCTAGTCTCCGGTGAGGTGATCCGGGCACGTCCCACCAGCAGGAGGCCCCCGGGGATGACCCAGGCCACGCTGGAGAGACGACGTCTCCTGGCTGGCCTGGGAATGTGGCTGGGGAGAGGCAAGTCTGGGTTTCCCCTTTGAAGCAGCTGCCTCGGTAAACCCGACTCCGGCGGGTAAGCGATATGAAATAAGTATTTGGTCACCTGTAAACAAGCACGATTTCAGGCTCTCGATGACTCCTAACTTCTTCTCCTTTGTCCTTTTTGCAAATCAATTATTTAAAAAGCAGACAATATGATTTTCTAGATGTATTTTCTCATTTTATCGCTCGTAGTTGAGGTGTACCTATAGCGAAAATTTCAGGCTTCTCTCATCTTTTTTAAATAGGAGATGTGGCACAATTGATGGCAGACTAAATACTTTTTTTACCCCACTGTATACATTTATATGTAGACCTCCTTGTATGGTCGTGCTGGAACTTGTCATAAGGCTCATGTGATAAGCAGTGACTTTGCTGTTTTTATATGGAGAACAGCTGCAAGGCTTCATGACAGTCACACATTATTGGGTTTTGTGTTATGTCAAGTGTGTTATGTTTGCTTTATTTATTTTTCCATGAACTAATTCTGCTGGTTTCCACTGTGTTGGACACATTGGTTGCTAATGATATGCGCCTACTATCATTCATCCCAAGGGAAACAAGTGCTGTAATTTACAGCCTCTGCGTGCAGTCCGGCAACTGGCTTGTCACATTATGTTCATTTGATCCAAAGATTGCCCAAGCGCTGAGGGGAAAAGAAGACGTGTGACTGCGTTGGGAAACCGGGGCAAAAGTGAAAGATGTGAAAGACTACTTTTGTTGAATAACACATGGGTGGAGAAATAACGAGAAAAGGTTGAGCATTCACATGCTCTTCTGCAAAGATGTACTGTGGATCATCTCCTGGAAGCCATTTTGGAAATAGACACTTGCAGAAACATGCATGATGTGTGGCTTTCACTGGGAAAAAAAATGGAATTTGGATTAAGAAGAAGAGAGTGAGGCAGGATTAGCGGTTGCATGGATGCGTTGGCTGTGTGCTGCAGAAAGGAGCCAGATTAGCATCAGAGCAGTTGGAATTCAAGCCTTATCTCTGTGCGGCAGGGCCCAGTTTTAGGAATAGATGAACCAGCCCGGGGTACACGTCTGCCGCTGGACAAGTAACACTGCAGTTCTCTGTTCCGCTCTGCTTGACAACTCGATTAACATGGCGCTGAGCTCGGAGGTGTCTTGCTTAGCACGAGCCTGACACACTTTTCTTGCATTCTGCCCTAGCTGTATGGTTGCTCAAACCCACATTTTCAGCTTTTTAGTTTTAACTGAGGTGAACGATTGGTTCTTGGAATTCCAAATCTCTTAAAACAGGGCTATAAAACTCATTTTTGTCATGGGACACATTTTAGTAGCCGTTTGCCCTATCGGGCCGTGAGGACTTCAAACCTTTTTTTTTAAGTCAATAATAAGTTTATTGAAATATTGTTACTGTAATGAAGGGTTTAGTTACAAGAAAATGCCCACAATATGTCTCTTGCTTATTAGATATAAGAATTTAAAATTTTGGTAGCAATTTTTAGCAAGCACCTTGGAAGTTGACATGTTTGATTTTCTTTTGCGAGTCCTGTAAAATGATGTGGCGGGCCAGATCTGGCCCCCGGGCCTTGGTTTTGACACCTTGCCTAAAAACAAGGTAAAATTAACTGCTTAAAGCATTGCCAATGAAGATAAAGGTGTTTTCGTCGTACCGTTTTTTTTTTTTTTCTTAAATCTTGGCTCACAATTCATAGCCTGTCACTTACCTGAGCTCACAATAAGCAACTGTACACTCTCATTTGCTGACTCCCACATCACTCATCAGGGTAGACCCCACCTTTTAAAGCTATCGCCCTCTTAAAATGTCAGATATTTTAGCATTTAACGAGAGGATGCCAACCCCAAGTGGAAAACATTAATACCTGCACCTTCTGTGCACGTTTTGTTGTTTAATAATGCAAAATATTTTTTTAAACTGGTTAAAATCCCATTTTAGGCCGTGATAAACATTTCGGGGAGGCTTGTATTATTTTCATTTTTCACTTTAACTCAAAGTACACTGAGTGGCCAGTGTTCCTGCTTTATGTTGCAGTCGTGCTGTTAAGAATCGTTTGACCGCTTTAGTGTTGTTTGACTTTTGAGGCCCGTTGATTCCAAAAATGGGAGTTAAGCTACACGTTGTTTGACTGTAAAACTGGAGGATTTAGAGTGGGAGGAAATGCTCCAATGTATCTTGTGCGCCACCATTTATCATCCTGTGACTTTGACTGAAGACCCCCTCTGGGAAACGCGTCTGGGGTAAACAAAGGCCTTCTCGCCACTGTTTAAAAAAACGTGTCCCGTTTTTCTTGATTTAAAATGATGGTACGCGGCTTATCTGTGTGTTTCTACCGTGGTGCCTCTACAAAATGAGGCCTCTGTTGAATTGATCTTTTCTTTGCAGCCTTGTTTACTCATCTGTCTCAGCCAGGGGTGAAATGGGATAATGAAGACTTGCAGCTGATGAGAGAGGTGGTAGCAAGTTATGTGTAATAGGGAGGTGCCCCCCGACTTCCCGCCCTCTTTCTAAAACCAGGAACGTTCACCCTCCTGCCTCCTTAAAGCGGCCAATCAGAGAGGAGGGCAACGAAGGGGAGCCTGTTTTTCCATGTCTGATCTTGCCCCCAGGAAATGAACATACTTCCACAAGCTAATAAGCTAACTTGCTTCCACGCCAAAGTCAGCAAGTCACGTCTGTAACATTAGAGCACAAAAATAACACGCATGTGTTGGCGCGTTTACCACACTTGCCCCCATTCCCACTCCGTGTAGTCATGTTTGCGTGGATAGCCCCAGCGTCTTGTCCTCTCCTCGCCAGTCAGGATGAGTTCTGCGAAACTCTTGAGTAATGTGCGTGATAATTAGTCTAGCAGATTGTTTAAAAGAAGTCACGATGCTACCCTAAGGCTTCTTGGACTGTGGAGATCACACTCGTAAACTTGACTGTCATTGTGAAATGTAGGACACTACTTTACCGCAAGCATAACCTTTTGAAGAAGCTGCTTTCATGCATTCATTTCCCAGAGGTCTACGGTGGAACGACAAAGATCCTTGATTCATGTTTCAATGAACGTTTAAGCGTTCTTAACTGTCATAGAACTGTAAAAGACGAACCAGTGTCAGATAGCGTGGATCAAACGGAATTACAGAAGACACGATACTGACACCCAGGATTAGACACGGGCTGGATTCAGATTCTGGCGGTCTTTCATTTTTATTGATCCGAAAAAAATGTTAACCTCGCCCATGCCTCAAGTCGAAGGTAAATCGAAGTGGAACTCAAAACTCCTCTTCTCCACCCACAGGATCTGTCCTGCATCGATGACCTCTCCACCAATTCCCTGTTCTCCTCTCCGGCCGACTCACTGTCAGAGTATGCCGACGCCCAATCCTTCATCAGCACCGACCACCTGGACACGGTGCCCACCCTCTGGGACGTCAGCACGAGTACCACCGCCGTCACCGCACCAGCACAGAGCCAGCTGGAGGTCAGTAGACACGCACATTGACGCATGCATAATGAGATGATGACCACAAAGAACACCCTTCCAATCGCGGTTTCAGAATTCTATGTCTCCACATGCATGTGAGTAGTTGAGTAGGCAGGTGTCGAATACAAACCACGCCGGCTGTAATTATGCCTTTGAGGACCCGCAATTATATTAGTTGATGTAGATTACAACCAAGGGGCCGTTTGACATTTTATTAGTGTTTTTTTCTGGTGTGTTAGTTTCACATTATTTTGTGATCGTTTTTCTGTTCGACTTGTTTTTTTGACATTCCATATTTCATAAAATAGAAAACACTAATTTTGTTGGTCCTTGACCAATGCAGGTTGTCACTCGCCTGTCAGGCCCATACAAGTGGCATTTTCCGAAGTGAACGCCATAATAAGTACCCCTTCATGGTTTCCACCTGTTTTTCCACACCATTTGAGTTTTTTTTTTCTTAAATGTTTTTGTTGACAGCTGAAAGGCTCCAACAGGTTTCAGGGCTTGGCAAGTTTGGATGATATAACCGCTATAATCAGCACGCCACCTTTAGGAGGTTTTCAGGTAGCCGTACCAATTGAATGTAACACTTCAACTAACGCTCTCTTTCTCTGTGTGCACCTCAATGAACGGTCGCTCTCAAATGTGCACCCGCTAACGCATTAATGTGGGACGCTAAACTTGAGCTGCTTCGGTGGTCAGCATACTCCTTACAAATCAGGCATGACACTCTACTTATATCAATAGTGCCGTCAGGGCGTTTTTGAAAAGTAAATTATTGTTTCTTGTAATCTGCATTTTAGGCAAATGGGTTTAACTACCAAACTTGGCTTGGATTTTGATCGTAAGCAAGTTTTTAACTTCCTGCTTCAGCTGGTTTAACTCCAATTTCCATTGCTGTCTTGTGAATCTTTCTAATTGTTGCATGCTTATCTGTCTGGCTACTAACATTCTTTTTTGTCTTACTTAATTCAGGCAAAAACCAGAGCTGCATAAAGTGTTCCGCTATTGGCTTCTGTTGAATATTATCTTTGGTGTTGCCAGACTCAGAGAACCCAGTCACCCCCAGAGGAGGAGGAGGAAGCAGAGGAAGAGGATTCAGAGGAACTGGGCCATGTTGACACGTATGCTGAGTACAGACCTTCCAAATGTAGGTCACTCGACTTTGACGGCAAAATATGGCCGCACACTCCCTTCAGACAAACTGCATTTCTTCCTTTCTCCTCTCCAGCCACTATCGGAATTTCCCATCCCGACATAGTGGTGGAGACCAACACGCTGTCCAGTGTCCCTCCTCCGGATATCACATACACTCTGTCTATACCCGAGTCGACCATTAACAGCGGCTTGCTTTCAGCCCTGCAGCTAGAAGCCATCATCTACGCCTGTCAGGTACACATTCACATGCCAGAGATGTTTAAAAGGCAGTCACTCCCTTTCACAACAATGAGAAACCTGTCTCTCTCTTTCTCTCTTCTTTTGTATGGCCAGCAACACGAGGTCATCTTACAGAACAACCAGCGAGCAGGCTTCCTGATCGGAGATGGAGCCGGTGTGGGAAAGGGACGCACTGTTGCGGGAATCATCCTGGAAAACTATCTGAAGGGAAGGAAAAAATCACTATGGTGAGTAAGCACTCGCCGATGAGGTTCATTAGCAATACCTGGAATCAATCTTTATTTATTTATTTATTTATTTATTTATTTTTGGCCACTGTTGTCGATGCAAGATAAGATGCTCCAATATGAACGGAAATGGTCGTACTACCGATAGTGGAAATGAAATTGCTAAATTCTTATCAATTCCAATTCCAAGCGTGAGATCAACTTTAATTCTGCACACGGAACTTGTTTGCGACATGTGATAAGACTCCACAGTTTGACCTGAGAAATTGCATCTGTGCTTCGGCGCTGCTATTTTGGTTAGCAACACCGTTCATAGAGCCAGTTTGAATATTTAATGTCCATGAATGAACAATAAGGTCTGTACACCGAGA
Organism: Hippocampus zosterae; assembly: GCF_025434085.1. NCBI lineage: Eukaryota > Metazoa > Chordata > Actinopteri > Syngnathiformes > Syngnathidae > Hippocampus > Hippocampus zosterae. The sequence goes on along the minus strand of NC_067458.1, from coordinate 18,127,011 downwards.
TCATTTCACGTACTGTGCCTTTGTTTCCAGTAGTGAAATAACTATTGTTAACTTGCTATTAATTAAGACGTTACTTGATTCACATTTTCCCCCATAACGGTACAGTTTTACGTGTAGCTTCATGCCTTGTTATCTCGCAACATCTGGATTAGAGTTGAAAGGGGTCGTCGAGTGATTTCCCGTAAGTACATTGGATCAAAAAAATAAAATGCCCTGGGCATTTTTTTCTGCCTCGAATACCTGGTTATTTACATGTACACTGTCAGGAAGAAGTCACGCTAATCACAGCAACAGTTCTTCATGCTATACATGACAGTTACACACCACCAAAGTGATAAGAAGACCGACTTAAAAATAAACCTTAGCTCCCAAATAATATATGCACATCAATGCCGTGGTGCACTTTTATTTTGATGTTTTTCCCGGCAGCGTGTCACCCCGTAACGGCTTAAGTGACTAGTTTTCAGGACTGTGTTTGTCGTTTTATTTCCGCCAAAAACTGTTGCTTCTGACGACAACAATACATCTTTGTCCTGAAATAATATTCTATCTCTAATTAGGTGCGTTACAAAAAAATAATAATTGCGCTGTATTGTACGCAGTGAGCAGCGCTCGAGTTAATAGACCGAAATGAGTCTGCACCCTGATGCTGACACGCTTGCCATTCCGACTGATTAACTTAATAAACCAGGCTTGCTCAAGTGTGTTGTTTTAGCCTGCAAAATCGCTACTGTGCTCCTGACGTCATTTTGTGTCTCAGACCAAAATTTATGGGGAGAGATTTATCTTAAGTCTCACTAATCTTCCTACATTACAACCATGTACAGTTAGAATCAATGTATAAAATGGTAATTATCTAAAAATGAAAACCAGTGTGCCATTTATTATGAAGCGAAAATGTCTTTTTTGAGTTCTGTATCTTTAACAATGCAAAAAAAAAAGTATGTATTCATTTATTTGTTTGTCCAATCACCTGATTATTCGATTCAAATTTTCTGTTGGATATCCGAATACCAAAATATGAGATAGCTGCAGCCCTAATTGAGATAATTGTGGATTAATTGTTCTTGCTCTGTCACTTTTTTCGAGTAGTATTCTAACACCATTTTCCTACTGTAATTTTTTTTTTCATAGCAGGATGACTTTATCCCGGTTACTTAATCAAATTTTTCTCGTGATATTCACACTTCATATCTGTTCGTTTTTTTTATTATTTTGATTTTTTTTTTTTGGTATCCATCCTTGAATCTCCGAATAATTTTTTCTTATAAACATATGACTGCATTGTAACTTTCTCTTGCAATTTTACTACTTTTTTAATTATAGTGTGTCTTTAATATGCCACCTCAGCGTTTCCCAACAATTTATTGAACCCCGGCACATATTTTACAAAATCTCATCACACCATGAAACAAAACTGTCACAGAGTGGGTTAATTATCTACCCCCAACCATCTAGTGGATGAGCGTCACTGTACTTTAATGGCTTCATGAATGATACATGATTTGGATTAAATAAATCATTTTCAGAATCCATTAAGTGAAACTGGATAATTTCATAGCTGATGATTTGTCATGACTTGTTGTATTATATCACTGCTCCACTATACATAGATAGCATCTTTTTGGGAAGAGGCGTTTGTTTTAACTGGGTGACACACCTGACCACTAATGGGGTGAAATCATCATTTAATGGGAGGGCTTCTGTTTCAGGAACATCTCAAACTGATACACATTTTATTTTATTTTATTTTATTTTATGATTCTGTGGTGCTGTTTGCTTGTCGTGACATCTCAAAGATGAGCGGTGACTCAGTACCACGTCATCTTAATTGTAGCTTTTGCACGCAGCGCAACCCAACAGGATGTGAACTCGCCTCTCAGTCAGCCCCATGTCTTCGGTCGGCCGCCGTAAAATTCATTCATGCACACAGCCAACATCGCCTGATTTGCATGTGCTTGTACTTGTTCTGTCCGGTTATATACACTGAATGACTAATCCCACTGTTCCTGCCCACAGGTTCAGCATATCCAATGACCTGAAATTTGATGCAGAGCGAGATCTCAAAGACATAGATGCACCGACTATTCCTGTGCATGCCTTAAACAAAGTGAGTGTACGTGTTAATAAGAAAGAGCGTTCTTTCTTCGCGGTCATGCAGAAAATGGAACGGAGCAAAGCGGCGGCAGGTGACCGTGTGACTGTGTTGCAGATTAAGTATGGAGACACAGCTACCTCAGAAGGAGTCCTCTTTGCGACCTACTCTGCGCTGATTGGTGAGAGCCAGGCGGGAGGGCAGCACCGCACGCGGATTAAACAGATCCTGGACTGGTGCAAGCCGGATTTTGACGGAGTTGTATCCTTTCATTTTCCAGATGTCGCACACATTCCTCCTCCGCTTCCAGTGTGCCGTCCATGCCGACACACACACCGACACACGTGCGCACACACCTATGTTTCCCTGTGTCGTTTGCCCTTGACCTGCATTCTCCTCGCAGATTATTTTTGATGAATGCCATAAAGCTAAGAATGCCACGTCAACAAAGATGGGCAAGGCGGTGCTTGATCTGCAAAACAAACTGCCACGGGCCAGAGTGGTGTATGCCAGTGCCACAGGTACACAAGATGAGAGGCAGTACAACGGAAGCCTCTAAAGTGGAACCCAATCTGTTCCGTGTCATTGGTTGATGTCTAAGTGTTACTAGTTTCAAAGCGATTTTTTTTCTCCCCATGAGAAAGTTAAGTGTGTGCTACCCACAGTGTCCCAATGGTTAGCACATCTGTGTCACAGTCCTGAGGTTTTAGGTTCGAATGTGGACTTGGCATTTGGGCCGCGCTTGACCACGTTACGGTGCCGGTATCAAGATATTAATATTCGAAATGAAAACATTTTCAGTCAACTAGGAGGACATCACGCTCGTACTGCATGTACAGCTCGTGTATTTGTGTATGTAATTGATTAATGTCTACAATAGTGTCCTCTTGAAAGGCAAAAAATATGTTGGGACTTTGGAGACACGTCGCTGCCCAAAATTTGAACCTTTTTCAGGCGTTTTGGCTTTGGATGTTCCAGTGATTCAGCAAAACATAAGTCAAGCTTATTTATTCATTTTTTTGGGTCACGCAGGTGCCTCTGAGCCAAAGAACATGATCTACATGAGCCGCCTGGGTATCTGGGGTGAGGGCACGCCTTTCAGGGCCTTCGACGACTTCCTGCACACCATCGAGAAGAGGTTCGCGGTGTCTGATGTCTTGAAATGACTCATAAATTACATGGGTTTCCTGTTCTTGTAAAATACTGTCTATTTCCTCATGTCGTGGTCAAGGCGGGGCTATTTTGTTCAGTGTACTGCACCCTGCACATGGGTTACCGGTATATTTGTACAAATTCACATGTAAACTGTGCAGTTAGACACAATGATGTCATTTGATTGGTTGGCAAATTTCGGTCTTTCTCCCATGCCTCTGTAGGTGCTCTTGTATTGAGTAATAACAGGGTTCACAATGGCAATGGAGGCAAAACTGGATAAAGTAGGATATCAGGGAGATGTTTATTTGAATAGTTTAATTTAAAAAAAATTGATACACAGGATTATAAAAATTAATTACAGGCTGTGAAAAAAGTTTTACCTTTCTTCATTGTTTCTCATGCAATGTTATGTTGAATTTGGCGTTTTTATTTATCATAAAATAACTGCGTAAAATATTTCACAATGTCTATATGAGTTTTCCTTGTGAATAGTATTATTGGAATACACTTAAATGTAACATTATGCTGATTTGCTGAGATGTACTTATAGATGCTATTTACACACAGAGGCGTGGGCGCCATGGAGATTGTTGCTATGGATATGAAAGTGAGCGGGATGTACATAGCCAGGCAGCTGAGCTTCTCAGGGGTGTCTTTCCGCATTGAAGAGATCGGATTGGACAGCGACTTCAAGCTGGTCTACAATAAAGCCGCCAAACTGGTAAGCGTCACAACCCAATGTACCGTAATCATCACGTCGAAGAAATATCGCTTTGACTTTACGGCATTTCTTCCTTTAGTGGGCGGAGGCACTGCAGGTCTTTATGCGCGCCGCCGACGAGCTGGGCCTGGTCAGCAGGAAGTCCCTGTGGGGCCAGTTCTGGTCGTCTCACCAGCGCTTTTTCAAATACCTCTGTATAGCTGCCAAGGTCCGCTGCCTGGTGGAGTTGGCCAAGAAAGAGCTGGAGGCAGGAAAGGTCAGCGCAAATCGCGGTGGAACGCCGAGTCATCAAGTTTGCACACTGTGTGGAAATAACCAGAGTTTCAGACAGGAGAAAAAAATTGCACATATTGGTGCGGGGGTGGGCTCGCTCCATTTTCTCTCACTCTGGCTTCCTCACACATTCCAGAAACATGCATGTTTGGTTCATTCGAGGCTGGAACGCAAGTGCATATTTTTCTATGTACCCCCTTGGCGACCAGTCCAACATACACCCAGTCTCGCTGAAAAAAATAAACCAGTGTAATCTTAAGCTCACCCACAACTCTGATGAGGACGAGCGCTAAACAAAGTGGACGGTTAAAAATTTTCGTCATTGGTTGATGTATGTTTGTTACTCTCTTGACACAGTGCATCGTCATTGGCCTGCAGTCTACTGGGGAGTCGCGCACCAGAGAAGTTCTGGACGAGAATGACGGTCATCTTGACAGATTTGTTTCTGCTGCAGAGTGAGTGAGCCCATATTCTTTGGTTTTTAAACTTATTTTTCTCTGTGTTAGGCCGTCAACCACGCTCACGCCCTTAGGCAGAATCTGTCCACATTTCAAATATCAAAGTACACATAGCATGTTCATCTACAGTACATGCCAGCACCTGGCAAACGAGGAATGAATCTCGAGTTGCTTTCTGTGGCCCCCTGATAGCTTCAATCTCTTCCTTCAGGGGAGTATTCCAGTCTCTTGTTACCAAACATTTCCCTTCTGAGAAGCAGCGAAGAGAGAAGGCACCCGGGAATAAGAGAAAACGTAAGCCAACATTTGTTCCCATTATGATATTGTGGAAGAAGGATTTAAATGATGATAATATGTCATAGGGGAACCTGTAAAGGCAGATAGATGCCAAAGTGGACAATCTGATCAAAAGTCCTGATGACATTTAACTCAAAAGTCTACGAAAGGAGTGCAGCCCATCATCTATGTTAAAATACATTTACGATGTGGATAAATGTTCCATTTAAGTAAGAAAGAAACTGAAGCAAATGTTTGCAAATTTGTTTTCCATTATTTTATGATGTTTTTTTAAATACATTTAATGCTTGTGTTTGTTTGTTTCTGTATTTTTTGCATGTGTTAAAATATATTCCCAATGTGTTTAATACGTGTTTTGATCGGTTTAAATATGTTTTACGGTGCTGAGGGAATGTGAATTTAAACATTGAAGCATTCTCGAAGGCGCCCATTTGAGTTCGTCACAAATGAATGTACTTTCCACGATTTCCTTTGGAAAATATTGATGCTGAGGGAATTGTGTTCAACTTTGAAGATTACGCTTTATCCGTTCAGACTCTGGGCATCATTTTACCTAAAAGTGTCCTGCTGCTTTAATAGCCCACTCATGTCATCTTCAGGTAAGCCTCGAGGACGCCATCCAAAGGTACCCAAGCACACAGTGGACAGCGTCGGCATCATCAGCATCAACAGTGACGACAGCAGCACTGACTCTGACGGCATGGACACCGATTCCAATTCGTCTCCAGACTCGCTGCTGGATAACGACGATGTCATATTTGTCAACCACACGAGCTGCCACACTGGTGGGTGTTTTTGTTCTTGTTGTTATGGTGGAATCACACCCAGCACTATGCATCACTTTGTCCCCTGGGGATTTCCAGTCAGGATAGAGGAGATGAAGCAGGATCTCCTCAACAAGATATCACAACTGGGAAAAGAACTACCTCTCAACACCCTGGACGAACTCATTGATAAGTTCGGCGGGCCCGATAAAGTCTCAGAGGTGCGTGCCTAAAACATGCAACAGGTTTGGAGTCCCAAAAAAATCACGATAATTTAAAAAAAAAATCATTGTCAAACAGATGACCGGGCGTAAGGGTCGTGTGGTGCGACGTCCTGACGGTAGTGTCCGTTACGAGTCCCGCGCTGAGCAGGGCCTCACCATCGACCACATCAACATCAAGGAGAAAGACCGCTTCATGAGTGGAGAAAAGGTCAGTTTCATACGTGCTTTTTTTGTTCAAATTTGTCAAAATTACTTTTCTGGAAAACGCCATAGTGCCACATCCAGAAGCCAGAGGGAAATGTATGACCCTGGATCTGTAGGAGGTGCGTTGAAAGGGCAAGAGTGGAGGTAGAAAGATACCGTGGACCAAATATGTCAGTCGACTGCACTCATCTTCATTAAAGTTGCCATTAACATGGAACTAATGATCATCTGGAGTACTGCACAGGAAATATGAAATCGTTGGAGTGTTTTCATTTGCCTGTGTCGGTGCTGCTGTTTTAGTAAAGAACAAGGTTCAAATTGATACGTATGTCAATATGTGAACAAAAGTGTCTATACAATGATACTTTTTTTCCTGATGGAAAAGGGAAGCTGTATTTGAGGGAGGTGTTTGTATTTAATTGGATGGCACGCCCAGCAACTAACTGATTACTTCTATTTGAGGAAATAGGGTGTTCATTTACAGCGTCAGAAATAATACAAGCAAGTCTGGTGCTATACATTGTTGCCATCCATTGCCACCATTTCTAGTTGATGTACTCTTCCTATTTACGATATGCGCCTCCATTGTTGTGTGACATTCTCATGAAGTTGCCATGGCGTTTATCTCCCTAAAACTGTTAAGTGTCATTCCATTTCATTTCCTAGTCGGGTCTCGTAAGATGTACTTTACACAATGTAATCCAAGTCTTTTTCTCATCCTAGCTGGTGGCCATCATCTCCGAGGCGGCCAGCTCTGGAATTTCCCTGCAGGCGGACAAGAGGATAAAAAACCAGCGGCGGCGTGTCCACATGACATTGGAGCTACCTTGGAGCGCAGACAGGGCCATTCAGCAGTTTGGTGAGTCGAAGTTTAGTTCAATTGTGGGTACAATTTGGCTCTGCGGGAGGTGGCTGTGTTTTCTGGGGTCGGCGGGGGGCTAAGAGGTGGCTAAAACATCCATCCACCCTGAACTGGTCGCCAGCCAATCACAGGGAATGCAAAGACAAACAATAACCTTTCACACTCACAATCACACTTAGAGACAATAAAGAGTGTTCAGTTAACCTACCACGCATGTTACTGGAATGTGGGAGGAAACAGGAGTACCCAGAGAAAACCCACGCAGGCATGGGAAGAACATAAAGACCACTTCCTAAATTCAAACTCACGACCTCTGCACTGTGAGACGGGTGTGCTAACCATTTTTTCCCCCCGGGGCCACCTGTTGACTAAAACATTGCAAGATAAATGCTTTTGATTTATCCCACACAGTGGAATGTTCATTTTTCATTCAACTGTTCGTTTGGGACATTAAGTTTTCAATTAGTCAGAACGAATATCTGCCCCGTCTGCCCATTTTAAATAATTGTGAATTGTAAATCTCGAAGGGATTTATTGTTCGCAGCCTTTGTTGTGCTAATGAATCAATTCATTATTTCCATTAGTGCCGCATGTCTGTCTGTGAACGTGTGTGTGTGCGTGCGTGTGTGCGTGCGTGCGTGTCTGCATGTATGACGAGCCATTTACTGAAAACCTGGCTCCAGAAAACTTCAATAAAGCAGATGGTCTTGGTTTAAAACAGGGATGTGGGCCAAATGGCTTTTTGGTCCATATGACCATATAGTTCTAAAAACAAAATAAAATCTCAGAAGAACTGCTATTAAAATCCCCAAAATGATCAGAAGTTACATAATCTTAAAAAAAACATACTACTAATAATAAATACGAGAATAGAATGGCCGATGTAAAAGGAAGCATAGTGGTATCGTGGTTTGCTTCCACGCTTCGGAAACATGCATGTTAGCTTGATTTCAAGGCTGCTTGTGTTTAAGATATTTTTAGCTGAATTGGATTGTATCGTTCCAACTGTTAGTCACATCGAAATAGTTGCTCATGTTTGAATTTTGTTTTTCAGGCCGTACCCATCGGTCCAATCAAGTAACAGCTCCAGAGTACATCTTTCTCATCTCGGAGCTAGCCGGTGAGAGACGTTTCGCCTCCATCGTGGCAAAGAGACTTGAGAGCTTGGTAAATATTCCGCTTGTGCGTGTGCGTGCATGTGTTGCGCATTCAGCTGTGTCATAGGAAAATCCTATGTTTCCTCAATGTTGTCTCATTGCGTAAAAGGGGTTTGCGACTGCAGTTTGCGTCTTTGGCCTTGTTGCCTGTGCTTCCTGTTCCTTGCTTGGGGCTAAATTTACACAACAAGCCACAATTCCGGAATGTGGAAAAATTTGGATATGCATCATGGAATTGGATAACTGATAAAATCAGGCCTCTTACAGATGTGGGTAAAGGCCAGATTTTAATCCGACATGCCAATGTGACATGCAAACAGACACATTAGATTAGCAGTTCTCAAACTAGTGGATTTAATAGTCCACAAAATGATTGGCAATAAATTATATTTTATCTTTTTTTTTTTTTAAGTTTATACCTGAATATGGGGACCAGAGCAAACATACCAAACCAAACAGAGAAATTACTCTGCCAACTACCTTTTTAAAATATTCATTTTACTGGTAATTTAAAAAAGTGATTTGCCATCCATGTGAAAAGACGTTATTTGTTATATGTACCTACCACTATATGCCACTGACATACAGGTATAAAAAATAAAAATCATCATCATCATTTTGAGAATAATAGTAATTAACAATAATGCTGTCATACACTTTCACATTTACCTCCAAGAAAATTATTTTGCTTTGTTGTTTTTAATAAATCTACAAATACCAAGCCGAAAATCCGTGACCACAAAACTCAGAACAGAACCGGGGATTTTGTGAACCGGTCCAATCCATGGATATTTCAAGTGATGAGTAACTTAACGCGATGGCAGCAAATGTGGGTCACTGGAGCATATGAGTAATTAGACCAAATCAGTTACACGGAAAGTAATGACACTAAATTGCAATTGGGCACTTACACCTGGCACTGTAAATCCGGACTTTGACTCTCAAGGGTTTGTCTCATTTCCTTTGACTGGATAATTTACAAGCCAATGGTCACTTTCCATGAGGCACTTCAGCAACAAGCTCAATTTGCAGAGTGACACAGCACGACAGAAAAAGACACACAAGCGGTTGGGCTCGCGGGGACGTCCATTCCAGGAAGCCACAGCTGTGTTTGCCAAGCATGTTCGGTAAATCCGTGGGTCATATCCCACGTTCCCCATGCTCAGCTTATGAAATGTTTACTCACACATACACACATGCTTTTAAGTCTGCAGCCGACCACCTTTGCCGACTCCATATCAGAAGTGAAGACATCCACAAGCAAGCTGGCTTTGTCGATTGTCTATCACAACCTTTACCTTCTGCACAGCGGATATGAAAGTGTGATGGAAAAAGGACTTTAGCGACCTCTCGCTCACATTTCTGACTGGGACTGAAGTTTAAGTCCAAATCAACTTTATTGTCAAAGGTGTTACATGTGAAGCATACAGCACATATGAAATTACTTTCCTCTCAACCACAGGAGAGAGAGGAGCCGCTGCGGGTGCCCGTGCCGCCATCCCACATAGATGAACACAATTTTTAAAAGAAAAAGAAAAACATTCTGTGGTTGCATAGTGGCTAAACATCACCATGTTAAGTCACTATCATAATACTCATAAATGTCTCAAGACGTAAACCACAAGATAATGTGACAAAGTATAAATCTGTTTTCGGTAACACTGTATAATGAAAGTTCATTCTGTGGTGTTCTTGTATTCCCAAATTATGATGATGGTCTTCCTGTAATTTGTTGGATGGTGTTAATGCTAGCGGGGGAAAAAAATATATATATATATATGAGACACTCGTTCTCTCTGCAGGGCGCGTTAACACATGGAGACAGAAGAGCGACTGAAACCAGAGACCTGAGCAAGTACAACTTTGAGAACAAGGTAGGTTAAGGATGCCTGGGAGTAATAATCTCATACTCAAGCGGGAACATGATTTTCAGCGCTTAGTTCACATGGCCCAACACGTTTCCATATCCAAAGTAATCTAAAGTGAATACATTTGTTTTGTCTTAATCTGATGCGATCACAAAGCCTTAATTAGGTGAATTGGTAAATTTACCGTTCTGTGAAAAATAATAACAATTGTTAAAGAATATTTTAATAAAACCAAAGTCAAAACACTCATCATTTGCAGCCCCCCTGACATACACAATGGAGAGTCAACAAACAGGAAGTAGTTAATTAGCACACTTCTCTGGTCATTTATATTTTAGGACTCCCCAAACACAATGCCCATAAAGTCAATCCAAATTGCCCCCAGGAAACTTTGAATGGCAATGGAAATGAATATACTGTTTGGTTGAATGGATGTAAGGTAAACGATGTTGAATTAAATGCCTTGCTCGTAATTCAGAAACCAGAGCCTTTCTCATGTCACACTCAATTTAATTCACGGTTTTGTTTTGTTTCGTTTTTTTTTCTTTGCAATCACTTGTACACGTCTGTGGTGGCACTACAAAATAACGCAGCAAAGCATGCTTGTCAGTCACTAAATGTTGCAAGATTGCACGTTTGAACTCCCGAGGTTTGTTTGACTTTGTCTACTATTTTTGGCTTGAGCCACTTTTTAGCTTGTTTCACTTTGGAACTTCCCCTGTACACTAGACCTGAATTATCTGTTTATTAAGTATGTCTCCCGTGCATTCGTCCTGTATTGTCTGATGCTGCGTACTTTTCATTCATTGTATTGTAACACGAGGTGGATCAATCAATATGCTCTCATTGTTTGTAGTATGGTACCAAGGCTCTGGATAAAATCACCAAAGCAATCCTGGGGCACATAGAGAACAAGGTGCCTGCGCCCAAAGGTTACCCTGGAGGCGACGCCATGTTCTTCAGAGGTCCGTGTTTGTTAACATTCAAGAAAGCACAAAGCTCAACATGTTTTAACCGTCCGTCGTTTTCCCTTGAACTAGATATGAAGCATGGAATGATGGATGTGGGCATCTTCTGTAGGGAGTCACGCTTTGGCATCAGTACAGAGAAAGGTTGGTAGTACAACTGCTCAAGGAGGCACATTCCGGTTTGTCATTCATCATTTTTTTTCTCTCTTTTTTTTAAATTCCAGATTGCAGCATTACCAAATTTCTAAATCGCATCCTGGGTCTCGAGGTCCACAAGCAGAACCATCTCTTCCAGTACTTCACAGACAATTTTGACTACCTAATTGAGAAGGACAAGAAAGAGGGCAAATATGACATGGGCATCTTAGGTGCATGCACACTTTAAGTTCACTGCGGAAATGTGTCATTTGGAGGAAAAAAAAGTCATTTTCTCATATTTTGTTTTCCTTTCTTTCATGCTGGCCAACAGATCTGGCTCCAGGTAATGATGAGATTTACGAGGAAAAGCAGGAAATCTTCATGACAGTGGGCAACCCTCAGGATGGTCAGGTGGTTCTCTACAAGGTAGGAACCACAGAACCTCAACGGGTGTGAATTGACTATGTCTTAATGCCGAGTTCCCATTTGAGCCGAGTTTGTGGTTTTTTGGGAGGTTGGATATGGATCCAGTGTGTGAGTGACTTGACATTTTGAGTTTTTCGACATGGAAGCCATCGCTTGTACAATTATTTTGTCTGCGGTCTCAACAAGAATTCAAGTTATGAGTGCCAAGGGCGGTAGTTAACTCCACAACAAAGCAGCAGTGAAAATTGAACACAGTGCTTGTCTGGAGCTTTTTATTGAATTTCCCTGTTGAAGTTGAAATATAAAACAAAAAGACTTCCGCAAACCTACTGTACATTGGAACCTGAACCTTCTTTCTTTTTTTGTCCCTGCAGATCAGTGTGGACAGAGGTATGCCTTGGGATGAAGCAAACAACAGGTTTCTCAGTCTCACTGGTGTTGACGAGGGCTTCTACTTGTCCCAGAAAGTGAGCCAATACATCAAGAGCCGAAACAGGACTTCACCCGAAAAGCTCCCGACTTAAAAAATTGATCACTTCTGTTGCTTTGCAGCTACGAGGTAGCCAGCCATGCGTGCTGCTCGCTGAGCAAGGGAGAGGCAAGAATTTCATTGTCTACAAGCCCAACATCGGCAAGCAGACTAACCCCGAAAGCCTTGAAAAACTGCAGCAACGCTATCGGAGGGTGTGTTTGATTTTTTTTATGTGTTATTATACATACACTCAACTGACTGTCAAAAAAACGATAGTCCCTACCCAGATTGACAGAGACGTCACAAAACACTGGAGGCACCAACGGAGACGCACACCCCTGGCACAAAATATCAAATTATCGTGAATACATCCTTGGTTGTGGTATTGTAATTGAGCTCGGAATTTCTTCAATACTTTGCGTTTGCGCAGCAGCCACATGAAAAACCAAAAGCAAAAATTACAGTTGCGAGCCTTAATGACATTATCACGTATCAGTACTTTGTATCAGAGAATCCTCAAATCTTAAGATTGCATCTCTACTTTCTACACTGTGTAAGGCTAAATCGATTTGTATTAAACCTGTTGCCTCCTAGTGGTCATGGAAGCACATTGCAAAGCAAAGAGATTTGATTAAAATCAACTCTTGATTGTTTTTTTTTTGTTTGTTTGTTTGTTTTTTGCTGTTTTTGTTTTGTGTGTGGGTGTGTGTAAATTTGTGTCATGGCAATACGGACATCTTCCCTTCTCCAGGCGACTCCAGAGGAGGTCAAGGACTACTGGGAGAGCCAGTTCAGCTTCTCTTTGAAGAAGTGTTGCCATGCCAACGGGTAACTAGGAACACAGACATGCATCTTTGGGATTACTCTGGATGTAGACTGACACTTAATGGGATCTCATGGTGGAGTTTGTCCTGGGAGGTGTCTTCCCTAAGGATTTAAAGACACACACGAAACATTAAGTCATTACAAAATGAGCCCCAATACTTTGATGTACTCCCACATGGTGAAGAATCATACAAACTCAAATGTAATCCGAGCAAGTCATGCAAGTGTAAAATGGTGTTGGTCCATTTGAGGTTTAAAAAAAGTCAGAGTGAGGTAGTGTTGCGTGTACGTGACGGTCTCCGCGTCCTCTCCGCAGTAACGGCAAATGCAAGAAGGTGGAAGAAGGCCAGGAGTGCTTCCAGGGCATGCGCCTGCGCCAGTACCACATGCTGTGCGGCGCTCTGCTGCGCGTTTGGAAGCGCGTTTCCGACGTGGTGTCTGACATCACCAGTTCCAGCATTCTGCAGATTGTTCGCCTCAAAACCAAGCAGCACAACAAGCAAGTTGGTGAGTGAGTCGTAGTTACAGTTTCAATTTGCATTCTGATCATGAGAATTTATCAAGAAAATCTTTTGGGGATTTTCCTTTTTTTTTTTTTTTTTCCCCCGGGCTGAAATGAGAACACGATTTTGACCATCGGTTAACATCTTAACTGATGTTTTAAATGTGAAAGCCCTCACACATGACATGGAAAAAAATTGTATGTGGTATACTCTAGATGAGCAGCGCAGCACACTGCAAATTACCGATATTTGTTAGGTACCGAGACATATCAGAGGCAGTACATGGAGAAGGGCATCTGTACCAGTAGACAACCAATGTATCCTCAAATATTTCTGGCCTAACTCTTTGTATTTATTTTTCTCTGAAACACATACATTTTCAATCTTGAGGCAGCACAATTTCATGGGGCTGATGCAGAATCAAGAAGTTTTATAACATGTCAGACAGTGTCCGAGAGGCTTCCTAGATTTGCTATCAAGCTATTTTCAGTTTTCTTCTTGAATGTCTTGTTTCGTGCAGCTGTTTTTTTTGTTTGTTTGTTTTAAATTCTGTCGGCTTGCACTAACCAAATCCTCCCTGTTCTAGGCATCAAGATCCCGGAGAACTGTGTGGCCCGGGTACGTGAGGAGCTCTTGCTCATGGACGAGGAGGTGAAGCGGAGGCGCAAGGAGCGCGAGAAGCAAGCCATGGAGCAGCGTCTGGCTGAGGAGCGCATGCGCAAAATGGAGCAGGACAACAAGCACCTGCTGGCAAACCTGTTCAGCCAGAAAGCCATGCCCAACCAGTCTCTGGCCCATTCGCTGGTCCACAGTCAGCTCCTGAAGCAGAAACTGAACCCGCTGCAAAAGACGCAAGTGGCGAGCCTGTCTCAGCTGCAGAGGATGCAGGCCGTCTTGCAGCAGCAACAGCAGCAACAACAGCAGCAGCAGCACCCACAGGGTCACGGTCTACTGTCTTTACCGAGGACCACTCCCCAAGTGACTCCTACCGGCTGGCCCGGGAAGTCGGCCGCCTCCAAGCAGGCGGCCGCACGTAACGCGGTCATCCACGGTTCAAACTTTTCCCAGTTTTACCCGCAGTCCTTCTTACCCCATTTCCCGCAGCCCATCCCCATCCACCAGTCGGCTCGCATGTCTTCCCAGAAGGCCCAAGATGAGATCTTGGACCTGACCGTCAGCTCGCCGTCGCCCTCTCCGGACAGCACCGAGGCCGGGTTGGCCCTAGACGGTCTAGCGAGACCGACCGGAGCGTTCGCTGACGACTTTAACTTGGAGTCGCTCATCTCTCAAGTGGCCACTCAGCTACCGCCGCCGCCCCCTCCTCCATCTCTGAACCACAACCACCTGAGAAACAACCACCAGGACTTGCTGGATCTATTTGACCTGCCCCTTTCGCCGCAAATGCCCGTGCATAAAGCCAGCCCATCGTCCTCCGCCTCGTCCAGCTCCTCGTCCACCTCCTCCCTCATCCAAAGCTCGCTCTTCTCCAACCCGCCGTCCTCGTCCTCTTCCTCTCAGTTCGCCCCCCCTCGCTTCCCCAACTATCTGCCCCAGTCGGACTTACTCCCCCTGCCCAACGGCCACTGCAGCTCCGACGCTCTGGACGCGCGCGAGGCTCTGAACAGCATGTTCAAGGAAGCGGGGCTTGACCGCAAGTCCGTCATTCACTACCGCCAGCAAGACTGACACTTTTAACGTCCTCACAGGTTTTTTTTGTGTGTGTCTGTGTGTAAGCAAATACTAGCACACATCCTCCGCTTTTGTCCGGGGACCTTCTAGTCAACGTCACTGCCTGTCCTGCTCTCAGTCTTCTCTCCAACCACCCATAGCCATCGCCTGCTCTCAGTATCAGTGTCACTCACCCCCATCGTGTGTCCTCCACGGCAGCTGTAACGCAAACTTGACTTTACGGAACTATTCTGGAGCTGTCGAAACGAAACAAACAACAACAAAAAAGTCCTTTAACTGATTCGACGCTGGAATCTTTTTTTTTTAAAAGTTTTTTTATTATTATTTTTATTATTATTATGCTTTATTCGAGCGAGGCACTAAGTGGCAACAAACTGGAATATACAAGAGGAAGAAATCAAAGCTGACAAAACCGTGAAATGCCTCCTGTTTGTCCGTTTCGTCGGCCCCAACGACACGACACACTCCCCCTCTCTCCCTTGTGTTGGAGGAAGAGGAGGAGATGAGGGAAAGCAGCAGTCTGCAAACAGTGCCTTTCTAAAAATCTATAAATGCAGTCTTTAAAACAAAAAACAAAAAAAATCATGTAGCCTAATGTATAGATTTGTATTTTAATTTAAATATGGTATATTTGTATTTAACCTTTTTCGTCCCTTCGTGTTACACTATGCTGGTGGCGGGTTCCAAGGAGAGGCCTCGGTGAAGCCTCAACCGTGTGTGAGTGTGTTAATGTGTGTTTATGTGTGTGACTTGCAACAACACCGACAAGCATTATGAGCAGAGGGTATCCAAAAATATCACTCTTGGGAAGGGTGAATGGATTCATTTTGAAACCGACGATACAGAGAGATTTGACTCCTGGTTTGACTTTAAATTTCTCAGGACAGTCTCAAATGCTTTTGGTCTTGTTGTACACCAGTGTAAGTTGGTTTGGATCACTAAGTCGACAGAAATGTCTCAAAAGAAACACCATTTGAGCAATACAGTCATACCTTGGTTTTCGACCATAATGCGTTCCAGAAGGCTGTTCGAAAAGTGATTTGTTCGAAATCCGAAACTATTTTATTAGCCCATGATTAGGGGCTAATTCTCTATGCATAAATGGCATAAAAACAGCCAGATTTGCGTAAATTACAACAAACACGTCTGCTCACAATGAACGCGACCCGCGGAAGTGTCACTTCCTCGTGGAAGGAAGCCGAAAGGAGTCAAGTGGCATATTCAGGTTTGCTAAGTTTGGTTGAAAACCGGTTTTCCAATGTAATTCGAGGCGTAAAAATCTAGCATTTTCTGGTTGAAAACCGATTTGGTTGAGAACAGAGAGGTTCAAAAACCGAGGTTTGACTGTACGTATTTCCTTGTTAACCAGGTGGGGGGGAAAAACGTTTGGAAGAGCGCCCCCTGTTGTTCTAATAACACATTGTCACTCTCCAATGTATTTTCACATTTTTGAAACATGATTTTATTTTATTTTTTTGTTGATAAAGAAAAAAGCCCCCTTAACATCTCCCATACGCATCAGAGCCATAGCTCCAGACATTTTACTGCCTCTGCCTTTTACACAAAACCTCACTAAAGTGAGCGATATCCGCATCCTAGTCAGATTTAACACAGAGGTCCTCTCTTTGTCACGATGAAAGGGGAAGAAAAATTCAGTTTGTTGCAGTTGGTATAAAAGTAGCAAAGTCGCCGTGTTGTCAACTTCATGCAAGCCGCATTAAAACCGGTTAAAAACGAGAAAAAAAATCCCGACGAGTCGGAACACCCGTATTTTGATTAATATTGGATTTTTGGAATATGACAAATAGAAAAATCCATGTTTTTCAGCAAGCGACCAGTTTGCCTTGCACTGCCACCTTTTTTATTTTTATTTTTTTAATGTCGTCTAAAAATGACATCACGTTGCCTAAGGGCTCAGCTTGCAATTGTCACATGACCAAAAGCAAGAAAATCGGTGAGCCATGATTGGTCGTTACCTGAGCCGTTAGCGACCGTCATGTCATTTTTAGTTTACAGCAAGTGGCAAAATGGCCGACTGTATTTTACTGTTCATTCATATTCAACAAATGTAATATTTGTCAGAATGCCGGGACGATAAAGTGGTGGGCGCACATAGAACAGAATTGTCACAATTGATTTATTTTTTTTAACTTCCCCTCTATTACAGCAACAGTTGCATAGAAGACGTTGGTCACTTTTCCACAGAAATCCCACAAAATCAGCAATAGAATTGCAGCATCAGGATTGTGCCAGAACCCCCCAAATTTACGCAATATATCCACACAGCATTGTTTTACACCTCATCCCAAGAGTCATGAAATCCCCTTCCAAACAGGCAACATCCCACCTCTGTCACGGCTCTCATCTCCCAAGTCAGAGAATTGCACGGCGGCCGCCTGTGTGCCATTTAAGCAAAGCGACAACACGAAAAAATGGAAACGCAATTCTCCCAGATGTTGTAGTTTCACTAACAGCACCCTTGGCGATCCCGCCAAATTACCACGTCAGAGCTCTACGAAAAGACCGAACGAGCATGTTTGACCAATCGCTTTCAACGCAAGTAAACGGGCGTTTATTGGTTTTAACTGCACTCACATTTCACGAACTCTGTTCTGGTTCCAAAACTCCGAAGGCTCCTCAACTTCAAACCCCCCGTACAAACTTGTCTGGATAGCGACAATTGCTTTCGACGCATTAGGGTGAAAGAAGTGTGTTAAACTCCGACAAACGTAGAAAGGCGGACCAAAAAAAAAGCTTGTCTTTGTTTCACCCATTCCGGGACAGCGGTCACTACAGTGGAGAGCTTATCATGTTATCAGTTTACAAGGTGCAGGAAAAAGGGTTCATGTCAGAAAACCGCTCGGAATCGTCACCAAATTTGACATGCACATCTCCACTCCAACCACTGAAAATATCAATCCGATTGCCACAATATTTTGGATTTTGTGTTTTCCTCATAAGGTGACATTAAGCTGTCCTCTGAAACCGATGAAAATGAAGACGTTAAAATGTCTGTAAAATGCTCAATATTGATGTGATCATTTTGATATTTTTTGGGCAACGATTGAGGCAGTTTTCTGCCATCAAGTGACGTGAAACTTTTTGTGAAGAGGGAAACACTTAACGGCCTTAAAATCTAAAAGATTGAGGCAATTGTTTTGATTTCAAAGGATGAAATGGTCATGTGTATCTGATTTATTTATTTTTTTAATAACCGGTAGTTTTCTGAGCTCAAACTAACATTACGGTTTTTTTGTTGTTTGTTTTGGGGGTTTTTTACGTGAAAACTTATACCACAGGTGTCAAACGCTGGTCCTTGAGGGTAGCTGTCAAACATGTTTTAGATTTTTCCCTCCTCCAATACGCCTGAATAAAGTGATCAGCTCATCGGCGAGCTAAACAGAAAGCCTGACGATTGCGATCTTTTGGATCGGGTATGTTGGAATTGGGAAACATCTAAAACATGCAGGATAGCGCCACTCGGCGACCGGCCCCTCCATTAAGCCCGTGGTTAATTCTGTTTTGTCAGATTGTGTAACGTCAGTGTTTCTTAAGACACACGGATGTGATTCAAATCCATATAAAAGCCATAGACCGTTATCCAAATCTACGGAAAATGTGCGTCCATCCCTCCCCCTGCATTGTTTCTTTGTAAATCGGCGTGTGTTTGAATGGTTGTCGCGCTTGGCTTTGCCGCCGATGTCTGCTGGTGCACATCGCGCGGTCGAAGCAATAAAAACCGGAAAGAAAGTCGGTCGCGAACGCGGCGGCTCAAGCATTGTTTACTCTCACCAGGCGTGCAAATTTCCTCGCCGTTGTTTGATTGCATACCACCTTTATGTCATAACAGTGATAAAGATGTTTTTTTTTATATTATATTTAAGGGATATTTAACTCTGTTCTTCTGCTTGTTCTTTAAGACGAGTCAAAACGTTTGGTCAGGGAAGACAAGTTGTATTCAAATCTGTCACCAAATATGTTTGCAATGTCTTGTGTCTGGATTGATTTCTGCTCATTGTCCTTCATGGAGTTGGTTGCCCCCACCACCTGCCCCCTCAGTGAGATACCAAAGTGTTTTTGTTGCCCTAAATTTACCATTTAACAATCTCAGGAAGAAATAAATAAACGTGGACGGGTGAGGGTGACATGAGAAATATTATTCCCCTTCTTAGCAGTGCTTAAACCAGCGTGTTTGTACTTTACATGTACCATTTGCTCTTATGGGAGGTTTTATGTTTCAGGGCTGGGGAACCTCACTGCTGTCTTATTTCTTTTTTTTTTTTCTTTTTTTTTTTTTTTAAGTATGTAGTACATTTCTGAAAAAATATGAGGCAATGAATGCGTGCTGTAGATTCCTCACCCTTGGTGTTAGGCTGTTGTTTTGGGATTGGATACTGTTGATGCCAATTTAGGGCAGCGCGGCATAGTTGTCAGAGGTTTGTAAACATGTTTTGTTTGTTTGTTTTTTCAAAATTCTAACATTTAAACCAGTTATGGGTTGGAGTCATGCAGCATTTATTTGACACTTTTTTTTTTGTTTTTTTGTTTTTTAAACCCTCGTGTTGCTTAAAAATGGACCTGAAATGATTATCCACGCTGATAATTTTTTTTTTTTTTTTTTTTGGGACTAGTGGTTAGCCCTCCAAACTCAAAGTGGAGAGGTTCTGGGTTCGAATCTCCTGGAGTTTGCCTGTTCTCTGTTGACATGAAATCAAATGCATGTGAGTGAGATTTCCGCACAGGTGGTCTATTGCCATTTAAAAAAAAAAAAAACATAATGAATCTATAAATTAATGAAATACAAAAAAGCCAACTGAACAGGTTCTATTTGAAAAAGTATAATTTTAAAAATATATTTTATCGAAAGGTTTGTTTTTTTTTTTTGCCCAATATGCGCCATTGCATAACAGGAGTGTTAAATAACATTTGAATTAATTTTTCCAAATATTCCAAAGCAGGTACATTCCATAAGAAGCTTTTTCAAAAGGGCTTCCCCTTACTGCTCCGCTAAAATATATCACGTAAACCCACATTGTGGACGTAATCCAATGATAAAAGGATACAAAGCACATGAATTGGCTATGTTAAACAAAAGTCGCTTGCAACGTTTTACTGGACCCGGGAAAAAACACTGCATCTGGACCTGTTTTGGGCCCCCTGCTTTTTGTATTGTTTTATCCGTTGGTTGTCATGTTGCACTAAGAATGGCATCATCACGTGACTCTCCCCCTTCTTCTAGCTTTTGCGTGTTGTGTTTCTTCTGGTCTTTTGTTTGATGGATTTGTATACTGTAACCATCCTTCCATGTTTCTCCACTGTTTGCATATTATATAAATCACTCAAATAATTTATTGCTAACAACAACAACAAAAAACACAAAAACATGCTACTGATTGTATGTATTTTTAAACAAAGTCTATTTTTTCTGTACAAAAAAAAACAAGAGAAAAAAATAGAAACTGTGTTCAGCACTTTTATTCTGGGTTTTTTGCTTTTGTTTTTCTATATATTTATAATTTAGATCCAAATGTATATATTGTAAAATTTGTGCCTTTTGACTAATTCTTTTCAAAAACAAAATGACAACAAAAAGTGGTTTTCTACTCATTAAAGGAAGGACTATATGAAATTGCAATCTTTGTTCAACAAATAAAAACTTGCAGATTGCTGAAACTCAAGAGTGTCTTCTGCTCATCTACACAAAAACAACATCTTGTATCATTTCCCCAAAATGCTTTCCCAAGGCTGTTAGAGCCGTGACTGTTGCAATAAATAAAACAAAGAACTAAGCAGTTTAAGAGATGGACATTTATTTGCACGCAAGTACATTGTAGCTGACCAGTTGCTTCTGCACCAAAGCATTACAATATACAGTATATATTTTTTTAAAAATAAAACAGGTTTACTCAAATGTGTGTAATCTTTTTTTCTCCCACGATTGTCTTAAAAACATTGAGATTTAAAACTCAAGTTGACAAAATGTCACACAGCTCCCACAGTGAGGGAAGAGGTGGAGTTTTCTAACACTTCTTTTGTTTTACAATGCTACAAAATAGATGGATAAATTTTTAAAAAACTACAAAAAATGTCACTTTTTACACCAAGTACAATCTTTAAAAAAATGAATCTCACAAGGATCACATTTATGAATGCATTGAAATGTATTCAGCTCCAAAAACCTGTTTTTATTCCTTAAAATGTATTATTGTAAACCACATTTTTAAACAAAGTGTTTTTAAAGATTAAATGTAATTAATGCTCTTTAAAAATGTATTGTACTGAACATTTTGTAAATTACTAAACCGGGTTAAAGATTATTTTACAAGCGGCCGAAGAGTTTTCTCTGCAGGGTGTCCGGGCTCTCCTTTAGAGATAAGGTGAGAAGCTTGGTCATCCGGGAGGGGCTCAGAGTAGAGCCACTTCTCCTCCACATCGAGAGGAGCCAGATGAGGTGGCTCGGGCATCGAATTAGGGTACCTCCTGGACGCCTCCTTGGTGAGGTGTCACGGGCATGTCCCACTGGCAGGAGACCCCGTGGACGACCCAGGACACGCTGGAGAGACTATGTCCCCAGCTGGCATGGGAACGCCTCGGGATCCGCAAGGAAGAGCTCGAAGAAGTGACTGGGGAGAGGGAAGTCTGGGCTTCCCTCCTAAAGCTACTGCCCCCGCGACCCGACCCCAGATAAGCGGTGGAAAATGGATGGATGGATGGATGGATGGATCGGTTAAAGATTATTATTTATTATTATTGCCTACTTCATGTTTTGAAGGTTGTAAATTTAATGTGTGCTTAATTCTGTGAATTATTTTTTCACGTGCCAATTCAGGGAGCTCAGGTCCCACTCTTGCCTTGACTTTTACCCTCCTCTTCTGGAAGCAATGTGACACTACAATTCAATTTAACTACTGCAATCTTTGGAACGACATTCTTTGCCCCGGAATGGGAATGCGTTAAACACAACTTATAAATCGTTCACTATCAACATTTATCACTTCAAGTCATAAATCTTGTCTTGAAGTCATTTAAATTATATAAATAAATAAAAATACAGCACTCTAACACTGTGTGACTACTTCCGCAACTATCTAAGACCACGCCCTTTTTTGCGGCCAGCCGCGTCAATTCTACCTGTCCTAACAAGCCAGGAAGTTTTAAAAGTAAGCACGGTGATGTCGTGCTGAGACGTCCACGCCAAAACTTTGATTGTCAATCGCACAAACCAACGACAGTGAGCGAGTGACATTTGAAGGAGGATTTTGCCCGGCGGGAGCGGGTTCGACGAAAAATTGGATCGGTGTACAATCCGGAAATATTACAGGTAAAACCAGCTTCTTTCGCCTGTCAAAATAGCTCACAGTCGTCTCCATAAATAAATTAAACAACGATTAATAAATTGAGCAAATTATGAGAATAAGTCGTGTTTGTTCACTTTAAAGATATTTCATTTTTCTTCAAATACCTTTGAAGTGTTTTTCGTCCACGGAACACGTGACGAAAGTGTAGATGAGATGTTTCTTTTACCTTCTATCAATTTCAAATGTTTTTTTGGTGTGACAGACCCTGTTAGTTTAATTATATCTTATTTTTGGACTGCATAGCAGGGAACTTAAAGTTTGGTTTGGGTATTGGTCTGTAACCACGTTTGCAGTCCATGTGATGTTCGACAACTGCCCGTCATCCTCCTCATCCGCCTCCTCTTCTCGCCTTTCTGGTTCTCCAAGCACTCGGCGCAAGTTTCTACCTGCCTCAAAACGAGTTTCACAATAGTTTCGACTCAAAAACAGCTGTCGAATTGTATTCCGTACATACCCCTCCCTTTTTCTTCACCACCTCCACCGTTTGATTATTTTAAAGTAAAACAATGGTAGTGACATTTTGTGCATTGACGACCTCCATTTTGTGTCATCGTTCATCCATCACAAGGGTAGAAAGGGCAAATGAATATATGTTATTATTATTATTTGTTGCTTACACTTACTTTCCCCACTCTCTCTACATATGGATAGTTGATTAACCCTCCTGTTATGGTGTGGGTCAAATTGACCCATTTTTGCGTGGTCAGTGCCAGCACGGTCTTCGCTGCGGTTACCTAAACTCAAATACTTGTTTCATGAAATTGACAATTTATCCCAACGGGTGAAACCGTGTACTTGCAGTTTGCACATCCACCACACAGTTCTGAAAGATAAATGGGTTTGAGTGCCACATTCCAAAAACATGCTAGTTTCACTGAAGTCTCTTACTTGCTCATTAGTGTGTGTGGTGTACATTGTTGTTTTATATATGTGCCTTGTGATTGACGGGCGACCAGGCCAAAGTGCAACTCTCCTCTTGCCCCTGAGTCAGCTGCGCGTCTGCTCATCCGAGGCGCAAATAGGATTAAGTGATCTACAAACTCGATGGATATTCCCATTTTGGCCGCAGTACTTCCGGTACATGTAGTTGAATGATTTTGTGCGTGTGTGTGTTGAATAAGATTTCAGATTCTGTGTTGCCAGGTCAATCTAATAATCTGCCTCAAGCTTTCCCAATCAGTCGTGCGGGCCAATTTAACTTAAACTATTTTAGGAATTTACATTAATCTTTACAGGATAGTAGGACATACGATTTTTTTTCCCAAGACTCCATGTATGATGTTGAACAGAAGGTATTTGGCCAAATAAGCCCCAATTGGAAGCCGAAACTGATACATGTCAAAGCTTTTTGCCTAGATGACGTCTTATGTGGCGGGAGTGTAAAAAAATTTGGGGAAAAAAATAGAAAAAAGTGACGTTGCATTCTAAACACGCTCTGTAACCATCTAGTTACTCGATTCTAGTTACTAGTTACCATCTAGTTACGAACTACTAGATTCTAGTAGCACGACCACTCATAGCCTCATGCCGATACTCGCGTCGAAAGTCAGGAATAGATTACGTCACGCTTAGCCAGTGCACCTCTAGGCTATTAAATGTGTCATGGTTATCTTGTACCTTGAATTTTATAGCATAGTTAAACTGAGCACCAATACGAGTGGCTTTCTGGTCCCTTCCCGGCTGTGATGCAATAAAGAGGAGGGACTTGTACTATACATGACATTTATTCATTCAAGTGTTTGTTTTAGTAACAGTAGTCCCTGTCGGATCCGTTTACTCCCCTTGAATGAATAATGAAGTGCCAGCTGTGAATGAATAAAAGGATTGGCCAGCTGTGCGTTCAAGGAAACCGCAATGGTGTTTAGGAGCTGTGTACTTCTGCCAATATGGGCGGCCGTGAATCACTTCTAAGCAATTCGGAAGACATTTGTTCTATGTAATTTAAATTTGGAAACAAACAGAAACAATTTGAAGAAATTTGTGTTTGAAGGATGATTGCAAATGGCCAAAATGGAGGCTTCAAACCAAAATGTGTCTATTCAGAATGAGACCACCATCACAAACGGATGTTTGGTCAAGAGTTGACCTTGTGGACGGAATTGGGGTTTGTTTTGAGGCTTAATGGCAAGTCGTCAAAGTTGGCCACCGTGCTCCATCCCTCTGCAATGCCAAAAAATTAAAATCCTCACTTTCATCTAATGACACTGGCATCTCACCTCAAAATGGCTGCTTAAAACCCAAATGGCAGATTTCCAATCTCTTTTCAGACAGGGTTTGTGAGTCTTGATAATGCGTCTTCCTGACAGACACATACGCCAAATCGAATGTTGCTCGGTGAAACTGGCACATAATTGGGATGAATTTTCAATATATTCCAAGGGATGCTAGTTTGGGGGTGTTTGCGCTGGGAACAGATCTCAAAAAGCTGATTTATTTGGCTTGAGACGACAGTTACAATGGCAATGAAATGAGGCAGTATCAAGGCCGTCGCGTCATTCACAGTGTGTCACGTACAAATGTTCTTAGTATGGAATAGTAAACATTTCTTTGATCACGACTTCCTGTGTGCTGTGAAGGCACCCGAGAAGCTTTACTCTGGCAAACAGCCTTTCAATTATTAACAGTCCAACGCTCTCATTCCGCCGTCGTAACCATAGCGCCCAGCGCACTCAAATCAGCCTTGTGGGAAAAAAGTCTCAAAGTGAGCCGAGAAGCTTGCATACCTTTGAGACTTGGAGCAGACTGTGATGAATCCAAAGGGCATGGACTGAGATCGGAATGTTTTTTTTTTGTGTTTTTTTTTTAACTTCACCTTGAAAAGTTGTCTGGTCGTCAATTGGATTTGCCGCCTGTAAGACAACAGGGTTGGCATTCATCTTCGTCATGAAGGCGACCCAGCGGATGAAATTAATGAAGCACTTTGGTGCTGTGCCGCCGGATCCGCCGCCGCCTCTGCTGGTGGTGCCCGTAAGTTTGAGCTGTTGGTACATTTGTTTTAGCATACTCACTATTCAATGGAAAATGATTCGTCACTGTCTGATGTAGAACCTTTTTTTTTCGGGGCAGGGAGGATACAAATAGTGATAACTCAGCTTTTCAGCAAAGTTCACCCACAAAAAGTGGAACAATTACAAGTTTGACAAAAGTGTTCTAGAGAAGTATGGCTCAACATTCAAACAAAACCTAGCCTGGATGGATTTTGCTAAAATTCTGCGATGCTTAATGCTACTGCTTAGCGATCTGGTAATTTACCGGTATTGTTGTGGTCCTTTTTAAAAAAATATTATTGTTTATTTATTTATTGTTAAGGACCCCCCCCCCCCCCCCCCAATAAATAAAAAAAAAATTTGACTACTGGGGCTTGGACGGCAGAGTAGTTGCCACTGTTGCGCCAATACCGAACCACGCATAAAACAAAACTTTTATAAACTATATGGATGTGTCATAGCGTAATATGATCATGCAGCACTGCACTGGCAGAGTAAGTTGTCACAGGTGTCTCTTGCACATGATATAGGGCAAGCTTGTTCAACGCTGATTGTGAAAATGCATCTTAGACTGTTTATTTTATTACTTGTTAAAAAAAATGAAACAAACTACCGTAAATCCACTCAAATTCTGCATCTTGAAATAAAACCACTCAAATGTGCAGATTAAGAGAAGACTATTCAACTCCAGTCACATCATATGTTGCTAAATCCCCCCCAAAGCTGCGCATTTTAAAATGTATGCGTAGAAATAAAATTATCATGAATAATCCCACCCAAAAAAAAAATCAAGTTAAAATAAGACTACCATAACCCCACAAAAAAAAGTCAACCTTGAACCATCACATTTTCATGCTTCGGCATTGTAGAAGTTGCCTATTTGCACATTTTTCAGCGGGAACGGATTCTTCTGTTATCCGCCGAAAAACATTTTTGGTATTTTAAATTCAGTCGCCTTGTGTTACAGTATTTTCAAGTCAGAGTGACTTAAAAGTCAACTATGTTGTCTTTGGTTTGACCCGGTGGTCATTCAGTGTTTAATGGAGTGTACGAGGAAGTCGCCGCATGAGTGGTCAAAGTGCATCTTGGGGGAGGGAGGAGCGCTTCCCAGGTGAGTCCTCCCACCCCATGCCAGCGCCCGTCATATCTTTTGCCCGTCACCGTGAAGGATCAGGTTTCTGGAGCTAGACGAATGTCCCTGTGGGTTGTGTTTGCGTGTGGAATATGATCATCCAGTTGTGCCTTAGTAGTAGTGTTGTTGTTGGGCTTGGCGATCCCAGCGGGAAATGGAAGTGAGGTTCAAAGAGCACGGGGTGAGTGCAGAAAAACGGCAACCTGACACGACTTGTTAAAAGCCACAAAAAGACAAAGAAATAGGATTTGGTAAAGATTTGGGGAAGATTATGAATTGAGCAGTCGTCGTCGTTATTGAAATCAAATGTCAAATCAGTTGTACAAAACGAAAGCATGGCGCATACTCGAATTGGGTTATCTTGCGTGCTTGTTTGCTACTGTGGTTGTTGAACTCAAATTTTGAAATGTGTTGATAGGAACTGCTTATACTTTTTTTTCTTCCCAAATATTGTTGAGGAATATATAAAATAACTGGAGACTTGCGAAATTTTCTTCTTAGTGTAGTATCTTTATTTAGGCACTTTGCCTTTGCTCAGACACATGGTTGGCATCTGGCAATTTATGATTAATGGAATGATACTTTAATTTTGAATTAAGAATTATTTTACTTCACCTTTTATAATTATGTTTATTTTGTTTATTTATTTTTCCTGGCATTACTTGGTCTTTCTTTTTTCCATTTTATTTAAAAATAATTTTACTTTTCCAATGTACATTTCTTATTGGTTTGTCTCTCTGCTTTATTTGGCTTTTAACTCAGTCTTGATTTTTATTTAAAAAAAATTTTTTTTAGGTGTTTAATTGTTTTGGGGTTTTTAGTGTATTTACAATGGTATTCTTTTTTATTTGTTTATTTACTTTCTAATTTAATTTTTAAAAATTATGTCATAAATATTTAATGGATATTTTTAGCTTAAATAGATATTTTTTATGCAAGAATTTATTTTATTATTGTACTTAGTATTTGCTTTGCTTTATTTATGTATTTATTTATTTTTTAAACACTGGAGTGCAACTTATTTTTAGATACACATTACCGGTAGGTTATTTAAGATTTACTGTATATTGTACAAAACACCATCCAGGTACAGGGCAAAGTTCTTTTCATTACAGGACAATAAAATAAAAGTTGTGTGTGAAAATGGAACTAGTCAACGAATGCCTCGTGCTAAGAGAGGCAATTTTCTCTTTGAAAAAATAGCGAGGTTGTGGGGAGAAAAAAATCTGTTTCTGTTTGAGCAGCAGGGTCATTTTTATTGCCGTTTAAGTTGATGATTAACATACTGACATACAAATGGCCTACTGTTCACTGTGGTCACATCTACCAGCACAATTGTCCCCGTCCTGTGCTCTGTGCAATTACTCAAATTTTTTTCTTCCTACCAACTGTCCCTTTTCAACGTCATTGTTGTTTCTTCTTACCATGTCAGTATCGGCCTACGTCAGCGTCTTCAAATCAACTAGAAAGCTACGCTCGATATGATTTATCAAGGTGCCACGAAGGGAGTAGTTAGTAGGAATGTTCGATACCACTTTTTTCAGACCGATACCAGTTGGAGTAGTCAACTCCTGAGTCGGAGTGGACCATGTTCGCCCCTCCATTGTTGTGGCGGCTGACCGATTGCGGCCACCCGAAACTGTTGCTGGACCCCAACCGGTGAGGCTATCGGGCCTCAGGAGGCGATTGCTCGGTAACAGTTGTTCAGAGGGTGCGTTCCAACTATAGATGGATCACACTCCTCGGGGGTGCTGGAGCGGAGGGTCCTTAGGAAAGTTCCGATTCAGGAAGACCAGTGTGATTTTGTCTTGGCCGTGGAACGGTCGACTAGCTCAACACACTTGGCAGGGTCCTTTAAAGTTGGCAGAATTGTGCCCGGCGGCGTTGCACCCTGAGACGCCTCTGCCACCTTGGAGGGAATTTTTTCCACTTCCGTGCAATCTCGCAGTCACACAGTGAGCATTTTGAGCAGGATGTATGATGCCATGATTTTTTTAAAATCTGTCTTAATTAATTAAAAAAATAATTAATTAACCAACCGAATTAATCTGGATTCATGGGATTATCTAATCTATCTCACATAGCGCTGCTGAAAATAGTGAAAAATATATCATTGTTGTGATAATGGCCCATGCAATAAAGTTCATCTAGAATTGGATGCTTTTATCTGAATTTGACCAGTCCAGTAGAGACTGTACACACATCACCATCCGATAGGTGAACAATATCTCGGGACATTACAATGAATGAGCTAAAACGACCGCTACATTTAACTCGCTTGTTTTGCCACATGGGGGGGGGTCGAATAATGTCATTTCTTTATGTTCATTTAAATATCTATCGCATGCTTTTCCAATTACTGTGCAACCCTTATCTATCTATCTGTCTATCTATACACACATTGCTCACCATTGTATTTTTGTTGACCCTATAGTAAATCTAAAATTTAGGAGAAACTCATCCTTTGAAGATATCAGTGAAAGAGGAGTTTTTCTATTGTGTATCTACAGTATGTGTTACTGCGAAGCCTCAGGTGTTTCATACACACAGCAGCACACACACATTCACACACCACCGACACCGCCGCCACCATACCGGTCCATCCAGATTGGACTGGTGTTCAGTCTGCGTTTGGCACATTCTTCCGGCTTTTCTGGAGCTCTTTGTAAGGGGTTATCGATGCAAAGTATCCCATACTAAATGTTACCTTTTCTTACCATCGCTGTGTTGTTTTTTTTTGTGCTTGTAGAAGTCAGACATGGAGGAGCTAATGATATGGGAGCAGCATACAATAACACTGAACAAAGTAAGTTCTTGCTTGCTTCCGGACGGCATGTTGCAGTTGCGCGAGAGTAGGAGGGCTGGGAATCGCAGGCTCGTAGGTCAACGAGCACGAACCATATTGTCATTTTTTTTTTACTTTATTGTAGGGGGGGGGGTGAGTTCATTTTCGGTCGACAGTCATATTTGAAATCGTTGTGAATCGAGGTCAAAGTGCTTTGCTAAACAATACAAGCATGGCTATTGTGTGATATTCTTTGTATTGGCAACAAAACAAATCTGCATTACATAAATATATAAATGGTTGTTTTCTCTTTGCACATTAAACGTACAAAACGGTCTTTATTATGATCATACGCCGTGGGTGACACACAGGACCACATTTGTCTCATGTGCAAATCAATAATTGACTGGCATTGAGCGATGCCGTATCTCCAAACGGAAACATTGCGATATCAATATTTTGTACACGATTACCAGCTAGCAGTTTGTCTCCACAAACCTTGCGCTGAAATTCCACAAGGCACACCCTAACTAACAGCAGTCGACCGCTCGCTGGTGCATACCAGCTGGGCTGGAATGTGCTCACTCTGTCACCCGCATCCACCTGCATACTTTTCCCGTCCTCCCACCTTCATTCCGATCTCTCTGCGTGGCAGGATTCCAAATTGGGCTTTGGCTTTGCCCTATCTGGAGGCAGGGACAAAGCTCATCTGGATAACGGCGATACGGCGGTGATCGTGTCCGACGTGCTGCCAAATGGACCGGCCATGGGACGCTTGTTGTAAGTGGACCAACACAAAATGTGTCTCTTCAAAGTAAAATACTAGAAATAGTGAAACCTGTTTATCAGTGAGGATACCTTCAGGACCCACAGTGGGTGAAAATCTGCAACGTAGTGATACCATTCACATGTTAAACTCAGTTAAACTAGCGAACGGAAGTTAGCTAGCTTAATGCATACATGCAAGGAGCAAATCTATAAATGCACCACTTTTGTTTTGGTCCTATACTTTTCTCATACGGTACATTGTTTACAAATCTAAATTTGTGAGCACTTTCTTGCCAAGATAAATCATCCACTTTACAGGTGTGAACTTTCAAAACGCTATTTGGAGAGACAGACGGACATGATTATTGCACAGGTGTGTGCGCCTCAGGCTTCCAAAAAAAGGACGCTGTAAAATTTGCGGACCGTTATGTAGTCCTGCAACACTGTGCATATTATTTTGGGCACCTGTCATGTCAAGATTACTTTACTGGAAAAGAATCATACTTGTATAACATACAAACATGAAATACAGTAAAGTACAAAACACAAATACCAACGCAAATGGAAAAAAGTTAGGCCGCCTCTGAAAAGAAATATGGTTTGATTTGACCGTGAGTCTGAATTTTTAATGTGGAGTTGCGATAATAAAAAAAAATAAATGTCCGTCTGTCCAATGATACATTTTTTCACTTTCCAGCAACAAAGACCAGATCGTTATGGTCAACGGGGTTTCCATGGAGAACGTCCACTCCAACTTCACCATCCACACCCTCAAGTCCTGTGGCAAGACGGCTAACATAGTGAGTACCGTATTTCAAGATGACCACGTGTCAGTTGGCATCCCGATCCCGCTGAAAAATGTTTTCTTCTCTTTTAATGTGGCATTCTGGCATCCGCAGTGGACCAAATTTGTCAAACCTTCTCTCAAGCCAGCCAAGTAGTGGCCTAAACGATATTAGCTGCTCCATGAGCATCCATTTTTGAGAAACGGTTGACTCCACTTTTAATGTCCGCTTATGTCAGTAGAATATCGAATCTCTCTACGCCTGTTGGTCACATCTGAGCTTTGTGTTTGCATCTACTGGTTCTGTATAAAGTGATGTTGGCATTTCAGCTCATTTTTGGTCGCAACGTGAGATTTCCTAAAAATGACATTGTCAAAATGCTAAATCTGGTTGGGATGACAACTTCAACTTGAGTATAACGAAGTATTTTGAAAATTGGTTCGTGGATTCCGGCGGCCTGGTGTCGACCTCACAGTGAAGAGGTCGTGGTTCGATCCTGCCTCCGGCCTTCCTGTGTGGAGTTAACATGTTCTCCCACTGCCTGCGTGGGTTTTCCCCGGGTACTCCGATTTCCTCCCGCATTCCAAAAACAAGCACGACAGGCTGATTGAACAGCCTAAATTGTCCTTGGGTGTGAGCGGATGGTTGTTCGGGTCTGTCTGTGTGCCCTGCGATTGGCTGGCAACCAGTTCAGGGTGTCCCCCGCCGACTGCCCGAAGATGGCTGGGATAGGCTCCAGCATGCCCCGCGAGGATGAAGCAGATCAGAAAATGGATGGATGGATAGTGGATTCCACAGAAATGTTGTGTGCCGGAAGAAAAATGTAGTTTTAAAAAAAAGCCTTCAAACTGGAGTTATGGTGTACAAATTCGTTATTCATGAACTCATCCCGTTGACTCTTTTGTTTCATCAGCTCCTCCTTCCTTACGATGTTTTCCCACTAGACGGTGAAACGTCCTCGCAAGATCCAGATCCCTGCTACAAACAGACCGACTCGGGCCGCCTCCCACTCCAACCTGTTGGACCAAGACCCCCCAAGGAGAACGAGACGCTTCTCGGACGCCAGCGACAATAGAGATGCCAGTCGCTACCACATGCGGGCTCGAAGCTCCTCGCCTGATCGCAACCACGCGCAGGCGCGCAGCTCCTCGCCAGACCGCAACGGCTACGGAGGCACGCTTCCCTTGATGTCGTCGGGGTACAAGAGACTGCCGCACCACGACCTCGATGACAAGCCCCTCAGAACCACGCTGGTTAAAAAGAAAATCTCAGATGGTAAGTTCAATAAAATAACATGTATTTACTGGTGAAAAGGTTGCCATCATAAAGTTGGGTTTTATTGCGTAAATGATGGTAAAGAAGGTTTGCTTTTGATTGGCAATAAATACCGTTAACAGAGCCAAAGATTTTTTTACATATTACTGTGATATTTGGGTAGTCCTGGGAAAAAGAATAAAGCTGTAAGATTAAAGTCTTTCTTTTTGGAGGTAATTACAAGAAAAAGAACTAAGTTGAGGTTATTTGTTTTTTAATAAGTCTGATGAGACTTATTAAAATTGTCTTTTAAAAAAGTTGTACTGTAACAAGAATGATTTGGATATTTTTTTTAAGATGATAGGAGAAAAATTATAAGAATAATAATCCATTTTATTTGTAAGCGCCTTTCACAGCACTCAAGGACACTTATAACCAAGAGCAAAGAATAAAACCACAAAAAATTATAAATAAAAGAAGAGCTAGATTTGCAGCTGTGATTTTGCAGTTGTGCGAGATTTTTTTTTTTTTTACATTATTGTAAATTGATGATTATCGTGTCAGATTTTTACACATTTTTACACGAATAATTAAATCCATAAATTGATAAGAATAACTAGACTTGCCTTCGTGTGATCACGCTCGCGACGCAGAGTACGGCTTGAAACTGGGCAGTCAGATCTTCATCAAGCACATGACTGAAACGGGCCTGGCAGCAAAGGAAGGCACCCTGCAAGAAGGCGACCTGATTCTGAAGGTGAGTCTCAACAAGAGCAGCCAGTCGCTGCCATCAGTTCCTTTTCAACACACGCCTCTTCCCCCCCCCCCCCTCCCCCCTTGCCCACCAGATCAACGGCATGACCACAGAGAACCTCTCCCTGCTGGAGACCAAGCACCTGGTGGAGAAGAGCCGCGGCAAGCTGACCATGACGGTGCTGCGCGATCACCGCAAGTTCCTGGTCAGCATCCCCGAGGTGGAGGACAGCGCCCCCAACAGCGAGGATGAGCGGCGGCGACGGCGGCAAGACAGCAGCTCTGAGATGGAGGGTGAGACGAAAAGACAAGGAGTTGACCAGCAATAATGGACAACATTTTTAGTTTTGCGTGATTTCTTTGTTTTTACTCTCTGTAGACATTTCCGACTTGGATGAACGCTCACCTTCTCACAGAACATCCCGGCATCCTACCAGAGAGAAACGGATGCACAGGTACACCTAGTTATATAATCCTCCTAAGAACGATATTGTCAGATTTATAGTTGTGCTACTCCATATTTGGCGAAGTGGTTAGCGTGTGTGCGCCTCACAGTCAAGAGGTCTTGGGTTTGACTCTGCACAGGCCTTCCTCCCTCATTCTAAAAACATACTGTACATGTTTGGTTCGTTGAAAACTCGGGGCGGGGTCAACATTGATTCTTAAAACAGACAGATGGGCCAGGATGTTACGGAAAATAAAAGGTTAAATGTTATTGTAAAATAGGTCATTTTATTCATGAAGGAATTCGTTTTGAATGAAGTGACCAATTATTTTATGCAGAGAAACTGTTCAATGCATTTGTAAAATTATTCATTTCAATAAAAGATTCTTGTTTTCAAATGGTATCGATAATTGATTCTCTCTTTCATCTCAAACTGATGTGAACAACAAAGCGTAGGAGGGAAAAGTGGTTAGGATTGCACGACTGTCCGTGTTTTATCTTCGGTGTTGTGTTTATTATTTTACTTTATGTTAACTGTTTTGTTAAGCGCTTTGTTGCAGCTGTTGTGAAAGCCCAATATAAATCAGGATGTATTGTATTGGTTAGTCACAATATATGTAAATATTTATTTAGCATTTTTTTTCTTTTAACAATAAAGAAAATATTATTGGATACAATAAATGAAACATGATATATGTATGTCAAATTATTTTCTGATTTACCTTTTAATTGCCCAAATCGATCAGCCTGTTAAATGTGCAGTATACTGTATGTACATTTGTTTGTCACTGTTTTTATCGACAATAAGTAATATTATTGACAAATATTTCATACAATATGAGTTGTGTACTCCACCTCGTGGCCAAAATCAGCTGCGGTTGGCTCCAGCCACGCCCACAGCACAAATGCTATGGAAAATGGTTGCATGGATAACGATCTTGCATCATATTGCCGGACTTTGTCGTGAGATTGCGTCGGCGGATGACGTGTCACTTTGGTTGAGCTTTGTGGTTAATCTTTCCTCCTGTCTCGGTTTGACACCAGGGTCAGAGCAGAACTTCCTCCTTCGGTGCTCAAATCCAGGGATTCTTCCCCCGTGCGCTCCACTTTGACTCGCCCCCCAGCAAGAGGCTACGCATCTCGCCGAGGTCAGCCCCGCAGGAGTCCTTCCGTCATGTCCGGCCGGCTCTTGACTCAGTGCGTCCTTGACGTTCTCTGTGTTGTTTCTCGCAGCCCCGTCTGACTCCGAGTCGGACCGCAGCGCCTCGCCGCCTCCCACCCGGACGGACAGTCTGAGCCACTCCAGTAAATACAAGTCAGTTGAACGGAATGCGCACGCGATCTATGCATCCTACACTATTTCCGGGGGCACACGATACTACAAAGTCAAACAATTTGGAGGTTTGTGGGAAAGTATGCGGCATTTCTAGAATAGTCGTCCACTCGAGGCTAAAAGTTGCCGTGTGTGCTGTACGTGAGCACTCGCTGCGCTATCAGTGTCTAAATAGCGGCGGTGGCTAAATAAGATCTGTAACTGCTTCAGACAACAAAGTGTATGCAGCAAAGTGGTTAAGAGTGCACGATTGTCTGTGTCTCATGTGTAGTTTTGTATTTTTTTGTTAACCTTTCTTTTGATGGCGGCGCGGACACTCGCAGCGGCTCCTCTTGTTTTGTGTTGAGAGGGAAGAAATTTCATTCACATACAGTACATTTGACAATAAAGTTTAATCCAATCCAAGATGGCTCCACTCATGTATAGTGAGACCGCTCTGGCTTGTGATAGTTTCACCAAACCAGGACTAAACGCGGCGTCAAAACCAGTGGATTCGGTTCAGCGCGAAATGCGTTTACAACTGCCACTTTGTGTTGCCACGGCATAGATATAGATCCAAAGGTTTTGGCTCAGTCTGTCCTGATTGCAAAAATGATTGTTGGGAATATTTGTATTAGGTTCTATCACAATCATATCGCACACAAGTCAACTCGCATGACAGTTAATGCTGAGATGATACATTTTGGGTTTTTTTTTTTAATGCAGAAGCCTGTCTGGTTTGTCCATGCTGCCCAACCCCAGGTCCTCACCCGCCATCCAGAACTATACATCTTCCAGGCCCGCCTCATCGTCCTCAAAGCCCCGCAGGCCCGTGACAGACTCTGACTCCGACCACAGCGCCTCAGACAGCAGATATAAGTAAGCTTTGATTGTTACTCGGGGAGAACATTAATCAGAGAGTCAGCCAGTCTGGTTCTGATTTTAATTTTTTTTTTTTTTTTCCTTGTCAGCCCCAGAGTTATTCCTGCTGATCTGTCCCACTCTAGCCTGAGACCTTCCCCCATCCTGGTGCGCCAGGAGACCCCAAGGAGGGTCAGTTCTCCCCTGAGAGTCCCTCCCCCAGGTCGGTAGACTCAAAACAGTTTTTTTTAATGCATTTTAATTCACAATTCACCATCTCAAGACGTTCCAAAATGTCATATGACAATCAGAATGATATTGACCACGGAATACTTCTGAAAAGCCTGCTCAATAGGTTTAAACAATCTCTAAAATGAGTTTCAGTTTTTGAATTGAACTCCAGAATTGGGTGAACTTATCTAATATCCATAATAAGCTCGACAAAAATGCATTTCGAGTAGCATGGTGATGCCTGCTAATCGAGTTGTCTTCCTCCCTTCTCAGACTCCGAATCGGAGTCTGAAGGCAGCTCGGCACCTCCTCGGAGGCAGAGCGCCGCCTACAGTCAGGACTCGTACGGCAGCAGCAGATACAGGTACACATGAAGGCGTCGTCCCCTTCTCCCCCCACCCACTTGAACACCCTGCTGGGACACTTGAGTCCACTTAAGGCAACTGTTTTTATGACTATACTTTAATTTACCCTTTTTATTTTTGAAGTTCCACAAAAGTTACATCATCTGTCTTGTGAATGTTTTTATTTTTCACATGCGTGTTTGTGTGATCACATTGTAGCTTTTTTGGACTTTTGTGTGTTTTGGGGCTGTAACATTATGTGTGACCCGCTGAAATAAAAAGTGACTTTCACTGAACATGTCCCTCTGCATTATGTGGCTACGTACTGATTAAACAGATGACTCGACTATAAATATATGAACTCAATATATACTTGAAATTGATCAATAGTCATCACAAAGCAGTCAAAGAGAGGAGTCCCCTCAGACGCAAAGGTGAATATTCCCTCAACCATAATCATCACTTTAGCCACAAGCCCACTCCCCGTCCTTCCAAATGTAACTGAGACTTGTTTTCCTCCTCCCTCACTCCCGCCTCCCTCTTGTCTCTTGCAGAGCTTTGCCGGCGGACCTCTCCTCTCAGCCGGAAACTAGGCGGCACAGCGCTTCCGGTGTCCCGGTCGGCCGTGCGCCACGTCGAGGTGAGCATAAAGTCATTGGGAGATTTTTCGGAACCAGACTGCGCAGTTGGTTCCTAATTTAATATGAACATTTTCAGGAGCCACGCATTTGAAATCATCACATGCAATCCTTTGGTTTATTTTGCGCAAAACTTGAAATATGATCAATTTAAATGACCGTGTTCGCTGTATAAGGCGGACCTTCAATGAACGGCCTATTTTAAAACTGTTTACAAATAAAGGGCGCACTGCATTATAAGGCGCATAGAATAGAACCTCCCATAGTGGCTGCGATTCTGCTATGCATCCACTAGATGGAGCTACACTAAAGGAATGCAATACAATACAGCTTTATTTATATCGAGCTTTTCACAACTCCTGCAGCTGTAACAAAGCGCTTTACAGAACATTTTAAAAATTACATCCAAGAAATCTGAATATTCATCCATATAGAGGGCGGGCGCATCGGTCACTCACAACACTAATGGCTACAAGTGCAAAATGAATTAGATGGATAAATGTTGAAGCCTTAGCAAAGTTGCATAGAAATGAAGAATCAACATGTTAATCCGATTAATTGTGATTGTAAATGAAGGTATGCATCGAATTTCTGTAAATGTACGCATGCAAATCTGACGCTTAAGATAAGAAAACCTTCATTAGTCTCGCAATGGAGAAATTCCCAATTCACAGCAGCAAAGTTATGAAAGGAAGAAGTAGAACAACAAAATATAGGAGCTGCTGGAAAGGCAGCCACTCTCGCGGCGCCATTTTGAAGTCAAAATAACAAAAATAACACAACACACACAGAGACAGTCGTGCAATCTTCACCACTTTTCTGCATACACTTTGGAGTCTGAAGCAGTTATAGATGAAAGAGGAGAGGATGAAAGTCCTTTCACCGGTGGCTCAGAGACGCCATGCTGAAAAATGTGCACACGTCTGCTACAAGCTAAGTTTTGAAAGCAAACAACAAAGCTGTAGTGTCCATTGACGAAAAGAGATTAGTTCACTTTTCCTGTCTCGCGTAATCCGCTTCAAACTCCAAGCCGCGACTCCCAATTCCAAATCCGCATCAGCGCTCCGCGCTGACGCTCCTTTCTTCTCATCGTCGGCTCGTCAAGACTTACATCCATCCAGCCGCAGACCGTTCAACAGCACAGATCTCTCCGCTGAACAAAGCGGGGCTGTGAAAAATGCTGCCCATTACAGGCGCAAGACACAAGCGACATTCCTCCCAGTCAAAAACAGTTCTGGTATACCCATGCTGTCGAGAAGGTGCAACCACCAAGCACAGAGTCTCCTCCTTGATGAATGTCATGGCCAAAAAATGCTGAAAAAAGTCCACATCAGGTCCACACGACGTAACAACAAACACAAAGTGACAAAACAAACACAAAAAAAAAGCAAGGCTCATGAGAGCACTTGCCGACGGCTGCCTAATCGGGTGCCATCTTGACATCAAAGTCGTAAGTGTGTAAGTGTGATTCCTTACAGCTCCGTCCGAGTCGGATTCGGAGGACAGTTATGGGTCTGCCCCTCGCAGATATTCAACGGACAGCGACAAGTCAGACAGAGCCAAAAACAGATACAGGTGGGAGTTTTTACCCAAATAATGTATGATACTTGTTTAGCGTCTTTGGAGTGTGCTTTCAAACTATTTTTAACTTTGTGCTTTCTCCGGGAATAAGCATTACTTGTGCAGCTAAATGGAGACAATGGCTCCAAGAGATGTCAAATTGCGTCGACTAAAGTATTGCTGAAATGATATAATTCCCCCTGCACTGCTTGCAGAGTCCTTCCTGAGATCAAGTCTTCTTCGGTCGATTTGAATCCGGAGCCAGCCCGCCGAGTCTCGTTGTCTGTGCAACCTCCTCCTGATGGTCAGTCGAATTGTGAATGTGTTTGTGTGAGGGTGGCAAGTGTGCGTGACGATGATGTGATGGGAGAAAGAATTATGCGTGTGTGTGTGTTTAATGATTGTATGTGTGTGTCAGTGTAGAGAAGTGTGTGTATGTGTTTGTGAGTGAGCTAGTGTGTGAAGACAGGATCTTTTGTGGTCTCCTCACAACATTCAGTTTCCTCCGAGTCCGACGATCTGTCGCACCTGCGGAGGTCGGGCAGCTCAGACCGCGGGGATAGCCGACGCAGGTACGACCTTTCCAGCTAGAAAGTGGAAAAAGATTTCAACCAATGCATCGGAAAATGAAAACAAATATTACGCACGGACATTTCTTTTTTTTTTTTCTTTTTTTTTTTCTTCATTTGTAACAAAAAAAGCAAACTTGTGGAGATTAGACATGGCATGATGGCAATGGTTTGACGAGTTTCATTTGACTTTTCAGGTCTAGTTTTTCCAGAATTCAAAATTTTTCCTTCGACTATTTTAATCTCATGTTATACAGTAACAGTGCTCCCGATGTGCCTCACAATGGTGGCACCATGAGATCTGGGATCTCCGTGAGGAGCAATCCACCAGTCAGCTGTAAGCGCCGCATTCAGTGGTTTTCATTGTTTTGTTTTGGGGTTTTTTTTTGTTATTAAAGAAAGAATGAATCGCCCTTTTTTATGCTTCCATTATAATCATCAGCACCAGCAGCAGCACCGGCCCCTGTTCCCGCCAAGCCTGCTGAAGAGCCCATCTACTCCTTGCCTCCAGACTCGTACCCGACATCCCCCCAAGGGTGAGTCCCTCTCAGGTCTCGGCCTCCCAACTTGCACGACCCCATTAAAGCTCAGCACTTCTGGTTCTGGTCCTGCAGGTACAGCTCCGATATGCAGGCGGTGTCGTTCATCAAGGAAGGCAGCGTGGGCCTCAGGCTGGTGGGTGGCAACGACGTCGGCATCTTTGTGGGAGGGGTGCAGCCCAACAGCCCCGCGTACAAGCGGGGGTTGAAAGAGGGTGACCAGATTTTGAAGGTGAGGGTTGCTTTGCTCTGGCCTGGACCAGAGACACGGTCACTTTTGATTTAATTAATTTGGCAATGGTTGCTGTTTGATTTTATTTCATTTCAACTTAAAGAAACATATTTATTATATCAATAACAATGTGTAGCTGTAGTTTACAGCTTTTACCAATAGTCTTGATTGCACTGTGTTGATTTGAATTTCAAAAGTTTTTTGATTGAAATTAAAAATATATTAATAAACAGATATTCGTTAAAAACATAAAAATATCTGGAATTTTTTTAACTTCATTTTTATTGTATTAGTTTGTATTTAATTTTAATCACCCTATTTTCCATACTATAAGCCGCTCCGGAGTATAAGGTGCACCTGCGAGATGTATCCACTAGATGGAGTGAGGCTAAAGGGAATACAATACAATACAATACAGCTTTATTCGTGAACCATTTTCACAACCGCTGCAGATGTAACCATAATATATCCCAGCAGACATCCTTCACTTGTTAAGATGTGTATACCACATATCAGCAACTGGTGTTTGTGGCGTTTCTTGTCTCAACCGCTGGTAGGGGACAGGGACAATTTGTCAAAATGCATTTTTGGAATAATATTACATACTATGACAGGAGTTTTTTTTTCCTTCCCTTTGTCACAGGTCAATAACACCGACTTTGGCCACTTCACTCGAGAGGAGGCAGCAAATTTCCTGCTTAACATCAAGAGCGGAGAGAGGGTAGCGATTCAAACTCAAAATAAGATGGACAGTAAGTGCAGTCTACCACAACAAGCTCCAGTTTGCGTCCCATCGCCTTAAATGGTCAATGTTTTTTTTCCCTCTTCAGTTTATAAGAAGATCATAAAGTCTAACCTGGGCGACAACTTCTTCATCCGCACGCACTATGACCACGAGACAGATCATCCCATCGGGCTGAATTTTACGAGAGGAGAGGTGTTCCGAGTGGTAGACACGATGCACCGCGGGAAGCTGGGCAACTGGCTGGCCATCCGCATGGGCAACGACCTGCACGAGCTCGATAAAGGCACCATCCCCAACCAGACCAGGTGCGCCTGGAAAATGAGCGACTATCACACTACGTCCCTCAGATCCAGTCAAACTGCATTCATGTTTTATATACCGGTCAACGACTGTTACATTGTCAAATCAAGTTTCAAGAAAATCAAAAGAAATGTATGAAAGCAAAACTAATAGAGCCTGTGTGGTAGCTACTCTGTGACTTTTCTTTCTCACGTTGGTGTGGTCGATATCCATCAGGGCGGAAGTGCTGGCCAGCCAAGAGCAGGCGCAGAGGGTGAGCGGTGAAAAGCCAGTGTCGGGGCCCAGGGCTGAGTTCTGGAAACTACGGGGCCTCAGGGGGAACAAAAAGAACGAGAAGAACGCACGACGCTCACGGGACGACCTCCTGCAGCTCACCATTCAGGGCAAATTCCCGGCTTACGAGAGGGTCCTGCTCAGAGAAGCCAATTTCAAGCGGCCCATCGTCATTCTGGGTCCTCTTAACGATATCGCTATGGAGAAACTAGCCAGGGAGATGCCTGATGAATATGAAATAGCTGGTTGGTGTCTTTTTTTAGCACTTTTATACCTTAAGTTTTTTACCTGACTGTTTGTGGGGTTTTTTTCTTCCCCCCCCCCCCCCTCTTTTCATCAGAGATGGTTCCTCGCAGTGGGGGCGTTGACAGCAGCTCAACGGTTATCAAACTGGACACCGTGAGGAAGATAGCTGAAAAGGTGAGTTCAACATTTCAGGGGTTATTTTTAATATCCAAGACGACTCACATCAAATGAAAATAAATTCCATAATGTGTGTGTGTGTGTGTGCGCGTGTGCGCGTGTGCAGCATGCTCCACGTGGTGGCTTGCTTAAGTTTATTCCTGTTCCTTTGCCAGAACAAGCACCCCCTGCTGGACATCACACCGACCGCTGTGGAGAGGCTCAACTACATCCAGTACCACCCGATGGTGATCTTCTTGGACCCGCACAGCCGCAAGGACGTCAAAGCCATGAGGCAGCGCTACAATCCCGACTCCAACAAAAGCTCCAGACGCCTTTACTCGCAGGCGCTCAAGCTCAGGAAAGACTGCAGTCATCTTTTCTCAGGTACATCAATAACATACATCGCGCGTGTGTTTATTGCAGATATTAATTAGGATTAAGGACAGTTCTCGTGGGATTTTCCTTTTCTCTCTACGTCAGGCGTTGGCAATCTTAAATATACGGAGAGCCATTTCGGTTGTCTAACACCCCCCGCCAAAAAAAGAAACGATAGCCACAAAGCCTTTATCATTTAAAGACAACACTGCATATCTTTTTTTTTTTTTTTACCTGTACATATACAGTATATATATATTTTAAACTATCGTTTTTTTTTTATCACTGAATTGCGAGAGAGAACATGAGATACTAAAAGATGTTTTGTTGAAGCATATTTAAAAATGAAATAGTGAATGAATGTCTCTTTGAGTCTGTGTCCTAGTCATAATTATTGAAGCAGTTCTGTGTTCAATCAATTTATCAAATGTGAAGTGTGCAGTCAGTTGTCATCTTTTTGGGTTGAATGAATTTGATGAATTAAAAAGCGTCGGCTCTGTGATAAGATGCTTTCAAAACATGGAACCTACAAATGCTCAGATTGTAAAATGATGCATTTGTTTGATTGTTAGATCATAAAACGTCATCGGCCTCAGAAGAGTGATTCTCTCCATCTGTCAGGAGTCATTTGTTATTTGTTCCCTCTAGCACGCGTTGACTTGCAGCCCGGCTCCAATATTTGGTATCAGGCTCTAAAGGACAAGATTCGCCACCAACAGTCTAAACCAGTCTGGGTTTCTGAAGTCACGGTAAGCCACATATACCTTGCTGTGTTGAATTTCCATTTCGCACAATCATGCTGCGCAAAAGGTCTGTGTAGATAGATTTATGTGCGGATCTTTGTTTAGTTGGAGAGCGGTGGAGAACAGGACCTGGACGCACTGGATCAAACTCAGTCCGACTACCTCAGCGCCGCCAGTGACCTGGAGGACACGGACGGCGAGGCCTTCACAGACGGCGAAGCCTACACGGACAACGAGGAACTGGAGGAGGCCTACCCGGGTCAGCACGCGGCCAGGAGCTCAAGAGTGTCCGGCACTGCCCTGGCTCGCTCGTCCGAACCTACCTGGGGCAGTCCCGACGAGGAGCTGGATCCCGAGCCTTACGCCGAGGTGTACTCGCGAGGCAGAGAGATCCCACCTCTGATGCACGTGCCGGAACCCGCCACGCTCCGTCGCCAGAGCCGCAGCCCGCCTCTGCATCATCCGGACGATGTTCGTTCACACCGCAGTTTTTCAGACTCAGACTTCAACCACCTCGACACCATTGCCCCCACCACTCCGTCGGACGGACCCCCGGAGTTTATCGCCCCCGACCCATACTCTGTCAGCGAGCCGTATGGGGGTGAGCAGCCAGGGAGCCCACATCAAGCCAGTCTGTCTGCCATTGAGAAGGAATTAGAGCAGGTAATTGACATTGGGTTTGGTTGATCATCACAAGATCAGGCCTAAAAATCAATGTGCAACAAACCACACCATGTCACATGTCATATTAAAGCACATCAAGATTGCTTTCCAGATCTATAATTCTTTTCTCACTATGCTCTTTTGTTTTGACACACGGACAAAAATATTTGGAAAAGTTCGATTGTAACATAAGAAGTCAGTGTGCAACAAACCAAAACAAGTCACATATCACATTAAAGCTCTTGATGGGAGCATTCCAGAGCTGGAATTCTTTTGGCCTCACATGCTGACACGATGATATACGGCATATTATTGTTTTATTTGTTTTACTTGAGGCCAGACCTAACTTGTTGTTCTCGTTCAGGCCCGACAGGCAGAGCTGCAGACGCAAGGGGAGGAGAAGAAGGCCCTTCAGTTCATCATGTAAGTCTCCTGTGGCTCACTCGTAGGGGGAAAAAGACAGGACCTGCAGATGTTTGACACTCGCCTCCTTTGCATGTTAACAGGGTGTCACATCACCAAGCGGTCCAGGTCAGACGCACGCAGATCAGAGGCGGGAGCAACAGCTCTGAAGAGGATGAAGAGTATGAGGATGAGGACATCGAATGGGGTCCAGCGACAGAACTATAGACAAGCCACCATTTGAGTCTGAACGAACAACGAAAGACACTCCAAGACACTTTATGTTAGTTATCCCCAATCGTAACTCAATTTTTTATATAAATGCCTGATTCACTTTAAAAAGTACTGTGTAGCACAATTTAAGGTGAAACTTGGTCTAAATGTAAACTCTGTATTAAAGGATGTTTTTTTTCTACTTGTGGATAGGGACTGAGTGCATATCAAACCTCAGAGGAACTGCTTTGGTTTAAAAAAAAAGAACAAAGAATACCTTAAACCTTAAAATCTCCCAATATATTATAAACATCAAACTATGGTGGCCAGGAAGGATTTAACGCATTACCACAAGACTGAACTTTTACACTGAGACACATGTGCTAAGATGTTTTAACGATGGGAGGTTTTTTTCTACATTTTAACGTGACTGTTATATTTTTACCATCTTTTTATTTTTTAATAAATGTTTTGAAAATCTACATCACGTGTCTGAGCTGGATCTATTAA
Organism: Hippocampus zosterae; assembly: GCF_025434085.1. Classification (NCBI taxonomy): domain Eukaryota; kingdom Metazoa; phylum Chordata; class Actinopteri; order Syngnathiformes; family Syngnathidae; genus Hippocampus; species Hippocampus zosterae. The sequence goes on along the minus strand of NC_067458.1, from coordinate 18,082,730 downwards.
AGGGGTTTGGGTAAAATGATTGCACGCTCAAGCTACGGCTTGCGGACCGCTGAAAGCCCGACAAGAAGGTAGAACAACGATGAGCATTATGATACCATTAAAAAAAACGACGTGATGAATATAGTATAAAAAAATAGTGTAGTAGTAATAAATGGTTTGAAACTACCGAAAATAAAATAATCAGGCGGATTTTATCTGGTGAAATTACCCTCATAATGTGAAGGGTTACCTGACGGGTAAAGGCTAACCCTGATGGTAACTGATCGGAAGGCTGCGGTTATACAATGCAAAGTTTAATCGTCTATCGGTCACGCACAAGTCGAGTGTGAACCTCACATTCGTTAAATTATTCAATACATAAATAAATAAAAATAGGGGTCTAACTTACATCATGGCGCAGGTGAGACGAGCGGGCGGAAGAATACACTGAAAAACACTTGACGTGCACGCACACGTGTGCTTTGATGACTTGATAGCGTTGGAACCAAGTCTAAGTAAGACTTATATCTCAGTCGAGATGTTACTTTAAAGTTGGGCCGTTGTTTGTTGTACTTTTATGTCTCGGGGGGCGGGGGGACTGACAACGTTCAGACTGGGACACACGTTGAAGGTGGTCTAATTTGATAAACGTAGTACCTTTCCGGGCCACCCCCCACCCCTCCCTTGAGGAAGCAGGCGGCGCGGAAACTGGTAGTCAGTGAGCCTGCGCGGCTCAATGTACCACGGCGTGAGGAAGCCGACGGCTCACAGACACCCTCCGTGGACCCGGACGGATGTCTGCGACGCCTCCCCGCTGAGCAGCGAGAGCGGCGGCACAACACCCAAGTGGAGAGTAGGGGGGTGGGTGGGGGGTCTGTACGTCAAACTCAAAGGGATCAGCATGGAAGGCCGAGGGACCCTCAAGATGTTCGCCCGCAAGAAGCGGGAACTGATCAAGACGCCGTCCATCTCCAAGAAGAGTCGAAGCGGAAGCCCCGGTCCGCCCAATTCGGTGAGAGACACGCTCGCTTTTGATGGGGCTTGCTTGATTGGGAAGCCAGTCAAACCGTCAAGTTCCCTGCTGAACGTGCGTGCGTCTTCTTTATTTTTTGAGAGTGCGTGTACTCGTGTGTGTGTGTGTGTGTGTGTGTTTGTGTGTTTGTGTGTGCGCGCGCGCTTTGGAGTTCTGTGTGTGAAGTTTTCGGAGTGTATGTGTGTGAAGTTTATGTTCTGGAGTTGTAATGAGTGCGTGTATTTGTTTATTTTTTGGAAACGCGTGGACGTCCCTGCTTTATGTATATTTTGTTTGATTTCATGCTTCTGTTAGTGTGGGTGTTGTGTTTGTGTGTGATCGTGTATGTAATTTGAAGTCCTATTTTTATTGTATATGTTTTTACACTTTCTATTGGAGTGTTGGCGTTAGCGTGAATTTCTCTTGGAGTTAGAGAGTGATTGCGTGCGCGCGCTCGCGCAAAATCATCACTTCCTTTGTGTTTGTGTATGATGGGTGCTCATGTCAGCCATTTTATGACTGAATATATGCGGGGTACACGCATAAATAAGCCTTTTGTATATGTGAGTCCCTCAGGTCAAGACAAGTCTCATTAGTTTGTGATTGGTATTGACCAAACGGTACCAGTTTTTCCATGTCAAAATGCCATACACCACATCAAAGTTTGTGCTCAGTATGAGCGAATGAACCAAAATCTCCTTCAGAGTTGTGCCACGTCTTGGTGTTAGTGTTTGATTGAGTGAACACATCCCTTCCGGGAGGCGCGCACTGATGAAATTGTCACTTTCGGCGTGCCTGTGTGCTGTCAGATAACATTCAGTCCAAGAGAAGGAGCTCAGAGGCCATTGATGAGATATATTGCAAGTCAGGCTGTAGTGTAATGTAGTGTTGTCCGAGTGTGTTCACGATAGGTAGTTGGGATGTTGCTACTGGTTCCTTGAGGTTGTATGGCCATGCTGAAGCGGGGGCGCAAACGTAGCTACAAGCCGTATTCCATCAGTTTGAGGGCTAAGAACGTGGACGGTCATGGCAAACAGCGACTGGACGTGTGGCTCAAACAGGTAAGTATAGAAATATGATAAAGTGATAGACATCGTCTTCTCGGCAAGCTGCATTTGTTCGCATCTCTGCCGCACCCTCAAAATCAGGAAGTGCTGCCGTGCGGGATCTTGTGAAAGTCTCTTGACAACAGCATGACAAAAGAGAAGCCATTTTGAGCTTTCCTCTTATGTGTCCCTCCCAGCTGTCCATCCTACAGGAGCAGCCTCGGAAGGATGGCGGTGACGCCACCCTCTCCTCTTCACCCACGTATTCCTCCTCATCCTCATCCATGTTCACTCCATCCTCCGCCGGACTCCAGGACCCATCTCTGTCCTGCCCGGGAACGCCGAGCCCACAGCACTTCAAGTTGCCACCGGTCGCCCCGACCTCCACCGCCACCCTGAGGCGGCCGACCACCCTGAGCCGACATGCCAGCGCTGCAGGTGAGACAACGCGGGAAATACCACAGAGGTTCCGCAAAACAAAAACCTATCAAGAAAGTGAATCAACATCCCATTTTTATACTGAATAAAAATTGCGCGCACACACACATCTAAAATATTGTGCAAAACATTTTCAATAGTTACAATGGAAATTATATACATGAAGCTGTAATTTGTTTTTTTTTCTCTTAAACAAAACCACTTGTATATCTTATCCTACCCATCTTCATTTTGTACACCCCCCCCCCTTTTTTTTTTAAATCTGGAAATTTAATCCTTTGAGAGATGGATTAAGGATCGTAAATCTCTACTCAAGGCCCAGGGACAAAATGCATGGCCTTTTACCGCCTAAGCAACTTGCCCCACCCCCACCCCCCACCCTCCAACCCAGGTTTGACTCTCCAGTCGTGGGTATTCACCAAAGGCCAGGCTAAAGGAGCCATGACACCAACGGCGCCGTCATCTGAAGGTCCCGAGCCCGCCGCCATCGAGGTGGAGGACATCCCGGCCCTGCTCAGGGACGTGGCGCGCTTTGCCGAAGCTGTGGAGAAGCTGAAGGACGTGGTGGTGCTGGCTGAAGGTAGCTGAATTCAAATACCTGCTACCTATTTTTCGCCTTTGGCCCGGTACTCGCATGAAGATAATGGGGCTGTTGTTGACCCGATTTTTGCCCCCGATTTTTTTTAATTAAAGTTGTATACCCCCGACGGTAAGAGCTGGTATTTTTCCAACGCAAGCATTTCTTGCCGACATCACCGTCTTACCAGTCCAGAGTGGACCTCACCTGTCGCCGCAAGTCAGCGGCAATCGGCTGCAGGTCCTCATGAGAACAAGCGGTGTAGAAAAATCAATGCATGGAGGTTTTTCAAAGGAGATTCATATTTAAATTGCCTCTTTCCATACAGCTCTTTTTTTTAACTCCAAAATGAAGGCTCACATTTCCTAAGGGGACTCAAAATACCCAACCGGCCATACTTAAAGCCACCTGCGACACACGTGTAGTTTCATGTTCTCTCGTTCTTTTAAAACAGGAAGCTACAGTAGGTATCACTCTCCAAGCGGCACTTCCTCCTCCGAAAGGGAGGCCACATCTGACTGTAATGTCGTTAAGAGTGTTGCTTGACATAAAGCAACTTAATGAAAATCTACAAGGCGGCATGTTGTGCGCCATTGCCTAACTTAAGGGGGCGTGGGGGGGAGTCCACTTCCTGTTGGACAACACTCTTGAGGTCACTGTGTTCTTATCATCATGGACACGAACAGGCGCCTCCGAGGATGCTTTTGTGACATCTGATGTCATCCAATTGTTGTCGTCCGTATTCGAAGCCAAGAGGAAATCAGTCCCCAAAAAAGTCCGATTCAATTTAGACGTTGATATGAATCTAACTTGAGGTCACTTTAACATTCCGGTGGGGCAGAAGAACACAAGACCTCTGTCACAAATACGTTTTCAGAACACGGACGATAGCCAAATATTTTCCCGGTTGCGTCATTCACACTTGATCGGTTGGCAGGCGCGCCAGAGACTCCTCAAACAAACTGTTGTAAAGTCAACATTATATATGATTTGGGATCCTGATTTGTAACCCACAAATGCCAAACGTATGGCACCTAGCCTACGCGAGAAGCTAACATAGCTAGCAATGAGCAAACTGGCTCAAAGTTGCTCGCTAACAAGAAGTGTGAATGAAAACAAGTCAATTTAGCTCCCCCCGTTGACACGCAGGTACGGAGAATCAGCGGCCCGTCGCCCACGAGTGCTTGGGGGAAGTTCTACGCGTGTTGCGGCAGGTCATCAATTTGTACCCCTTCCTCAACACGGTGGAGATCCTCACCGCCGCCGGGAAACTCATAGCCAAAGTCAAAGGTGAGTCAAAGGGGATCGGTGATTTGTTGTTCTGAACTCTTGTTTCCACTCGACACAGCGTTTAACGGCTTAGGGTCAAGAATATAGCCAAGAATTAGGCATAGACTGATTGCATAAGGGCACAATATGGGAGTCGAGTAAAAGGATGACAAGACTTTATTTTTTTTAAATCGCAAGACACAGGAATACAATTCATGACTAAACACCTTTTCAGGCTTCCACTATGAGGCGTGCAATGACTCGGACAAAAAGGACTTTGAGAAAGCCATTGAGACCATCGCGGTGGCCTTCAGCAGCAAGTGAGTCGCATGGATTGCTTAAAAACAGAAGTTGTGCGTTCGAAATTGTGTGTGTATGGAAACCTGGAGAGAAGTGCGTAAATGGTGACACATTTGCAAGAGGCTGAGCACGAAAACAGGAAGTGGTTTTTGTTTTCTTGTACGCCGTGGCACAAAATGGCTGGCGGTGGAGACGAACAAACACCCGTTCTTGACAGTATTTTGGATGAGTAGGGTGCAAATGCCTTTGAGTTGTTTTTTTTAATTTGTCTTCTGTAAAAGTGACCATTGTGGAGCGTTTCTTTGCGTAGGAGTGTGGTCACAAGTCTGTTTCAACTATCAAGAGAACGGCAAGGGGAAGTGAGCTGTCACAGTTGAAATGTCTGACAGCTCCATTTCCTCATCCACTCGGCTTCTGTCGGCAGCGAGATGAACTTTACACTCCTTGAAAAAGCCGACACACACCGCTGCCTAAATCGTTCCAATCAACAATGAGTTGCATGAAATGTCGTTTGCACCAGACAACTTGTAATTAAAATAAAATAAAAAATGGGTTCATTTGTCTCCTGAAAAAAATATAGAGTGTTAAGAGAAAGTAGTCGTCATGTTTGGAAAGTTGGCAGGAAAAGGTTTTAATGTTGCAAAAAGGTCACAATAACAAAACACCTGTAATGTTGCACAAATAGTTTGTTAGTTGTGCATGAGATTTTAATTTTAATTTGATGTGCTTTAGTGAGAAAAAAAAACATTTTGAGAACATTCGACATGCGCAACGTGGTTTAAGGTCAGCATGTATTTTTGTGCTTGCGTCCAGTGTGTCTGAGCTGCTGATGGGCGAGGTGGACAGCAGCACGCTGCTCTCATTGTTGCCCACGGAGAAGAGCCGGGTGAGCGTCTCGCCCGTTCTCCTCCTTTCAGCCGCGCTATTGATTGGTCACGACTGGTCGTAGCATTGCATGTTTTATTTGCCTTGCGCAGTCCATGGAGAACTTGTATGGCGCTGCAGGTCAGGACAGCGGTCAGCTGGGGAGCAACTCGGACGACATGGGTAGGCAGTCTCATCTTGCACTTTCACTTTATTTATTTTTTTAAGAGACATGAAGAGTGGTATAAGAATGACATTTTCATTGCCGTCTGGTGCGGTTGCTTCTGCAATGTTTCATTTTAGTTCCTGTACTTTTGAGACAATAAGACAGAACTTTATTGTCATGCCTGGAAAGCCGTGGCTTTAAATTTGGCGTGTTGTCGTTAGATTTTTTTTTTTACCGGAGACCCTTATTGATAGACGGTTTCATTCCGTCCTCATGCTGAATATTCACGTCAGTCATGTTTAATTCAGTAGGAGGCTCTGGTGACAAAATCTCTGAGCAAAACTGTCCGCATGCGAAAATTGAACGCGACAAGAAATCCGTTTGTGCCTGCGTGTTCTCGTTTTTCCCACTTCGTAACATATGAAACTCAATATTTTTTTCCCCAATCGGCAGGCAACATGGAGGGGGCGGACGTGATCTTGCAGCGCAGTGAGGGCGGCGTTGACTCGGCTCTGCAGTACGCCAAAACCATCGCCAAGTACATGAAGGATATCATTAGTTACGTGGAGAAGAGAACCTCACTGGGTACGTTGTGGTTGCTCTGCTACGTTGGCTGTAAGTCAACATCGAAGAGCTTTTGCCTTGGTCGTTTTGACTTTGCCAAATGTGCAGTATTTGCCTGCGTTCGCAATTGGAAAATAAAACAAAGCCTAAAACAGTCAAAATGTTTTCAGGAATGGGTGTCGTGAGAGGAAATTTATTGTGAAAAGAAAAAAAATAGCCTAACAGGAGAAGTAATTATGTTCAAGTTGAATCATGTCAATCATAAGGAAAACATTTTTTAATTGTACTTTTGTAATAATCAAGATGTAATGTTTCTAGAATAAAATAAATGTTATAAGGATACTGCTGCAATGTGAAGGTTTTAATGTGTAAGCGTTAGTATTCAATGATTGGAGGAAAAATACAAGGATAGTCAGATTATGGGAATAAAATCCTCATATTTGCAGGTGATTTTTTTTCATTTCAATTTCCTCATTATTAGGAGAAGGCAAAAATGTTAAAAGAAAAAAGTTGTAGATTTATGACAAAAGAAACTTTCCAAGAAAAATTATAAAGAATAAAGATGCAATGAAACATTATAGTCATGGCTTCAGAAATTGAGAGGAGAGGTGGGGGGGGGGGGGGTGCATGCCTGAAAGCATCACTGCAACCATGGTCCCATTTAACCAACCACTTGTGTGTGTCTTCCACCAGAGATGGAATTCTCCAAAGGTCTTCAGAGATTATATCATTCCTGCAAACACAGCATAACACACGTGAGCCGCATTTTTGGAGAACACGTATGCTTTCTTGTCCGTCCCGATGCAGCCGATGAGCGTTACTTTTTTTTTCCCCTGCAGCCCCACATGCCCCTCTTCTCCATCTACTCTCTCGCTTTGGAGCAGGACCAGGAACAAAGCGTCGGCCTCCAGCAGGCCTGCGCCACCCTGCACAACCAGACTTTTATCCAGGTGACTCCCATTTGGTGCGAGACGACTTTTTCCGTCACGAACAGCAGAACGTGTCCGCATACGTGTGCGTTTGTGTGCAGCCGCTGGTGCTGCGAAAGCAAGAGCATGAGAAGCGCCGGAAGGAAATCAAGGACCACTGGGTCCGAGCAAAGAGAAAACTGGTCCGTCTCCGAACGCGAGCATGCGCGCAAGGGACTCGAGTGTTGAGAGTGAGATGAGCCGCTTCTCCCGACAGATGGACTGCGAGGCCAACCTGCGCAAGGCCAAGCAAGCCTACATGGCGCGCTGCGAGGACTACAAGGCCAAAGCGGCCGCCAGTCGAGCCGAGGAGGAGGGGGCGGGAGCCACCGCCAAGTCCTTGGACAAGAAGAAGCGGTTGGAGGAAGAGGCTCGCAACAAGGTGCTCGTTCCTCGCGACTCCATGTAGTCTTAAAAAGAGATGTGGCTAAAATAAGAAAAAAATAAATATGAACTAGGTTGATGTGAAGATAATAATTATCATGCTGCAAGAAAAACTGTATTATATATTTCAATTCAAATCAATTGCATTTTTATTCCCGCAAAATTTAAGAGAAAGTATAGAAAAGTTGTAATGTTCAGAAAAAAAGGGTCGTCGTAATGTCATGAGAATGGTCCTTTGTTACCAGAAAAAGAGGACGTAAAGTTAAGAGAATGACGTAAAAGCAGCCGGGAATTTCTCTTAATCTCTCGAGTTTGGACAACCATCCCATTCATCCATTTTTGGAACCGCTTTATCCTCACAAGGGTCGCGTGGCGGGGCCGGGGGGGTGCCGGAGCCTATCCCAGCCGTCTTCTGGCAGTAGGCGGGGGACACCCTGAACCGGTTGCCAGCCAACTGCAGGGCACACATAGACGAACAACCATTCATGCTCACAATCACACGTAGGGACGGTTTAAAGTGTTCCATTAGCCGGCCATGCAGTTTTATGGCATGTGGGAGGAAACCGCAGTACCCGGAGAAAAACCACGCAGGCACGAGGAGAACATACAAACTCCACACAGGAAGCCCGCAGCTGGGATTGAACCCATGACCTCTGCGGTATTAAGTCGATACGCTAACCACTCCTGCACCATGCCGCCCTGAGTTTGGACAACCTTGGATCGTAAACGCAGTTTTGATGAGGTCCTTGGTGTCTATTTTGATTCGTAGGCGGATGAGGCGGAGGCAACGTACCGAACGTGCATCGCCGACGCCACGGTTCAGATGATGGAGCTGGAGCACACCAAAGTCACGGTGCTGAGACAGCTGCAGGACCTCATCAAACAGAGCGACCAGACACTGCGCTCGGTTCGACGCCAAACACCGATGCCATCTCTTCAACGTCTTTCCAGCGACCGTCGCTTCACCGTCGTTTCCTTTGCAACCTCCAGGCCACCATCTCGTACTACCAGTCCATGCACATGCAGACGGTGGCGCTACCCGTCTGTTACCAGACTTTGTGCGAGAGCAGCAAGCTGTACGACCCGGGCCAACAGTACACCGCCCACGTGCGAGACTTGCAGCTGCCGGATCAGCCCGCCGTCTGTTACGCGTTCGAGCCCTTCACCCCTTCCGGCACGACGTCGCAGTAAGGGAGAGCGTTTTCGTCATGGTGAGGTGACACTTTTAATGTATCGCGTGTTGAATGAACACAGCGCCGTCCTCAGAAGGAGAAACGACAGCTTTGACACAGAGCAGACGAGCCAGACAGACAACCCCGCCGCGGGAGTGGAAACGGACCGTCATGCCAGTGAGTCATGCCTAGAAATAACATTCTAGACCAGCAGGTTAAATGTAAAGGCTGAAAGACCATCACCAAGCCAAAGTTCCTGGAACAAGGGTTTCACATCATCAAAAATTTAAGATCCACGCAACTGTAGTCAACCTCGCTGGATGTGGCCGGTGGAGGAAAATCAAAAAATTGAAGAGACATAACATACAATTGGTTTAAAAAAAAAAAAAAAAAGCCCAGAACAACCTCCCAAAAAACTGAAGGTGAAATCCAATGTCAAGGTACATCGATGTCAGATTGCACCCTACCGTCGTCGTTTGACACGACTGTATGATTTGGTATGCAGGGCAGGGTCACAAGTCGTGGGGCTCCACAGTGAGTGATGACAGCGTGGGAGCAGACGGCACCCTGGAGTCTCCAATCGCCAGCACAAGTGCGCCGATCACAGTTTTTGTTTTGTTTGGAGGGGTTTTTCCCCTCCTCCCCTCTGGGAAACATTTTCACACTTGTCATCCTTCCACGTCAGCAGCCGACATCGGCAAAATTACCCGGACGTCATCCACCGGAACGGTCTCGTCCGCAGAGGACACGGATGAAAAAGATGGCAACGTGACCTCATTTGAGACGCCAAGTAAGACTTTTAGTTTAGTTCTTGCCATGTTATTCATATTAGCTTTGTTTGTCGCTTGGGCAGTACACGCACAAGAAATCCGCTTCCCTCTTCGCTGTGAAGTAAATACAGATGGTACACACATATTGTGTTTTACAACGTTACATAACCATATTTATCATTTCAAAATGACCATTGGATAGAATTGCAGGGCGTGCTGCAAAAACGTACGAGCAGCCTGCGCCTCGCTGCTCCATTTCAGCCTCGCCTTTCAATATATCCGCACTTTTCCTCATGAATATTGCCCACGTCCCATTTCTGTCGCAACGCACGTCATTGTTGACTGTGTCATCTATTTGTCACACAATGCAACATATTTTAATGGTGAGCCGCCGCGATCCAGGCTGGCATCGTTCATATCGCTTGGAGTCCTTACATCATATCGCCATGTAATTTATTAATTGCACTGCCGTCACGTCCGGGGTTGAGTGGTTAACTTCTGTTGATGGCTGTCAGTAGGTTCTGAAAAAAGAAATAAAAACTTTCCGCATCCTTTTGGATTGATATTTAGTTTTTTTTCTTGAAAAATAAAAGAATCATAGTTTTCACAGATCCTAGTAACATTATTGAGATATCTGACAAAAATATAAATGATTCAATTTGGGCCATAATACATAAAAATTGCACGTACATACTCCTCCATTTACAGGTTTGTGCTCCAAAAGCCGATTGTGTTGAAACCAATAGTCCCATGTCTTACAGATTTTTGTTTTTTTATAAGTCACCTGAGAACCAACTGCTTACGTCATGATTACGGAATGCCAAGTTGCTGTGCGAAACTTGACATCGTTTTGACATGATCTGCTTTGCCTAGCTTTGTGTGAAATGTAAAGGTGGATGAATGAAGGCAACACTTGGCATACTTGAGGCCGTCGGGTATAAGACCTTTTACCGAGCGTCTTTGGTTCTTCCGCAGGCATGAACGGCATGGAACCCGACGTGGTGGTCTCCACCAGACCTTTCCGCAGCGTGGGCTTGTCCAAAGCCGCCCAAACGCACCGCCTGAGGAAGCTGCGTACTCCAGCCAAGTGCCGCGAGTGCGACAGCTACGTGTACTTCCAGGGCGCCGAGTGCGAAGAGGTGAGGAGTCTCTCCCCCCGCCCCCGGAGCCCCTCAAACTAAAAAGTCATTCCTCAGGCGGGCTCATCCTCGTTGTGTCCGTAGTGTTTCCTGGCTTGTCACAAACGCTGCCTGGAGACGTTGGCCATCCAGTGCGGCCACAAGAAGCTGCGGGGCCGTCTGCAGCTCTTCGGGAGGGAATTCTCTCAGGTGGCCAGCTGCGCCAGCGACGGCATCCCTTTCATCATCACCAAGTGCATCTCTGAGATCGAGAGGCGGGCGCTGAAGATGAAGGTGAGAGAAGGTTTCGGCTCCATCTATCTAGCTATCTGCTTATGGTCGCTTTCTAAAAAAAAAAAAAAAAAAGGCACGCCAATTTGGGGGGGGGGACACTCATTCTCATTGCCGTTTTCAAACGGGCTGTACTTTTTCATTTACGTGTTCATTTAAACCTGTAAGCCATTTCTGCATTTATACTCCCCACCCCCGGAAAATATTTCAAATTGAAAGAGTTAAAGTGGCTTGAAAAATCCTTCGGAGATCTGGATAAGATGAAAGATAAGTCAATCTTGTAAGAAGGAGCCGCCACCACAAAAGCAGTTTACACAGTGCTTGTTCTCAACGAATACTGATGAGGGCTTCTCTTTGAGACCTGCATAGGTTACGTGACCACTGTCTTCACTCAACATGGACTGTGCGTTATCTGACTACCATTGTTTTTGTCTTGACACAGAAAGATTGCATAACTTTGGCATCCCCCGCTTTAATCACAATCAACCCCCCCCCCACACCCCTCTCCCCATCTGCAAGCATACTCAACAGTCTAATCAGCCATTAGTCCGTGTTAACCAAGTCACGCGGGAGATGTAGTTAGCACTTTGTCCCTCTGTCTATGAGAAGTGCCACATGAATCAAACATGACTGACTTGCGTTCTGCTGGCTCGCAGGGCATCTACCGGGTGAACGGCGTGAAGACGCGCGTGGAGAAGCTGTGTCAGGCCTTCGAGAACGGCAAGGAACTCGTGGAGCTGTCCCAGTGTTCTCCGCACGACATCAGCAACGTGCTCAAGCTCTACCTGCGACAAGTCAGTCTTGCTTCGCAACGGGCGCTTACAGTTTAAGAACCCCCCCCCCCCCCCCCCCCAAAAAAAAGACAAAGTAAAATGAGGCTGCTAAACTACTGATTAATTCCCTGCTTGTATGCTATCCAGTTGCCAGAACCCATCCTGCCGTTCCACATTTACAACAATCTGGTGGGTTTGGCCAAGGAGAGCGTGCAGGCCGACGCTGACCCCGATGAGCCCGGCGGCCCCCCCGCAGTGGGCAGGGGGCCTCAGCTGGTGGACTTGGGCCCCGAAACTGAGCCGGAGATATTGGTGATGGTCGACAAGTTGAGGGAGCTTCTGAAGGAGCTGCCCAAAGTCAACATGGCCACCCTGCGATACCTGATTCGCCATCTTCGGCGGTACGTAGGAGAATGATACGGCTTCCGTCGGGTCGTGTGGACACACCCACCGTGACGCGCGCTCTCGCATCTCTTAGGATCGCCGAGCTGGAGGAGGAGAACAAGATGAGTCCCAATAATTTGGGGATCGTGTTCGGGCCGTCGCTGATGCGTCCTCGTCCCACGGGGGCGACCATTTCGCTCTCGTCTCTGGTGGACTACCCCCACCAGGCCCGTGTGGTGGAGGCCCTCATCGTCTTCTACGCATCCATCTTTCAATCAAAGAGCTCCCTCTGCCACAAGACCTGCCGCTCTGCCTCCACCTCTGCTCGCCTGGTGAGCTTCTACCGCTAGTATTTAACTCACTCACTCCCAAAGACGTTTTCAAACGTCTTTTCAGACTTGATCTAGAATTGGGTGGTACTGAATGAGAGCTCTATGATTACAATTTAATGAACAGTGACATATCAGGTGTCTATTAAATGTGGATCAGTGAGGAGGCTTTTATCTCTACAAATGCGACCATATTTGTTATCTATTTCCCCATTTATGCTTAACCACGGGTGCTTCTTACTACATTTGTACAGATGATTTTTGTGTTTTTAGAAATTTCCATTAAGTGAACTGGGAGAAATTTCTTAGGAAAGAATGATTTTATTATTTTTTTTATTTTGGAATTTATATATTTTTTTTTTTACTTTTTGATGACATTTGTTTGTGCTAATGGTTTAGGTCGAGGATATAACCAGCAGTTCTGCTGACGGTGACGAGGACACAGGCCCGCACAGAAAGAGCAAATCAGAGTCAGACAAAATGGACGAAGGCTGCGGTGAGTTTTGTTTTGTAAATTTTTCCAAATTCAGCGTGCAGTGTCGGTTTTAGAACAATACTACTCAAAGGGACATAACTTCTTAATTAAACATGCACCCAGTTGTTGGTTTTCATTTTTGGTGTTGCGCTGCAAGGTTGTGCTCCGTGGCTTGACTTGCTCATTTTCATTCAACGAACTGCATCAGGCCTGTAATAAGATAACTTTTATTCGTCCCACACTGGGGAAATTTGCAGTCTACAGCAGCAAGATTTGGGGGCCGGGGAGTTGGTGTTTCATTGCACAAAATAAATGTTTCAGAAAGTGCAATATAACATAAAGCATTTGTAGAATAAATATAATAATAATAGCAATAGCATAGAAAATACAGCGTACGGTGGCTGTGTTATTTACAATGGTTACAGGTTTTCACGCATGACTGCATATGAAAGGGACTTCATATGCACACTAGTGGCCATTCAGCTCTGTTGTCAAGTTAGCCTGACATACGCTCATGGCATCAACACAAAATACAACAAACCTTACTAAGGCATTGCTTAGTATCTACTTGGATGCAGAATGGCTTAAGGGGTGCAGGTGCCCCTGCAAACCTCCCCAGAACCAGTGCTGTCGGCGTGACGTGACACAGTAACGCGACACGGGTACCTCCTCAGGCTCAATGGGCTCCAGCGAGCAGCTCCCCGACTCGGACTCGGAGCAGGATGAGAGCGCCAAGCCAGGAGGCGCGGAGGTGGCCGAGGAAGACGAGCAGTTGAACTACCAGGACAACCTGGAGCTGGACGGGACTCCGCCCCCTCCCAACGATGACGCAAACTGTGTCGAGGGCAGTCTGATCGCATCTCTGGCCGAGCTGAACGTCAACCAGTCCAACAATTACTACTACTCCTCACCATCGCGTGGTTCCAGAGTCCTGCTAGGACGCCTACATAGCAAGAAGATGGCATTCAGCAGAAACCGAGCAAAAGGGCCCGAATTTGTCTAATGATCACTTTAAAGCTCTTTGATGGTTTGCTTCTTTCCAGCTTTTGGCAGCACTCGGCTTTTCTTACAGGACTTAATTGGCATACAGTCCCAAGTGTTTTAATTGCCTTCAAAGTGCTGCTGGTTTTATTTCAGCACTTTTCTTTGTTTATTTTGTCATTGTATTTCAAATTGTTATTGCGTTTTAATAAAATAAGACATTTATATAAATATATTTGAGTGTGGCTCGTGCATGCTCATCAACTTGAGGTCATTCTCTGGACTACGCACTTGGTGCAACAGAATTAGAAGTTTTGTCTTTTTTTTTCTTCATGGTACAGTTTGTCCCCATCCCTGATCTACAGAGAAATCAGTCTGGCTTTATTTTCAATAGATCATTTTTATTTTACAAATGTCATTTTTGGAATAGAAACACAAATGAAATGTAACACAAAACAGGGATCCAAGGATGATGAGTGTGGCTGGAACGTCTTCGAATGCTTCCCCAGTTGACATCTCGGATGGTAAATATTGATTCATTAGTCATTCTAAGTGGCCATCATCGAAATATTGGACATGTCTGATATGGATGACTAACCTGTCACTGCACCAGCCTGTAGGTGATGTACCGTCCAGCTGTCTCACTCGGCCTGATGATTTTCACCACCTTGGTAGGGATTTAAAGTGTCAGACCCAAATTGTAGTGTATTGGTGACTATCTTTCCCCGCCTTTCTCATCTAAAAATGTTACCCAAAAAAAACCCTCTCCTGACCAGCCTCATATCTTAGAGCAGCACTGGTGAAACAAAAGTAAAACTGCTCCCCCGTTTAAAGATGCATAACAAAGAAAATATTGCCATGGGGTTGACACTTTGCTGGCGAGCCATTTTAGTATGTGCTATTTACTCATGCCTCTTTTTTTTTTTTTAAACTGCTTGATATTGACGATGCGCGGAGTAGCCAGACGCTTCCCTGTTTCGCATTAGGTCTACTTCCTGTTCTAATAGTCATGACACTGTTCCCCTCTTTGCCTTGTTTCAAAGTTATGCTTTGTTTACCTGCCCCCTCTTTAAGCCGAAGTAGCGAGCCACGGGGTCTCCGGCTTGGATCCTGGGGAGCTGACTCTCCTTCAGTTTACCGAGCGTGTTAAGGCAACCAAATGCACATATTGTCCGTAAAGAAACGCATTGCACACTACATATATACATTACCTGTTTGGCCGACAAATCCAAACTATTGACTGGTTGTGTGTATATAGGTTATACACACACATCTGTGGTGTTGTGTATACATTAAGAGGATACTATCTTGCCAGGAGCTCCGTCACTTCCTCTTTTGTCATGACGATGTGTTCTGGCACAAGCTGAATAACAGAAAGATGAACAAATTGTCATTTATCTCCCCACCCCCTTCCCGACTTTGTTTTGTCTGGTGTCTTTACCTCATGTTCTGTGATGTTGATGAGTAGCTCCTGCTGCAGAAACTGCTCCAGGATATACTTGGGTGCCATGTCCACTAAAGACTGGGAGGTATGTACAGTCATGAATACAAACATACATAATGTATACATACAGTATAGTATGTGACCCAACCTGTTTTGCAGAGGGCGTCATGCCCATCTGGACTACAATGATGGCCCGCGTAATGTTCTCCTCCTGCATCCTCTGACAGTACATCTTGATAGTCTTAATGCCCACCTTGGTCTCCTCTGAAAAAGAGCAGAAATCATTTAACATGTGTGACAATATTCATCGAAAACTTAATTTAGGTTTTCAGGAATGATATTCGGCAACTTAAATGAAAAGCGATGCCACACTAAGGGCAATAGACGAATGATTAAGGGTTGGGAAACATTTGGTTATTTATTGCATTCACGTATCACAAAAATAAGTCCTAATTCATAGGACTGTAATTTCCCCATTGCGGGACAAATAAAGGATATCTTAATACTAATGAATTTGCATATTACATTTTGCCCCCCACCCAAAAAACAATTTTTTAAAAAATGGGTTTCAATAACCCATTATGAACAAGTATCTGCGTTTTAAAAACATTTTGAGTTAAATCGCATCTTTGGGAGCTTACCAGGGAAGAAAACAAACATCTGGTCTGTGGGGTCATCATTGTGCGCCACCAGCACGGTGAGGTCAGTCCGTCTGGGTCGACTCTCGCTGGGTTTGTCGCCAAACTGACTCTTGAAGTCGTCCAGAGTTTGATCCAGCTCGTCCTGGGTCACGAGGTAGCCTCTGTCGTGGCATAGCTGGAACGTAGAATATAATATTTCAGAGAAATTCCACTTATTACTGCTCATGAGTCACTTCTCGGCAGATTCTGGCCAACATGGACAATTCGCAACATCCGCTACACAGCAACATCTCCAGAGATACAAGTAGCATCAGTCACAAAGGTAATAGGAGCTAACATCAACGGGTGTAACGCGTTAGCTTAAAAGCAACCACAAGGAAAAACTCACCTGCATGATGGTCTTGCGAATCTTCCACAATCTGTATGTTTCCTCCTCGTCGTCCATACTTTATCTAAACAGTCGTTAGGAATTTATATGAATTATACTCTTATTAGTCACAAATGGGTGATTTTGTCGCTGCTAAATATTGCTGCTCCTATTCGTCGCACGCGTTTACTAGCGCTGACTGATGACGTTTGATAATTTCCTTTACGGAATGGGCGGAGTTTCAATAAAATGGAAAAACAAAAACAGAAAGAGTAAAGAATGTTGACGGAGACATTATTACATGTGTACAAACTAAAAATATTCGTGTAAAATAAACGTAATCAATATTTTATATTTGGTTTCGTAACGTACACGAAAGGCGGGGTGGGCGACTTCAGTTTTGATCAAAATGTGCTCCAACATGAGACCGTTATGCTTAATGATAACCTGTGCGGCTACGGCCACCTTTGGAGTGTCGTTGGCTGTGGTACTCTACTTTCTTATTCCCTCTACGGTAAAGTATTTAAAATTTTTTCTGGGAGGTGGCCTGCTGCTCTTTGTGCTTGAAATGTTCAGTAAGCATGGCGGGGAATGTGTGCTGCTGTTATCAGTACCAAGACATCAAGCTGACACACGCTGTCACCGCGCAGCACTCATAACAGCATACAATTGTATTTATCTGTTTGCCTCTCGAATTAGTGTCTTTTATCTGTAATTGCACAGGCAATATTTTACAGGGGTCACTTGAAAAATAGACGAGTCAAAGGCACAAACAAACTCAAGCACCTGCTTGAGGCACAGCGACCGTTAGGGGGCACCAACGAGGAATTATTCTTACTCGCATGCGCAAGTAGTAATACAGTATACAGGCTGGATGATGACAGTGAATTCAACTAAATTGAGTCAGTTTAGTACACAACAAGCAGCTCTTTGTCAGATAGAAAGATGGCTTGGAGTATACGTGTTTTGATGTCAGGGGAAAACTCAATTTCAAGGCACCGTTGTGGTGATATTTATTGTGCTTTATTGTCGTTCTTAAGATATCCTTTATTTGTCCCACACTGTGGACATTTACAGCCTCCAGCAGCAAGAATGTTGGTAGAAAGAAGAAAAAACAAACAAACACATTGGTTCTTGCGGTACAAATTATTTTAAACCAGTATTCACACTCACATTCACAAAGGAGGGCAATCTAGAGTCTTTAGTCAACCTGAAATGCAGATTTTCAAGTCAGGCCAGAGCCAAGATTTACACTCATAACCTCTCAACTTTGAGGCAGACCTGCTGACCATGAGTCCACTAGTGGTGCTACACCGATGAAAAAAATGTGTCACGTGACACCTTCAACCAAAGTCCCGGAATGTTCGAATTTCTTATTTTACAATATCCTTTTATGAGCTTATGATAATGTGGTGGACTCTAGACCCCAGAACCCGTGAATGGCTGATGTGGATTACGGGTCCGCACTGCAGAGCATCCGCTATTGGATAACGGCAGCTTATCAGTTGAGTCACTGAGCCCTTGGCGGCTTTATAAGGGTCTGCGGGGGACAAATCAAGAGTGGAGCAAAGGAGGCTAAATAAGGAAGGAGTTGAATTGCTTTCTGCCTTCAGAGGAGCTCGCTGAAGGGCAGCCATGCGTTTCGTAGGCTCCGCTGTCCTGTTCAGTGTCCTGCTGCAGGCTTTGGTAAGATTTTGGCGTGTTAGTCTGCGAATGGGTGGCATGGAAGCACACCCGATGCAAGAATGCTAGATAGACAGATTGTGTAGGCGTGCAAATTTTTTTTCACAGATGAGAACAGAGTCATAATTGATCATCTTTATGTACAGGATGTGTTGCACGAATGCATTTAGTTTACTCAATTTTAACGTATGCAGTACATTCATTTTTTTCAGTTTCAATTCTTGTTTCCATATATAATTTGTTTTTATATAATATAAATTACAGTGGCTAACTATTTTCAATTATTAATTTGTGTATATATTTTTTACATTTAACGTTATTTTTAATTTTCTCATATGTACTAAGACATTGTCAATATAGTGTATTTTATCAGGGTGTTCCCACGATGAACATGTCTTTCTGTCATTCTCCAGGGAGCCCCAACAGAGGACTGGAGCTTGGCCACATCCATCTATGATTTCTCAGCCACCGACATTGATGGCAATGTGGTCTCTCTCGAAAAATACAGGTGAGCCTTTATTTCCGTGTGTAGCGTGAATCAGCCAAACTGTGACTGAGGACATTCTTTTTTAGGGGCAACGTGGTCATCATCACCAATGTAGCCTCCAAATGAGGTAAAACGCCCGTAAACTACTCTCAGTTTGCCGAGATGCACGCCAAATATGCTGAGAGAGGTTTACGCATCCTCGCCTTCCCTTCCAACCAGTTTGCCAACCAGGTACGTTCCATTTGCTCTTGCTGAGATGTGGTCAATTAGCAACTGTGCCATTTCATTTATGAGCATATTTACGATTGAACCCACCTTGTGTGGGTTGGTAGCTAGCTGCCATATTAGATGTGGCAGATCTTTCGGTAACAGGTCCTGTTCGGTGATATAAAAGAGAAGCTCTGTATATATTGGATATTAAAAAGTCTACACACCCCTGTTCAAATGATTTTTTTTGAGGTGGCGGGGGGTGATACCATAAAATGAAACCAAAGTAAATCATTGTCATGATTAATGTGGCCCATAGACCTCAATCAGCCATACCCAACCCAGGGGTGGTTAGAAAAAAAGGGATGGGGGTGGGGGCGGTCAGTGTGAGCACAAAACTTTCAGGCAAAGTCTGGAAAAGCCTACTAGATCAGAACCTTATCTGTGGTTGATCAGAGTTACTTTAAATGGCGACAGGTTTGTGTTGTTTAAATTACTGTATTTGTTTTATAGCTGATCCATTATTTTTATTTGTTTGTTTATTTTGAATTTGAACGTCATTGGTTAATTTTGAACACAGACACATTCCCATGAGGGATCTCAGTTGTATGAATGTGATGTATGATTCAGCACTCCGGGGGGGGGGGGGGGGGTGCATCCAGTCTATGTCTTACACGTCGATTATGTCACCCATATGCATTTTGTTTTGTCGACTGAAAGGAGCCGGGGACCAATGCCGAAATCAAGCAGTTTGCGCAGTCGTACAACGTTCACTTCGACATGTTCAGCAAGATTGACGTCAATGGGCCCGACGCGCACCCGCTGTGGAAGTGGTTGAAGGAGCAGCCCAACGGGAGAGGCTTCCTGGGAAAGTAAGACTCATTTCCATCACCTACTCCAATGTTGCCGTCCTGTTGTTACATCACATTTGTTTTCTTTTGCTTCTTTTTATCCCCGCAGTGGCATCAAGTGGAATTTCACAAAGGTAACATTGCATCGATGCGCTGGCTACCAACAAAATAAAATGATTTCCAGCTTGTTTACATTTCAAAAACGCATTTCTCTGAAGTCTCACAAGATTTACTGATGTCTTTTTAGTGACTTTTGTGGCACGTTTTCCCAGAAAAGGATTGTAGGGGTGTTTGTCTTCTGAGGTTTTGCTGTGTTAGGAAATGAAATGGAAAAAACATTGAAATGCATTAAAAAAATTAATAAAGCATTTTTTCTTCTTTTCTCTGTAGTTTCTGATCAATAAAGAGGGTCAGGTGGTGAAGCGATACGGACCAATGGATGATCCAAGCGTATGTACAGAAAAGGCTTCAGTGTAGGGCTGGGTGATGAATAGGTTTCATTGATTCATTTGATTATTACATCCAGATTTTTTGCAAAGATTAAAATACAAGGATTAAAAACAATATTGGGGGGGTTGAAAAAAACATTAAATAAGATTTCTTTGTTGTTAAAAAAAAGAAAAATAGCAGACTTTTTTTGAAAAAGTAGTTTTAAGAAACATTTTTGAAAAAAAATATTTGAGGGGAAATCCATTTATTTTGGAGAAGACCTTTTTTTTAACCCAAGTTTTAAAAAAAAGTTAACGTTTTATTTTTTGAAGGAGCATGTTTTTTTTTGTTTTTTTTCTAGCTACTGTACTAAAAAGTGTGTCTTTGCTGATGTGCACAACTTAAAGCAGAGAGGATCTAGTTTTAAGAAAAAAAGCATAGCCGGTGTTGCTATGTGACTTTTCTGACCCCTCTAGCAAAGATATTTCAAAAAGCAATTCGCGACTTCAATTCCCTCTAAGAAACAGACAATCCATTCACGTTTGCATATATCAAGGACAGGGTTCAATGGAGGGCAATCACAGAGTTTGTTATTATTATTATTCTTAAAAAATCGGAGTTTGGTGGATTATGTTTGAAGGCCAGATCACCCAGCCCTACTTCAGTGTGAAGCTTTGTTTCCTTTCATTCCTTGTGTACTGGTTACTGTGAACAGTCTAATTGGATGTGGTGAACGTTTTGTGCAGGTGATGGAGCAGGATCTTCCTCCATATCTGAACGCCTAGATGACCAACACCTCACTATCTCGCCGTTGTCTCATTTCCTTCTGTATTCTTTCCTCTCTCTGAGCATCGGCGGACGAGCTTTCTTCTCAATCCCCGAGCCCTATGACGGTCTGCCCGTAAAGCCGCCTGACGGAAAAGGCAGACTCGATGCAATTGGCGTGCAAACCCGCCGGGGATGATCACTGAGCTTTTGTTCTTCTGGCCCGGAGGTGGGAGGGAAAAAGATGAAATGTAGCATTACAAACACTGGAAATAATGTCTATGTTCTTCGCTAGTACTGTCATTGAAGTGTAAAGAGAAGTTAACAACTTTAATCAAACTAAACAAGAACAAGGACAACTACAGCTCATTTGATGGGAATAATGGACAATAAAAACATGCAATTCTTTGGCAAGTGTCTCTGACAATTGTTTGCTGCTTAGAAAACTGAGTATGTAATTAATATTTGGTTAGTTGTATGGCTCATGTTTTCCTGAGAAGCTACGCGCTTTCCTTCCTGTGTCCGCTTCCACAGTTATCGTCACACTTTTGCTCATTGGTACCCTTATCTATGGTGCTGAGTTAAAAACAAATGAAATAGTTGTCATTTTTAGGAATGACATTTTAAAAAAACTGTAAAAATATGTGATCTGCATTACTGCTTTGTCTTACAGGCTACGCTGTTCATCCACATTAATAATTGAGAAAAATCAAATGCAAAAATGTGATGCAATAGCTTTATTTTTCAAATTATATTATCTAGTCTTATCTAGTCTTGTTTTCGCAAAATTCTTACATAAAATGTCTCCCCTGCATTCATTCTGCTTCTTATTGATTTGCTCCTCATTACAAGTTTAATCGATTCCATGTCATTGCAATTTCACGCTTTTCAGTTTCATGATTTTCCCATTAAAAAAAAATCCGGAATGTACTGCAGTACTCTCAAATCTCGTTAAGATCGTTGCATCCTTTTGATTGTGTCCTTGTCTTATGTCAACAATCCTGCCAAAGTTGCTTTTAAAAAAACCCTGAAAAATCAAGTCATTGTCACGGCTCTCAAATGCTGTAAGCGTCTGCGCTGACTGTATGAAACCACACCCCGATGAACAATGGATGCTTCAGCTAGCATTCTCTCTTCTGCCTACACATCACTACATGTTTGAGCTGCCAAAATATATTAACTTAAAGCCACGAATGACAGGAATATGTACGACCGGACATTACCACCAACGGCGAGAGCTGCTAGCCACCAGCTAGCTCTTGAGCTAACGGGCTTTTCTGGGGCTCCTCTCTCACCCCAGCGCTTGGAAATTTTATAAACGACATTGATATTGAGGCATTCAGGAAAATGTGTGCTATACTGAAGCCTTATCGTAATACTTTTGTATCTCCCAATTGTGCTGGATAACCACTGATGCGGCTGAAGGCACTCATGTTTAATAGGATAATGGGAACTCATACGTAATGACCAAGTACGTCACTCAGTGACGTTTTAGCCACGCCCAAAAATCTGCTAAACCGAAACGGTAAAAAAACAGTTAAACGCGTTATCTCCGCAATTCAACAAGTATCTTCAAAAATGCATGACGTATTTAGAAACAAGTCTCTGCGATTTGGCTTTACAGTCATTGTCTTGAAGTACAGAAGCAAAGTATTTGTTGTACTTTACTTAGTTACTTTCCACCTTTCGCCTTGGTTCAGTCAAGCTTGATAAACTGCTTGCGAGCCCCAGTTTCTTCATCGCCCGCCAGAGGGCGTCACCGAGCCCAAAACCACTGAGCCGTTCATTTGGTTGAGTCGCTGCAGACCGAGCAGCAGTGCAGTGCAGCCGGGCAGACGGTAGCCACGGAGCCGCTGTTCGAGCAAATGAAGCCACCGTCCCTGGATAACATGTCTCCTCTAGTGATTATTCGCAACGTATAAAGCTTGTCGGTGCTGATTTGACCAATTTGTGACGGTACGCGTCGCCGCTTCCCCGTTTATCCCTCCCCCCTCTACCGCCTCTTGGAACAGCACCTACCGGAGGCTGAATGGAAGCCGAGGGAGCGGTCGGGCTGTCGGAGGCCAGGGACTGCAGCCCTCTTTCCGGGGCCGCATCATCTGATGATGCTGACACGGTCGTCGGGGTGAGCTACGGAATGGACGCCGGAGACATGGGTAGGTTGGACCCATACATGTTTTTAACGTATTTCCATTCCTGCTTTTCCGTGCGTCTCATTAACGCTTATTCTCATTGTTTGTTTTTTTAATCGGATTCTGTTAGGAATTTTCAGCAGAAAGCCCCGACTCATCTTTAGCCGCTTAGCTGTGCTTGTAGCTGCTAGCTTAGCCGAACGGATGAGGAGAGAGCAGGTGAAGCGAGCGTTTGGATTCTTGTCATTTGGAGCACATAACAACGTTTGACGTTGGTAGCGCAATAAACCCAGACGTGTCAATGGATTCTTGAGGTTATTTGACAAGGTGGCTTAACGTCAACGAGTCGGAAGAAAGTAGACGGGAAATCTGAGCTCCTTCAACCAAAGTGGGAGACATACTGCAGTGTACAGGTTGGGCCAAAAGTAGGCATACACGACACTTTAAAAAGGCATCATTTCATGAAACATATAGCTTTCTTGTCTTTCTATCTTGCTTCGTTCCGTCCTTACTCTGACCACCTTCCCACCTTGCCTTATAGTTTTTTTTCCTGCATCCTTACTTCCACCCATCCTGAGCTGAAATCCACTTTTCCTTCATGACTCCTGACCTTCCTTTCCTACTTCTTTGATGCCTTTATCCCCCGCTGGTATTTTTGCCTTCCTTCCTTCCTTCCTTCCTTTTTCCCTTCCATCACACCTGTTTTAGTATGCTACTTTTCTGCCCTCATTTCATCCCTCAGACGTGCTTTTTATTCATGCATCCTTTCACCCTTGTTGAAATTCCTGCCTTCTTTCCATCACATCCGTTTTTATTCATGCATCCTTATATCCTCCCTTACCTTACACTATTTTCCTGCTTTTCTTTCCTCATTCCCTCCTGTCGTTGTTTTGTCGCACCTATTTTTTTTATTCATGCCTCTTACATTATAGTTCTTTCCTTTTTTGCCTTTATTTTTTGCTGTCCCGCATCAGAGCTTTTCCTCTTCCTTCCTTCCTTACTTCCTGTCGGGTCAACTTGGGCCCATTTAGTGTCTGTGCCGTATGTACACAACTGCAACATGGGAAAAAGCAGTGTGAAGGGGTCCTGACACTCACTCTTGCATCAATGCACCAATGTTACTTTTTTTTTCGTCCATCCATCCATCCATCCATCCATTTTCCGAACGGTAGGAAAAGTGCCAGGTTGACTTTGTCCTTTGTTCCGTGTTGGTGCCGTCGATACAGAATTATAGAAAATACTAGAACTGTATTTGTCCTCTGGGATCTAAATATTTGTTGAAGTTTTGGACATATTTTAAAATTCCAGCTTCAAAGGTTCAATAGAGGAGCAGTAAGCGATGATCGCAATTCTCATCCACTGACAGGAGTGCGCTGAGTAGAATTGAGTTTAAATGTCAGCAGCAGAGGCCCGGAGAGCTCTATTGCGCTTGCTTAATGTCACATCTTGTACGATGTAATTGTAAGCTGCGGAGTTGAGCTCACCCGCCCCCACTGTGGGAATTTTGGTGTTTACGTGTGTACGTGTGTGTGTGTGTTTGGAACAGCTGCTGGCTTTCATTTTCAACTTCATTTTCACATTGTAGTGTGAAAACCAATGAACCACTGGTGAATGTTCAAACTAAAATAAAGATCCTCAGTATTCGCCGTTTAAAGATGCCCAACAGGCCAATAATGAGAGGAAGGTTTGGTCAAATTCATGTGTTATCAATATGATTGAACAACAAGTAGCAGTTTGCCAGATAGTGAACAATTTTCGTTAAAAAGTCCATTGGCTTGCTTAGAATGTCTACAAAAAAAAAATTGAATCTCCTGAAACAACGCTCTCCTTCACCTCCTCCCATCCATGTTAAGTGTGGTCCACACCATGTCATCAAAAAGCCCAGTGACACCTTGTCACCCTTTAAATATGATAAATGACAGATGCCCAGTTTGAAGTTTGACTGCGATGCGTTTGACAGACAGGCTGCTAACATTTTCGTCCACTGGCGGTTCGTCAACGCCTCGCCGCGCGTTAGCCATCAAAGAAGGATGTTTAGCTTGTCACCCCCTACGAATTGTGAAAAAAAAAGAATTTCAATGAATTCATTTCGTTATCTTTGCTGACGACAACAACGTCGCCTTTAAGAATTGAAATGCAGTCAAACGTGTACTTAACTGTTCATTTTGTTTGCGTGTAACACAGTGAAAACAAACACCCCTACTTCTTAGAGGAGCTAAATACGTGCTTGATTAAATCCTTGCTCCTTTGCTTTTTGTTCCCCCCCCCCCCCCCCCCCCCGGCTCTAGGGTGCGAGGCCTGTCAGAATTGCTGACAGAAGCACAAAATCGGCAGCTCCATCTGCTCTGTCCTGATGTGTCCTTTTTACTATTGCATGCACACTCTCCCCTCCACACCCCTCCCGAACTCACTCCCGGATTGTATAAGTAACATTTGGAGCATCAGCTGGGATGTTTGACGTCATGTGGACGATGACGCCGTTTACTTCACGTCATGCTTTTGGCTCTGTGTGTGTGACAGAAACTCTGATCACATTCAGAAGGGATACAAATAAGTATGCTCAGCATCAGTCCACTGCCGCTAAGGTTGTTTTTTAACCCTAAGCGTCAATATTAGCAAGAGCATGCGTCGCGACCAGGATGGTGTTGTGGTTGTGCTCGCACGGCACTCGGGAGTCATTCAGGGGGAGGCCCGGAATTGAACAGATTTGAATATTGACATGTCTTTGGTTGAGCTTGTGGCAGTTGGCCTCCATTGAACTCTGTATTTGCTGCCTTGTTTTGATTTCGACATGTGATTAGCAGCCTGTGTTCTTTTCACCGCGTGAGTAAGGATTATGTACTGGAGTGGCGCCTTTCATGTCCACTTGGCTTCCCGCCATGTTTTAGTCTGCTCCAAGGAGTGATTAAAGTTCAGAACGAATGGCCGTTTTGCTTCATTTTGTGTTCGGTCGCGTTGCTGTTGTCACCTACAGACCCAACTGGGTGGCACACGGTCACTGTTGATGAACCATCAACTGATTCGGACCCGAGAAATCCAACTGTGTGGGCTGTTGTGATTATTCAAATAATTCTATCACAAAGAAAGATTGGAGCAAAAAGTGCAGTCCTCTGTGTCGACAAGAAAAGACGGAAGAGTCCATAAAAGGCATTTAGGCATTTAGACCGCGCGTGTCTGCGCGGCACGTTTCTGCGTAGATATGAGGCGCTTTGTTGTGTGAACAGCTTAAACTCTCCTGGCTCAGTGGAGGTAAGTTGCTGCTCTCAGCAGTAGCTCACCGTTAAGTCCCGCGCGCTTCTGTCCAGCCGCGTTCCTCTCCGATGTCTGTAAAAGGACATTTCTCACTTGGGCTGACTTCTTTTCTCAATATTGGATGGTCAGTAAAGCGCAGGAATGAAAAAAAAATCAAAATAATATTGTGAGATTGCATAAGAGGCCTTTGTGTCCTTTTTGCTGCGAGGACTGAGTTGATTTTAGACAAAAGAGAAAAGGGGGATGCCTCCCCAACTCTGCAAGTATGCATTGACCCTTCCCGGGACCTAATCGTCATAATGATCAAATGCTCTTTGAGATGTATTGAACACCCCCCCCCACCCCCACCACCACCAGCTGCAGATGCCAAGGTTTTTATTAGGCTTGCTCGCATCCCTGTTGCCAAAGGCCGACCACTCCGTTCCGTGCACACACGCTCGTACTCACACTCACACACACATACACACACACAAACACAGGGTGTGTGAGCCAATGGTGTCATCCGCTCTGACAGCAGAGGAGAACAGTTTTGACCCACTGCACATCGGGAATATAGCGAGTAACATAAGTTAACCCTTTCAGGGACAGCAGTTACTGCAGTCGACAGGGGTTAAATTTCGCTAAAATATACAAGGGCTGCAACTCAGATTATTTTCAATAATCGATTAATCTATCGATTATTTTGGTCGATTAATCAATCAGTCACAAAACAATCACATGACAGGACAAACGATTGTCTGTGACTCATGTGTTGTTTTGTATTATTTTGTCATTTTTTGTTGACTTTTCTTTTGATGGCAGCGCGGACACCCGCAGCGGCTCCTCTTGTTTTATGTTGAGAGGGAAGAAATTTCATCTGTGGTGTCTGTTACACATTCAGTACATTTGACAATAAAGTTTAATCGTATCCAATAATCTTTTCGAGTCGTGGAATCTTTGCTGGCTTGCCAAAGGCGGAAGAAAATGCTCAAATTTGGCCCCATTGTAAGTGCGCGTGTACCCGCTTCACTCTCACGATTACCGACTCGTGCATCAACATGGCGGCAAATCCGCAGTCAGATGTCTCGCATACACTGGCAAGGATGGCCAATTGACCCGAAGCGGCCAATTGCGAGCCAGCTCTCACGCGGAAACACGGACATAAACAAACATCCGGCCGAAAAGAAAAAAAAAAAAACAGCCCACCCTGTCAGCCTTTGCCATCTGAAAATCATTCCTCCTTTCTTCCATTTTATCACATTTGAGCATGGTTGCACTTGCATGCCCCTCAGCGTCTTCGTTCTTGTGTGATTGTGTGTGATAGCGGGGAAAGTGAAGGAGAGCATCAGGAGGAGGAGGAGGAGGGGCAGAAAACGGGCTCTGCTGTTGCCTGGTCACATGAGCGGTCCACGAGAGGCAGACGACAGAGAGGCTGCACACTCGAGCTGCCGCTGCGCTTTCACATCCACGCGTCGCATTATTCACGTCGCATTATTCTCTCTTCTTCCTCAAATAGTCTCTCTTGTAGATTCCATGCGCCAATGAACCACCAATGAGTCTATCCCTTTTCCAATCCCGCTTTTCCTCGTTAGGGTTCATGACCTCTTGTTCCATTTTGCCCTTAGCCGTTAGGCTGGCGACCGTTCTTGGGGTGAAGCCTGCCTCTTGGCCAAAGTCGGGTGTGATAGGGTCACGCGCCCGCCTGCAACGCGCATGAGGATCAACAACAATGCAGAAAATGATTGGACGCATTTATTATCATCGTGTGGTCAAAGGCACCAAAAGCGCTTCAGTTTGGTCATCGAAGTGAAAGCCGCGGGATTTCACGTGATGTGCATGAGGGAGTCGACGATTCGTGTTTCGGTTGTTTGGTCGCTCCTGAGTGTTGTTTTCAACCTTCTTTCTGTTTCCGGGAAGCTATGCCACAAAACACATGAAATACGATTGTGTCCAGCCACAGTTTTGCTTTGGCAGAAGGCCTGCGCTTTGAATATAATTCCAGTCGTTTGTATGGTTCGTTATTTCGATCTGCAATCGCTTCCTATGCAAAAACGACATTGATGATTAATTTAAAAAAAAAAAACGCTTCATTAAAACTCATTCACTCCCAATGACGTTTTTAAACGTCTTTTCAGAGTTGGTCCAGAATTGGCCGGTACTGAATGAGTTGCGGTCAAATGGTACACTGGGAACATCTGACGGAACCGCTCAGCTAGTCCGCCCTTCGTAATGTTCGTTACCGTCACCTGCAGGACTCGCAGCCGTCATATCTGACTCTTCTGTGTCTTGCTTTCAGATGCGGCAGCAAGGAAAGCTTTCATCACGGAGGTAATTTCCAATGTTCCCGCTATCTCTTCGTCATGATGTTTTGCACGCTGCTTACGTTCGACGTGGTCGATTTAACTCGCGCAAGGAATCAATATTGAAGTGTAAAGCTCATATTGTACCGAGCAGTCACACCCTCTGCACCCGTTGTCAGTGTAAAATTTCCCATTCTGTGCTTATTAGCCTATTTTTGCCCGTGGCCAACACTAGCAATGTTTCTTTTGTGAACAGCACATCAATTAAAATCACAAGAAAAGCAAACAGTGAAACGCTTTTTTTTTTTTAATTGCATTTTTACCTCATAAAAGCATGCTGCCCTTTTTGATACGTAGATACTGAAACGCAACAGATTTGGCACTTTTACTCATCAACAGTCTCTCTCTTGATTGTCAGATGCCGTCCTCCTCAGGCCTTCCCGGTCAGGGGAAGAAAATCGGCCACAGAGGGGTGGATGCTTCCGGCGAAACCACTTATAAAAAGGTTGGCCTAAATTTGCTTGTACACTTGACAATTATTAAAACGTATGGGACGATCTAATGAGTTTGATGTTTGAAATGATCTCTTTCCAAAAGCCAGAAAACTACATTGTGAGTGTGTGTGTGGACTTAAGGATAAAAAAAATTGTGTGTGTGGGGAGGGGCGGGGAGTTACACATCTACATGAAGACACTTTGTGAATTTAACTCTTTTCAGGGACGGCGGTTACTACAGTGGACAGCTGATCATGTTATCTGGTTGCAGAACCCTTTCATGGGTTAATGTCACTCTAGTAAAATGAAAGAAACGATCACTGTCAAGTCAAGTCAAGTCAACAGTATTTATAGAGCACTTTCAAACAGCCATCGCTGCATACAAAGTGTTGTACATGGAGCGATTTAACATACACAATAAACAGTAAGATGAATCGGTAATAAAGGCGGTAGAAAGCACCAAGCAGTAAAATCAAGAACAAATCTAAGTCATGCTGAGTCGAACGCCAAAGAATACAAGTGAGTTTTGAGGAGGGCTTTAAAGATGGGCAGCGAGGAGGCTTGCCGAATGTTCAGTGGGAGGTCATTCCAGAGAGAGGGACCAGCAACAGAAAAGACTCCATCCCCTCTGAGCCTCAGTTTAGTTCTTGGTACTTCTCACAAAGACTGGTCCACAGACCTGAGGCGACGGGCAGGTGTGTAGGGGCGGATGAGCTCAGCGAGGTAAGGATGCGAATGCGCCTCTAAATGTGGGATGGGATGCAAATCTGTTCAAAATTGATCATGTAGGATTCCCCCCCCCCCCAAAAATAATATACGTCGGAATCCTCAAGGGTGAACAAATCTCCCATCGCAAAGCTTTTTATAAAAATGACAGGCAATGTCTTAAGTAATATTTTAACAGTGTATGACTGATCACATCTTTTGACATTCCCCCCACCCCCTAACACTGCCCCTTAATATAGACCACATCGTCTGCCCTGAAAGGAGCCATCCAGCTCGGCATCGGTTACACGGTGGGCAACCTGAGCTCCAAGCCTGAGAGGGATGTGTTGATGCAGGACTTCTACGTAGTGGAGAGCATCTTCTTCCCCAGGTCTCGACCACGCCTCATAATATCAGCTCTTGAATGTCTTTTGTCTCTTGTACTTTGAATACTATTTGTTATGTGTCCACTCTGCAGCGAAGGGAGCAACCTCACTCCTGCCCATCACTTCCCAGACTTTCGCTTCAAAACCTACGCGCCTGTGGCCTTCCGCTACTTCCGAGAACTGTTTGGCATCAGGCCGGATGACTACTTGGTAAGACGACTGTAAATGACTCCAGATTAATGGGACCAGATGGATGCAACAGGAACACACACCCACACACACTCACGCGCGCACACACACACGCACACTCGCACACACACACACACACACACATGGGTTCAGTTGGGGGGTCGTCTTGCATGAGCCGTGTGGGTGAAAATAAGGATGAACAGCCTAATATTGATGAGCCATGATGCACCTCAGCAGCAAGCCACCATTGCTGTCATTAAAATGCAGGGCATTTTTTTAAACTACAAATTAGCATTTTGAAGGTATATTTTGGGGGTCCGTCCAACAATATGATTATTGTTGGCTTTGTATGCAGTTAGTGTTTGTGAGTCCGTATAGCGGCTAACAAGGAGCAATGGCACCGAACGTGGTCAATATCTGTCGTTCTTCACAGAGGATAAAGAAGATATGTTTGCATCTTGTTATTTTGTCTGACATGCGCCGCTCCATCGTTTGTCTTCAAATATCTGTTACTTAAACAGTTACACCACCACCTCATCCGTGCTTTGTTGGCCTGTCTATGGCATTTCCAGTCATGCGTGAGCATTAAGCTAGGAGACTTCAAGGCAGAGTTATGTGGTTGATATCTGCCTCTTTGCTTTATCTTCTGTTTGATAATAAATTTCAACCGGGAGTTGTTTTGAAGGCTGTATTTTAAAGAATTGTTTGCGACCTGCCAAACTGCTACTTGTTTTGAAGAGAGTTAGCCACCATCCAGCGCTCATCCCTCAAACTTTTTTCATAAGACAAAGCAGAAAATAAATCAGTCGAATGGCAGTTTCAAAAAATTGATATATCGGTTAACTCGTATCTCAAGGCACGTCGTATCTTTTATTTAAAAAATAAAATAAAATAAATTGGGGCGGCCCGGTAGCCCAGTGGTTAGCACGTCGGCTTCACAGTGCAGAGGTACCGGGTTCGATTCCAGCTCCGGCCTCCCTTTGTGGAGCTTGCATGTTCTCCCCGGGGCCTGCGTGGGTTTTCTCCGGGTGCTCCGGTTTCCTCCCACATTCCAAAAACATGCGTGGCAGGCTGATTGAACACTCCAAATTGTCCCTGGGTGTGAGTGTGAGCGTGGATGGTTGTTCGTCTCTGTGTGCCCTGTGATTGGCTGGCAACTGATTTGGGGTGTCCCCCGCCTACTGCCCGATGACAGCTGGGATAGGCTCCAGCACCCCCCCGCGACCCTAGTGAGGATCAAGCGGCTCGGAAGATGAATGAATGAATGAATAAAATAAATTGTCTCCAATAGCGAGTAGGAGTTGTGTGAGTTTCACACATTGCAAGTCCAAATTTGTCGTGTCCTTCGCAGTACTCCCTGTGTAACGAGCCACTGATCGAGCTGTCCAATCCCGGCGCGAGCGGCTCTGTCTTCTATCTCACCAAGGATGACGAGTTCATCATCAAGACGGTCATGCACAAGGAGGCGGAGTTCCTCCAGAAGCTGCTGCCGGGCTATTACATGGTAGGGGAGCATGCAAGCGTGCATGTCACACATCCCGTGACATGAAAATAGTAGCAAGAAACATGAATTCAATGTACCTGATTTTACCTTCGTGGGCCACTTAAAATGATGTGGCGGGCCAGATATGGCCCCCGAGGCTCGAGTTTGACACCATAATTTAGGCGAGTCTTTTACCATTAGACTGTAGGACCGTCTGAGCAGGCCTCTTACTGATATCACTGGTGACAAATGCTTTTGCCCCGGAGGCGGAGGTCTGCGAGAAGAGATAAGAACCCATGCCAAGGTCAAGACATGCACACACACACACACACACACACACAAACACACACACACACACACAAACCAAATTAGTTGGCATCTCTACATGCAGTCAGCTCCACACGTCTGTCACAGCTGACGGACTTCCCGGTCGAAGGGCCGACCGAGCGGGCTTGCTTTGGGCTGTTTACGGATCACGGTGATGTAACCGCTTTTCTCTGTCTACCGTGTGATCCACTCCATCATCACGCACACCTCTTCTCACTCTTTTGGACGTTCTCAGTCGCAGCACAGCTTATTTTCCTTTATATCTTTCACGCTTTAATCCCCCATCCTCCCCGCACTCCTTTCTCACGTGTCACGTTGTCCGACTTCTCTTAGGACCCTGTGTGGCTTCTGAGGGCAAAACATGCTCTTTCTTGGTTGCTGGTATGGTGTAGCTGTACTTTGCCCCACCAGCTTCCTCTTCCGAAAATCCTTCCCCATCACAGTAAAGCAGGCATGTCCAAAGTCCGGCCCGGGGGCCAAATCCGGCCCGCGGTCGAATTTCATCCGGCCCTCGGCCCCTGTCATAAAATCAGTGCCGTCTGGCCCGCAGATTGGGCGCAATGGAACACCTGTTGCATTGACTGAGGTCTCGTAGACTGGTGAGTGATGTTTCATAGAGTACTGCTTCCCTCTAGTGGCTAAATGAGTAATAGCATTCACTAAATGAGTAATAGCATTTAGACACTAGAGGGCATCACTCACGAGTTAACAAGACATCACTCCGTGTTTATATTGACTGATATGTCATATTTCAAATGATCCTTGCAGTTGTGGATATGTGTATTGCTTGTTCATTTCCCTGTTGTTCGAGTCAAAGGTTTTGTGACTATTGAAAAGTCATGGTGATACATTTTATGTTTCAAATAAGATAAGATAAGATAAGATATCCTTTATTCGTCCCACACTGGGGAAATTTACAGCCTCCAGCAGCAAGAATGTATGTAGAAAGAAGAAAGGAGAAAGAGAAAAAAAAAAACAACAAACATCTTTCAATTAAATACAATATGAACACAAATGGATAAATCGCAGTACTATTTACGATTTTCCTTCACATCATTTAATTATTATTATTATTATGATTGTTATTTTTTATTCATCAGCCTGACAGCAGTCGGTAGTCGGCAAATCAATCAATTTGCACTCAGGAGACTTCTGTTTAAGAAAAAGTCAAGTGAATAAGCAGTCGCATGTGATATACCTGTTTCAAATGAACCAAAAGAAATTCTTAAGATTGTTGAAATTAAAATAAAAATGGAAATGTTAAACAGACTGGCTTACTAAAATTTGTTGAACAATATTGTTGTTCAATGTAAAGAATGTCAGCCAAGGTCGGCCCCCCGACATTTTACCACATAAAATCTGGCCCCCTTGGCAAAAAGTTTGGACACCCCTGCAGTAAAGGCTCGCCATCAAACTAAGCGTTGCTGTCTTACGTCATCAATCGATGCTCCTTGTCAAACGGCACAAACAGAAGCAGCTCAATCTGTTCGACGCCAGTCACACAACATTCAAATCGGAGTCGGATGGCTGCGTGTTATGCTCATAAGAATGGGAGCAAAGACGCTAAGTGGAAACCTACCAAAAATCAAAGCTTAAGCGCTCCACTTGCTCTGTTCAGTCAACCACATGACTCCAAGTATGGTGATTCCAAACACTGGATCGGACTTTATTTTTCCCGACGTGGCTCTGGATTAATAATAACCTTATGGCGTCGCAGCGAAATAGTGACAAACACTTTTGTCTTTCTTTTTTCTTTCTACATGTCCTACACGCGCATGGTCGGCTCATTGAAGGGGATAAATCCGGAATGTCAAAAACATGAATGTTTTTGTATATCTGCCCTGTGATTGACTGGCGGAGTTCAAGGGTGTAAAATCGGCTCACCACGATATTGAGTACAAGTGTTCTACAAAATTAATTAATAGATGGATCATCTCCCCCTCCCCACCCCCAGAACTTGAATCAAAACCCTCGCACTCTGCTGCCCAAATTCTTCGGCCTCTACTGCGTCCAGTCGGGCGGCAAGAACATCCGCGTGGTGGTGATGAACAACGTGCTGCCCCGCGTCGTCCGCATGCATCTCAAATACGACCTGAAGGGCTCCACCTACAAGAGGCGAGCCTCCAAGAAGGAACGCGAGAAGGCCCGGCCCACGTTCAAAGACCTGGACTTCATGCAGGACCTGCAAGACGGACTCATGCTGGACCAGGACACGTACAACGCGCTGGTCAAGACGCTGCAGAGGGATTGTTTGGTAAGTTTGTGTGGGAAGTTAAACGGATCAGAGTGCTTTGTATTCCCGTACCTGGAACAAGAACCACTGTTCTATGGTTTTCATCACCACACTGTTCCCCTTTCCCACTTCTGGTACCGTTCTATGGTGTGATGCCGGCAGCTAGCTAGTTTCCGACAACCTTCGGAACATTCAAGTATTCCGGCACCAGCTCTGTAAAATGACAATGATAAAATAATCCTAAAGTTGTTCATTTGGTACCATCATTGCGTGCTTCGCGATGGCCGCCCCACATTACTCTGAATAGAACATGCATGCTAACTTATTCCATGACTGACGTGAACAGGTTTGAGTCCCTCTGGCGCTGACGCCGTTCTGCACTCTGCATAAAAGCTTTTCTCCCACATTTTCATTCATCACGCACGTGTCAATCATTTTTGTTCAGGTGCTGGAAAGCTTCAAGATCATGGACTACAGCCTCCTGCTGGGAGTTCACAACATGGACCAGGCGGAGCGCGAGCGGCAGATGGAAGGCTCCCAAGGCGACAGCGACGAGAAACGGCCCCTGGCCCAGCAGAAGGCTCTCTATTCTACCGCCATGGAGTCCATCCAAGGCGGGGCCGCCTGCGGGGAGTCCATTGACACCGAAGACACGTGAGTGGGGCCGATCACGATTTCGTGATACATTTGAAACAATTTTTTTTCCTGTATTGCATTGATGATTTGAAGATACAGCTCATATAAATCCCAAATTCGCAATCTCACAATTTTTAAACGTGTACAAACCCTTGTCATTCCGACACCGTTCACCTCTTAGGATGGGTGGCATCCCCGCCGTCAACGGGAAAGGGGAACGACTTTTGCTCTACATTGGCATCATTGACATCTTGCAGTCGTACAGGTAAGCAGCACGGGAACCGCGCGCTGAGGTGAAGCGTTTTTGCTTTTTATGCTCGTTGCGCACCCGGTCAGCCTTATTGTGTTGCCTTTCTTTGTCCGTGCAGGTTAATCAAGAAACTGGAGCACACGTGGAAGGCTTTGGTGCACGACGGGGTGAGTTCTTCATCATGCTTCTGCAAACACTGACTCACCTCTGAGCAGGCGTCAACAACACTTCACGCTTACTCCCCTGACTCATGGGTCACAACATTTGGTGCCTAATCTCAGACAAGCTCGCATTTTTTTGACTGACTCGAGGTATGGAGATGGAAATATTCAGTTCATCCAGTATTGACAGTGCGTCACCTTTTCCACATTTATAGCCCAATGCCAAAATTATTTTTTCCCCTTAAAAAAAAAAAGTCTGCGTAATTCTCCCTTCAAGTCAAACAAACAACGTCACCCATCAGGCTGCCGGAAAATCAATAATGTCTGCCCGTGTTTATGTCTGTGCTTTGTCTGTCTGGTGGCTTGACCCAGAGACATACAGTACATTACTGAAATGGAACACAAGAGGAGCTAACACTGTACATCCATTAATCTGCAAGCGCTTCATTTAGTTATTTATTTATTTCTTTATTTTAAAATCTCATTTATCTCGTCCGCAGGACACTGTTTCGGTCCACCGGCCTGGATTCTACGCCGACAGGTTCTTCAAGTTCATGAGCAGCACCGTTTTCAGAAAGAGCTCCTGTGAGTCCTTTCTGCTGCCTTAAATAGTCAAAGCACTGCCGCGTGGGAAGGAAATAATAATAGATAGTCTTCTAGCTGCCTTATTCGGTGCTTCTTCACGTCATGTTAAGACGGTTCAGCCGCTCTTGTTGTTTCACTCGCGAGTGAAAAAAAAAATCAAATAGGAGAAATTCCCATCCATCATCGTCTCACTAGGACATGCTTCCTCAGTTAAGCGTGAAAGAAAGCCAGTTCAAAATATGTTTTTAAACCCAAGGACTGCAGCATGATCATCTATAGCAGGGGTGTCACACTCATTTTAGTCGCGAGCCAATTTGGAGTTACGACTTCCCTTGGAGGGCCGTTATGACGGTGAAACCACAAAATGATTACTTGTGCACAAAAAAGTAATAGATTACTAGTTTTGAAATCAGTCAGGTCAATTATAATAGTTTGTTCAATTATTGTTCAAGTGAGTGTAAACTGGGTAACAAAATGATTGCACAACCTCAAGGTTACGCATGACATTTCAGGACAGATTTTAGCAAGTTGACACATGATTTGCTTTCGCGGGCCACATAAAATGACCCGACGGGCCGGGTCTAGCCCCCGGGCCTTGAGTTTGACAATATGATCTATAGTATTAAAATAAATCGATATACAGTGCTACCTCTACTTACAAAATTAATTGGCTCTGGAAGAAATTTTGAAAAACAAGAACATTTTGTAAGTAGAGACGCGTTTTCCATGTAAATGCCCTAATCCGTTCCAAGCAAAAAGAATTCTGACATAAATGTTTCCTAAAGCATAAAAATGCACCAAAATGTGGAACAAATATATGTTACAATTAGGATATTTCACAATAAATGAGAGTTGTGCATAATGTAAAAAAACAAAGCATAAAAATTATGGTTATATAACTTTTAAGTACGTCCTCATCTTTTTTTGCCCTCTATACTTTGTGTTCTCTCTCAGAAGTGGTTTTTGCCCGGCGTTTTGTAAAGAACTGATCCAAGGATGATCTGTTTTAAATGTACATCGTGTAGCTCTGAAGTCATCTCCGTCCAAGAAGGGCCGCGTGTCACTTACGGTGCCAAAGTGTGGCGGTCCCGGCGCGGCCTGGTCTGCCAGCCTGCTGCCCTCCGAGAGAGACGAGAACATCTACGACCTGAGAGGTGCTCGCAGTTTCCCGACGCTGGAAGACGAAGGTAATTGCATTGTTTTGACTCGTCAATAAGTACACATCCATGTCAAACTAAGAATGCGACAGTCTCACTAAGTCCCAGCCTTGATGCAGTTATTGCAAGTAAAGGTTGCGCCACCAAATTGACCTTGCCGTCGCAATACTTTTCGAGTGGACCAAATTTGTACTTGTTTGTGGTTATTTTCTCTTGTATGTCCCACCGTTCTTTATATGCCCAATTTCCAGGACGAGCTGATCTTCCCTGCACGCCTCCATCTTTTGAGGAGGCCACCACGGCGTCCATCGCCACCACCCT
Source organism: Hippocampus zosterae (assembly GCF_025434085.1). Taxonomy (NCBI): domain Eukaryota; kingdom Metazoa; phylum Chordata; class Actinopteri; order Syngnathiformes; family Syngnathidae; genus Hippocampus; species Hippocampus zosterae. The sequence goes on along the minus strand of NC_067458.1, from coordinate 18,045,406 downwards.
CTCCTCCACCACCTCTCTGTCCATCCCTGAAAGATCTCCCTGTGACACCGCCGAGCACCCGCGCTACAGGTAGCATCATCAAGCCACGGAATGATGATTGCTTGGCACCAGTTTGTTACCTCACTCGTGGCAACTGGCGGAGGGAGCGGGTGCCCCGTCCAACAGGCACCATTTTTCATTCTTTATGGTAGCTTGACATTGTTTCATTTGTCTCTAGGAGGCACACTCAGTCTCTCAGCCACGATGGAAGGTAAGTTTGATGGCTTTGGAATTTTAAAATATTGTTTTGAGGTGAGACATTTGTTGTTTGCATACATGGAGACGTGTGTGTGTGTGTGTTGTCGTGTGCAGGACTCAGGAGGAGCTGCGTGTGCGCGAGGAGGACCAGCAGACCATCACGGTGGAGGTGGAATTAAAGAGACACGACAGTGACCCCACCATCTCCATTCCGCAGCCTTCGCCTGAAACCTGGTACAGTTTAGACCTGAAATTGTTCGTATTTGTGAATGTGCATGCGCCCCGTAATTGACTGGCGACCAGTCCGAGGCGTACGTCACCTGTCATTCAAAGTAGTCCAGCGGGATGGCAGCAGAAAATTGATGCATGTACTTTATAGGATGTTAAATGAACATTACAGGGCGAAATGTGTTGACAAAGCACCAGTCGGAGCATGACGCCGCGTTCTACAAAATTCCTTTTAGCTTCTCAATAGAGTTTGTGTGTGACCTCAATGTAGCAGAAATATGATGTCCCTCATAATGCTGCCGGGAGATTATGCGACAAATTTGGGGTAACCAACATGAAGAAGTAGGGCAGTGGTCCTGGGGGCCTGAGGCGGCCGCCGTGAAGCATCCATGACCTGATTTTTTTTTGGGTGGGGGGAGCACATTTTAACCTGATTTTTTTTTGTTTCAGCTGTACAAATAACTGCTCTAATCTCATCCCTTTACACTACAGTTAATTTAACAGATGACCGGTTTCTGGGAGGAGGGAAGGACACGCGGAGGAGCAGAATGTGTTGGTTTGGGCAATGGCGAGACATATGGCCTGGGGTCATGGATGGAGGTCTTGACGGGGACTGGGGGTTGGGGGTGGGGGGGCACAGACTGAACGAACCAACAAAATGATTTGAAGGTTCCATGATGACTTCCAAGTGGTTCAATTATCAAGGCAATTTTCCCCGATGAGAATAAGATTTGGTTGGTTCAGTAAGTTGCATTTTAGCATTCCTAACTGGCATTCAAGTGTAAAAATAAATGAAGCAGTGCGTAAATAAACTGAAATTAGTGTCTCCCAGCCTTTGAGCCTAGGCACATATTTGACAAAATTGTCACAAAAACGGTATACATTGAAGAATCTCAATGTGCTTGAAAATGTACTCACTGTGAAACCTGCTCCTGTTTGGTTAAACATACGGCTCACATTGTGTTCTATAAATGGCAACTGGTGGGCACACACATTGATTTGCCTTTTTTCCGACTGGAAGTGCATTTAATTGTTCTGCCTGGCACTATACGTCACTGGCCTGGACAGATCTTTTTTCGCCTTTTACTATTTTGTGAAGCATGGATGGTCGTAATCTCTGTTTAGGAACAACAGAGGATCACGATTACACGACAGCTGGCAAAACACACTCTGACGCAACATTCGTCTTTTATTCTAGCAGCGAGGCTCAAGAGGCTGCCGCTGCACTTTCCACTTCTTCTCCAGCCCCCGAAGCGTCCTCCTCGCCCTCCGCCGTCGCACCTGTTTCTGCCGAGGCATCCGGGGCCACTCCGTCCAGTCCGAAGCCGGCGGTGGCGGCGGAAACAGCCAGCCACGCGTCGGGCTCGGGGTGCACCAGCCAGGCTTCAGTGGATGACGAGGACGACGTCCCGATCACAGACATCTACTTTGTAAGACCCCACGCTACACTTAGATGCTTACATGAAGTGCTGAGGCCGTGTAATGCTCTCCCGCAGAAGTGTTGACAGACGGGGGCGGCATAATGGTGGACCGTGGCACTCTTAAGTGGGTATGACTACATGTGCGGTTCGCTCCGAGTGCAGTGATGACAGCATGTTGCCAATCTCCTTGCTGCTTTTCAGATGCACACTTATTAGCCCCTTTTTAGCCTTCTGATGGGTACAAGATAAAGAAGGATGGAAAACACAAAGGGCAATAAAAAATTCTTATTATAACATACAGTATGGAAAATATATTGCTCCCATCTACATGTGCATCTCAGTATAGTTGAAAATTATACAAATTGCAAATTAACAATCAAAATGATTTTTTTAAAAACTCATTCACTATTGTGGACATTTGTATACGTCGGTTAGAATCTAACCATTTACTGCCACCCCTCGATATGTTTGTCAAGTGCGTTTTTCAACCAGCAGATGTAGAAAATTGTCTCACAAAGCTTGACTGTGAAATTCAAGCTTCGATATTAGTGTAATGACAAGCAGACGCCACCTGATGGCAGCATGGCGTCTCATTTGGATTTGCGATCAGCACAACTTTTGAGTGAGCAAGTGAGCAATCTCGGCTTGTCACGTCAGTTATGTGCGAGAGAAATGCCAACCCGGAAGTGAGAAAGTAGAAAGTATGTGGCTCGATGCTGAGAAATGACTGTGGCTGCAATGTACATTTGCACTGCATCCCGCTTGGAGATGTTTCTTATTCTGTGAAGTCTGTCTTTAACATCTCTTCGTACCATGTCGTGCAGTTCTACATCCATAATAGCCTTAAAACCTCTGAACAGCCTTAAAACCTCTCGAACAGTGTCCATCAAGACTGAGTCTTTATTATTTTCGGAAAGCCAGATCATTCTTACTTGTGTGCTGTGTACTGCATGGTACAGGACTTATCTCCTTGCATTTATGAATCACTTAACCGTGTCGCGTTGCCAGAGGGGTCATTTCCATTCTCGCCTCAGCATGCCGCCCTAGTCATGTCACCTTTTTCCCTCTCTCGCTCTCTTCTTTTCACATCTTTGTCCATTTGTCATTTTCCGCTTCCGCCCATTGTTGATGTTGTCAGTTGCCCGACGGAAGGACTTGGGTGGTCTCACCGCTCCGACAGAGGGGCAAATGGCGGTCCGGGTGGCCTGTAAGTGAGCTGTAGATGGGCCGGGCTTCAGACGTGGTGGCTGGCTTCTACGTTAGATTAGATTTGGTGCCGTGCACCTCTGTTTTTTTGGGGGGGTGGGGGGCAATGTTTGCAGTCGGCTTGTTGTCACTTAGACCCCAGTTGAGCTCAGTGGAACCTCCAAAGTGGAGCAGCATCTCTTCCATGACTCTGGCGATTCACCTGACAGGCACGTCATGGACGGAACAAGGCGTTTGCAGGGTGACGCGCATCGTAGTGGTATTATATAGCTGTTGCTGGAAGCAATAAAGCTTCTAGAAAAAGCTTCAATCGCGCTTGTCCTATTGGGCGCAATTGAGCTGGAGTCTCTCCCAGATGATTATGGGACGAGCAACAGGGTACAACACCCTAGACTGGTCACAATCAACAGTAGGACACATGTAGACCAGCGAGAATTCCCACTTGTGGACAATTTCAAGCTCAGGTGTCAAGCTCCAGACCTGAGGGCCAGATCCGCCCAGATCCGTTAATTGGCCACATCATTTGATGTGGCCAATTAATTCATTCACTCCCAAAGACGTTTTTAAACCTCTTTTCAGACTTGGTCCAGAATTGGCTGGTACTGAATGAGTTAAAGCAAATTGTGTATCTACTTCATCTTTTTCGCTCCATTTTTTAAAATCTCTTTAGATTTGCTAAAATGACGTAAAACCCATTCAGCAATGCTCAATTTACTCTGAACCTGTCCTCAAATGAATTTTTTTCGACTTTGGAGGTTCTAGGTAAGCAAACTAAGATCATGTGGTGTTTTTTTTCATTGATGTGTCAATCATCTGACTGGCCGTGCCTTCTGCCAACCCACTCCACACCCACCCACTTCCCCTTCTTCATCCCCCATCATTCATATCACACATGACCTCCTAGAAGACATTTGACTCAAACACACTGTGTGATAATCACTGCTTCTGAGCAACATCTGGCTTCAAGGATTAACATGAGCTGTCTGGGCGACATTTCCCCCCTTTATGCATCCCTAACTTTCATTTCCTGTCTTGTCTTTTCTTCTCCTGTGAACGATCTCCTGCATCTTTCTTCCTGCCTGCCTGCCACTGCCGCCTGCCGCTTATCTCTGTGCCACTGGCCCTCTCCTCTGTCCCTCTGGCGCCCTCTGCTGTGCTTGGCGTGTAAAAAACAAAACAAAAACAAAACAGCCTCCAGAGGACAAGACCTGGGTTTACTCTCCGCTACACTATGGCTCAGAGTCTAAGGCCCTGCCAGATGGGGATTGGGAAAGAGAGACAGTAAGTGAGAAGCATCCGACTAAGAAATACACAACGCCGGAAGATTCCTCCACATTCCATTTTAAGCAGTTTTAATGCTTCTCAGATCCATCAAACCCTCTCCACCCCCGCCCCCTGCGCATTGCAGCATTCATCCCGGTGCAAATGGTCACCGAGTTGTGACTATTTAGTGCACAAGCGGCCACCGTATGTCTCTTCAATAGCAAGCTGCATGTACCATGCCACTTCTTGTCATCAGCCTGCTCAGATGATCGAAATCGGACAAAAATAAAAAAGAAGGGTTTCACCCAAGGGTGGGCAACCTTCGGGCCGCCACATTGTTTTGATCTGTGCCCACAAGGCAATTCCAAATACAAAACCGCAGAGCAACCTTTGCACCCCCCAAAAAAAGCCAAAAACCTTTTGCCAGACACAAATACTCATAATGGATAAATACAGTGGTGCACTGACTTGAAACTGACTTGAATGTTGAATTCACACGTATCTCTTATGTATCTTTCTCCATTGCAGTAGATGGAAATGGCATTAATTCGTTTTTTTAACTAGCACTCTCTGTTATTGAGCTGTATAAAACCATTCATCAATAGCAGAATGAAAAGAATTAAACCGTTTGTGCATCGTGATTTCAGGCATGCATTTGGAAGCTCCTTCTGGTGTGGGTGTGTGTGTTGGACACTAGGGGGCATCATAACACATGCAGACAAAAAAAATATTCGCAGCTCTAGGAGTCACTAAACTGCATTATCGGTTGAGTTTTGCCAAGGATAAAGAACATATGACTATAGTTTTAATTTCTGTCTACATGTGTTGCTGCACATTATGCTATAAATACCTGTTGCCTCAACAGTTGAAACACCGTGACATAATGCTATTCAGTAGCATTTTGTGTGTCCAAAAACAGATTGATGAGGATTTTACCCTATAGTCTGGCGCAATTTCTAATGACGTCACAATGCTAACTTGTTCGCCACAATATCTTTTGATATGTCGACTGTCTTATCAATTCATTCACTCCCCCCAACAGTAAACCCCGTCATGTGACTGAAAGGCATGAAGTGGATCGTCCGGACAAAGCCCAAAACCTCCTTCCTCAACGGTCGAAGTGCAATCTTTTTGTCTCAAGAGGGGAGAGAACTCAACGGACTGGCGTAGCCGAGAGGTCCCCGCCATTTACATATGATACGTGTGTTTCCGTGTGGCATAGTACAAGTATGCTCGTGCGTTATATGTTTTTGACATGACACACACACACATATGGGCTCGTCTTCAGTTGCCACGAGGTGGCTCTGTGGTTGCCATTGTCGATTGTGTATAAAAGACATGCCATTCGCCTTTTATGTGGTCACATAGTGATCCTCTAGTTCAGGCGTCACCAACTCCGGTACTCGATGGCCCCTAAGTTGTATGTTTAAAATGTTTCCCTCCTCCGAAACACCCGAGTCCAATGATCAACTCATTAGAAGCCTGATAACAAACTGGATCGTGTGAATCAGGTGTGAAGGAGAGGGTAAATATATACCCCCCCCCCTTGAATAAAAAAATACTACTACTAATAATAATAATTGGATATAATAATAATATATATATATTGGATATGATTGGACATGTCACTCACAACAGGACAAACCAAAAAGTCTCAAGGATCAATGTAGGACATTTTTCAGGCAGTCAGCCATTTCTAACTGTAATGCCCCTGGAAGGTTTGAGGGGAGGGGGGGGGGGGCGGGGATGAATAAATAATCATAAAACAACCCCCGACACTGCTTTCATCAGTTGAAACTACATTGGTTGGACATGTCTGTCATAACAGAACACAGAAAAAGGTCTCAAGGACCCATGCCCAAATTGAATAGAACGTCTGCCGTTTTGGTTTGATGCAGACAGTTTGTGTCAAGTCCGCAGGTCATATTTGGACAAACTCTTCCTCTGGAATTTGCCCAAAGGAGCCCTAATTGGAAGCTTCTTTTTGTAAGACAAATAGGCGATCCAAAATGACAACGCTTTTTGCATATGCTCTCCATTGTGGGTTGATTCTGGTGTCCAATTTTTGATAACCGTTTTGACTATTTTCCATCATAAAGGGGTTTTTCGTAGCTTGAAGTGTTATTATTGCCATCAAATGGGATAGGATCCATTGTTCTCCATTGGCATGATTGCCAAAAAAGTTGGATACTCTTCATGTTCAGTATTCTCCATTGGCATCTTCCCTGCTGAGTGACTAATTTTCCTTTATTTTAGTTTGATTTGCCAGTGCAGTACTTGACAGCAAATACTCAAATGTTACTAAGAACTGTTGCATGAATAAAATTGATTGAGACTTATTTTTTAAAAAAAGTTTTATGATGGTGACAGTTTGACCTGGGAACAGATTATTTCATTATTTCCGGTAGGAAAATCGATAGAAAGATTGTGATCAACGTCGGTGGTTTGGTTGTATTTTAACGGACCCTCACAAATGCTCACCTGTCATTTATTTTTGTAATGTTTTTATGTGCAACAGACGCCCGCGCATTGCTCACGATGTCTATTCAATCTACCGTCATCACAGATGCAAAGCATAGCAGCAATATTTTGTGCAGTTCTCGCCTCCTTTTCCTTTCAGATTGCCTTATTAGATGATTTTGATCTTGGATCTTTCACTTTCACCGTCCTATTTATTTTTCTTTTCCCATCATTGTGCTCCTTAGAACGTGTACATAAAAAAAAGAATATACAGTATATATAGAGAGAAAGATAGAGATATATTTTCCATTGGAAATGGAGAATGTTATTTTTTTTTGGTTTTATTTTTGCTGCTTGGCCTAGAGACGATTGCAATCTGTGTCGTTTGCTGAGTTATGTTCCTCGAAACTGAGAAGGAGCTGCATGCAGCTGTTGGGTGAATTTTACTGAACATGCAAACCAGTAGGGATTCTTCCAACTTGTTCAACATGTGTTTTGTGTGCGTGTGTGTGTCATCCAATAGAAAGAGTCCTTTACAGAGACATAGCATGGTATTAAAAAAAAACTACTGTAATGCATATCAGAAATGTGTATTTATGTATATCTGTGTATATTCATCTATTTATACCTGAGCATAAATAGATGGCTGTATATGTGTGCGTGTCTGTGTGTCTGTCTGTCTTTGGACTCAATCAGAATGAATGCAAAATAAAGCAGTTCTATGAATTGTCCAATGCGAGCAGTTTAGTTTTTTGTTTTCTGACTCAAACAGCAATCATACTATTACCAAAAATAAATGATAGTAATCTCGTTTCTAAGCACCTTTTGAGTCCCTGTTAAAAAGGGCGGCGCAAAGGGTGGGGCTACTGGGGCGGTGGTCCTTGGCATCCATCTGTGGGGGACATCCAGAGCACAGAAAAACATTGTTTGTTTTTTACAAAAGTACTGTGCCAGTTATCTGTAGAAGTAAAAGTATATCTAAGGAGTAAAACATTACAATAGTTGTAATTTATTTTGTAATTTCCCCATTTTAAAGATGATGCATATGTTAAAAAAGTAGAATATACAGCACAAATGTCATACAAAACATATGAACAGTAGTCGTAAATATCTTTTTAAATTATTTAATGTAATGTATTAATGATAAGCGGAATAGAAAATGAATGACTAATTAAAAACTAATGTACTGTATTATGAAGTGGATCGTGGTTTCAGCGCAATGGCCTTTTCCTGCATTGATTCGTCCCGCGATTCTTTATAAGCAACCGATTCGTCGACATAGCTGTCAATCAAATATGTAAATAACATTCAATGTCACGTGCTCCATGTGGTGACGCATGCATTTTCCTGCTTGAGGGCGGAGTTTATCCGTTGGGCAATATTTGGAAAAAGTAACAGTCAGACGCTTATCACCGCAGGGAAAAAATGGGAAACCGAGATGATGAATACGATTATTTATTCAAAGGTAAGGCCTTCGGGGGGCGGATGAACAGCAACGCTCGACGCTGGCGATCGTTATTAGTCCGTGACACAAGGAAGTGACACAAAACAACGGAAATGCTAAAGTTAGCTCCCTAGGGAATAGAAACATGCGAATTGCCCAACGTTAGAAAAAGTATTCCAAAACAGATACCACGTTATTCGTCAACATGATATTCGTGGGTCATACTTTCTAAAACTGCCGTAGAGGCCAATTTTCCCAAGCGATCCGGGAAACAAGCTACGGTGTTAAGTAGCTAACATGGACGTAGTCGGCACTGAGAGTGACGTCACTAACCTTGCAAAACAGATGTTTGTGAGCTGCGTAGTCAATGCGAGCTCAATTCATATTTTAAATCCTAAATATAATAATGAAACTTCAAGAGTCACTCAAAACAATGAACACACACACTTATTTGTAGTTTTCTATTCATCTAATGGCTAAGTAGTCATTGGTGCACCTTGACTCCTGATCGTCTGACAGTGCAGACAAAAAAAATGTCAGCGATGTTAGTAATACACCTAAGTGTGTAGGTGGAAAAAATTGCATCTCCTTTCAAATGAAGACTTTAATTTTACTTTGATTTTGCTCGGTCACATCTTTAAATTTTAAATAATTAGAGCAAGAATTGGATGTGTTATTGAACTATGAAAACATGTCAAAACATTTGGGAACCCCAGTATAAAAACATCCCCATATATCTCACAACCTATTGTTTGGTTGCTTGCAGTCGTGCTGATCGGAGACTCCGGAGTAGGCAAGAGCAACCTGCTGTCACGCTTCACCAGAAACGAATTCAACCTGGAGAGCAAGAGCACCATCGGGGTAGAGTTCGCCACCCGCAGCCTGCAGGTGGACGGCAAGACCATCAAGGCTCAGATTTGGGACACAGCCGGACAGGAACGCTACCGAGCCATCACCTCAGCGTGAGTGTCCTTCCTCCTCTTCCCCAAGATTGTCCTGGTGCGTTTGATTTGCGAACGAACGAGATGACCGTGTTTACCGGCCTTAGGTACTATCGGGGCGCGGTGGGCGCTCTGCTGGTGTACGACATCGCCAAGCACCTGACGTACGAGAACGTGGAGCGCTGGCTGAAGGAGCTGAGGGACCACGCCGACAACAACATCGTCATCATGCTGGTGGGGAACAAGAGCGACCTGCGACACCTCAGGGCCGTGCCCACCGACGAGGCGCGGGCCTTTGCCGGTAAATTCACCTCATTCTTCAATTTCACCATCAACCCTGGGGACCTTTTTAGCTTAACTTGTCTCACTGTGGAAAAAAAAACGTAGCAAAAATAGATATTTAGTAGAATAAAATTCTGATGACCGGAAAAAATATATATGAGTAAAATAATTTCTGTTCTGAATTACAGAGAGAAAGTTTGACCCTTTAACAGTGCTTTTAGTCCTTCAGTTTTGTTAAACTTTACAATGAAGAATTTTTTTAGGGGGGGGTGCGGGATTAGATGTCATCAAGTATCAAGTCAATTTTATTGTCAAATGAAATTTCTTCCCTGTCAAGACAACATACAACAAGAGGATCTTGTCATTGTCTTATAATGTTAATGTGCAAAATGAAAATATAAAAACAGCCAGGAAAAAAAACGGCTGATTTCAGACTTCTGCTAAGAATTTCCTGTGATGGTAGTCATGTGCCACCATAGGTTAACGGTGACCTTCTTTTATGTTCTATTTAATTTTTTTAATACTTTTTTGTGAAAGTGGAAGTGATATTTAGCCCCCCCCCAAAATGTAATGAAAAATATTCCGTATGATCCCATTCTCAGTGCTGTTCTTTACATCACAGAAAAAAACACGCTGTCATTCATCGAGACTTCTGCCTTGGACTCCACAAATGTGGAAGAAGCCTTCAAGAACATCCTCACAGGTAAAGAGGAGAGTGATGTTTGTTCAACGCACAAAGTAATTTTTTTCCTTTTTTGTTTTTTACTGTATTTGCCTCCTTGGCAGAAATTTACCGCATCGTGTCCCAGAAGCAAATATCGGACAAATCAGCGCACGACGACTCCCCTGGCAACAACGTGGTAGACATCAGCGTGCCACCCACCACCGACGGACAGAGGGGCAACAAAATGGCATGCTGTCAGAGCTTGTGAACTTTTTTTTTTTGTTTGTTTGTTTGGGTTGAAATCCCTCCCTTCTTCCTCCTCACTTTGACTTCAATCCCATTCCCATTGACCCAGTCGCATCGAGAGCGACGGCGAGGGCATGTGAAGCGTTTCTCAATATCCCAGACATTGAAAGTGTGGATTTCGACTCCCCCCATCTCGGAGCAGACATGATGCCTGAAAGCACAGCGGCCGTGACTGTCTTGACTCCTAAGTATGAAAGCCATCCGTTTTGTTTTGTTTTGTTACCACGCACACACCAAAGCAAGAGAACATGCAATCATGAACAGCTGCATTTCAAGATTCTATAAATCAAATTAATGTTGCAAAAAAGCTTCCAATCAACCAGCTGGCATACTTTTACATGTCCAATCATTTCAGTGTTGTTATTTTTTTTATTATTGTTATTTTTTTTTTACATTGCCGACATTTGGGGAAAATATCAAAGCTAAAATGATTCACACCAGAGTCGTGACACACATCCAGTAAGTGTTTTGCCAATGCAGGGAAGGATGTGCATGAGGATGTGTGTCAGATATTTCTTGTGAAAATTGCTGATGCGTCAATAAAACCAATGACAAATGTATTTTTGGAGCGGTGTGTTCGTCAATCAGCGTTTCCCAGCAAAACTGGCCGCACGACATTGGGAGTAGCATTCTACGAAAGTGACGTCGGTTACAGGAACTAATGCATGTTGCTGTGACGCAATAACATTTTCTTCATGCCTTCTTGCTTCCGATACTTGAGAATTCATGCGGACTTAGTGGGCATGCACTTCTCTGTCTTTGATGGGTTCCGAGTGGTTATGATGCCAGACGGGATGTGAAGAGCATCAAATCGGTTGTTGACATTTATTTAACCCTTTGAGGGACAGAAGTTATTACAGTGGACAGCTTATCAGGTTGTCAGGTCACAGAAAATTCTGAATTTGGGGTAGTATTGCATCTTCTGGAAGGTGGATTTTTTTTTTGGATTGCAACATTATTTTTAATCGATGAAAGCAACTCTTATACACAAATATGAACAATGTGAGTGTTTCAAAGTGGAATGACCTTGACACGGTTGATGCTATTCATCACGAGGAAGTGTGTATTACAGTGGGTCGAAATGTCCATTTATTTTTAATGTTGATTCATGCTCCTATCAGTTACAGTAAAAACACTGACGTAATTCAATTGTTAGGTAATAATTGTCAAGTAGGATTCTTGCTCATGAAGTGGGAGGATGTTCAGTAATCCACACTTGGTAGTTAAACATTCACATTCAAGATTTGGACAGTATGGATGTGAAAGGCCCCCAAATGCAAATTCTGTACAGTAGTTGCTGACCACTATTCAGCAAATCTGCATATAATTGATGCCCGTTCTGGAGTTATTTTTTTTCTTTTTGTTTACAACCCTTCAAAAAAATTTTTTAAATGCTGATCATTTCAATGTGTTTTCCGCAAAAACAGACGAAAATTTTAAAATATTACACCCTCCCCATTTTGTCTTTTTTTCTAGAAAAAAAACAAATACTGATTATTTTGTATTTATTAATAACATTGTAGGGATATGAATTAATGATCTGTTTAAGGATACAAAAGATTTTAGTCGTGTTTAAAGGGGAAAAAAAGTCAAAATACGACATGGGTCGTTTAAAGATGGCGATATAGGGGGGGGGGGGGGGGGTTCCGCGAGGGTCGAACCGACAGTACGCGGGGGTCGACCGTCTCTTCACGTGGTGCGTGTTGATGTCGTCATCCAAAGAGTCACGTGGTCCAGTTTAATAACATCGTGTTTTGACTTCTGGACTACAATTTTTGACAAGCCTCCGAGTGAGAGTTTTGATGCAAGTCCAGTCTGCGCGTTGTCCACCCCCAGCTGAGCAAAGTGGAAGTCGACCGGACCGCACTTTGGTCGAGCTAGCTCGCACTTCGTTCAGGTCGTTTTTTGGGCCAAACTCTGGATTAAAGAGTGTCAGAAAGGAACAAAGATGCCGTCATAAATTGTCATCACCAAAGTTTTAAGTGGTAAGTTGTCTTGATTAGTTTGCTGTGTTTTTTGTTTGTTTTGGGTTTTTTTTCACACTTGACAACGGTCTAATTCCTGGATGAGCACCTTGTATGTATGTCTAATGAAAGCATATTTGTGTGGGTGTCTGCTGCACGTGATAGTCGTAAATAGTCGATACCAAATTTGCGGCAGAAAGCCAACGACTTTATGAAAATGTCAGGAAAAATACTTTTACTTTTGACTTGAGGGAAATTTGGCTTCGAGTAAAAGAGTACAAATAGCTGTTTTTTTAACGTCAGTTTTACATCTTTATATCTTAATCTCCATTGTGTGAATGAATACCAATAATAGGAACTTGCTTTGGCCAACCACTTAAATTCTACAAATGTATAATTTAATGTTTTTTCAAACGATAAATGTGGGAGAGGTTTTACTCCTATAATGACGTTAATAGTAATTTTGCAATGGCTAGGTTACATTACAACTTACTGTAACATGACTTCTTTTCTCACATTCTTTGCAATATTTTCTGACTTTTCTTGTACTGATGTATTTTTTTGTAAGTTTATTTTTGCGCCCCTACAACTTTCTTCTTGAAAATGTTATTACTAGTACTTATTTCTTGTACCGGTAATGTTACGACTGCTTTCTTTTGTAATCTTATGATTCTTTTTGAATAAAATTACAATTTTTGGTTGTACCTTAATAGATGTTTTTCTCCCTCGTCCCCCCCTTTTGAGTGGGCCCCCGGCTGTTTTTTGTATCAAATGACAGCCAGTGTAGAACTTTTTAAAAAAAATTATATTCAAAGCAAGACATTTTTTTAAAAAATTATATTCAAAGCAAGACATTGGTAATGTGCAAACACAATTTTTTTCCACCTATAATGTTATCTATAACATGACAATTTACTTGATTGGAAATAAATAATAAAAATGTTTTCAAGAAGTGCCATAAGTAAATGGCTGAAATTAAAAGGTTTGCACCTCTGTGCATCCTCTGAAAACCGAGGTGTGGCTCTGTTTGGAATTCACTATTTAAATTCAAGCTCAGCAATTTCTCGTAGGTTTTTAGCTCCTTTCTTCCAGAACGTGTTAGTTTTTGAAATGAGATTTTTATTTAATCACGAAAACCTGGCATTTGATGAGGGGTGTGTAGACTTTTTATATCCGCCTAATTTATAACATCAACATATTGAGTGATTCAACGGCGATGTTTTGTTTTGGTCACCATCTGCCATGCTTAGAAAAACATCACAGTTAAATCCACAGGATTAAATGGTGTTTTTCAGTTTTTTTTTTTAAACGGGACACATTTGTCTGCTGTCGTCATCTTATCTTTCATGTGGGGGTTATCACGGTGCAGCCAGCTGTTTATCAGCCGCCTGCACTGCGCTCGTGCCGCAGCTGACGTAAGGCCGAGTTCTTGTCAATTGTCCCAGCACCGAGCACACCTCGTGGCACTTCCATTGAACCCGAGCTAACTGCACATAAGCCACACGCTAACAGAGACTCACACGTAATGTCATTGTGCTTCCCCCGTGTGCTATCGCTTGACATCGGGCAATATTGATTAAGCGTGGGGAGGGGGTCATTTTGGCAGTTAAATTTTTCAAACTCATTCATCCCTACTTTTAAGGCAGCCTTGCTCTAGTTTACTTGAACAAATTTGTCTTTTATTTGCAGAAACTGCAACACCGTGATCCAAACTTGACGCCACACCCGTGCGCCCTTGAAACATGACGACGGGCGGTTGCTGCCACCTGCCCGACGCCCAACGTCACAGTCCAAAAGACATTCAAGGGAGCGTGGAGGAAGAAGGAGGCAGCAATGGCGGAGAAGCCAGCGAGTGGCCGGCAGACTGCGCCGGGCAGGTCACAATCGTTGACGGACACTCGCCGTCATCCGTCATCAAAACCCTGCCAAGGTTTGTTTGCGTACCAAAACACCCTTGGACACATTCGGGTTTATTCACTGTAGGCAATGTTTTTAGGTCACATTTGAACATTCTTACAGTCCTATCGGTGTGAAAATAAATCAAGATACATCTTTATTTATATAGCGCTTTCACAACAGCTGCAGCTGTAACAAAGCGCAGAACAGTCAACATAAAATAACAAAATAATATCACACAACACAACATAAGACAAGGATAGTCATGCAATTGTAACCACTATTCCTGGATGCACTTTGTTAAGCAGTTCTAGATGAAAGAGGAGAGGATCTAAGTGTCCTTTCACCAGTAGATCAGAGACATCTTGCTGAAAATGTGCACGCGTCTGCGACAAGCGAAGTTTGAAAGTAAACATGAAGCTGTAGTGTCCATTGACGAAAAAAAAAGAGTTTGGTTCGCTTCACTTCTCCCGTCCCACTTCAATTCCGAGCGGCGACTGTGAGTTCCAAATCCACGCTGACGCCCCTCTCTTCTCATCCTCGCCTCCACTAGCCATCCATCCAGCCGGACCAATGCACACTTGTCCAACCGCGCCGACATCTCCACTGAACAAAACGGCAGGGTTCTCACGGGTCCTTAAAGTTTATAAAAATACATAAAAGAAGTAAAATTATGTTCTTAATGGTCCTTCATTTTCAGGGAAAGTTTCTAAAATAAATAAAAATACGTAAAAATTAACCTGTGGTGTTCATTTCATTTGTGTATGGGCCAAATAAAACGACCATGTACAGTTAGGCGTTTTGGGCCGAAAAAACCACCAAGTATAGTAAGGCATTTTTAGCCCCCCCAAAAAACGACCATGTATAGTTAGGCAATTTTTGCCGAAAACAATGACCATGTATAGTAAGGTGTTTTTAGCCAAAACACCGACCATGTATAGGAAGGCGTTTTTAGCCGAAAAAAACAACCATGTACAGCAAGGCGTTTTTAGCCGAAAAAAACGACCATGTATAGCAAAGCGTTTTTAGCCGAAAAAAAAACAACCAAGTATAGATGGTGAGGCGTTTTTAGCCGAAAAAAAAGGACCATGTTTTGTGAGGCATTTTTTGCCGAAAAAAAAGAACATTTATAGTAAGGCGTTTTTTTGCCGAAAAAACGACCATGTATAGGAAGGCGTTTTTAGCCGAAATAAAAGACCATGTATAGTAAGGCGTTTTTTGCTGAAAAAACTACCATGTAAAGTAAGGCGTTTTTAGCCGAAAAAAACAACCATGTATAGTAATCCGTTTTTTACCAAAAAAGAACGACCATGTATAGGAAGACGTTTTTAGCCGAAAAAAACGACCATGTATATATAGCAAGGCGTTTTTAGCCAAAAAAACAACCATGTACAGTAAGGCGTTTTTAGCCGAAAAAATTACCATGTATAGTAAGGAGTTTTTAGCTGAAAAAAACGACCATGTATAGTAAGGCGTTTTTTACCTAAAAAAAACATGTATAATATGGCGTTTTTTACAGAAAAAACCCCCGACCATGTTATGAGTGTTTACATGGTCATTTTTTCTCGGCAAAAAAAAAACGCCATGGTCGTTATTTTCGGCTAAAAACGCCTTCCTATACATGGTCGTTTTTTTCCGAAAAAAACGCCTTTCTATACATGGTCGTTTTTTGCGCTAAAAACGCCTTACTATACATGTTTGGGGTTTTTTGTGTGTAAAAAACGCCTTACTATACATGGTTGTTTTTTTGGGTAAAAAACGGATTACTATACATGGTTGTTTTTTTTCAGTAAAAAACGCCTTACTATACATTGTCGTTTTTTTTTTCCGGTAAAAAACGCCCTACTATACATGGTCGTTTTTTTCAGTAAAACATGGCCGTTCTTTTGGCTAAAAACACCCTACTATATACATGTCGTTTTTTTTATGCAAAAAATGCCTTACTTTACATGGTGGGGGGTTTTCAGCTAAAAATGCCTAAAGATACACGGTCGTTTTTGGGGGGCTAAAAACGCTTTACTATACTTGGTCGTTTTTTGGCCCAAATCGCCTTACTATTGTATAGTAAGGCGTTTTGGGTTGAAGAAAATGAGAAAAAACGCCGACCATCGAGAGTAAGGTGTTTTGTGAATTGTTCCTTGGTGTGAAGGGGAGCGTCAATAGTTGTGCGGAGAAGAGGATCCGAAAATGGATGGCCGTGCACATTTTTGAGACCGCACAGGAAGGCTGGAATCAAACCCTGCACCTCTGCAGCACAGGACCAACGAACTTACCATTCGACTACCACGCATGGAATGAATCCTCTCAGTTGTCCTTCGGTGTGAGTGAGAGAGAGAATAGACTCAAAAAATGGATAGCGATGCATCTTCTTGAGAACACACAGGAAGGCTGGAGCTGGAATCGAACACTGCACCTCTGCAGTGCAACACCGAGCATTCGACTACCAGTCAAGTAACAATTCACGTTGTCCGTAGATGTGAGTGCGAGCACAAATTGTTGTGCGGAGAAGATCAGAAAATGAACGGCCACGCACTTTTTTGAGAATGTACAGGAAGGCCAGAGCCTGATTTGAACCCTCCACCTCTGCAGTGCAACACAGATGCACTAACCATTGAACTACCAGGCAGGTCATGAACAGTTTTCCGTTCATTAAATCCACCGTGAATCCCCTGCTGAATGGTGAAAAAGTCCTTAAAAAGTGGATAAATTAGCCCTCAAAAGTCCTTCAAAGGTCCATAAATAAAAAGCAAGTGGAAGAGTGGGAACCCTGAACGGGACTGTGAAAAACGCTGCCCATGATAGGTGCAAAAAAAACTCAAGTGCTGGAGCGAAAAATTTATTCATTCATTCATTCATCTTCCGAGCCGCTTGATCCTCACTAGGGTCGCGGGGGGTGCTGGAGCCTATCCCAGCTGTCTTCGGGCAGTAGGCGGGGGACACCCTGAATCGGTTGCCAGCCAATCGCAGGGCACACAGAAACGAACAACCATTCGCACTCACACTCACACCTAGGGACAATTTAGAGCAGGTGTCACCAACATTTTTGAGGGTGAGAGCAACTTCATGTGTACCGATTGTGTGAAGGGCTACCAAATTGATACACGTCTGAAATAACATATTTGTCCAAAATACCTTCAATAATATGAGGATGGGTTATTTTTAATACTTGATGATTTAAATTGTCAGACTTTGATCGTGTTTCGAAATGTCTCACAGTACTGCCAATGTTTGCATTTTTAAATCATAATTTCTACTAGCAAATCACAATGTCCAGGCACTGGCGGGCTACTCAAGTGGTCTTCACGGGCTACCTGGTGCCCGCGGGCACCATGTTGGTGACCACTGATTTAGAGTGTTCAATCAGCCTGCCACGCATATTTTTGGAATGTGGGAGGAAACCGGAGCACCCGGAGAAAACCCACGCAGGCCCGGGGAGAACATGCAAACTCCACACAGGGAGGCCGGAGCTGGAATCGAACCCGGTACCTCTGCACTGTGAAGCCGACGTGCTAACCACTGGACTACCGGGCCGCCCCGCGAAAAATTTAATTGAAGATAAATAAATGAAAACGACTCTAGACTACAAGACTTTACAAAACTACAAAACAAAAATGAGGTATAACTGCGTGGGCCTTTTGAGGACAGCACTCATTTCAATTTCGTGACACGTTTTTTCCTCTGCCGTCGCATCGTAGCATCAAGCCAAAAAAAAAAAAAGTAAAAGGGGTTAGTTGACCCTCGCAGTGTCCTTTTGAGTGATCGCCGTGCTGCCTGCGCGCTTGTGTGTGCAGCGACGCTCCCATTTGTCGCATCTGCCACGAGGGAGGCTGCGCCGAAGTCCTGCTGTCCCCCTGCGACTGCACCGGCACGCTGGCCACGGTGCACAAGAGCTGCCTGGAACTCTGGCTGGCCTCCTCCAACACCAACTTCTGCGAGCTGTGCAACGCCCGCTTCATCATCCAACGCAGACTGCGGCCTTTCACGGAGGTAAACCTTCCGGGCCTGGGAAAAAAAATTGTCTTATTTATGCTTAGTATGTTGGATAATAACGATTGATGAGACTTTACGTGAAGGTGGTAAATCTGAATGACATCCACACACAGTGGCTGCGAGATCCGGGCTCGTACGAGGAGCGGAGGTTGGTGTTCTGCGACATCATCTGCTTCCTGTTCGTCACGCCATTGGCAACCATTTCGGGCTGGTTGTGCCTGAAGGGCGTCAAGGACGATCTTCAGCTTGGCAGCCTGCTACAGAATACGGGCCTCATCTCGCTCACGCTCGTCCTCTTCACCATCTACAGCCTATGGACCATGGTAACCACCATCCTCATCCTCACTACGCTCACTTTCAGACAGACTCGCTTTAATACCCCCTTTTTTTTTCCTTTTTGGGGGGGTGGTGCATTTGCCTTTTCGTGTTTTTTTTTTTTGCCCATTGAATAAAAACATACTTATTTGCAGATTTTATTTTGGGGGGGGCGGACATAAGCCTTGCATATTTGCGGTGAGGCATTTGCCTTTTCGTGGATTTTTTTGCCCATTGAATAAAAAACACCTATTTATTTTTTTCTGCGGGGGGGGGTGCAGACATAACCCTTGCATATTTGCGGTGAGGCATTTGCCTTTTCGTGGAATTTTTTTGTCCATTTAATAAAAAAAAAACACCTATTTATTTTTTTCTGCGGAGGGTGGCGGACATAACTTGCATATTCAAGTATTTGCCTTTTCTTGGATTATTCATTCATTCATTCATCTTCTATACCGCTTGATCCTCACTAGGATCGCGGGGGGTGCTGGAGCCCATCCCAGCCGTCTCCGGGCAGTAGGCGGGGGACACCCTGAATCGGTTGCCAGCCAATCGCAGGGCACACAGAAACGAACAAGCATTCGCACTCACGCTCACACCTAGGGACAATTTAGAGCGTCCAATCAGCCTGCCACGCATGTTTTTGGAATGTGGGAGGAAACCGCAGCACCCGGAGAAAACACACGCAGGCCCGGGGAGAACATGCAAACTCCACACAGGGAGGCCGGAGCTGGAATCGAACCCGGTACCTCTGCACTGTGAAGCCGACGTGCTAACCACTGGACTACCGGGCCGCCTTCTTGGATTATTATTATTATTATTTTTGCCTATTCAATAAAAAAACACCTATTTGATGATGTTTGGGGGGGGATATAACCCTAGCATATTTGCAGTGAGGCATTTACCTTTTCATGGATATTTTTTTTTTTTTTTTTTGCCCATTTAATTAAAAAAAAAACACCCATGTGCTTATTTATTTCTTTTTGGGGTGCTCAGGCCAATGCAGTAACACTGTCGCTTTGCCACCATGAATCGGTTTGACATTTTTCTGGGAGATTTCCAATCCCTTCATTCAAAACCAGGACAGTATTTTGATTTGTCATCATGACAATGCCGTGCGCGTGTATGTGTGCGCAGGTGTGCCTCCGCTTCCACTGTAAGCTGTACTCGGAGTGGAGAAGAAAGGACCAGCAAGTGCACCTGATCATCCCCAAAGCCAAGGAGGTCGTTTGTTCCCAGCATGCCTTGCTTTCCACCACCACCATCCACATGCCCTCTGACGATAGTCTCGTATGAAAGCCAAAAAGGAGGGGGGGATGTTTCCTTTTCACCCTTTTTTTTTCTTTTTTTTTTTTTTTTGTAGTTCACTTGCGAGGTTGACATTGACATGAGCAGAGGCCACGCAAAAGTAAAACACCGTGGACAGTCAATGCAGGGTGAGAGATACATTGAACACATTCGAGGCTGCTTGAAGGTTGGGAAGCCTTCAGATGTGAAAATAACCTTTATATTTTTCATTCTTACAATGGCAAAACGTATTTGCCATTTTCAGCGTTCCAATGTAGATTCTGTCAAGATTTCAACCAAATTTGAACCTCCTCAACTAGACGGATGATGCAAAGTTGCACTGAAGATGATTTTTTTGTTTTTGTTTTTTTGTGCAGTGGCAAAATTTGATGACCTGACCGTCACAAAAAGACAGAGGTGATGCTCCGATATTTTGCATGTGTTCAATCAAATCTTTTTTTTTCAAGGCGTGTCTGTTGTGAGTAGAACTATAACGTCAACCATTTTGCTTTGAGGCAGCCATTTGAGGAGCATTTTGGCTTTTTTCAAGGGGCCCTTTTTTCCCAATCACAATTCTGCACAGATGCTCTTGCCGCAGGACTTCATTTGGAACACGGTTGAGTTGCGTTTTATTCATCAAATTGTATTTAATTAGCCGACGGCCTTAAAAACATCGTGAGCAACGATAGTTTAGAGCTGTGTATCATTTCACATGCTTGCTCTTCATTTATAGTAGTGTGTTTGATTGTATTTATTATTTGAATTAACAACTGTTGAGTGAGCTTATGTTCTGGCTGCGTGGTTGTATTTATATTGTTGAATTGTTATTAAAATACTCCAAAATAATGTTCACGCTGTCTGTAAAAGCTGGTATGTTTCCATTTTTTTCCCCTCCCGCAAGTCACTGTTGTGTACGAATGGCATTGGGAAGGGGGGGGGGACAAAAGCAACGCTGACATTTTTCACACCTGCGCCTTTTGGCCTTTTGGCCTTTTGGTATGGCACTCGAGCAAAATGCGCTTTTAATCGTTTTGTTTGTGTTTTTAACATCAGCTTCGAAAGGGGTCGGGTGGGATTGTTAAGCAGGGTGGGTTTATCAGTCTTGCAGGATTAAGAGGGATTTGTTTATGCGTCTGTTTAGTGTTTGTCACACCCGCAGTGATGAGATTCCAGCCGTCCTTTGTATCAGGAGTCAGGGAACCGTCCGATAAGCATTTGGTGGGGTAAATGTTTTTGACAGTTGCGCGGGTATAATTTATTTGGAAAATTGTGCAGTGTTTTAGGGAGACACTGGGGCATGTGCTTCACAAATATTTTTTATTATTGGAGGTAGGGAGGCAACTACTGTTATCATGCTCTTAATTTTTTGGGGGGGGAGGGGGAATCCTTTTAAACGCATTTTTAAATCTCATGTACTCACTGACATGCCTTCACGCACCCCCATTCGAGAACCAAACCACTGCTTTAGACAACCGCTAAATTCTGAGTGATTGGGTTCCTTTTTAAGTGTTCATTTTTTTAATTGTTTGGTTCAGTATTTTTTTTTGTTCTCATTTTGGTTCACATTATTTAATTTCCTTGAAATACTTTTCTAAAAATGATTATTTCTCTATAATTTGTTTTAATTTTGTAATTAGTTTTATTTTTCAATGGTTGTTTCCTTTTTTTTTTTAAATAATCTACATTTTTTATGAGCTACTATTTTTAAAAATGAATTTTTCTTCCAACCACCAGAACATCAGGCACATTTGCCATCATCCATTTTAAGTTCACTCAATTTTTTTATATATTAAATATTTCATTTTGGGGTTTGGTCTTTTTTAAATTTATAATTGTGTACTTTTTAAAAAATAATTTATTTAATTTAAATAGCATCTTTTGTCTAGTTACTAAATGTTAGTACTGTATTTCAGTTGGCCCCCAATAAAGTTTGGCATCGAGGTGATTCATTTGCATTTTGGCAATTTTATTGTAAACAATCAGTCTTGAAAACTTAAACAACAAAAAGTGACAACTCTAAGCAATAAGTGTTCAAATAAATACATAACGAGAATATTTATAAATATATTTGGCATGACGCAAAAGGACACAGGGAGGGAGTCACTAATACTGCTTGACTGCCATTCGAATGCGCTGCGCTGAAATGCTCGGTCGACATTCGTGTTTCTTCAATGACAGGAGGGGAAAAAAAAAGTGCTCGTTTGAGGCGACCTCATAGTGGAGGATGAGGATGAAGGTCACAGGTTCTGACAGCACTGCACTCTGGGCCCCTTATGGCCATCGCTGGTTGGCGGCACGCTTATGTCCACCACATTGTTGCCTGGCGACTCGTCGTGCGCGCAGCGCTCGGCCATCTGCTTCTGGGAGACAATGCGGTAGATTTCTGCAATTCGACAAAAACAAAGAAGAAAAAAAAACTCGACTTGTGTCTCCATTCGAATGAATAATATGCAATGAAAGCTGAAGCCAAATATTCACCAATTTCTTTTTAACCATTCGGCTGCAAATGTTGTGAATTGCAGAGAGTAGCGAGCGGGCACCTTTGATTTAAGGAATTTATTTTTTCCAAGCGATAGTATTTTTTTTTTAAACTTTTTTTTAAATGTGTCTTAGATTTGAGGAATTAATGTCAGGGGGTGTTAACGAAAAGTGACAACAATACGTTTCACGAGGTACGGTGTTAATTTCTTTTTAACTTTTTTTTTTGGTCAAGTGTATTTTCATGTTATTGTGGTCTTAAAGACAGGTCTATTTTTCATAGTGATTTTGCATTTCAAAAACATGTTAACTATCGTTTTTTAATTATTGAATAATCGTCAATTATCGGCGGATTTTCGCTAGGCATTCCCAATGCCCGTGATTAGACAGTGAGGCTCAGGAAAATGGAAGATGAGAACATTTTGAGCTAATATGAACAAACTGGAGCTTTGCGTGTGCCGACCTGTTAATATGTTCTTGAAGGCCTCTTCGACATTTGTGGAGTCCAGCGCTGATGTCTCAATAAACGACAGCGTATTCTTTTCTAAACAGGAAAAACATTCAAAGTTGTCAATTACTTTCCAACTACAGTAGCATTTTTTGGGGTGAGGCATGAGGATGTAACTTTACCGGCGAAGGCCCGCGCCTCGTCGGTGGGCACGGCCCTGAGGTGTCGCAGGTCGCTCTTGTTCCCCACCAGCATGATGACGATGTTGTTGTCGGCGTGGTCCCTCAGCTCCTTCAGCCAGCGCTCCACGTTCTCGTACGTCAGGTGCTTGGCGATGTCGTACACCAACAGAGCGCCCACCGCGCCCCGGTAGTACCTAAGGCCGGTAAACAGTCAGCTCCTTCGCTCATATCCAAAATGCACCGAGCCAGGAGGGTGGGGGGATCACTCACGCCGAGGTGATGGCTCGGTAGCGTTCTTGTCCGGCAGTGTCCCAAATCTGAGCCTTGATGGTCTTGCTGTCCACCTGCAGGCTACGGGTGGCGAACTCCACCCCGATGGTGCTTTTGCTTTCCAGGTTGAATTCATTTCTGGTGAAGCGCGACAGCAGGTTGCTCTTGCCCACCCCGGAGTCTCCAATCAGCACCACTGCGAAAGTAAAAATCAAAATATGATATTGTGCTTGCTGTGGTCACTTCAGTCATGTCTAGTAAGGGTGTGGAAAATAATCAATATTAATTGATGCATCGATGCACACGTGCGCGATGAGAGTGCATCGGCTCATTCACTGGGTATGATGCAATTGACGAGTGAAATCTAGATTCATCACGATGCGTTGGTGGGTATCGGTAAAATCCGATGCAAGCGCAGTTTTATTCATGTTAAACGTCACCTATCTGCCCTTTCCTAGGTGCATTGAATGCACCATCATTATTTTGCGTTTTGTGTTGAATACGGACGGAAGCCGTGAGTGTACATACAGTGCAGTACACTACTCGCGAAACACTATGGAAGTTCGCGCAAGCAGCCTCGAGGAAACTACTTCATGTAATGCACCCGCAACATTCAGATCTTATGTTTGGAAATACTACAGCTTCGAAAAGAAAGACAGAAAGCTTGATAAAACCTCCGTAATTTGCAAAGAATGTTGCACTACGAAGCCATACAACGGCAGCACCACAAATATGGAGACCACTTAAAACGATGGCACCACATCACCGACAAGGTTCCCGCCCCCTCCCCGCGCCTCCCCGTCCAGTTCCTCTTTGGACACCGGAGAAACTCTTGGCAAACCAGGTCAGGATCAGAAAAAAAAAAAAAATCACCTCTTATTTGGGGGTCCCCTTGCAGCTCACTGTGACCGCGCAAGGAAAAACTATATATGGATGACTCTTTTGGACATTTCATTTTGACACTCAGTGAGAGTGGTCTGTGTACGCTACAATACACACAGCAGCTTTGAGGCTGTGACTGCCAAATTGTTTCAATTGTACTATTTTTTCGGTCCTATGGAGATGGATATTTCATATAAGACACTCAGTGAGAGTAGTCTGTTTGTGTTTACACTACAGCAAAGGCTTTGAGTCTCAGGTGCCAAATTGTTTACATTTTCTTTGCACAAAACCCAATTGTGAAAGGGCTTAAATAAGTTGTTTTTCACGTTCTACTGTTTATAAGGAATAAAGTGGTATACTTTTTGCAATACCATACTGAATTCCATCTTTTTTCAAACTTTTTTTCTTTGCGTATTTGCCTCATGTTTAATTGCACAATATCACAACAAATTGCATTAAATTGTATCGGATCGCAATGATTTGAACTAAATGTGTATCGCGTCGTATCACATCGTGAAGACGGTGAAACGTATCGCCAGAAAATTCCATGTATCGTTTAAGTATCGCATCGCTGGTAGTGCATCGAGATGTGTATCGAATCGTCCTCAGTGCTGAGATTCACATCCCTAATGTCTAGTAGAAAAACCAAAATCTGTGTTGGCGCCATCTGGTGGCATCTTCGTGTCAAGGAACCATGGTGGAACAGAGGAAGTTCATTTAATGAGGCCATTGCTTTGTCAAGCACACACACACACAGTGCTGAAAAGAAAACTACTGTTACTGCAAGCTTGGTCTCAGGTTGATAACCCAAAACACCCAAGAATGGCTAAGTGCAAAAAAAAAAAGCATTGGACTATTTGCTGAAGTGCCTAACTAAAAATATTGTTGCACGTCTGTGGAAGGAGCCGAAACATGCTGTCCATCGCAGTTTTCTCACGACAAGTCTGCCAAAAATGCCGCAGGAGCCCCAATGAAATCGTTTGATTGAATGACTCAAAAGATTGTGCTGCAAAATCTCAAGGGAAGATCCGTTTCATTAGTTTCAATTTATTTTTATGTCAATCAGCATTCGTCTAAAATCAAACAGTCAAAAACAATCGATTTTATTTGTGTATTTGAAAGTAAATGTTGGTGAAGGACAATTCAAAAGCTGTCTGATTTGTATAGGGTAATTTTCTTTTGCCATTATCAGGTTATTTCAGGGGGGGGAATACAATTTGATTTTTTTTTTTTTAATCGTTCAGCCCCATAACAGACAAATAAATCATGATACCGGTGAGGAAAATGACCATCTATTCGCAATCTCAAACTGTTTTGGACTCAAAATGGTCTAGCTGGCAGAAAAACTCAAGAGCAAATCTCCCTTCAGTTTTCTTCCACCTCAGACAACACTGTGTTATCAGTAGTAAGTACTACAAAAACAAACTCGTCAAATTTGTTGCTGTTGAGAGGCTGCTGTGGTGTTGTGCCCCATGGGTCTGGTTTTGGCCCGTTTTTGGCTTCCGAATTCCATATTGGTTGAGGTATTGAAGAGACAAATAAAGTTTGGTGGAATTGAATCCGTGTTAGCATTAGGTTGCTGGGCTGTATCACAATATCCAGTGTAAAAAGCGCAAATCTGAACAGCACACGGTAGTTCAATGCAAAGACAATGACTTACGAAGTTAGTCGTCGGGTATATAATGTTAGAACGAGATGACATGTTTGACCAAAGCGTTAAAGGGGTCGTAAAAAAAACCGCAGCGGCTCCTCGCCATTAGCTTGCGCCACTAGCAGTTGCATGATTCTAGTTAGCACGCGTGCTAATCGCTCGATGTCGCTGATCGAGCCACGTAAAGAGAAGCAGTTCTTTTGTTACCGTTTGTGTGTTTGTTTGGGGGGTTTACCTTTGAATAAGAAATCATATTCGTCATCCCTGTTCGCCATACTGTCATTGATGGTCTGTCCGTCCGTCAGTCAGTCCGTCTTTCAATCAGTTGCGCAAGGACGGCGCCGTGTGACGTCATTGTTTCGTCACCGTCCGGAAAAATGAGAGGAAACATTGTCACATGACATGCCTACGACAGCGGAAAAGCTCTCCGTCATCAACGTATTGCCCGTTTGCAATATGGAAACATCAACGTATGATTAAAAAGGACCATTGAGAAATGTTGAAGTGTTTAAAAAATAAATTAATTAATCCCCAACAAAAAATATGACTGTTATTGTTAAAATGCTGAACCAAAATGATAATTTAAAAAAATTGATAAAATAAATGCACGTTGAAAATAAAAACGAAATTGTGAATTGAAAATTAAGAAGAAAATATCAATTTTCATCACCCAGAACTGCTTGCCAGCCAATCGCAAGGCACACATGCACAAACGGCCATTTGCACTCACACTCACACCTAGAGAAAACCTATTTGTTTTTTCCCTCTCCCAACCCAGCGCTTTTCCTTTCTGAATTCTGATTGTAATTTCCCCATTGCGGGACAAATAAAGGATATCTTAATTAACCTGCCATGCATGTTTGTGGAATGTGAGAACAAACCAGAGTACCCCGAGATAACCCACGCGTGCACGGGGAGAACATGCAAACTCTACACAAGAAGGCCGGACCGGGAATCGAAAAATGTTGAAATGTGCTACAGCAACCTGTTATTAAATATTATGACACAATGATGATAAAAACACTTTTTACAAACTCACTAAAATGTGCAACAATTTGTAGAAGCAATTCTTACTGTATAACCATACATACTGTGCACAACCATTTGTTTTCATTTAATTTATGTTTGTGTGAAAAGTATGGTTTAAGAAATTACATAAGCATTACAATGTCTATTGTTGATGGCTCACTGGAGTGAAAAAAAGCGAGTAACTCCAGTTGCACTTGCTCTGCGACTTTGTGACATCAGGTGTTTTCCTCGTTTCGGAAAGAAAGTTGTGGGATGTGTCCACACACATACACACGTACTGTGGACCAATCGCATGTCAAAGAGCAAACTATATCTTTGCCTCTCTCGGGAGCCAGGCTCTTAGTCAGAACGAGGACATGCTTTTGTGTTGATCTGTGAGTAAGGTGCTGAAGAGTCGACATTTACCATGAACAGGCGACAAGGGCGGCCCTTCAGCATGATGCCACATTGCTATTATGAAGGCTATCTGGAGAAGAGGTCCTTTAAAGACAAGGTAAGGTGAATGGGATGAATGATCCAAGTGAGGATAAGCGGGTAAAAAAATGCATGGGTGGAATTAACATATAAAATGGAGATGCTGCATTTTGCTGTGATTTCAAGTCCATTGGTCCATTTGATGCAATCTTCGTATTCTTTTTTTTTTTAAATGTAAATTGCTAGTTTTTAACTGATCCATCCATTTCCACCACCGCTTATACTTGAAGAGGGTCGCGGGGAGTTGCTGGAGACTATCCCAGTTGACTTTGGGAGGGGGGGGCGCAGACTACACGCTGAACTGGTCACAAACCAGTCACAGAGCACATAGAGAGACAAACAACCATTCACACCGTCACTGAGCGGGAACCGATCCCACGTTGCCCACACACACAAATCAGGCAAGTATACTACTACGTTATCAGGGACTTAAGATATCCTTTCTATGTCCCGCAATGGGGAAATTTACAGTTGACAGCAGCAAGATTGTGGGTGCGCAATGTATGCATGTTTTTTTTTTTCGAAAAGGAAAATGGTTGATAATGACATATACACGTTTGCTTGGATAACAATGGTTAATTTTGTCATGATTGGTCCAATTTGAGTAAATCACATAATTGTAAAGGGAAAAAAAAACAACAAAGCCATTTCAAATTATTAATTTGATACATGATGTTGTCTGAATGTACGCATGCGTGCATTTTTTTTTTCTCTCTTCTTCTTTCTACATACATTCTTGCTGCTGGAGGCTGTAAATTTCCCCATTGTGGGACAAATAAAAGATATCTTATCTTATCTTATCTTATCTTAAAACGGGATTTGCTTTGAAAAGTCTCATTGAAGCATAATTTGTGAGTGGTCGTAATACTCTAACTATTGGTTAAATTGCTGTCTGATGGCATTCATAATGCCATTGTAAGAATCTTTATCAGTCTTGATAAACTTTTTTTTTTTAGTTATTAAAGTGCAGGCAAGTTTGTAAATGATCATTT
The DNA here is from genome assembly GCF_025434085.1 of Hippocampus zosterae. NCBI lineage: Eukaryota > Metazoa > Chordata > Actinopteri > Syngnathiformes > Syngnathidae > Hippocampus > Hippocampus zosterae. The sequence continues at coordinate 18,017,096 of NC_067458.1, read as the reverse complement.
GAGCCATGGAGAACTAGAATGGGCGAATTCCATTTTGGTTCGGAGATTTTCTACCTTTACTCCTGTTACAGAAAATCTAGTTTTCATCAGACTTAATTCCAAACATTCATCATCACCATTTTTGAGTCTTCCATTAATCTCCAAACCTCACTTCTAACATGTTTTTTTTGCAGAAGGTAAAGCTTAGTTTCACAGGCGGAACTACCTTCAAAGTTGGAGTTGCCCTAGTGTCAAACTGAATCAGCAACTGTGCTGAATGCAATCACGGACTGCTCCAAATGTGTCAAAATTAGATGCAAACCTTGATTTGGAGACCATTATTCACCTCATAGATGTGCCCGTTGGCTATTTCTGCACTTGAGGTAAAAATAACAAAAACTGACTTAGCTCACTATAGTTCCCTGTGGCTCACATGTGGGTGGTTTGTGCCGCCCTTCCACCCTTTAATTTTGCGTGGAAACATTCAGTCACAACATAGGGCAAGAGCAGATTTTTTCTCAGGGTGCTTCATGCACCAGGAAGCAGTGGCAAGTACTGTATGTTTCAGGGTGCCAGACAAAGACAGTAGGAGTGTTTCATTGTTTGACACACACACTTAAGTGATTCACCGCTTAGATTTTATCTGTGGTTCATAAATCATCCATTTGATTAAACGAGAAGCAAGAAGTCAATCAACTCTTTCATAGTTTTTCAAATCACCACCATTACAGTCATGCAGAAATCTGTCTCCAAAGTCAGGCAAACGTTGGGATCACAACCCACATCTGGAGGAAGAACCGCACAAATATCTTAAATGTGTTCTTCGGCTCTTTGCGTTTTTTCTTTGGTTTTTCTGTTGAGTGAGTATGTGTGTGAGACAAGACCACAGAAGAGTCGCAAGAAAGGGGGACAGTAGCGGAAACTGGATTGCAACACGCATCAACACAATAAGAGTGATGCAATTACGGGACAGCAAATGCAATTAAATGTCAATTATCTGCCCACATTAATATTGACTAATGTGCAAATAACCAGGGAAACGTGCCAACAAAATGGCGCCTTTGTATGGACCGCTACATGTCAGAGTTTTTAAAGTGGTGAATTTAAAGCAAAATCTCCAACAATTCAATAGAGTACTCGACAAAGTCCAGACCTAAATCCAATTAAGAATCAGTGGAAAGCTCTCGATCAACTCTACCTGAGCTGCAGCTGTTTGTAGTCTCTCGATGTGCAAAAATGATAGAGAGACAAATCCAAAAGACTTGCAGATGTAATGGCAGCAAAATGTGGCCAAATGTGAAAAAGTTCAAGGGGGCTAATACTTTCGTAAGCCTTCATATATGTACTGTACAGAAACACAACTCACACATCATGCTGTAAAACTGGTCCAACCGTTTTGTCTCGGAAAGAGACACGACACTTATCCAAGATAAGATGGCACTTTAAATTGTGTAACCGCAGAATAACATATGCGACACTATCAGTGGAAACATTTCGTGCAGTTCATGACAATGACGCATAATTAACGTCCCGTCTTCCTCTGACACTAATCACTATTTTAGTGTACAAAGTTGGCTCGTTCGTTCATGGGAATTTTCGTTGTGTCATATCCATCATCGCTTATCGCTCATCTATCTCCTTCCGACTGCCACTTTAGAAATCTCGCAGACTGTGGACTTGTCTGTGCGGCAACAGGCTTTACTTCTTCAACGACAAGAGGGACACTGACGTAAGTAACATGGATTTAAACGAATTTAAAACTGTACATGACCAGTGAATTGATAATTAGCTAGATCAAAGGTTAATCTTTTGCAAATATCTGCTTTTACTTTGAAAAAAAATCAACATTTTTGAACATTTTCTGACCAAAACCAGAAATGGTCAAGATGTAAAATCCTCCTCAATTTGCCTATAGCGTATTGAAGTTGCCGTGTTAGCATGTTAGCTGAATGTTGAACTGTGTTTTGACAGTACATTGAAAAGATGGATCTCACCGGGCCCATCACGATAACAGACGACAATACTGTGGATTGCAATTTGGACGCAGCCAAACTGAACCTCCAGACTAAAGACAGCGACATCAAATTCTCTGTGAGGACATTACTGTACTAGAATATGTAAACGCAATCGATCCATTCGCATGACCGTCCATTTCACAATAAATTGTTTTTTTTTTTCCCCCAGGCTCCGAATGCAGAAGCTCGAGAGCTGTGGAAGGGCTTCATTCAATCGGTGTCTGAGGTTTGCTTCATTTCTCAATCATAATGCTGTTCTAGATCACAGGTGTCAAACTCAAGGCCCCAGGGGCCAGATCTGGCCCACCACATCATTTTATGTGGCCGGCGAAAGCAAATCCAAAATGTGAACTGACATGACGCTCGCTAAAATCTGTACCAAAATTCATATCTCTCATACGTAATAAATAACAGCGATATTGTAAGCATTGTCTTGTTGCCCAAACCCCTCATTACAGTAACTTAAATTGTTTAATAAATTTAGCGTTATTCTTGACTTGTTTATGATAACGGCCCTCCAAAGGGAAACGGTAACTAAAAACATGACCCGTGACAAAAATGAGTTTGACACGCCTGTTCTAGATGATGGATTACAGTGTTGTTCGAAGTGTTGCATGAAGTTGAGGTGTCGTGTATATGTTGCAGCTGTCGGTGCCATCGATGCTGAACCTGTTGCCAGGCCAGATGCTTATGCTAGAAGAAGTGGTGAAAAAGGAAAAGGAGAGACTCCGAAATGTCCAACAATCTTCTCTCAGTATAGATGTGGAGCTCGCAAAGGAAATGCCAGAGTGAGTGTTCGTATTGACGACATGGAAAAGAACGGGCCTATGATAGGTTTATGATTTTCTATAGGTCATAGGTGTTATATAGGGCGTGTGTCTTCTTACTTAACTTGTTTTTGTATGCGCTGTAATGTTTTGCTACATCCCGGTTAAGTTAAAAAGTGAAGTGAAAATCACGGTTATAATAGTTTGGGATTTGTCATTATAATATATATTTTTAAAAATTTCGATTGGAATTTTGTTTTTAAGTTTGGGGGGGGGTCGGTTTTTCGAGCAGTTTAGTTTGTTTTTATTTGTTTGTTTTCAAAAAATGCTTCATTTTAGATGAGTGTTTATTAGTTTTAGTATTAGTTTGAGGTTTAATGGAGTCTTTGAGTGCAAGTTTCAAATGAAAACAGACCATTAGGTCTTGTGTAATAAATCAAAGTAAGCTAAATTCTCAAACAACCGTTTGACCTTTCTTCTTTTGTACGGCCACACACACCAAAATAAATGCTTCTAAAAACCTGATGTGTGATAACAGACACAGATGAAAACAAAGGACATTTTATCTCTAAATATAGAGTTTTGGGGGGGGGCAAACGTTTGGTTAACATTTGATCTATTCTCATTAACCACTTTGAAATAGTATTTCACAACAAAAGACACATCATCTCACGTCATAAATTGCCGTTTCACTCGTCAGCCCGCCAACTGCTAGCATGCTAGCCTTTGACAACATCATAACCTTGTTGTGGTCCGTCAAATAGCTGTTTCCACCCGGTGTCCCGCACGGAAGCGGAGCTTCTTCTGGAGCGACAGTTCACCCGAGGAAATCTACTTTTGAGGCCCAACAGGAATGGCACCGGCTTCGCAGTCAGCACCAGGGAAGAGATGAATGGGTACGCATGCAAGTATACACGAACCGCACTCGCTACGTATGTACCAAGGGAATCACTGCACTACAATGACGTCTGCACGGATGTCTATATTATTCCTATTATTGTGTTTCTTATTTTGATTTATTTGTCAAAGTCTTGTCTGTGTGTTGTCTTACCATCAGGCCCATCTTCAAACATTACCTCGTGAGCCGCAAGCAAGACAACAGCTTCACCATCGAAGTGGACACTCCTGTGAGTAGATCGTAGTCGTTGCTGAAACCTGGCGTCAGATCAGAAGCACTTAATTACTTATGTGAGAGAAATGAATGGCGTGTTTTGTTTTTCGTGGTGTTGTTTTTTTTTGTCCATTGTCTGCGATGGGTGTTGCACCACATGCCAAAGTATACACAATGAAAGGCGAAAGTAATTTCTATAATTAAAAAGGGCAAGGCAAGGCAGCTTTATTTATAGAATTATTTATTCATTCATTCATTTTTCATTCATCATCCGAGCCGCTTGATCCTCACTAGGGTCGCGGGGGTGCTGGAGCCTATCCCAGCTGTCTTCGGGCAGTAGGCGGGGGACACCCTGAATCGGTTGCCAGCCAATCACAGGGCACACAGAAACGAACAACCATCCACGCTCACACTCACACCTAGGGACAATTTAGAGTGTTCAATCAGCCTGCTACGCATGTTTTTGGAATGTGGGAGGAAACCGGAGCACCCGGAGAAAACCCACGCAGGCCCGGGGAGAACATGCGAACTCCACACAGGGAGGCCGGAGCTGGAATCGAACCCGGTGCCTCTGCACTGTGAAGCCGACGTGCTAACCACTGGACTACCGGGCTGCCCCAGAATTATTTATATATTATTATATTCATTTCATGCACCCTGTAACCTGATAACATGATAAACTAACTGTTCACTGTAGCAACCGCTGTCCCTGAAAGGGTTTAAAGAAAACACGTTGGTGTGCGTGTGTGTGCAGGTCGCATGTGCCTCGTTGCACGACGTTGTCGTTTACTTCTCGGAAGCAACAGAAGGAGCTCTGATGCCTCTGGCTCGGGAGGAAACCTACGAGCAAAATATCTGTAAGGATTTTTTTTCAGTCTTTTCTGTGGTGTGTCGCCCTCATAAATGTGACGTTTTATTTATTCTTTTTTTTGTAGCTTACATTGGCTTGGATAATGAAAATGGAGAGAAGATGGTGCGCGGAGCCTCCATGCACCTTACGCTGCCAACTCAACAGCCCAAACCAGGTACAAAAACACAGGTCCCATTAGAACAAGTAAAAACGGTTACAAAACGTTTCCCCAATAAATTGGTATAGCGGGAGTTTTGTTTTTTTCAACGAAAACAAAGTGTAAAAAACGATTTCCACAAATGTCAAAGTATTTCATTGCATATGCTGATTACATTTATAGAAACGATCAGAAGACATTTCATTAAAAGAAAAACAACTACTGTGGTTCTACATGTTCTTCGAATCGATTCATGTGTTGAGCAATAAAGCAGGTTAAAAAAAGTGCGTTACATTTTCATGTAAGAATAGCTCTGGAAAAAAGAAAAAAAGCAAGAACTTTAGAATTTTTTTAATGGAGATGATGGAGAAGATGATCACATCTGGTTTGGTAAAAATTTTCCACTCCATTGTGTGAAAAAAAAAACATTGACGAGGCCAATTGTTGCGATTGTGTTTGCTTTCAAAGGCTTGTCATTGAGTGACACTTTTTTTTCCCCACAGCTTTGCCGAGTGAAGACAGGGAGGAAAATGTCTACATGAATAACAGTCGTGAGTATTTATCCTCGTGTGGTTCTCTTCAGCAAGCGTCTTCATTTTTGTACTCTTATTAACTCACCGTTGTCGCGCTTCACAGATCACAAAGATTTCAGACAGAATCCTCGTACCTCCAAAATCGTCCATTTTTTTAACACAATTTGTAAATATAACATCCGCACATGTGGGCTGAACAATAATAATAATAAACGTATGAAACTAACCTGATCGTGTCTTTGGAGGATTCGGCTTGACGCCAGCGTTATGATGGTGTACATTCGTACATGAGCCAGTAAAGTTTTGCAGCAAAACAAATCATGTCAGGAACGGTTCTGAATGATGGATGGATGGAAATAGTCGAAAAGTGATTAGATTGATAAAGAGACAGAGAGAGAAAGAGAAAACAGATGTCTAAGTGCATGCGATTTGCTGTCTGTGCAGAGCCCGAGAGCAAAACGGCCGAGAAATCGCAGAAAACTCCGACGCCCGCCCCTCGCAAATTCCCGCCGCCTCCCTCGCCGGCCGCCGCCAACAGGTCCACGCACACCACGGAGCCGAGATGCAAGACCCACCTGGACAATCATGGCCAGAGTACGTCCGCACTCTCTTCTAATGGGAATCTAAATGCAAAGCGCGTCAGAGCTCACAGGGCCCCCGTGTTTTAGGGGGTTTAGTTCAGCCACATTTACGTCTTGCGTTCAAGGAAATTTTAGGTTCCTGGCACTCACAGGCCAAGTGACGCTAAGGTTCCTAGAACTCTTAAAAGTACTAACCCTGAGCAATGACTTCTTTTGGCACCAATAAATGACCCCAGAACCGGAACATTGAACGCACCATAAGTATAATGGAGAAGGTTTTGTATTTGACTGACTGCTCAGTACGAGAATGTGTAGATTGACTGTTAATGTCCTTGCCCCTGCAGCCATATCGGAACTCCGGCTGAGGTTCGAGAAGAAGGCCAAGTGTGCCGACTGACCATGCGCCAGCCTCGCAACCAATCAATGTGAACGTCTTTTGACGACATGCGTGTCACCATGACGCCCTGCTGCACTTTCCTTACTTCCCTTGGACACTCCATTGCAAATGTGCTGAGGACATTTAGCATTTCGGTGGGCCACTGTCAGCATCCGTTGCATGTCTACAAGCTGCTGGCAGTCCGGTTTTGACATGAATTGTACATAAAGTGACTGTGACAGTGGGCACAGATGTAAATAGAGCCCAAATGTGATATGATTATGGTTTTCTACTGAATGTATATTTTTGGACTTGACGTCAATAAACATTAATAATATTGTGACACTGTGTTTATTTTATTTCATTTTTGGCAATTTTTTTTTGTGGTTGTAATATGGAAAATATGGACTTGTGACAGGAAATTAAAAAAAAATAATCCACACCCGCACTAAAAGATTGTTATATTTACAATGACTACTTTGTCCAAATAGAGAAAAAAATTGGAGACAGGCCTAAACCTGATTAAAAAAAGAAATAAATAATTGATATGTATAAAAAACGAGGCTTCGACAGTCATCGTCAGGCTTTTCCACCCCGTGACAACGAGTACGGTAGCTCTCAGTCTTGCCAGCGAAAAACTATCCCCAAGTTGACTGTCAAGATTCCTTTTTTCGAGGTGTAAAAATAGGCAGCTTGCGAATGGAATGTTGCAACTCTGGCCGATACCCGCTAAAGTGACAAAAGAACTTATGCGCCTGGATGGATAGGTAGTTGAGAGGGAGAGAGAGAGAGAGAGAGAGAGATTGAAAAAGAGGGTTAACAACCCTGATCAGGAACACCACCACAGCTGGGCTAGGGGTACTATAGCCCCATTTAAGCCCTACAGCATTTTATTTTATGTGTTAAAATACATTTATGAACCATTTTATCAGCCTACCGTACCTATTGGTCAAGCCCCGCTCTAGCACCGCTTTAGAGAAAAAAAAATCCTGGAGCCGGGCTTAACCCTGATCTTTTTTTTAATCTCTATGTATATAAACAAGGCTTCAAAGTCAGCCGTCGACGGGCTTTTCCACACTGTGACAGACAATGAGATGCTCTAATGCAGCCTTGTCAGCGAAAAGTATCCACAAGTTGACTGTCAAGATTCCTTTTTTTGAGGTGTAAAAATAGCCAGCTTGTTAACGGCGTGTTGCAACTCTGACTGATACTCGCTGTGACATAAGAACTTGGGCGCCGAGATAGATGAGAGAGAGAGATCGAGAGAGAGATCGAGAGATCGAACACAATCCAAATGTTGCCAGTTCTGGGGTAAAATGGCGTTCACATGTCCACTTAAACTAGTCGAACTTTCAATTTTTGACACTTCTTTCAAAAATAAGGATATTTCAAAGTTTGTAAGCCCTGGCTTTTGAATGGTGGTTATGTATTTGATTTGAATGTCAAATTTTTTATGAAAACTCACTCATTTAACACTTATGGGTGTAACTGCGTGTTTGGTGGACCATTGTTTGCTGGGATTTTAAAAAAAAATGAACAAACATTTTTCTTTATTGAGAAAATTTGTTAGCACCCTTTGGGATTTTACCTCAAATTTACACAGCTAAATTTAGAGTGGAATGAAGAAGAGGCATACCTCTCTGTAAGGCATAGGTGTCAAACTCAGGTCCTCGAGGGCCGCTGTCCTGCATGTTTTCCAAGTCTCCCTGTTGCAACACACCTGATTCAAATGAACAGGTTCAACGTCAGGCTTCCGCAGAGCTTGCTGATGATCTGTTCATTTGAATCAGGTGTGTTGCCACAGTGATTGGTTGGTACTGAATGGGTTAATGATTCAATACTGATACTGCAGGAGCTTCTCTCTCTCTCTTTTTTTACATTGTTCTGCAATGTAGAACCAAGGGAATTTTAATTTCATTTTCGACTGACGTGACGAATGCAGTGGCCTGTTCAGTGTTACCATTTCACACTTCTTTGGTTCCAGCAAAAGTTGCCGTACCTCTTTAGTACCTGTTAGATGATAGATTCATATGAAAAATGTTTTTACATTAAGCACGGTTGTCAAACTCAGTTCGTCATTGGCCACATTATGGTTACCATTTCAGTAGTTCACCGAGACCAAAATTTAAAAAGTCAATAATAACGATTTATTCAACTGTTGTTAGTTACTGTAAAAAGGGGTTTGGTTGCAAAGAAATTCTTACAATGTGTCTCTGATTTATTACATATGAGAATTTTCGGTTTTGGTAGAGATTTTAGCAAGCATTACGGGAGTTGACATGTTAGATTTGCTTTCGCGGCCACCTAAAATGATGTGGCGGGCCAGATCTGCTCCCTGGGCCTTGAGTTTAATACCTGTGCATTACGGAGTGTAGCATTTGGTTAATGTGCAGGTTTAATTTTTGTTTAATATTTTTCACCATCCGTCGGATCTGATCATTTGTTCCAACACAATTCTTTCATTCTTTTTAGTCCTTCACGAGTTGATAATTGGTTAGTATGATAAATAGGATTTAGACTTCAGCGTGTTATATTTGGTGAGCACATTTGCTTGCAACGTTAATCACTATTTCATATTTTTCTGTCGGTCGCAACTCCTGTTCTCACAGAGTGCTTTCTCCCCTCCTTAATGATCTGACTGATTAATACTATCATAAAAAAATGGGTGTGACATTTGGCTAGCGTTGGCACTTTCAGCTTTATCATGTCATATTTTTTCTATCAGTGACATTACTTTGTCCAACAATGTGCTGTCACCCCTTTACTTCCCCGGTGATTGGTGATACATTAATATGATTTTTTTGTTTTAATTTTACCGTATCATGCGTGACATTTGGTTGCCATGTGTGCTAGCTGTAAGTATTCGATTGCAACCGACTTCATTCATATCTTGTTCAAAGTGTCCTAAATTCTTTACCTCACTGATTGGAGATATGAAGAAAATACTTGCAGTTTTAAGTACAGCATGCGACACTTGTTTGCAGCTTTAAAAGTGATATATTTTTAGTTCTATGGCTCGCACTCAATCGTGCCCTTTTTAACATGATTGATGCACGCACACAGCAAAATGTGACAGCATGTGTGCTTAGCGCTTGCAGCTTTAATTGTATAATTATCTAATTTAATATATTTCTTTTATCTATTTCATCACTCGTGCAATTGTAATGGCGAGGCGAAACAAAAGTGATCTCACTCCTTTATTCCCTCACTGAATGGTGACTGGTTAATATGCCCCCCCCCCCACCCAAAAAAGCAACTATTTACAGAATGTGGTGGGGCATTTGGGGAGCGCGTCAAGAAACAAAAATATTCCCAGCGGAGTGCTTCTTCAAAGCATCTACACGCACATTTTCCAAGGCCAAAATTGAAAGGGCCGGCAACGAGGAAGCAAATCGGAGGTAATCGTGCGCCCTCACACACTCAAGACAATCCACACACAAATTCCAAGAGTGTATTCGGCGCTTGCCAATCGGCTGAAGTCGTTCACAAACAGAGCTTGCTTGATACATGCAGACAGACCCTTTCCATTGAAAGGGAATAAAATGTGCTTATTGGAAGCAAGAATGAGGTTTAGTGAGGTTACCGGTCTCTACTTGCGCATCCCTTCTTGAAATGACATCCAGCGTACAAGTCCCCAGACAAAACACGATTCTAAAAGAAAACAATTGCAGTAATGATAAGAAATGAGGTTGAATGTTATCATCGAAAAGCCCCTTTTCACTACTGGCATTTTCCCACCTTTTCTCCATATTGCCGTTTTGGATAAAAAGTAATAAACATGGACTCGAGTGATGAAGTCCACTTGGCAATTATCCACGTGATGCATCAAGTTTACCACCTGACACTCACTTTTTTTGTCATGCTGCGCTGAAAAGTTACTGCCGACGGACATGTACAGTTATGCCTTGAGATACAAGTGACTAGAGATGACACTTGCAGTTAGAATTTAGTGTCAAACGAAACATAAAACAAGAAGAATTGCACTTTGTGTTGAAAACAACCACCAATTTTAACCTTTCAGTCCGCTAGCTTAATGCTAAATAGCAGCAACGTTGTAATAATGTAACCCTCAAAACATTGGACTGAACACAAACGGCGCAGACAGACAATATACCAATACAGTCATATATTTTTTATCCTTCACATAGAACGAACAGTATAGTATATTAATTAGTCTGTCTTAGACTGCTCCCAGGTGGCCAGACCAGAAAAAGCAACACAATGGCCATTCAATAGATGGAATGTGACAAAAAAATGTTTCATTCTATTTAATGATATCATTATGAAGTGCCTCTTATGCCTACCTGTAACTTTTTACAAAGTATAATATTATGAAGTGCTAGTTTTCCTCATTAAAATATATTTTACCCCAATTTGATTTTTTTTAGAAGTCTGATTAATGGCATTTGCATTTCCGCTCATTTCAATATGAAAACATGAATTGAGAAACAAGTGTTTTGAGAATCAATTAAAATTGTACCTCAAGGCACTATTGTATTACATATGTCACACCAGTTGCTGGCGCAGTGTGAAGGCAGCAACATACCACTTTCGCTGTGTTCCGTGTGAATGCCAAAAAGGAGATAAATGCAGTCTGTTTTATTTGGGAGAATTTCGCAGGCTCTCTGTGTAAAAGCGGTGAGTGTCTGATATTGGAATTCGTTCAAAAAAAGGAAATGAAGTGACCCTTGTTGATTACAGAGGTGCAGCAAATATTGCTGGGTTCTGTATAAAAGTCAAAGACAGCCAAATGCCGGGATTTTCACTTATAGCTATATTGCAGGCTCTCAGTGTAAAAGAGGTTAGTCAGAGACTACAGAGAACATAAAATTAAAAGCAGTGATTGCTGCTGGCAAAGTTGCGCGAATATAGCTGTGTGCCGTGCAAAAGTTAATGACGGATGAATCCATTTGTTAGGTTTTGACTCGTCTGGCAGGCTCTGCAAGTAAATGTCACTCAGGTGAATCCTTTTCTGATCATTGAAAAAAAAAAAAAGACTCAAAAAGCATCAATGGCAGATCCGTCTTAAAGCCGTGAGGCCAATTAGGCAATTTTGCAGGCTGTTTGTGTAAAACCAGTGACTTCTGTTGTTTTTGAGAGATGCAGCAATGTCGATCGAAGTCAAATAAGAATAAATACTCAGGTCAAATTTTGCAGGGTCTGGAAGTAGTAACTGTCTGATACTTTGTCAAACCCAAATGATTTGATGAGAAGCATTGATTTGTTAATGGGGTCTGTGTAAAAATCAAAGGTGGATAAATTCCAGGATCGGATGTTGCGGGAGTGCTGCGCGAAAGAGATGAATGACTAATGGGATCGCGTTTAAAAAAAAAAAAAAAGGGATCAAAAGCAGGAACTAGGTTGTTGTCGACAACCAAGTTGTGTAAATATCACTGGGTATCACTGTAGAAGTCAAAGGTGGAAAAATGCCAAGTCACATTTTTCAGGAACTCTTTGTAAATGGGGCACCCAGCGGAGCTCCAAAAAGAGCCTAAGCTATGTTAAGTACGATTCAAAGTTAGAGTTACTGACTGTGATATCAGCGCTACGTTGTATCCGTTAGCGTGTTTTTAATTTGGATTAAATAAGACGAGGCGCATAAGTAACAATAAGCTACGCGTTACTATTGACACAAGAAACATTGACAAATGCTTTAACGTGAAATGGGGAGGGGCATCGCTCTCTCTGCGGCGATGTAGAAATGAGAAGAAAGGCACAGGGAGAGAGCGACGGAGGGCTTTAAGAAAAAGGGCAGCGGCCAGCGCTAACTGATGGGACGGAGTTGGACCCGCAAGAAGAGCAAAGAAAGCGCCCGTGAGGCGTGGGTGCGGCATGTCGATGCCAACTCTTCTGCCGTGGCGGGTCAAGGGACGGCTGAATAACACCGCCGGAGACTGCAGTCATGCAGGGGAGGTTGATGGTGGGCTGGAGGAGTGAGGGACGGAGGGTCTAAGTGAGGCTGGCATTGGAGCTGCTGGTGCCGCTGTTCTTCCTCTGACCGCTCTGCACCACGCTCGGGACCTGCAGGCCCGTCACCACCGAGAAGCTGCCGTTCCACACCTGTCGACGAGTATAAGCAGAGACCGTGTAAGCCCTGGAGGGGGGAGATTGGAGACATTTCCCCATCGTTTCTCACCATGAACGCTGGGATGAGCGGCTGCTGGAATTTGGTCCTGAAGGTGTGCATCAGCTGCTTGGTTTTGGCGTTGAAGAAGGACAGCACGCCTTGGCAGCCATTACGAGTACATAAAAGTGGTGGTGGGGGGGAGAGAACATTTGAAACAGAATAGACTCAAATGATACCGATGGACACAAACGATATATTAACAATGCAGCCAATGAATTCATATTGCCCATCCCATAACAGTAGAATGCAATTTTCCCATCGGAAAGTCTACTATTTTAATCAAAGCTAGATATGCATTCTCCGGTGGCAATTTACCGCCATTACTCCCTTTAATAATTGCATATCATGATGACGGTCCGTGTTTCAAAATTGCATTCATGCAGATTGGTGAGGGGCGGGCTCAACTGAGGTCGGGGTTCACCAAGTGATGCTACATTCAAATTTTGCTCTCAATTTGAACACTGCAAATGTCGCCTTAAAGTTGCTTGCAACTTTCACATTTACCCAATTACGCATCTGAACAAAATGTCGAGTTTTAATCTGATACATTACCCCTAATCATCATTTTTACTCCAAATAAATCTGAAGAAACTGTTTGTTCACGAAATACCTGAACCGTGCAGCACAAAGGGGAAGAACAGAATTAACATTTATGGAATTTACAATGCTCGTAAGTGCTGCTGATTCTGCTTCTCACGTAAAGTCTGCAGCAGTGACTGACGACAAAAAAATGATAACAGTAATTAATGTCTGTGGCGGTGATGACAACGATAATGCCAAGACGCCAGCGGGTGTATTTAAAGGAATGCTTTTCATACTTTGGATAAAGTGGCTTTTATGCTTATCCAAAGTGACAGATGTATTGGCATTCAGAAATTCCCTGTCCGACCTGAAGTGGAATAGCACCTCGTCTAAGCATGACAGCGCAAGTCAAAAGAGCATTTGAAGAGTTTTTTTCCCCCTGAAACTATGAATATATTTTTGTGTTAAAACGTTACTTGAAACATTGCCTGTATGCTTCGTAAAGATTTTAGGATGCAATACTTCGGAATAATTCTTTCCATTCAAATGAAGGCTCCTACATTTTATGGCAAATTACATACAAGACTTTTAAAAATTGTATTCAAATCAAATTTAAACCAGACTTCATCATGCAATAATTGGTAAATTATTTTTTAAATGTCTAATTACACCCCCACGCTTTAACAATGCAATATAATTTGCAATCATTTTGGAAAGGTCCCCTTGTCGTATATTTTCATCAATGACATGTTAGATTGATTATGCATACGTTTTGGTTTTATAGGTTAGACTTGCGCTAAAACAAAGGCAAAGGAATCATAAATGAAGAAGAAGGAAAATGGTTTATCCAATTCAATTGGTTATTTTAACTTACAAAATACTGAGTTGCAGTCTTTGATTAAAAGTTCACTCAAATAAAATTATACCACACGAGTGTGGCATAAACATAAATCAGGAAGTCATAAACCACATTAGAACAAAGCAAACCCAGCTGTGGTTTGATCACTTCAACTTTTCGTGTGTCGTGAAACAATGACACGTAAACATGTGGACTGCAATGAAGTTGCTGTTTCTATACACTATATAAAAAATATGTTTAATAACGTCTACTGACCAAAATGACAGTTTTTTTCAATTTCTTTCCGAACTGCAACCTTTGCGATTTGAAAATTGCATTCTACTATATTGCGATGTCCATTTGAATTCAAATGTTCAGCCCTATTTACAATAATTAAATCCTACATGGCGCATTCACATTTTAAAAAAACTTTTTAAAGATTGCTTGAAGCCATTTGAGTGCCAAACAAGGCCTTGTTATTTGATTCATGAATTTAATACCTTCCGCATAAAATTCCACGTAAAATCACCTTCATCGTAGTTACAGTAGACTCCTATACTGCTTGGGATGGGGCAGTCTAGCGGACGGGCCTTGTTGTTGTGCTTGGCGGTGAGACTCTGCTGGAGCCAGTTGTTCAGATGGATGCACCAGGAAGCACTGCTTTTCCCCAGCTGGTCGAAGCGGCCCAGGCTCCGCACGGCCACGCCCACGGCGAAAGCCTTACTCTCTTTGTCGAAGCGCACCTCCCAGTACTGCTGGCCGGCGTCTATGGCTGTGTCAGCTACGGGTAAAAAGTGATCCCGATGTCAGCATTAATCACGTCAAACCTGTTTCGCAGAGTTCTCTGGGCCTTACCCAGCACCGTGTAGGACTCTGCTGTGAAGCGGTCTCTGTTGGGCCGGGCCGTCGGGGCTCGTTTTGGCGACATCAGCGCCGACCTGTTGACACACGAGACACAATGGTGGCTTTGATCAAATGCTCTAATGGTTGACCGAGAGGATCAATTCCACCTATTGAAAGCAGAACCATTTTGATGCTCCTTTTTCCAGCTCCAGCCAACTTGATATTATTTGTTACACAAGAACTTTGCCTATTGTTAACGAAGTAGAACTGAGATTTAAACACTGGAAGACAGCACATAAAAATGGAATGGTAGACAGTTTTACATCATGTTTTACAATGTGAAATAAGAGGGCTCTGCGGCTTCATCCTTGTGACGCGCCCTCGTGTCCCCTAATGGGACACCCACTCAGTGGTTGACACTCTGTGTTGGCCCCACTTTGAGCCCCTGACTAATAAGTCAGTGGGGGGTCTCCTGAGAACACGTTTTTGCTTACCATTGTCCCAGCAAAGCAATGATTAATCATTCACTACTGTGCTAACAGCACTGCCCCCCCGGCGGTCATTCAGGACTCAACTGTGGTCCATCCATCCATTTTCCGATCCGCTTAATGCCTTCCGCATAAAAGCACCTTCGCGGGGGGTGCTGGAGCCTATCCCAAGCATCTTCGGGCAGTAGGCGGAGGACACCCTGAAACGGTTGCCAGCCAATCGCGGGGCACACAGAGGCGAACAACCATTTGTGCTCACACTCAGAGATACGGACAATTAAGAGTGTTCAATCAGCCTGGCAGGCATGTTTTTGGAATGTGGGAGGAAACCGGAGTACCCGGAGAAAACCCACGCAGGCCCGGGAAGAACATGCAAACTCCACAAAAGGAGGCCGGAGCTGGAATTGAACCCGGTACCTCTGCACTATAAGGCCGACACGCTAACCACTCGACCAACGGGCCGCCTTCAAGTGTAGATATATGCTTGATTGTTGTTTTAGTGGTGACATCTGCCTAACCACACCGTGCTGCAAGTGTTTTCATTTGGGATTGTGTGGCTCGGTAAGCTACGCAAGGGACTATCTGTTCTGATGAACCATTTTTGGTATGCAATTTAGATCACACTGAGACGGTGTGTGTTTCGTTTGTGCGTTGAAATGTTGCAATTCCTGTAGAACAAAAGAAGCCATAAGCAATTTTTTAATTGGGTCAGATTTAACTCACGTTATAAGCTTTCACGTAAGTCCCCTAGACGTCAACACTATCATTGTGAAGGTGACGATGACATGTGGCCAGTGTGTGGAATGAAGACCTCGTACATTCCACTCACCACAAAATATCTTGCCAAATATTGTGTTGTTGTTGTTGTTGTTGTGCGTCGAACATTCCTTTTGGGCTAGCATAGGCTGCTGTTACCTGCCAAACTTGCATCAACCTGCTTCTTCCAGGGATTTCCCAACTTTTCAAGTTCAAGATCCAAAACTAAATTTTAAAAAAATAATCCGTGAAACACAAAAAAAATGACTTACAAAAAAATTGGCGACTAAATCAATGCAGATCATTTCTTTTGCTTGCGTGTCACATTTCAGCACAATCGTGAGCTCCCGCTTATTTGTGGGTCGCTAGCCCGCAATTCAACAAATGCCGTTTGTTTTTTTCATCTACTCGCCAAAAAAATCCCTGTTTAACAGAAACACAGTAATTCATCTTAAGTATGTTTTTGGCAGACATTTAAGACCTCACCTGGCTGGAGACTGCATGGGCGAGTTGGTTCGGGTCTTCTCTTTGCGAATATCCTGGATCTTTCCACCGGTGCCATCCCACTCCACGTTCAGATCCTCTATCTTCAAGTTCTGGTGGGCCGAGGCTGAGTCCAGTTTAAAAGTGAAGGCTGTGGGGGATAAACAAAGGGGAGTTAGTCGAGAGTCGAAGCATGTGCGTTTCAGGAGCCCCGTTGCGTACTCACCATGAGTTTCCAGCGTAACGGGCTCTGAGAAATCTCCTGCCACAGCCTTGTTACACGCCCTCACCCTGAAGGTCATGAAGCGGGTGTCAAAGCGCAGACCTGACGACAAGAACGCACACAAAATGTAACAATAATTTCCTTTGTGTAACCACCTAAGGTAATTGAGAGGAGTTTGTCTTTTACAATGTATTGCAAGTTTCTCTCCAATTCCCACTCCCAGTCTTAACGATCCTTCGCCGACCTGTGAGCGTGTGCTCCATCTCCCGTATGCCCTCCACAACCATCCAGGGATAGTCCTCTCTGATGCGTGGCAGACCCTCATGGTTGGTACGCCGATGCTCCAAGATGTAGTGGTCTATTTTGCTGTCGGGCTCCGCTAGTGTCCAGACGACAGTCACAGTGTTGTCACACACCTGGCACTCGGACAGCTGGATCTCTGGCGTGGGCGGAACTGCGACCAAAAAAAAAAAAAAAAGTGAGAGATCACGGAGGACTTAAGCAGACCACCACCAAGGCTTTAAACTAACAAACAGTTTTAAAAAAGGATAACTTCAACTTGCATGTGATTTAGCTTTTGATTGGAAACATTGTGTAAGTGTTTTTTTTTTAAAATAATTATACTACTCATTATGTCATTATTTCCACCAGTGGTATTAATCATTTGGATCTGCACTGATCTGAAGTCTCAGCATATTTGTCCATGACATTTTAGCTGAGCTCGAAATAAGTTATTCAAGGACTGTTTCATTATGTAACTTAATTGCCATGCTCCATTCACCCCAAAAAAAAAAACTCAATTTAATGTAGCGCATATATTATATGTGCCTTACATTGGGTTGCAATTAGACAAAACCTATGACAAGTTTTTCCTTCAAAGACACCAGGAAAGTGCCAAAACTGAGCCAAAATGTCACTAGATGGCGCCAAGCCCTGGCCAATGGGACTGTGGTAAGAATTGGTGTCTGTTTAATAATTCTGAACGATTCTAAGATCTTTGCATGTCTGGGAAGGGTCAGGTTTAGCCCATATTGTTTGGGGAAGTTAGAGAGAGTCTTGGCTATGTGTCTATCAACTGAGCTGCGACTGAAAAGCTCAAGATAATAAATTATTTAGCCTTTTTTGTGCCATTTGGGGCAGGGCTTGGTCCCTGTCCTAGTAGGGGTTTACTGTATTGCTGTGCAAGATGCGGACACGATTTGGAGAAAAAAAAAGAAAAAAGAAGTCAGACCTGGAAGAAAATTGAGACCCTGCAGCAGGGCCTTCTCCTGGCAGAAGTCCACCATCAAATGGCTCATGTTGTCACTGGCCTTGGCCTTCAGGGAGAGGCGGAAGGCTGGAGCCATCGTCACGCTGTCAACAAGAGAGGAGAATCAGAAAACACAAGGAAGACGCATGGACACTAGCCAGGACTACCACTGAGCGCATCGCCTTGATGGGCGCTGGAAGGCGGAGCTAGAAGGGGGAGCATTCATCCAGGGAGGTGGGGAGGTGCGAGGCTGGGGGGTGGGTGACACGAGACGGTACAACACCACAACAAAAAGGACCTTGAGTGGAAAGTTACCAAAGTGCTTATTGTCTAAGAGAAGGATGACTACATGTTGGAACACATGCACGCTATCAAACGAAATGGCTGGTTATATCAGGGCAAAAAGAACAAGATGGAAGCAATGGATGGCTGTGTACAGTACCTATCCTTAATGTCTTTGGCCGCCTGGAGGGGAAGAGGAGGAGAGAGGAGATACGAAGCGAAGAGACAACTGAGTTTGGAGCCAATGATTGTTGATGTCACATTTAGAACAAAACATGTCTCGGGTGGCTTGGTGACGCCAGAGAGGGGAAAAGTGTTGTTTGTTTTATGTCAGTTCACCTCAGGCCGACAGTTGCAAAAGTTACCTGTGTGAAGCCGTCCGTTCCGGAGGAACAAAGCGTCTGATTGGCCAGCTCCAGCAGCTCCTCCGAACTCTCCAGCGCTTTGGAGCAGGCGCTCAGCTGACTCTGAGTGACAACACAAAAATATGTTATGTTTGCTGTAATATAGCAATCTACATTTTCAATCGCAGTCAAACAGCAAATCAGATGAATTCAAATACAGGCTTGTAAAACGTAAATGACTATGAACACTCTTCATTATGCACTCCTGTAGAACTTTCCCCAATCTGTCCTTTACTTCATTATTTACATTTATGAGAATTTCCATTTTTACCCCGATACGTTTCTCCTGACTATCTTTGATCCTGCAAAATAAAAATCACAAGAAATTGTTCCTTTAAACAATTTAAAGGCCGCTTCTGCGGCTCACCTAACATCTACAGCAACAAATGATGACTTGAACGACTTTAACTGTGAACTTTGTTGTGCTGACGACAAGAATAATGTGATACCCTCGTGGGCGTATAGGAACTACCAATACCAGGGATAGTATTGACCCGAAACTAGCTACTCATGGAGCCCCCCAATACCGGCGACCAATATCTAAAGCAAAAATAAAAATAAAAAATAAAAAAAAGATATGGCTGGCGCTATACTGTTATTGTGTAAAATTAAATTTTATACATCAAAACTACTAGAGTAAAGGTATCAGTACTCTGTGAGTACAGAAAGAGTGAATCTCCATTCTCATAGGTTTGAGCAGGTGTTCAGTTATGGCTGGTGAGTGTACAGGCTTACCTGCAGCTCGTATGTGCGGCTGGCTCGTTCCTGTTTAATGCGTGTCAACATGTTCTCCTTCATCTCATCCAGAACCGAGTGGAGGGAGTTGAACTCTGACTCCAGGTCTTCCTGCACTCGGGTAGAGTTGGCCTGGTGGAGAAGGAGAAATGACTGCCCACATTCATTTCCGTGTTCATTCATCCACCACTCGTATGTCATTACCTCCAGGTTGTCCAGGCTCTGTTTGAGACTGCAGACGAAATTTGAGATCTCTTCATTCTTGGTGGCCAGCGTGTGGGTGATTTTACGCAGTGACTCCTGCAGGAAAGAAAAGAGTTGCACCTCAATTTTGCTTTATAAAACATTTAACATAACTAATTGTCAATCAAGTACTAACATTAATCCTTCAGGAAAAAATAAAAGTCTCTTAAAACACTTCACTGACTTTAACACTGAATGTGATTAAACGTATTAATTACTGAATGTTCAAACAAGTGATCATTAAAACATGTGTGTATGTTTTGTAAACCTTGTAAACAAAACAAACCAATGTAAACCTTAAATTCTAACAAACATATTTATAAAGTACTGTATTTGGCAGATAAACAGTTGGTGCCTATTGCGACAAGCTAACTTAGCATTCTCAGGGATCTGTCGGCGTGGACCAAAGTAGAAGCCAAACATAACGATACAGGTACAGTATATGTTTTGGATTAGTGGAATAGGACCTGAGTGGTGAAACACTGACAACAACACTAAAGCCAATTGCAATTTGCGCTCTGTAATATTATTACGAGTAGTAATGACGAAGAGCACTTTCAACATGCACGATTTTCGTATACATCTGAAGAACTTGGATAATTACCTTAGAGAGATGGTGAATGCTTATTTGAGAAGTGTGATGCTTTCCATTTGAGTAAAATTCACCTCATTTAAAAAATGAACGGGCAAGTACTTACAGTAAATGTAAGCACTGGTACTCCATCTAAAAAAAAAGTGGTATTGTTACATCCCTAACGTTAACATCATTCCTTGACTCTCCTCACTATGTTCCAATTGTCTAGGGCTTTGGTGCCATGCTGTGGCATTTTAGAGCTTGAGACAGCCTAGAACATGGCAGATATTTCTGGTAGACGTGCTGTTTTCTGTGGGAGGAGGAGACGCCCTGTCGGTGTCCCCCTTTGCAACAGGAAAAATCATGACCAGATGCATGCGTGACTAGCAAACTGCAAATAGGCAGTATTCTTATTTTTGCTTGAATGAAAGTGAGTGTTTCCCAGGTTTATGGGACTGTACCTGGGACTAAAATAAACGTGTTTGATGTATTCGTGTGTCCTACTTGACGCATTTAGGTGAGTCACGTTGCCTTGGAGGCTCCTTCGGCCATGTGATGGATATTCTTTGTCCTGATTGGCTGATTTCGCCTGACCTGAGCACCGAGGAGGCCACTTCACGGCCGGAAGGATGCGCATTCATAATTTAATCATGCAGCTGAGCAGCCATTGGAGTGGAGCAACCGCATTCAACGACAAGCCGAAGAAAAATATTGAGAGAAAAAAAACAGCAGCAACAAACACGACGTGTCCCCGTCAATGTAGCATCTAAAAACCGGGTAGACAGTCACTGTTGAAGACTGCGTCCATGTTGGGAGAGGCCGCCCGTTCCTGACCTATGACGCCAATTACACATAACACAAACGATAATGGTAAAAACACAGTTTGAAACATAATATCTGTCACTCGTTTAAAGTTGTGGCCAACAACAAAGTCCGCCTTCTCGCCTAATTTCCTTTGTACGCTATGCCCTCAAACGTCCTCCCCCAGTCGGAAACACCTGTTCCTCCGGCTCGGGCTCACCTTCTGGTCTCCCATCTCGGCTATTCCGGAATACTGCCTCCACTACTGGCCCCGTCGAGTCGCAAAAGAGCGACGCCGGTTTCTCTTCTGGTTCTGGTGCCGTGTTCCGGGAGTTAACACCGCGGAGGTGATACTGATGCTGTCGGGGTGCGACGCATCTTTCGGACGGACACTAAGCCAGCAGCAACGCCTTTTGGGCCGCGAAGCGTAACGCGCATGCGTCACGGGTGGATTGTGGGTAGCTGTGTTTCCCTCTGCGGCTGGGTGTGATGCTACCTTCAGGGACCTTACGGGGAGAAAAGAAATTTAGAAAGGTTGTGTATCCATCAAATTGTACTCCTTTGTAGAGTTACTTTAGAATATAACTCAAATAAAACCGAAGTGTCAATACAGTGTAACTACTTGAGTAACTAAAAAAAGAATACGTAGTAACGTACTGCTAATAAGTAACGCATGAATGTCACAACAGTCCAAAATACACTGCATAAATCATTTGGATTTAGTTTGAACGAGTACATCAGTTGCATTTCATAAACCGATGTAATGTTGCTTTCCTCAGAACGTTTTAACATTTTGTCATGTGCAATTGAAAAGTACTCTATACTGTAGTGTAGGTTGTAGATTAAATTCACTTTACACGTGAACCAGCACAATTTTGGCTCAAGTTCAGAAATCAAACACGCATTCATAACTATGCTGATGCACCTGACCTTTGATAAGAACTAAAAAAAATAAAGATTCTCCACCAGGACCCCATCTAAAATACAATTACAATAAAGGAAAATAGTATACTAGCTGATTGTGTGGATTACGTCGTACCCCCCAAATTTTATGGTTGCCCCTTTTTGGGCTTAAGTGCCTTCCACC
Source organism: Hippocampus zosterae (assembly GCF_025434085.1). Taxonomy (NCBI): domain Eukaryota; kingdom Metazoa; phylum Chordata; class Actinopteri; order Syngnathiformes; family Syngnathidae; genus Hippocampus; species Hippocampus zosterae. Next base: position 17,995,072 of record NC_067458.1, on the reverse strand, counting down.
AAACATGTCCATCTGCCGTGGTACAAATGACATTGGTGCCTTGATTGAATGTAAAGAGTGTGATGATACTGCCAAGTTGGTCTGACTGGCAGTCCTTCCCTGCAGCCAGAGATGTATTGAGGATTTAATCGGAGAACTTGTGAAATGTTAAAAGTATCAATGACATTCCAACAGAGCCACTGGAAACTCAAAAGCCCTCACAATGAGCTTTTTGAATTACAAGTGTGGTCCACAAATGATTTAAAGACCAGTGTAATAAATTTGAGCGGAAAAAAGCCAACCCAACATGCAGAAACTATAAAATGATTTTTTTAAGTTCTTGGATGAGATTACTTAAGTATACATTTTTATTTACAAGTTGATATCATTTCAGTGGAAAGGGACAGATGTGGTGGACAGATGGATCAGGTTTGCTTAGTCGGTCCTTGCAGATGCAAGCTTCTGGACTTTGGTGGAACAAGGGCTTGCACACGGGCTCTGGCACGCCAGTCGGATATGTAGCTGTATTCTGAGGATTAGAGGAACAATGAAGTGCGCCATCTATAAAAAGATTTAGTGCTTTGCTTGTTGACTTACTTTTGGTGGATATAATTCGCACTCAAGTTGTCCCAGTTCTTTGTGCAAATTGTAATAGGTTGTTTGGCAAAAGGCGTGATGCTTTGAGAAAAACAATCATGTTCAGAACCAAATCAAAACCACAAAGCGCACGCGTCTGGCTGCCATTAGCATGAACGCTATAACTCACAGCTATGTCAGAACAGCGAGGTGCGCAAGCAACAAAGGTATTCCTGGCTCCTCTAGGACACGTGGTTTCAACCAGGACAAACTTGAGCCAAGTCATCGTGCCGATTTTTGCAGTGTACTGCGAAAAAGAATAAGGGGGTTTCAAGGACATGGGGTGTGATGTAGGAAACTGAAAGGAAAACAGTCATCACCCCCTTTGTGACTTGTGCCACTTCCATCAGGGTGAAGTAATTCAGGTGTTTGCGCTCCCGGTTGAACTTGACCACAGCATCATTCACCACCTCCACAGCGGTCAGGTCATCAAGAGCCAATAACTCAGGGCAGCTGGGACAAATGGTCACCATCTCCTCATTGGTGAACTCTGTACAAAAGGTGACATTTCAGTTGGCAGCAAAAAAGTTAGATTGTGTGAAATTTTAGTTTGTAAAGAGTCTCAGAATTAAGTAAATTAGTGAACTGAAGATCCACTGAATTCATTTTCAGATTGGAGGATGGCATGTGACAAAGAGGTTCTGTGTTGTGACCTGGTCTGGTGGTGCATTCATGTCTTATGACTTCGGCCAGACCCCACATGACCCAAAATTCGATGCTGCACATGGCCACGACTCCCTAAATGACAACACAGTTAGCATTTCACCTACATGAGCAGCTGTAATCTCTTAGAACCAAAAGGGACCATTTACCCGTTCGTCCCGTTGCCAAAGCTCACATTGGTCATCAGATTTGGGGTTGGTGAAGTGACATTTTGTCTGCACAAGCTTCACAGTGACATCAATGTGGCAACCTCCCGATACCTGGATAGGGAAACATCGTACAGGAAATGCAGGACTTACATTACCCAAAACATCGCCCTCCTCCGTGAGTCACATCTTCTCACCATGGCTTCCATTAAAGGTCAAAATATATCAATTTGTGTGCGTGTATTGTTTTAAGATATTAGAAGGCAGCATTTAAGGTCACCATCAAAATGAGCATGCCTCAGTGAGTTGCGATGTCAAAAGACAGACAGCAAGTTAGCCGCTTTGGATATCCCAAAAATTCTTCAGAGAGAGGAGGACATGAAATAAATAAAATCAAGAACAGATATCGTTTTTTGACACTGCATTCTAATGCCAAGTACAAACCTTCTGATATTTGCTACTCAGGACCTCCTGCAGCTTGAACCTGAAGCCATGCTTTTGCCTTCCATTGATGTGACGGACACCAAGAGCCGCCGCCGCTGCCAGGGTGTCATTGTCACAGGTGACAGTTGTCAATAATGGCACCGCAAGAAGGCCAGGAAATGCTCCAACACACCACAGCAGAACCGCAAATAGGTGAACCCCCATGATAACACAGAGGGCCAGGAAAGTAGCAGACCAGCAAAGGCGATGACTGGAAGAACAGACGCACACAGCCTTTAACCAAGCTGGGGAACCCTTACATCAATCACAGACAAAGGCTTGACACCTGCATCTAATTTGTGGTGGGAGTGCTGTCAATCCGCCAAAAGGGCTCATTCGGATCATCTGAGCAGTCAAGAAAAAAAAATTGACATTAACAAAAATTGTTTTGTTTTTTCTAGGAAATGTTTTTAAAAATTATTTTAGAAGTAGATTTTTTTAAAAGCAAAAGATGGTATGAATAATGCAGCTATCAAGGGTGTCACTCCAACTACAGGGACTCCCTGAAAATGTAATGCAGGGGTCCCCAAACTACGGTTACGGATAGATGGCGTTCTCGTAGATGGCAGAACTCTTTTTTTGTGGATTTCAAGGGGCTATAAAGAGAGAGAGTTGTTTAGTTATCATTTATTTCCTGTTTTTTCTGTGAAGAACTCAGAGAGGGTTATTTAGTTATTATTTATTTCATTAATAGTGTTATTATTTGTTTCCTGACTTTTTTTCTGTAAATAACCTGGAAAGGGTTATTTGGTTCTGTGTGGCTTTCTGGGAAACAATAAAATTTTTAAGCTCCCCTACGATCGTTGATGTTACAAACTGACACCAGCCCCCCCCATCAGGGACGGGAAAAGTTATGTGGCCCTCACAGGAAAAAGTTTGGGGACCCCTGATGTAATGTAATGAATCGAAACATGGAAGTGTGTCTGCCATCCAGAGCTCTAATATGTCAGAGGCGAAGTCACAGTGCGAGGTAGCCCTGTGGTGTTGGTCTTATCAAACATGATGTCCTCCGGTGCAGTCCAGACAGATTATGTCAAATATCGTTGGAATTAATATACCGCACCAAGCATATTGTTTTAGTGCTGGGCATCTACTAGTCCAATTTATTCATTCATTCATTCATTCATTCATCTTCCGAGCCGGTTGATCCTCACTAGGGTCGCGGGGGGTGCTTTAGCCTATCCCAGCTGTCTCCGGGCAGTAGGCGGGGGACACCCTGAATCGGTTGCCAGCCAATCGCAGGGCACACAGAAACGAACAACCATTCGCACTCACGCTCACAACTAAGGACAATTTAGAGTGTTCAATCAGCCTGCCACGCATGTTTTTGGAATGTGGGAGGAAACCGGAGCACCCGGAGAAAACCCACGCAGGCCCGGGGAGAACATGCAAACTCCACACAGGGAGGCCGGAGCTGGAATCGAACCCGGTACCTCTGCACTGTGAAGCCGACGTGCTAACCACTGGACTACCGGTAGGGCCGCCTTAGTCCAATTTACTGGGTACAAATTATAATGTAGCCCAAACGCCGACAAGGATGATAGCCTACTCATAGCAAGGTGCGTTGGTTTTGTTGAAGCCTTCTCCTTACCGACTAACTGTTTCAAATTGAGGTCACCACTGTCAATTTAATGCTATCCAGTATCCACCACAATAAATTTCAGATTTGACTTACTAGGGTCCACAAAAAGGGGCGGAAACGAGTTTTTTAAAATATATATAATCTTGCAATTTTCTTGGTCTGGTTTGCTGTATGTGCCACACGTCATCCATCCCAAATTAGCAATGCGGCCTTACAACTTATGAGTGGATATATTCACATTATTATGTAAACAGGGACAGCTTCTTCTAAGTTAGTTACAAGCAGATAATTAACATCTGTTGTGTCACTGTCATGACAGTAATGCATATACAGTACTCGCTTCTTCTTCTGTGTAACAACTTTGCAGTACCCACCGCAGCAACCTCAGCGTAAGTCTCTGACACTGTTAGGTGGAGGGTGGAAAAAAAAATTCCCACCCACTCGTGCACACCTCATTTCGTCGTACTTGAGGGGAGTTTATACTGCAGAGAGGAAAAGAAGACAACGATGAAAATGTCACTGGTGCAATCAGCATTAATGCTACTCACTGGTAAGTAAAACAGCTAATAGGAGTAATATTTATCTTGGAAAATATTGGAGAAAAAGTTGAAGGGCGAAAGGTGGTCTCGTAGCTAGCACGTCTGCCACACAGTTCGGCGGTGTGGTGTTCGAATCTTTACTAGCTTTCCTGTGTGGCGCTTGCATTTTCTGTTCATCGATTTCTCCTGGTTTTGTGACCCCACAATATGCATGTTCGGTACTTTGAAGATTATATTGTTCATACATGAATATGAATGAGGATGCTGTTTTTCTGAGCCTTGCAGAGGTGACTCGCACTCACTACTTAAGTAGAAATAACTTGTGTAAAAACTGGCAAATTTTGTATAAAAAAGTCCAGATGAAATTCATCAGGAGTAAAAAGTGCAGACTCTAAAATGTACTTAAATGCAAAGTCAAAATTATTTCCTACCGATTTGGCAATATGACAAAATAATAATTTCGTACAAAACAGCTTCCCTCTTTTATCTTAAATGATGGCCATACTTGGCAAAAAAAAATCAAATTACATGTCTCTCAACTATTATGCTAGCAAAACAATTTGGTCCCACATTTTATGAATGCTCTGAACTGGCTAACAAAAAAAAAAAAAAGAAAAAGGAAAAAAAGTGTGTTTAGCTGATTGGCGCCCAACGATATAGGAACTTTGGGGCTGAAACCAAGTGATCACAAAGATCACTTCCAATATACTGGTCAATATAGAATAAAAAAACATTGTGAGACAGGGAGATATAAACTGTGCACGAATCCCCTAAATTGATTCAGATTCTTTCTATACGTCTCTCGGTCAATCGATGCAGCCATCTATCTTGTCTTACCTTATTTATGCATTTTTAATCTTTCATGCAACAAATACCCCTTATAAAAAAAAACTAAAAAAAACAAACATTTAAACCAACACAAAGCATTTTCCAAAAATAAAAACTGACAAACCTCTCTCAAAAATAATAAAACTAACTGAATTTGAAAAACAAAATAAAAATAACTGTTGAAGAGCCCAAAATTAATATTACTCTAGTCTGTAGTTATTAGGACTGCAAAAAAATAAAATAAATAAAGCTCTGCAAAATCAAACCTGACCCTTCTTTTTTTTCTGTTATGGCTGTGCAGTTTACGTTGCAGCAGCGGCTCAGTGTTCCGCCATTCTGAATGAATCCCAAGCAAGAGTGGACGTTCTCGTGGGGTCCTCCCTCACTTTGTGCCACCGACTGAAGAGCTGGACATCAAAGAGATTCAGAATTTGCTGGCATTTTAATCCATCGAGACCCTCGTTGGTCCACTCTGAGCTACTCTTTTGCTCCAACATGTCAAACAAAACCGAGCAAAAAGAGATATCGCTGAACTATACTTTAGCCAATGTCACTCAGCAAGACAGCGGATGGTACTTTTGCCGCATCCATGTGGACATTCCGGAACTGAGGACTCTGGACAGTAGTGGAACACAAGTGGTTGTTCGTAAGTGTATACTGCTTCTGTTGATGTTTGTGGAGAGCTGTCAATTTATGCCGGTGTTTCCCAACCTTTGTTGAGCCATCGCATATATCTTACCTAAGAAAAATCTCACGTCAACCAAAATTGTCTAAAAAAAAACATTGGTCCACCGCTTAGTTACAGTACAGTATGTACCTTCTAAGATCAAGTGGAGGTGGCTCGGGCATTATGTCAAGGTGCCACCTGGATACTTCCCTGGTGAGGTGTTCCAGGCATGTCCCACTGGGAAGAATTCCGAGGATGAGCCAGGACATGCTGGAGAGACTATGTTTCCCAGCTGGCTTGGGAACGCCTCGAGGTCCTCCAGGAGGAGCTGGACAATGTGGCTCGGGAGGGGGGAGTCTGGGCTTCCCTGCTTAAGCTGCTGCCACTGAGACCTGACCTCAGATAAGTGGAGGAGAATGGATTGGATGGATGGATATTACAAGCTTTTCTTTTTTTGGCTTTGGGCGTTGCACTGTACAGTGTCATTCAAAAGCTAGGAAAAAGACTCAAATTCCCGTGTTTTTGCATGATTTAAAAAAAAAACTCTAGAATTTTAGATAAATAGTCAAGTCGGTGACATATTGAACTATTGAAAGACTTATATTTGGTTTAAAAAAATGTTAATCAAAATATGTTTTTATGATTTTGATTCTCCAAGTCGGACCCGTTGCCTAGACAACAGCATTGCACATCTTCTGCTATTCTCAGTCAACTTTGTGATGTGGATGTTCCTTTATGACCTGCAATGACTTTCAGTTCACGGCTATGCATTATCAAGAGTTAATAGTTTGATTTTCTTGGCCTCTTAATTTGTTTGAGACCATTTCAATACAAAGGCGTTTCCAAACTTTTGTCTTGTACTGTATAAGTACAAAGCACTTCAATCTAGCCATATATTTCTTGCAGAGGGTGTTTCTGTGCCTCCCGGAGATGTGCCCCTGCTGGAGACATGGTGGCTGTGGGTCACTGTTGGAGTGCTCGGCTTCATCATACTGGCCCTGCTGATTCTGTGTGTGCTTCTAATCCGACGATGTAGACGCAAAGGTAGCCTCATCTGCCAATTGCTAATTCCATCTTTCTGGGTCCCTGTTAAGTTAAAATAAACATCTTGTAAATTTGACACACCAATGAGAAGTAGCTCTGAGCAACCCCGCCTAACTTCAATGATTCAAAAAATGCTAAGCCGATAAATTGAGGTTTCAAAATCATTTAAGAATGAAGCTATTGTTTAAACGCCGCGGACAATGCTCCACTCGACTGTCAATCAAATACCAATATGGTATTCTACTACGCTTCCTTACATGAATTTAGATGGAAAATATATCCGCTCAAGACCTCTGGAATATACTGCACCCAATCGGCATGGGGCTTATTCTTGCTAACCCCCAGCTAGCTTGCAAGCTAACGAGGGCACTGAAATTCTAGTCGGAAAAGGAAGAGTCCTGCCGAACCTAACAGTGTGTCACACGCTGCCATTTTAGCTCCACCCCAATAAAGAGAATCCAAAAAAACTGACATGGTGAAAAGCAGTTGAACATAAGTACATAGAACATTGTAATTACATATTTAAAAAAATGTCATTCATTTCACGCGGTGTTTAGGTTCTTCTTTATCTGGTAGCTTCCTTTACATAACAAACCAGAAGCTGAGAGAGCTGTTGGTTTTTGTGGGTGAACAGCTCAGTCAAAAAGGAACCGAGGGTTCAAGAACACAGGCATGTTCTCTCCTGTGTCGCCTCAATAACAGGCACGAGACCTTCAAAAAAATGGACCACACGGGGTGTTTGTTTCCTTTCGGCAACATAAATTGCAGCAACCACAGGGCTTGCTTCTCCTAATGTCACAGATGTCGGTAGAAACAGTTCTCAGTATGATGATGTGCAGTTCTACAGCACAATAAAAACGAATTGTCAAAGGAAACACCCATTTGGCCCTACTTTGTGGAAGTGAGCTACTCCTCACACCATCTCACTATTGCTGCTGTCGGGCGGAAGCCCCATATGTCCAAATATGGTCAGTTTTTAATTTTTTTATAAACTTGTTCGGTCCCCACACCTTTTGTTATTTTTAAATACAGTATTAATAACCATATTAAAATGACTGAAAATAGCTTGAGAACAAATCTATTCTCTTTTTCTGGACACTTGAAAAGGCTGAGAAGTTTCGTAAACTCCGCTTCTTGCTCACTGTGTGAGTCGTACGACATTATGTTGCCTCAAGATTGAAAGTCTAGAACGTTCATTTTAGACAATTGTATGTTAAATCTATTTGAACGTGTGATTCCACCGGTGAATTCATGACTGTGTTTTTTCATTCATATTCCTTTAGAACCACACTGTGCAATCTATGTGAACACTCATCATTCCTCACGACCACCTGTTGTCAGGGACCAGCTCAGCGTGGCCCCCAGGTGACAAGTGGCTCGCACTCCAAGTCCTGCTAGGGACAAGCAGAGCAGCAGCAAACAGAGGCCCAGACAGTAGCCAAGATAGAGCCCACAAATTCCACACGTTTCTTTCCGATGTTATTTATATTTAATGCAGAGTTGTCATTCCAACGTGGCAATCAATGTGTAATGTCTTCTAATTATTTTTAAGAATTGTTTTCTGAGTCAGGAAATAACCAGCTTGTTTCCAGCCTGACACAGACACTCGCGATAGACTCAGCCATTTTTCACACTGAAAGTCACTCCTGCTAAAGGGTTCTTTAACTTCAACTACCATTGTGCAAGTGCTATAGAACTCCATCCAAAATTCTGTTTCTTATGGACGTTTAAGATGCATGGTTTTGGAATGCCAGAGGACGCCTGAGCACTCGCAATGCAAATCCACAGCACAAAACCTGTGAGGGAGATAGCGGTATGATAACCACTTCTGCCGGATAGATGTCTAGGTACTGTATATAAGGCAAATTGAGACGACTGTTCAGTTGAAACCTTCCATTACATCTTCTTTTCCATTCAATGTTTTGTTTATTTGTTTTCCAGTATGACATTCACAGTCTTAACCCAAATGCACAGGCACTATATACATTGTTACATATGCAGTAAATAACATATACATTGTACTGAAATTGAAGCTCAAATTTCACCAGAGGCCACAAGAGCTGGACGAAACAAATCTTTGTAAAGCCCACCTGGAATCTGCAGACGGCAAAACATGGAAAATCGCAAACAAGGTCTGGTCCAGCGTTGTTTACTAACTTAGTTCAGTGAGTCCAAGTGACGATTCATCACATGCAAAACACATGATTGATATTCCGAAAGCAAATCTCCAGTCAGATGTCTTAAGACTCGATGATACAGTAGATAAGGCACATGCGCTTCACCGTCAAAAGTGTCGCTCTTTCAACAATATCGGGAGATGGGGTTCTCAAAGCAAAATTTGTTGTTTATTAATATGGCAATCTTATACACACACACCAAAAAAAATTGCAATTTTTAACTTGTCACAATAGGAATATACAAAAAAAAAAACAATGTGCTTGCTAAAATTTGACTTTGTTCTTTATGTCAGTGTATATTCTCAGTCATCAGGGTCATGTTAATCCAAAAAGGTTGAATCGAGGCAATTCGTTAAATTTGTTGTGTGTTTTGGAAAATGTCTTATAATAACTTGGGCAAATATGCTATTAGGCGAACGGTAGTATAGTTGTATTTACTGTTGTACACAGTTGGCACTGTCGCGAGACACAACAGGAGCTCCTACTATAGCACGCAAGTAATCTCCGATGAAGACTTTCCCTGCGCGACGTTAAAATCACACGGACACTGAGTCTTTCAATAAAGATGAGCATCCCAGTAGGTTTCGACACGGTGGTCACTCCAAAATGATTCACCCTTGAGTCTTTATTCATTAAATTCCAGTTTAACTTGACATACATAATAACATTGTTTAAGACTGCATTATAATAGATGCTGCCTGTTCGTGTTTTCCTCTTTACAATTTTACCTATTTGTGGTTTTCTTTTTCCTCTGGATTCTACCCCCACCAATTTCCTGAAAATCTCACTTTTTGAAAATTTCTTGTGATGTTTGTTTCTAAGAGGCCACAAGATGGGGCCAAAGGAAGGTACTCATTGGTGTCAAATAAGTACAGTATGTTTGTTGATCTGATACATCGCAACTCAGACACTAACATTGTTGTATGTTGGGGAGGAGCTAAATGTAGCTTGCATCGATGGCGGAAATTAGGGAGAGTCTTTGCCTACATGAATTTCTGGTGCATTTTTTTTCCCAAAATGAAATTATGTGTGAGCCATTTCTTTTTAAGGCTAATGTAAAATGGTTGTATTTTCATTCATTTCGGTGTATGAGCAGGGCCGCAGAACAAATTAAATTAAAGGCACCACACTAAACACTTGTAATTCAAAAATGCGTACAAAGAAAATACTGTCCTCCATCAAAGATGTGTGGGTGGATAGGGAATAAAATTGCATCTATTGCCCTGTAACTGTCTCTTTCGGTGAGAGGGGTGTTGCTGGACTTTTACCAGCTTCGGTTGTCCACATAACTGGGTACGGTTGCAGGGTACTCGGGCAAGGTGGGGCCTTGAGCCATCTGGTCAACACTGCTGAACTCACTCTTGGGTGGCGCGTTCTTCCAAGTGCCGGTGCCCCACTCTTCTTGAGCCCGTGTCACACTGCCCCCACTGCCACGGTACAGTCTGTGCACCTATGAAGGTGGAAGAACAGTGAGAGGTGATCATTTTGTACAGAACAATACAATACATCCTGATTTATATCGGGCTTTCACAACAGCTGCAGCAGTAACAAAGCGCTTTACAAAAGAGTTGACATAAAATAAAATAATAAACACATCACAAAAACACGGACAGTCGTGCAATCTCAACCACTTTTTAAGATAAGGTATCCTTTATTCGTCCCACACTGGGGAAATTTCCCGCATACGCTTTGTTGTTTGAAGCAGTTCTAAATGAAAGAGGAGAGAACCAAAGCGTCCTTTCACCAGTGCATCACAGACGTCATGCTCAAAATGTGCACATCTGCTACAAGCTAAGTTTCAAAGTAAACAAGAAGCTGTAGCGTCCATTGCCGAAAAAAGAGATTGGTTCACTTCTCCTGTCCCATGTAGATCCGCTTCAATTCCAAGCGGCGACTCTAGTTCCAAATGTGCATCCGCACCCACACTCCTCTCTCCTCATCCACGGCTCCACAAGCCATCCATCCAGCCGCACCAACGCAGACTGTCCAACAGCGCCACCATCTCCGTTTGCATGTGTCAACGTTTACAAGTCAATTCTTGACTATCAAGGGAGACCCAAGTACTGTGGCAAAACTCAAGCAAGTCAAATCCCAAGACTGGTGACTTTAGTCTAATTGAGTCACATGACCCTGGTCCCCCACCTCTGCTATGGGTAAGTACTGTATGTGTATGTGAGACCTCTCACCTTGATGAGCACCAATGCCATTAAGGCGGTCACCAGTGTTAAGAGCAGCGTGGTGAGAAGCATCACTGTGGCGGCGGCTGCATTGGAACTGAAAAATGTCACCGTAGCAATCCAGCCACTATGTGGTGTCGGGTGACAAGAGAAGGATTAGTGAGGACAAGGCATCAAGCTTTAGCCAAATCTATCCAAAAGAAAGTATCACGAGCGCTGTGAGAGTGAGCGTGAGATGTTGTTTGGTTTGGTTTGGTTTGTTTGTTTATTGAACATAACACATATACAGTAATTGTTGAACATAAACAGGGCACAAATGGTGTTGATCATATGCTGTTGCACTTTCACATATACTGTTGTATTTTGAATTGTGTGAAGGGGGAAAAAAACGGTTTTTCACTTTCTCAAACCCTAATTTAGAGAAACAATTTTAGTGAAATTTTATCAGCGAGTGTAATTTTCAGTTTCAGGAATGTTTCCTTTCAAGTTGACTGTTTCTATATGGTTAGCAATTTTACTTTATTTGTATAATATTGTAGAGTGGTCATCTTCTCCTTTTAATCATGTGACAGTAAACAATGCTGGTAATTTGCAATTCAGTTTTTGACGGCGTCTAGAACAAATTAACATGAAACGTCATTTTACATGATTTCCCGTGTTTAAAAATGTGAGCAATTTGGACGTCAGTATCACGAAACCGTTAGCTTTCCACAATGGATGTACAAATCACTTTTTTGTGCTTTTTATGGCAAGATGGCTCACTGCAACTCACCACATGCCCCAGTTGCTGATGCCCAAACACTGGATGATAGCCAGCACCAGCTGAAGGAAGAAGATGAAGAAGAAGACCATGAAGTTGAATGAGCTATCCGCTCTGATGAAAGACAGAAACACATACATAAATTGGTGATTATTTTCTTTGTTTCCAATACCGTGACTGCGTGATGGTCAAATCCCTTGAATAATGTCAAATTAGGAGTTGGGATTTAATTCTCAGGATTTAAAAAATTACTTCTAAATGTAGGAACTTCATATGTAGAAGTGTAATAATATCAGCTGCCCAGGTGAGATCTAATTTCCACCGGCATAAAAAATAAAAAAAAACATTGTTTGGAAAGAAACTTTTATTTTATTATTATTATTTTTTTAACGGCACATGTCTTTTGGTGACAGTGTAACAATAGAGATAATCGTGGAATAAACTTTGGTGCTGTTGTACGTAGCATTATTCTGAATGTATGTGTCGTGATTTACATCCAGCGTCACAGAACTGATATCTGTACTGCTTCTGCTGTAATTGCATTGGCCAAAAGATCACTGCCTTCAGACGGAGACACACCTGATAGCTTTGTAGATGGGCCTGAACCAGCAGATGTAACTGGCAGGACTGAAGAGGATGAGCCAGAGCAATGAGAAGCCAAAGTTGGAGCCATTACCCCCCGCGGCCCACCAGGCGATGCAGCCAATCACATTCAAGCACAGTGTCGCCGAATAAACTGCAGTGAATGACAGCATTCGACTTGACCAAGAACCGGAAGTGGCATTCTCCTATGCAAGCCAACACAACTCACTTATCCAAAGTGTGAAGATTCGCTTCACCAGCTGCTGATGTTGGGCGGGAATTTCCTCCTGGATATTCTGATAAAAGCATGGCTTCACTTTTATGAATTTAGGCAGGGGAGGAAAGTTGTTTGCCCGTTCTGCAAGAGAAAGCATTTTAACCTGCCAATACTTAATTGAAAGATGAAATACAGCACTGTTGTCTTTTTTTGTTTTTGCAGGCGGCCTAAAGGGACTGGCTACAAAGCTGAAGACACATAACTGTATGATCCCCGAGGGTGTAACGATATGTCAAAAATAATGGTTTGGCACCTTCCACTTTGCAAGTGTGGAAAAAAAAAATCCTTATTTTGATATAGCGCTTTCACAACAGCGGCAGCTGTACCAAGGGCCTGGCTTCCTGCCATTGTGTTAAATTATTCCTCAATGCAGTGGTGTTTGTGTCAGGAGTCTTCGCTGCACATCTTTAAAATTTGTCTCAAAACTCATTTGTATTTTTTGGCTTTTGACTCAGCATGACTCAGACTTGATCTTAGTTTTACTATTTTGTGCTTTCTACTGTCTTCATTATTAATTTATTGTTTATAATAAGATTAAGAATAAGAATAAGAAAACCTTTATTCGTCTCACAATGGAGAAATTCCCAATTTACAGCAGCAAACTATGAAAGTAAGAAAGTAGAAGAACAATATTGTTGTATATATATTTGCTCCATGTACAGCACTATGTATACAGCTGTGGTTGCTCTATAAATACAGGTGAGTTGAGTGGAGTAAAATGAGTCGGGAAAAACTATCCTTGGTGAACTTCAAGTTTGAATTTGCTTCAACCTTTTTTGTAATTGAATTATTCAGATTACTTGGATAATTGTTTCATCCTATTGTGAGAGGCTGTGTAAATGTAGCTAGAAATTGCATTTGTACCAGTCAGTAATGAATATATACTGGCCAGGAACTGAGCAGAACTGTGTTTATTTACGGGTGTATTTACTGTACTGGGAGCTACATTATGGCCCCTTTCTTGCTATGTTACGTGTGGGAGCCCTAATCATCCCATGATAATATATAATTGCCCCTTATTTGATTACCATTTTCATGGCTCAGTTTGCAAAATTGAAAATTTTCACGGGCCACATCAAACTACACAGAGGGCTGTATCATGTCCTTGATCTTCGAGTTTGACACCTTTGCTCTTCGAGTTTGACACCTTTGCATTATAAATGCTGACAAACCTGTCATCTTGTAATCCTTCCGTCGCCCTAAAAAGATAAATACATGAAAAAAACAAGCAGTCATGCAGGAGGTACCATTCATTTCATCATTATCCATATTTTTTCCAGTTTGGTTTATTGAACATAAAACATATACAGTAATAATTTGACAGAAAATAAGGTAAATAAAATAGTAAAAATGAAATCAGTCTTCATTCAACACAGTTATTATGTTCAAGGGAGTAGGAAGAAGTAAAAAACGTATCTAGTCCTACGCCGTTATGTGTTTATATCTAATAAATCATTTTTATATCAATCCGAAAGAAAGAAAGTAAGAAGAAGTCTCCATTAAGGCTCACACTTTACCCTTAACCGTGATATTTTGATCACGGTTATTACAGCCTTGAACTAAAAAGGTTACCTAATTGATAACATTAGGTAACCAATCCATCTCTAAAAGAGACAGCATAAAAAGTCTAACGTACATAAACGGCTCAGAGAGTCGGTTTGGCTTCCTGTGTAACTTGTGAGAACCGTTAACCCCCAATTTATAGAAGTAAGTGTATTTGGGATGTTTTTTCTATAAAAACGAGGCGTACAATTCGGTTAAATATGACGAAATACGCATTATTAGCGAGAGAGCGTTTACCTTGTCACGTCGATATCTGAGGGGTGGTCGGCAAATCATTCCAGAGGCGCTTCCTCGACCCGCCCATTAAACTCACAACTGCGGCTGCGCGGGACTGAAGCGACTGTAGTTCCGAAACGGTTGCATTCAATGTGCTAAGGGGCGGGAAAAACAACAAGTCCTACAATGCAGGAAGAGCTAGTAAACAGGAAGCGCGTGACTTTTAACTCCAAAGCCGCCCACGCGATAAAACGTAAATGTGAAAAGGCTTTGTCCTTAAATGTGCGTGTTAAAATTGAAACAACGTTTTTAAATACTCTCCACTAAACAGAAAATGATATTACGGAGAATGACAAACACTAAATTGCGTACAGAGCTCGCTAGCGAGTGCATTTTATGTTACGGTCCATGGAAGTAAGACTTTCTAAAATCATTTGATTTCATGAGCAAATACAACGTGAATACGCAATGTTTGCATTTTAGTTTAGTGTACAGATGTTTCGGCGTCACTAGCTAAAACGTCACATATATGCGTCCAACCTTGATGACGTCACGTATTAATGTACCTCAGAAAATCGATGGCCTCGGAGAAGAAATAAATAACACGGATTAACAACACGTTATCTGTTTGTACTGTTGATTTTTTTTCATATGAAAGAGGAGAATTGGCCGTCGGTAAATGGAACCCTCGTCTCCCGCGTCCCAAACATTTTCAGTGGTACTGCAAAACAATTCCCGACACATTTTGACCGCTTTGTCGGATGTCGCTGAAAACACGGCCAGAGTTGCTGACACAGTCACAGTCCACAGTTGCCCATTGTTTTCAGAAAACGGTGAAACTCCCCGTCGTGGAATCGAACCTTAAAAATGGATGGATTTAGCTTCTTAATTCATATTCCACAAACAGAATATTAATTAGAATATTTGTTAAACTAGCGGGGGTGCATAGAACATATTGTAATACTGTATCTGTTTCTTGTATTTGGTGACATCATAGAGAGGGGACGAGCCAGTTTGGGGAAATATTGGCTCCGGCAGTACTCTGATTGTGGAGCGCATGGGTGTGAGTTGTGGCCAACAGCAACTCCGATAATGTGTGTTATTGCTCTTTTTGTTTATTAAAAACGACAGATTACATCAGCGACTGCGTGCATCCTTCTTTCTGCAATGAAGGGCGTTACAATATATAAAAGAAAATAAATAACATGACTCATCCTTTAAATTAAAAGGGAATTTTGTCACATTATAAACGTGCTCCTATATTTAATATATTAAAATAGGAAATGTGAAATGAAATTTCTGACCTTAAACCGTGAATTTCACTACATTATAACGTCATACAGAACGTTTTCCCTAGTGTGGCAGCAATATCATTCCTTTGGTCCTTTTTCTCTTGTTTCAATGTTATTTCTCAGCTTTGTTATTTTAGCTGCTGTCGCCACAAAAAGGTTCAATGTTACAAACCATCTTCACCGACTAGGAGGCACAATTATGAGGCACACTATTTTGTTCCTTCGAGCCATCTGGTAATTGAGACGTGCCATAAAATTTTCCGAATTACGACTTTTAGGGTTCGGTGAACCCCGCTCGCCAAACTTGGTGGCCAATCAGAAGGCACAATGCAAGAGTCTGGACGACATATAGTCGGAAACCTTAGTTTTAATGTGCATGACATCTCCGTAATCCGGATTAGTAATTATTCACACAAAGATGCAGCAGTATACTTTTAGAAACTAATTTATAATATTTGACGTTGATTGATGGAAACAGTAGTAACATAAATTTCCATCTCAATCATTGACCAACAGTGCACTGTTTTTCAAGACGCGCGTATGGGTAATACAAAACAAACGCTCAAGTTTACACTCGATGCCTTGCGTCTGACCAATCAGATGTAGTTTCTGACGCTAGCAATATACTCCCGCCAATTCCAAGGAGGAGCGCGAGGCAGGCAGCGGGCAAGTCGCGGAGGTACTGTGCTGGAGACGAAAGTTATGCTAGTCCAGTGGACACAAATTAGTGATACATGTCGGTTATTTAGTGACAGAGGGTAAAATTCCCCCTTTGACCGGGGCTGTTTACGTGCCGGCACACCGACACTTCATCCAACGGAGAGCCCCCCCCCAGCTTAGTGGTTCAAGGATGTTGACGGCGGAGGCACCATCAGCCGAGGGGCACTTGGCAGCTTCCACTCCCCGTAAACGAGGTATGCTAATGTCACTAGCTTGTTGAAGTGTATCAGAAAATACATACATGTGTAAATGTCATTTTGTTATTGACGGGGTGCGTTTTCATGCTATTGGGTGGCACACAACGTGTTTGAAACTTAGAAATATGTCTACTTGCTTGGCAGTTTTTCCTAATGTTGCTTTGGCCTCGCGTAAATGCTACTTTTTCGTCGCCTGTAAGCGGTTAAGTTGTCGTTCAGACTTGTCAGTTAAACTCTTACGTGAAGTGAAACTCTACGAAACACATCTCTGTCCAACTGTCCGGGCTCAGTTCACTTCACCGTCTACACCGGGCCTCAGCCATCCCGACACCGACCGCCATTACCCCACAGGCCCCTCGCCGTTCGAAGGTGCTCAAGTACAGGATCCAGCTGGAGCCGCCGCTGTCTGATTAGCTTTTTTGGGCTAGCTTTGCTAAACTAACAGAATCCAGATTTAATTCGCCTACCCAAACTGCTACATTCCGGCATAGACAAACACTCGGAAGTGTTTGTCTGGGACTTATTTTCCGGGAAATGTAATTCCTATTTATGGTTTTCCTCACGGCCACGCAGGCTTTTTTTTTTTTTTTGCCTCGAAGCGTCACTGGTGTGTAGTTCTATTGCTGTTATTACACCAGTGGGTGGCGGGAGACCAAACCATTTGGAGCTAATTATTCATGTAAACGTAAGTGACGTGTATTGCAACACCTGTCATGAAAAGTTCAAAACTGTGAAACTTCTCTCTTCGTGGGAGTTTGACCAAGTCCTGGAGCATATAACCACTTACCATGTTTATTATTGCCTATATTAATGTTGAATACACTGTACATACCTCTTACCGTCTTAACCAAACCCTTAAACAGTATTTGAACTTATATTTACATTGATACTATTACAATGATAATAAATGGCTGGCATATTTTTATTAAAAAAAACATGCAAGGATTATGACATGTAATTTTTTTTGTTGCATTTTATCGTGTAAAAGTCCCAATTATTAATTTCTTAGAAGTCCCACAGCACACTGAGCAGTTGGCAACTCAGGTCGCACACCAGGCAATTTACCCTCACACGTAGACCACCTTGTCATGAGCTTGTTACACGTTTCACTCCAGAAATGTTGAATGTTGATGAATTTGTTAGTTCAAGCTGTTTTTCATTTTTCATATGTCAGTGCAGGCAAAGTCACTTGACAACTCCTTGCGTTGCTGGTGTTAGTGAGCCCAACCGTTCCCAAAGTATATCCCCAAACACTTTATCATTTCAAACTCATTTTCATCTAATTAAAGGTCTTTCAGCTACACAAATGGTATACACCAACAATCCCCACACATCAGGTGAAAAGTACAATTGTTTTATTCACAAGGACAATTTTTGTTTTGTTCTTCAGAACATTTTGCGCGTGGATCAATTCATGAATAGGTATAGGTTGAGCGTAATGTTTGAACCAACAATCAGGTTTGGCAAAATTATTAGTCCTGTAAAAGGCTTCAAATTATCATGGTGAGGTATCAGTACTCTGCAGTGTCCGTGATTTTTAGCGTTTTGACAGAAAATTAACTGATTAGAAAACTGAATGTTGTGATCATGATCAATTCCAGTTCATTGTTGCATGTTTTCTAATGTCCAGCTTTTTTGTTTGTTTTGTTTGTTTCAGGTATGGATTGTAAACCAAATAACGCCAACAAGAAACTTGTCCAAGGTAAATATGGACAAATATGCCTCTTGCATGCATAGATTTTGACTTGACTTTCTTAGGTAGACCTTCCTAATCTGATGAGCAGTCAGGGGTGTACAGAATTCAGTTGAATCGAGAGTAGGCCCTAAATTCCGATTATTTATATAAGTCTTTCAAATGGCTACCCAAACATTTTGGACATTCATAGTTCTGAACAACTTGCTCACAGACACCATTTCCGACATTTCACTTATAAGAGATTCACTTGGTTGTTTATTTTACACTTGAGAGAGCAGCCACCCCAAAAATCTCTGTACTCAAGCAATTTAAAACTTTTGTTTCATAACACGTCCTCTTTAATTATTCCCAACGATACTGAGCATATTTATAACGGCCATTTTCACTAACTATACTTGGTTTTTCTGCATGCAGCTTGCCTCCCTTTCAAGCGCCTGAACCAGGAACCAAATGAAAACAAGCCATCACCGAAGCGCCCCCGTGCACGTGTTTGCCCTGAATCGGGAGTCTCTGACAGGGAGAATGACAGCGAGTCCTCTCTGCTCACCTTGCTCAGTCGACCACCCTTGGTCAATGGTCGCGGGCCCCTCGATTGCTTCCTCAGCAAAAGGCGCACTTCAACCTCAGATGAGAACGTTATAGATCTGACCGACGATGGGCCATCTCCGATCAAGTGTCAAGATCCTTTCCACACCCCTGGCCGCACGTTAAAAGACAGACGATACAGTGACACAAGCTTGTCATGTGGGAACTCCAGGTGCATGGATCGCGGTGCTGACTCGCACACGTCAGATTGCACAGAAATCCCAGAAAATAAAGATGACGAGGTGGTGGTGGCTGAGGTGGTACAGGTGGATGGGATCTTACCGCTTGATACGACACAGGAGACCGACAGCGAGCCAGATGAGCAGAATGTGTCGGGGAATGTGTCCAGTGTTGGCAACAAGTCAACGCAATCAAATTTGTCGGGCAGTTCCATTCATGAGAGCTCGCCAGAGAGGACTAAAATGGATGAGCACACGCCCGCCACCACGCCTACGACAGTACGTGCTCGCATGACCACGTGCCTTTCACATCATGTCCTACAAAGGTTCTTGTTCTGTAATGAGCAGCTCACAATATTGAAAATGGAATGATCATTGTAGACGGCTGCTAATTTAACATCCGTACTACACGTGTACGGAGGAGCTGCATTGTCTTTAAAACACCAGGCAAACAGAATCAAAGGAATACAATGTACAGTAGAATTAAAGAAAAATGATAAACATGCAAACTACACAGTGTAAAATAAATTAAGATCTGACCAGCCACGGCATTTTTACAACAAATCCAACCTCAGAGAAACAATTGAACATTGGGTGGATCACGACACCATATTTTATACATTTTGAGTATGTATTATCACGATGGCCGATAACTAAATATAGCTCTGCTGTGAGAACGTCTTCCTATGCGTGAACCGCAGCAAAAGGTCTTGCATAATTTTATTGCAGTAACAATTATAACGCAGATATACAATTGACTGTTGAGTTGTGAGAACATGAAAGGCTCAGTTGGTCCCTCTTTTTAAGGGATGTCTCAATATTTCCCTCAATTGGTGTTTGCATCGAAAATCATTTCAGATTTGCAATTCCTGTGATGATCTGTGACTTGACTGGTCAGTAGCATAAAAAATAAAATGATCTATCATCTGATTATTGACGATAGAGGTAAAATTGACACCTTGCGGTCAAATTAAATTAACTATTTTTTCCCTCCTAGGAGCTAACAACCACTCCTAAAATCCCTAAAAGACGCTCTTTAAAGGTGAGACTTCATGGGTTGTGTCCTTTCTTAAAATTATTTGACACTCATGACACTTTGGTATGACCTAAAATTATTTCTGGAAAGAAAAATCCACCTTCCTGTTTGGTCCCCTTTTCAAGAGCCTTCAAGAGCAAGAAGAGAGGCTACGCCTACGCCAGGAGAAGGCGCGGCAAAAGGAAGAGGCCAAGGCGGCCAAGGAGAAAAAGAGGGAAGAGAGCCGCAAGCTTAAAGAGGAGCGGGAAAAGGAAAAGCGAGAGAAGAGGGAAAAAGATGAGCGAGAGAAGCGGGAGAAAAAGGAGAAGGAGGAGCGGGAAAAGGCAGAGAAGCAAAAAGCAAAGGAAGAGCAGCGCAAATCCAAGCTGGAGTGAGTCACGTCGTTGCAAAGTTTCAGCGTCCTATTGTGTTCACTGCTCCGTGTTAAGCACCTTTCTCTCACAGGGCCAAGCTTGAGGAGAAACGTAAGAAAGAAGAAGAGAAGCGGATAAAGGAAGAAGAGAAGCGGGTGAAAGAAGAGAAAGATGTGAGTTCATGGCAAAAGCTCAGGGCTCAAGATTTTTTCCTTTGCTGCCCTAGTACAAACGGACTCCTGGAAAAAAGTCCACTCTAAACAAAAGCCTCACACAACGGCCACGTGCATCACGCTATGCCATTGAAATATAGTCATGGGTTTGACCATCGTCTGATTGCTCATGGTCCAGGTCGTTTTTAACTTTATTGAATACTCAACATGAGCGGCTACTCACTCATGTGGGTAAACACGTGGGATCGCCGCATTGCGGAGGACATTTTAAATACCAAGAGTAGAGTTCAGAAAGTTGTCCGCCTTGCAGAATTACACTGAAAGGGACATTGTTAAGGAAAAAAAAAACGTTATTTGTCCCACAATGGAGAAATTTGCAAGACAAAAACATTGGCCACATTGTTAATTATTTTATGCATTGCAGCACATACAACAGTTTCGGCGTCAACATTTTTATGTATTAATTAATTATTATTAATTTTTTTTGAAAGAAAATTGCTGCCTGTATTTTTCGGAAATAGTGACTGCTAAAATGATTTACAATCTGGTCATAGTCATTTATTTGGATCATACTTCCACCAAACTGCGACTTTAATCAAAAGTATTGATGCTTGAACTGTCTCAAATTTTAGGAGCAAAATGGCAAATTTACGGTCATTTATTATCAATTTGGTGTGCTTTATTTTTAGCGTCTCAAAGCAGAGAAAGCGGAGATCACAAGGTTTTTCCAGAAACCCAAAATCCAGCAGGCTCCAAAGGTGAGTTGAGCTCCATGTGACTAAGTAACCTGTGTTAAAACAGACCCCTTCAATCCGCTTCGCGTGTCAGACTCTCGCAGTGGCTTGTGGGAAGTTTGCGCCGTTCGAGATCAAGGACAACATGTGCATGGCGCCGTTGTGCCGGGTACAGTGCGAGGAGTCTACCCTGGAGGAACTGGACCGTTGTTTGTCACGCCCCAGTAACTGCCCGTGTTCACTCAAGGACTGGATCGGCCAGAAACCTCGATGCTCCGGTGCCACCAGACCCACAGTGATGAACCCTGATAGGTGAGATACACCATTGGTGCTTGAAATAATGGAATTTTACTGTTGTCCTCAGGGTTTGAAAAATGATTATTTAGAAACATTTCAAAGCAAATAACTCTGGGAAGCAATAGTTTCTTGGTGCACGGAAGAGTAGAACCTACCCACTGTATATGCGTGGAAAGCAAAGTCAAGTGTAACAAGCAAGTAAATCTGCCCATTTGTGAAAACGTTTTATGGAGTGAACCATTAATTTTGCCAGATTGCAATGTAACAGTGCAGCCTGATTTCATTTAAGATCTAAAAATAGGGTGATAATTGACTTCTCATACGTGATCTTTGGTGTGTTTTCACAAAGGTATGCCAGGATATTAAGATGTCTGCACACATTTTTAAATTGTGAACACATGTACAGCATCTCTCTTCTCAAAATGAAAAGCATTGAACACAAACGGTTTGGTGTTTGTGTTCTTCTCAGTGATTGTATAGCCATGGATGGGCCCAAAGCAGAAGGTGTACCCGATCGCAAACTGTACGGGCCTATGAAACTGCTGCTGTTTCATGAGAA
Source organism: Hippocampus zosterae (assembly GCF_025434085.1). Lineage (NCBI taxonomy): Eukaryota > Metazoa > Chordata > Actinopteri > Syngnathiformes > Syngnathidae > Hippocampus > Hippocampus zosterae. Next base: position 17,972,932 of record NC_067458.1, on the reverse strand, counting down.
CCACCGTCCAGCCTACTGGGGCACTTGGAGGAAGACGAGTTTGCACATCTCACCGCGCTGCCCCCTTCGAAAAGACATTGTAAGACCGCATGCTACTTTCAAGTGCCATGACAGAGCAAGCGAGTCAAATGTTTTTTCACGTTGTGGCAATTGCTTGAGTGTGAGTCATGGTCCCCCCCCCCCCCCCCCAATGACAGGATTTGTTGGACTATGAGGTGGACAGTGATGAAGAATGGGAGGAAGAGGAACCCGGGGAGTCCCTCTCACACAGTGAAGGGGTGAGTTTGGTTTCGGGCTGGACAATAATTATCGCGATAAATACTGATATTTATCGCGATAGACACATTATCAATGTCAATATAAAATTTGATTTGTCCCACAATCGGCACAAAAGCTTGTTTTGAGCACAGCCAATTCACTGACTGCTCGTTTGCCGATAGCACCGACACGAAGATGGAGCAGCTCCAACGAAGAAGTGTGCATGGGGCGTATGCTTGCCGAGCCAAAGTGTGGCTTAACTGTGTTCAAATAAGTCGCCTCAGTGCAGCTCTTGGAATAAGATTGAATTGTTTAAGCTAACGCCTCTAGATGGTTACAAGGAGTAGAAGTCCATGAGCTCACCATCTTTCATGTGCTTGCTCCATTGCTCAGCATTGCCATGAGGTCAGTCTGCCCTAGTTTAAGATTAAGATATCCTTTACTTGTCCCACACTGGGGAAATTTACAGCCTATAGCAGCAAGAATGGCTTAGAAATGAGTTGATCCCAGACGACGCTGGCCAGGCCGTGTGGCTAATTTAGCAGTACACATACACTACATCTTCTCTTTCACCTGAAGAGTCAGTTGAGTGTTGCAACCAAAACGGCTGCTGGTGAGATGATGTAAGGCAGCCTGCCAAGTTGCAAAGCTCAGTTTCCGCCCCCCAGTTGTCATGTTGTCAAGGTAACAAAATCTGGAAACGGTCTTAAATTGTGAAGGGCATATGCCTACCTTTTAAATTGTCAAAGGCTTGGATATGTTAAGTTTAAAGTGTTTACACCCCTTTCAGGAGGATGAGGACGAGGGAGGGGAGGACGATGACGACAATGACGGGTTCTTCGTTCCTCATGGCTATCTTTCGGAGGATGAGGGGGCACTCGAGGAAGCGGTATGCCGGTCGACAACAGCCATTTATTTTTTGTCGGGTTCTTTTAAGCAGAGTGTCCTAAACGCCATGCTCCTCTTTAGGATGGCGGTGACCTGGAAAGGCAGAAACTGCAGCAGAGGCTGAAAGCCAGGGAGTGGGAAGAACTGATGTCGACTAAGAACAAGATGAAAGTGTTGCAGCCGGTAGTGAGGGGCTGCCTCTGGGAGGGTGACGGGCCAGTCTCAGATCTTCTGCAGTCATATGCTGCGTGCCTCATCGAACCATTACCTAAGGCTGACATGAGCCCCAGCCCAGAGGAGCAGACGGAGAAGTGCACCAGAGAAGCACAGTGTAAGTGTGAGATGTATTCTTTCTTTCTTTTTAAAATAACTCTTTGCCCTATCCTTGATCAACTTTTTCCTCTGCAGTGCTTGGTCAGCTGCTGCCACTGCTTCACGGCAACCTGAACAGCAGCAAAGTGATCATCACGGAATTTCAGGAATTTTACCGGCGGAAAACGACATCCTCCACACCACCACCTCAACTCTCCAGCCCGGAGAGCTCGGCCTATGTGCCCACTCGGTAAGGCCATCGCCTCTTTCTGCGTCGAAGCTGTCAACGGTAGATTAGACATTTGTCCACCAGGGCCTTTTCACTGAACCCAGCCAAGGTAGCATATTGCCCTCAAACAGAACAATTACAGCCTTAATCTGATAATCGGTTTGCACCGTCGTCTGTTGTAACACATGTAGTGCTGGTTTAGTCATAATTTTGACATGGAAAAAGCCATGGATGGTGATATATGACTGCATCAGTTGTGATATATGCGATAGTATTAGTACATCCGTTTCAGCCTTGGTGGAGGTCTGGACTCTAAGACGATTGACGTTTACGATTCCCATTTTCTCCTCAGAAAACACTTGAAGCATTTAATCCAGAACAATGCAGTTTATGAGAAGCGCTCCACCTACCGACGCTGCTGCTGGTACGCACATGCGGATGTCCTGTCCCGCTTTGGCCTGGAGGCTCTCCCGGTGCCCGGCCAGTGGTCCTACTTGACCAGCGGTGCGCGGGAGGAGTCCCGCGAGGAGGCAGCCACGGGCTCAGAGGGCAACTCTCCCTCCACGCCGCAGATTCCTTCCGCCACGTCGGCGGCCTCTAAGAGGAAAAACACCGGCAGCATGTCCATCACTAAATTCATGAAGCGATATAACGACAGGGAACAGGTAACCAATGTTATACATACATTTAAGAAAACGAAAACACTTTTCGCTCATATTGTCTTTCTTAACGTCTGTCAGACAGAAGAAATGGAGGCTGACGGTTTTCAAGCGGACACCGAGGAGGATGACGACGAGTGCATCATCGTCTCCATGCAAACTGGTGAGCAAAAAAAAAAAACCCCAACAAAGTTTGCTGTTGCATTATGAAGGAACGGTCCTATCCTGCCACTCAATAAATGTTTCACAAAATTAGTTTTCTGTCAACAACTAATTCATCTCTTGTACCAAACACGTACCCTCTCTCCATCCCTATTGCATGGACTACATGAACTCATTCACTGCCAATGATGGCTATACAGGTACAAAAAAAAATCTCATTTTGACTAGGCTGCCAGCCCAATAAAAATTGATCTTTGACGACTACATCAATGTCAGTGAATGAGTAAATCACTTGTGTTTGGTGGCATTTACATTGTCAAAACTGCTGCAAAAAGTAAAACACCACAAATAACAAATACCACTGCCATTTAATTTTTTTTAATAGTTGTGAACAGTTGCTAAATTTGTTCACTTACAAAAATAATTACCTCTCTAATTGTTGTGGTAGTAGAATATCATTCAAAATATGTAGTAACATAGTAATTAAGTTGTACAATGTACGTTTTGAATTACACAAGTTGATCCACAAGCATAACATAACTTTGTACTAGTTTTGAGATGTTTCTTGTAATATTGGGTGAAACAGCCTGCGTAGGGCCCGGAACAGAGAGGTTGATGCGCTCAATATAGCAGAGCGACCATGTGTTTGCGTCAACACTAATGGAAGATCTCTACATAATGTCAAATCATCCTTTAATACTAGGCAGGGACCTCATTAGCACCATATGGTAGGATTCTACGTAATGCTTATGTGCTGCTGTTTTGGTTAGCCACAGAGTTCAAAGTGGCCCAGTCGGGTCTCTCTTGCATGTAAACTGGTAGGATTAATATATGTCGATTTAATTACCCTTCCAAGAGTTTAAGTTTCATATGGTTGTTTGAATTATTCTTATTATTTATTACAATGATCAACTATTGGTTTTGGTCACCCTATCCAAACGTGCACCTTGTCCATTGTGCTCTGTAGGCACAGCCAGCGAAAAATCCTCCACCGAAGGAAGCAGCATCATGGAAGACACCCCGTCCAATATGGCCGCTCTCCCAGTGGCCAGCGCTGCTCCAACCCTTGCCACAGCCTAAGTAGAAGGCGGGGCGTTTCTCGTCTTCCTTTGCTCTGGCCTTCTTTGTCCTCAATTCACTCCCCATGGGTGTGGCGAGGGAGATGAAGTGTTGCATTCTGCTCATGTTGGCATTGACCTACCGCCAAGTGCCAGGAAGCTACCTTCAAAGGTGTCTCGGGCATGGTGTTTTGGGTTTGGTGTGTTTTCGGACAGTTATGGCGCATCCCTTGTGACAAGAAGTGTCCAAAATACAAAAACAAAACAGCATTATTTACGTTTTACAAAATTCGGTTCCAATGTTATTGTAAATAGGCTACCAGAGGTTGAAGTCAGATTAAAGGTTACTCCTTTTCTTTACTGTTGTGCCATTTACCCCGATTATTTTCTAACCCTCACAGCTCACTGGAATAGCTGCTAGAGTTGTACAGTTTGATCCAGCGGAGAAATGTTTTATATAAATATGCATTGTTTTGCAAGCATACTTGAACAAGGAAAAAACATCATTAAACCAAGAATGAAATGGCTGCATTATGTTTTCATGGACCAACATTTAAACTTCTCACACACGTACAGCAAATTATACACAAAACACAAATTACCAGAAGGGTTGGAGCTGTTACTCAGCCAGACCAGATCCATCATACAGAGTGACCTCACAGTTCTCAAGTCCAACTCAATGGAAGTATGGTGTGATTATGTGCCAAATTGTTTTTCTTTTCTTTTTTTAACTGTCATCCAACTAATAACATTACACTTGCAACGGAACACAATCCTTTGCCAAGCTGGTTGACTTCCAGTAGTACTTGTTTCAAAACGTTTTTTTGTGTGTGTGCGTGTAGGTCATTCTCATTCAGACCTTTGAAAAAATTGTGGGACGAGCCGAGAATTGATCTCAACTCGGATATGTTACCTGTGGAAGATCTACTGTATGTACATAATCTCATGTCAGCATTTAACAGTGTTCACAATAATGATGCTCACAAATGTGTCCAGATGCAAACAGTTTTTATTACAGGCAAAACGGGTTGACAAATTACTCACTCACTTTGAAAACCGTGGAACACATGGAGAGATGGTAGAAATGCTGCGACCTAATAGTTGAATTAGCTTTAAGGTGACAATAACTACGTGACTCCGCGACTCTGTAGATCTACATTGCAGTGTTTGATAGAAAGACGAGCAATGCGAGGTAGTTGGTTGTCACCTTCATCCACCACAAAATGTAAGAACAAAATTAAAACCAAACAAGTCGCCAATGGAGTCTTTGAATTTATGTACATGAAACCATTAGCAAGATAAAGGCGTTATGTTGGAGTTGGCGGGTTAAGTTCTAAAAATACTTAAGCGTTGACTGAGGGATGATTGAATTATTCTCATTTTACGTGACATCGTCTAGTAGATGTTTGATACAAACAACTACAATTGACTGAATTTTTTGTTGTTACGTATATTACATGCAGTCCCATGGTGCGGTTTGATTCATCATAATGTGTGCATAAATGGAAAGATACGAATTCCACTTTCGACCTGTCAAGTTTCCATCTCTCGGGTAGTATCAGAAGCATCTTTCACACAATGTCCCAAAAGATATATCAGCCTTTGTGCTTTTATACACAGTCCCAGCAAAGGCAGGCTATTACTTTCATTGAGCACTGTTGGTTGGCATCTTGCCATCAGGTAATAACACACTGATGAAGAGAGGCCTTTCATACCTAAAACACGTGAGCCTTTGTGACATCTGTCAATCAGTTGTCTTTGCTGCATCTGCGTTAAAAGGTCAAAACTGTGAATGGAACAACAGATCCAGCAGATTGGTACAATCCCCACTTCTCTTTTTGTATTTTAGTCTGTTGTGTGCCGTGAATGAAGGTTAGTATTTGTTGGATAATGAGCAACAACAGCAATAAATACAAGTGTGATAGGTTGGTGAGGGACAGTTTCACCACCCGGCAGTGCCAGGGTGGAATGTTGGCAATGGACAGAGTGCTGCCGCTCAACTCAGGTTGCGAATGGTTTCCAGCAGCTGCGGTTTGAGGAGGGTCGAGCTTTTGCCACCTGCTGCCGCAATGTCTGCCTGCACGGCTGCATCCCAGGCGAATGACAACAGAGCTGCGGGTACCTTTTAGGGGAAAGGACAGAAAAAATAAAAACATAATTCACGCATTCTACATTGAGGCTACATGTCACTGATATTTACAACCCTTAACTGCATGCAAGTCTTAATCCAGAGCATCTTAAACGAAAGAAAGATCGAACCACCGTTCTGAAAGAAAGTTGAGTTAACGGGAAGGCACCTTTTAACAGAATATTAAAAGTGACATGGAGGGAAATAATTCGGGACAGATATAGACTCTGGAGTGGCTTACTCATCAAGTATGAAATAAATCAACCAAGTAAAACTTCCATGTTAGCCCAGTTTTAAAAATTAATCTAAACAAGGTATTCTGCTCTTCTTCCACTAGGACTAAACAGTGGGTCTATTTTACATATATTATCATACTTAAAATAACCGCTTCCCCACACCACATTTCTTTCTTAATGACTTGACAGCTAGGATGGCTGAAGATCCAGAGCCACTTTTAAACTTCTTGATGCTGCATCACAATTATGCAGAAACACCCACGCCTGCTATCATGTCAAATCCCAAAAGGTAAGCAGAGCTGCTTTGAGTTTTGTTGAATGCACAGATGTCATTCCGACATCTGGGACCTGGTTTAAAATGTTCAAAACAAATTTGCACATTTGTTTTAATGGTTGTTTGCGTGTATATCACACACATTTTAAATCTTAATCCAACATCTTAAATTCCATCTCAGTTCTTGGCATCACTCACCAGGTTACACTCAGCCAGAGCCATCTCCTCGGACTCCTGCAACTTTTGACCACCAGGAGCGATGAGCTCAAAGGGCTGCCAGCCGTCCACCAAGGAGTCTCGCACGAAGCTGAACAGCACGGGAAGTCGGTCCCAGGCGTAGAACGTCCCTGAGGTCAGACGCACGTGACATCGGTCATCAGGAAAATGGCAAATGGGTTGTTTCGGAATTGTGGCTCCACTGCGGCATATTGTGTTTTATTATATAGTGTCGTGATTTATCTACCCTGGAGCAGGTGTCCATCTGGTAGCCGAATGCGGATCAGTGTGTAGTTGTACTTCCTCCTCTCCCTTTGCTCATCTCGCTCCCTCATAGCCTTGGTACGAAGCATGGAATTCTTCTCCACCAATTCACTCCTGACACACACGAGATTTTAAGCATTCACCTGAAAATTTAAAAGCACCTTTAAAGTGCACATTTCAACCTCTGCTGCTGTTCCCTCTTGATCTCCTCTGCGCTCAGGTTGTAGAACTCAGGCGGCAGCTCAAAGTGGGTTGCGTTTTCTGACGCCCGGAAGGCCTGAGCCTGCCGGTCCAATTGCGCTCTGACAGGCTCGCCGCGCTGCAACCGATCCCGCCGTTCCTTCATTAGCTCCAGGGCATCAGAACTCTGCTCGGGCAACACCAGAAACTCCTCTTCCTCCTCTAAACTCCCATAACGACAGAAAATAGGTATTTCACTTTTTAATGTTTATTATTTACAATGAAATTAATTGGCCGATTACTTAACTGAGACTAATTAACCAAAAAACAGGCTCACCGCAAGTTATTTATTTACCTTGACCATCCACAGGAAGCATGGTGCTTGTAAAGCCCAGAGCAAGCAGAAACTCTCTACTCCCCTCCACACAACGCACTTTATCCTTAAAAAAAACAACAACAACATAGCTTCATCAGAAACCACATGTAATTTAACCTTCCAACCACCAGAGGGCAGTAGTCAACTCAATTAAACAAGCCAGACACACCTGAAAGACTTTGTTGCTTAGTTTAAGCTTCCTGTATTTCTCTTCCGAAGGATTCTTACAAATGTTTTCAACATATCTGCAAAATAGTGAGAAAGAGAAAGAGCAACAAGTTGTGTTGAGTGTCTCACAAGTCATTCAAGCGTAAGAGAAACGTTGGAAACCGCAATCTAATTAGGAGAGAAGCCAAGTCTTAGCATAGCTTCTTCAGCTAATACTGCGTGCTGACTCTCATAGGTCAATCCTAGTAGGACAACAGATGTCTGGTTAGTTGGTCATCATGCGGTGCATTGTTATCGCGAATCCATCAACACCCTATCAAACCACTACGCACACAGATGCCGATTCGTTCCAAATTATATGTGGACTCTTGTATAGTAGATTTTAAAATTCATTGAGATGTTACAACTTTGTGTGTGTGTGTGTGTGTGCTCGCACCCCACTTCCATTTAGATCCATTCCATTGCATTCTCAACCATCTTACTTGCTTATGATGTCCACGGCCGCCTTCACCTTCTCTTTGTCTTTGTTAAACGTGTGAATCATCATGACGGATGCCTCCACATCATCCTCCTTGAAGCGCTGACACAAACAAACAAGAGTTCAAGTCACCGTGGCTTTTGCACGCATTAAACGGAGGGAAAAATCGTACAGTCAAAATGGCCTCCTTGATGTGGACTTCCCGTTGGCTCTTTGTTAGAGTGGCTCCTGTTAGCGGGCAGGTGAAATACACGCCGGACACCGAGAGACACTCTTTTGTGGCAGCGGCAGTTCCCTGGTGGTGGTGGGGAGAACTTGTCAATACACAAGAGTATGATTCTCAACTCAACTCATCTTCATTTATACATAGCGCTTTTTAGTGGATGAGAGACATCTTGATTGCAGCATGCATGACGTCACAAGTACAATTTGAACATACCTGTGCAGTCGTTGCTGCCTTGTCTTTTTCTGCCAGCGCAGCGGCTTCGGCCTCCAGCTCCCGTTTTACTGTGAGCCAGCAGAAATTTGTTCATGGTAACGTATATTGTTGTTGTTTGTTTTTTAACAATTTACCAGCATGAATGTGTGAACATCCCTTGATGCAACATAAGTAAAGGAGAGCGCACCTCTTGTTTCAACTCCAATGAAGCATCGCTGTGCTTTTTTATTGCTTCTTACCAATTCCCCAAAATACCAATTACTACTTTCCTATAAGACTTTTTTTAATTACAACTCTGACTAAGTAATGCATAGATACTCTCACATCTTTAGGACATGTTTCACAAATGAGTCTATCTTCAATTGGGCTCTTGCTGTATTTAATATCGATCAGCTGTTAAGTTCCACCTATGCCAATAGTGATCCAGACCTTTATCTGTGTCACCTTGAGAAGTTCCTTTCTCTGACATCAATCACACAAGTAGCCTCATGCCAGCCTGTTGAGCTTCTATTGGAATCTTCCATCGTGGTGCTGTTGACTATCAAGGCAACCACTATCAGTTGGGGGCTAAGGCTAGCCTGTCCTACTCTTAAACCTAGCACATTAGAAGTAACAGGGTGCTTTCGGTGCCAGCTCAGCGCCTCACAGAATGCGTGATTTTTTTTCATTTTATTGAATGTTTCTTAGTTAGGTTGAAAAAGAAAATGTGAATTGCAAATTGATAGACGTTGAGTAAAGTTTGCAGTCCAAATTGTATGTCAGTTATGGGAAGGCACTTCCAATAGTCTCACCCTGATTTCTGATGGCATCCTGAGAGGTGTGGACCTTTGGCCGCTGGTGCTGTTCGACCCTGGCCAGCGCTGCCGCTCCTGCTCGTTGCGATCCCTCGCTGGGAGCATCACGGTGTGGTTGCTTGCCACCGGAGCTCCTCTGCCCTCTCTCGGGTGCACCTCTTTTGTGGCAGAATACATTTACATTATAACGCCCGCCAGCCACACCGTTTCTCCGCCCATGACTTGGAAGCCCAGGAGCCCCAGAGCAATTTTCAAGCAACAGCCAGAGCACACTGTCTAAAACTCGTGCAGAAGACCATAGGCATATCTCACCCATATTGGGGGTCCTGAAGCACCCAAAAGTAAATCCATGCACCTCCAAAATTCAGTTTTTTTTGGTTGTTGTTTTGTTTACTGTACTGTTTTGTGTACTGTCTTATTTTGTCATACAACTCAGGTTCGGTGCCATTCGCTGAGGTAACAAAGACGGTTCTTGCCAGTGGCCCAACAGCGTACACAGTGGCTCACTTACATTAGACTGGGCCCCTAAAATCCGTAGCCTATTCATATTATTTAACTGTTCAATGTTTTGGTACAGTTTTGCAAAATTTGCTGTACTGGAACATGGAGGCGAATGGCAAAATTCACAACAGGCGTTAGATACATGAATGGACCAAAATATTGATTTTCTGTTTCAACTAGAATTGGCATTTAAACAATTCTCCTCATTATTCCGTCCACATTTTTAGATGGCATGTCTAAAACGACAGCTAACAACTCTAACGCTTTGCGAAGCTTCAAACAGAAAGCTCTCAAAGGGAGGTGGTCATTAGGCGTCGTGTCATCAGAAGGTTGCACCATAATAACTGGAAATGTGATTATTTTCGCCGTCACTTAATGAAAGGTGCGTAACAGAAATGGAACTCAACGTTAACCACAAAGTTGCAATGGGTACGAGTGGGCCCCAAGTTAAAATGGCTTGATCTACTATTTGTCTCTATACGATCAGAAGTGGTGTTAAATATGTCACATGACTTAATAAGATTATATGGGATTTACCGCTAGCCATCCTGAAATTAGATCTATGCCCTGCTGTTGGGTGCATCATTACGTAACAACTAATGACACCAGGTAATGTTAAATTAAGTGTTCCACGCGGTCATAAAGTACAACATAAAGCCGATCTATTAAGTCTTAAGGAGGCACGTATTACAACGGTGGGCTAACGTTTTTAGCCGTTCAGTTAGCTGGGGCCACAGTGGTGGTGCGGGGGAAAAAGTTCCAACTTTTACCTGCTATCTTCCGTTAGCTTCTTTCCAGGGCCCGCCGATTTAAATTTGATGTCTTTCTTGATGTCATCGAAAAGCTTCTTCATCTCTTTTCGGGAGGTGAGAACCACAGACAGGCAGAGGCTGTCAGCTGGCAAGAGGATGTCAACAAATCTACTTCTTCTGTGACGATGTTTACAATGCGCTCCATTGATAATACAGTACTGTGCTACTTCCAGCTCAAGTCTTTACGAGTGCTGCCACCGTGGGGCAGAGATTCGCACTGCACTTTCATCCTCCTTTCAAGACTTATCACGGTGGACGTCTGAAGCGTGCGAGTGGAGTTGCCATTCAAGAGCTAGTTGTTCTGGTCGAAAGTGATGGGCGGCTAGTTAAGATCCCCGTAGAAGAGTTGCCATCGTCCGGACCGCTAAATTACTATCAGGTACATCTAGTACTGTACATTTCTTTAACTGGTTGTGAGAGTTACGAAGATAACCTGAATGCAGCATTGGCTAACCGCCTGCCACGTTAGCGTGACGTATGAGGAGGAGGTGTCTGGGGTGTGAGGTGTCCAAACTCGGACAAGAAAGCCTCAATTGTGATCTTAAACGTCGTCCGACACAGGAGTGACACTCCCACTTGGTGAGTTAAAATAAGAATTAACACGTATTTCACGTATTCATTCAGAAATTTTACGGCTAACATTGCTAAATACTCCGGTGTGTTGCGACAAACGAAGACAATGTTTGACAACTGATACATTTTCACCTCAAAAATACACATCTACAATTATTTACATTACGTATACTCTGCTCTTATACGCCACCTTAGACTAACAGAAAGTTAAAGTGTGAATTATTGCCAATGAGTATATTTGTAACAAGTATTACATTGCCAATTTAATGGCATGGTATATTGCTGAAGTTTCAAGGTTTTGTGGACCAACGGGTTTCTTTAACAGGTTTAATGTTTTACTTCTCTTTTGAGTTCAAGATGTAAAAAGACTTGTTGGGTGTGCCACCCATCAATCAGTCAGCCTACCAACCATACGTGCTACAAATACTGACCAGAAATTTCTCTGTCTTTCTAAAAGCACAGTACGATCACCACTTTATCTTGGTATCATTTCAATCTTTCTATTGTATAACAATAATAATACATATTATTTGTATGAGTCTTTTATGGAACTCGCAACCCGTTCCTGCTTCTTCCCCCTCAATCCTTTTTGAACTTGGGTGCATGTTATCTCATACCGAGCTAGCAAAGATCAGTCATTCTCTTCCTTATGACCATTAAGAATGAAATAAAATGAGCTGTAACTTAATTGGCACTTTGTGACATGTTTCTGTGTTAACAGAACTTTTACAAATCATGGACCCGAATGCCAGTGGACTCCTCCAGAGGCTGACAGAGGCCGGCCAGTCTCACCTGCTGCACTTCTGGGACAAGCTGAGCCCAGACGAGCGTGCCTGCTTGAACCAGGAGCTGCAGGGGATAGACTTCCAGGAGGTCAATGGCTTCTTCAAGAGGGCCATGGAGGCATCCGGCTCCAGTGGCAAGAACGAAAAGATGGACGCCCGCATGGAGCCGGTGCCCCGGGATGTGCTGGGAAGTGTGACGAGGGACAGGGGAAGTCTTAAACGCTGGGAGCAAAAAGGTAAACCCGATGTTTAATTTTAAAGATTACATAAGATAATACGTAGTGTGGAGAAGCTGAAATTTTGAGCATTTGGACAGTTTAAAATTCAAACTGATATCTAAATGATCGTTTATCAAAAATTATAATTGATGAATTTTATCATTGATTAGTTGTCGATTTATTATTGTACCCACCTCTACATGATATTAAATACAGTACAGTAAAATCATTCAGCCTTTGTGGCATAAATGACAACAGGGAGTTTTTTTTTCTTTTATAAATGTTTTCTACTTCATGAGTTGTGCTTTTTAACACTTTTCGTCTTTGCAAACCCTTTAGAAACAGCGTCACAAAAAACACTATTGGAGTGTTTGACTTTTGAGTCACACTTTTCTGGTGATGTATAACATTGCAATTGTCCAACATTAGGTGTGTTGCGGAGGAAAGTGGAAGCTGAAATGTGTGTCAGAAATGGCATTTGGTCAAAGGCAACATTAGTGTGGGTGCCAATGGCAAAGCTAGCACAAAAAGGGAAGTATGAGTCATGTTTTGGTTGCGTATCAGGCTGTGAGTTTTTAATAATTCCATTTGACGCAAATTGAGAAAAAGAGGTCTGAAAAGTCAGGCCATGATAATGTGATGCAGGCCAATTAAGAGACTTGAGCTCAGCGAGCTTCTGAATAACTCCATAAGTGTTTGGCTTTTTCTTAAAAACGAGCCTGGCAGCAATTTCATTACCGGTAATTAAATATCAATTAAATCCACCCAGCCATTTTATACAGTGCAGGGAGGGGGAAGCATCTACTTTTACTTTATTTTAGTTTTATTATCCAGTGGTTAACATTTTACCACTATACGTGTCTTAAAATGTTAAAACATCACATCAAAAAATATTTTATGATGCCGTTATTTTTCGTAAGTGACGTCAATAGGCCTCACGAAACAGAATCCTCATTTTCCTTTTTTTTTTTCACCCCCTGCCCATTCCCCCAAGAGTCTTCATTATTTTTGTTGCACAATTCTGTGTGCTTTAGTCAAACTTTTTCCTCACAGCAGGAAGATGACAGCAGAGGGGTGGAGAGTAATTGCGGTGGTGGTCATCTGGTTTTGATTTTATCTTTGACGTAGACCGAGTGGTTTTTTGACCCTCGTTGATGAGGTCACTGCGCTCCAGCAAGAGCAAATCGCAAGCTAGTGTGTGTTTGTGTGTGTGTGTGTGTGTGTGTGTGTGTGTGTTTGCACGTTTGGGTGGCTAGTCAAAGTCTAGCAGTTCCGCCCAAGTTACAGTTTTTCTTCGGAACATCGCGAATCGAGTCACGCAGGAGATGTTTACGTAAGATAAAGCAGAGCAGCCATGAACTTTATGAATCCATAAAGCCCTCGAGCTCCATAAAAAAACAAAATATCGACGCCAGCTTGTCTCTTATTGGGTCCTTTTTGATTTTTCCTTCGGTGTTTGACTAATTTGGACCATAATACTGACGCATCTTTTTTTATGGACAGTGATGCACTATAATCTCACTTGCTGATTGATGATTGATGCTCATGGCTTTCAATACAAAGATCTGTAAAAAAATTATTGGTACTCGTTCTGTACCGTGAGACAGTCAAAATAATATTTACCCTTTCATGCACCAATAAAAATATCTTCTAACCTATGTCATGTGACCCGTGTTAACGTTAATAATTAGCTCAAGAATAAATAGTCAAATAATAATTTGTATAATTATAATATAATTAATAATAATAACGTTGGATGGAAATAAGATGTCCACTATCGTGACTGCTGTGCCTGAAAGGGTTAATCGATTGTATCCACAAGTTTGAGATGACTGCAAACATCGATGAGCTACTTTACAAAGTACAAAAAAAACCAGCCAAGTGACTTTTCAGGTCTCTGCAGTAACAAAAGCGACCAGCTATCTTAACTATTGCTAAGAAATAGACAACATAAGTGGATTTTTTTTTCACACACGTATGCTAGACAATGAATGGAGTCAATTACAATGAACACTGCGAAAGAATATTCCCATTTCTATGTTGCAAAAGCAGTGATTTCTCGACACGATGGAAAGCTGTCACCCAAGGTAGGTGCTTCTAAAACGACATCTTTTCTTTTGTTGAAATCGCCGTGGCTCACCTGCGCTACTCTACATGACAACAGCGTTCACAACTCAAATTTCTGAATCAGATTTCATTTTCAGGCCATATCGCATTCATTGCTGCAATTCTATTTTAATAATTAATGAAGGCAATATAAATGTACTATGACCATTCTTACAGATTAGATGAAGCGCCACGCAAACATGAGCTCATCATCTTACATGAACTTTGCCCCTTCAGGTCTGGAATGCATCTCCCAGGGTAAAGTGGCGGTGCTACTGCTGGCCGGCGGTCAGGGAACCAGACTGGGCGTCTCCTACCCCAAAGGCATGTATGACGTGGGGCTTCCGTCCAAGAAGACCCTCTTCCAAATTCAGGCAGAGCGCATTCTGAAGCTACAGCAGCTGAGTGTGGAGAAGCACAAGAGCAAGTGCACGATTCCCTGGTGAGGCTCATTGGTTCTTTGTTAGCGCAATGCTAAAGGTCTGCCCTCGCCTCGTTCAGTGGCTCATTAAACTCGGTTGCATCAGTATCGGAATTGATAGTCGAAGTTCCTTGTGGAGTCAAGGACATTAGGAAATATGACCAATGCCGTCAAGGTCAAAGAAGTGCACCATCGTAATCAACTTCACCTACTCACACCCGCTAGTTTTTTTTACCTTAAATTGTGTTGTCTATTTGTCTTAGTACGATGTCATAGCACATAATTTGCTCCCCTGAGGGGTTAAATTGAGGCATTCATTAAAGGTTTGGCATTTATTTTATTGACGTGCACCTGAGTAATCGTAAAGTCCTCGTAAAGGTAATCATTACAACCTACTAGCAGTACCTGTTATTTCACTTGTGTGTGGGGGCGGGGGGGTAAAGGAGGCGTCTATTTGAACTGCGGCATTCAATTTTATTCAAGTGAACAATGTAACCATCAGTTACATCCTAGTAAAGTAAATTACAGCTATTGAGGAGCACCACTTGTTTTTTCCTGATATGGGAGGAAAAAAATAACCATTTGAGGTGCCGTGTTTATTTTATTAACTTTTTGAACAAATGTTGGAAATAGACGATTATGCGCTGTTATGGGCGAGGTAACTACAATGGCATTCACTCCCGTCTTGATCTCTTGAGCGTGAACAAGGTGACACATTTCTAAACATATTTTGATATGAAACCCACAATGTGTTTAGCAGTAGTCAAACATTATTGTTATTTATTTTTTCTGCACCCACACTGCACCTGGTGGGTCTGACCTTCAGGTACATCATGACTAGCGGCAGGACCATGGAATCCACCAAGGACTTCTTCTCACGCCGAAACTACTTTGGTTTGGACAAGAACAACGTCATCTTCTTTCAGCAGGGCATGCTGCCAGCCATGGACTACGACGGCAAGATCATCCTGGAGAATAAATGCAAGCTGTCCATGGCTCCTGGTAATTTGCACGCGTCGTCTCGCCTTAGTGTCTGCGTTTGTAGAATTCGTGCCCAAAAAACAAACAAACAAACAAAATATATATATCTTTCTGTGTTTCAGACGGGAACGGGGGTCTGTACAGAGCCTTGGGCAACCAGGGCATCTTGGACGACATGCAGCAGAGGGGGATTCAGTTCATACATGTGTACTGTGTGGACAACATCCTGGTCAAAGTGGCTGACCCAGCATTTGTCGGTTTCTGTGTGGAGAAGGATGCTGACTGTGGCGCTAAGGTCAGTATTGCACTTCCTTTCCTGTCCCTTTTTTTGTTGTTGTTTTTTTTGGAGTGGGTTAACTGTGGGTTAACTGGGTATTTTCCTGCAGCCAGTGCCATTGATTGATTTCTTTTAAATAATCACACTTATTACATACTTAAGACACAGGACACTTCATGAGGATCAATCAATCAAACAGTGTCAATACTGGTACAATATGGATTTTCATTCGAGTACATCAATCTACAGTACATCCTATCGTGCGTTTTCTCATTTAGGGTCATAGGTGAGGTGGTACAACACATTTCACAAATGCCTATATTTCCAATGTGGGGACACTTCCACAACCTAGCAGCAGGTGGAGCTAAAGGCCTGTTTACTCGGTCTCCGAGAATACATAAACTAAGCATTCAAATTGTTTTGTTTTGTTGTTGTTTTTTTTTTTCAAAGCAAAGCCTCTTTGGAGTGGCTTTACACTTTTGGTTATAAATACGTTTTGGATAGGTTGTTTGTGTAGTCACTGTCAGTGAATCACATGATTGAAGTCCAGAATGTGTGCCCCCTGGGTAGCGTCCGATGCATTGTGAGTCATCTTTGGCTAAACAATGAAGGCGACTCCTCCTTCGCCTAATCGTTAAGGACGGTTTAAGTTCACAACATCAGACTGGCATGCCTGTGTGCGTCAAAGACAATGGGGATCCCCACGCTCAGATACATATTTGTTAAGCGACTGACGAACATGTTCCAAAAACATGAACTGTTGTTTGTTTTGTATTTGCAAGCACATTTCTCCATTTGGAACAATGACATTTGTTCCTGGTTCAAAAGGTTTCTATCATAAAGTCTTAAATAACGTTTTTGAACAATCTTAATTCTCATACAAGTGTAAAAAGCAAATAAATCCGCTAGTTCATTTGGACTATGTGTCTTGATTTCCTTCAAAATTGTGCCTGTAATTTGTGAAGGATAAACCCTTGGCATCTGTGATATTATCTTATTGCCACGTGAGCAGTGGTTGTATCTGGATATTATGTGCCTTCTATGCTTCCTCCGTTTTTTCCCAAGCATCCGTGTCACCTGATCTTCCAGCAAAAACGTTATATCGAGCATCTCGAAAATCCGCGGACAGCTGCTGTTTCGGTCGGGTTTTCAGGATCAGTATGCAGCCTATCTATTAAGTTTCCTCGGCAATTCATGTGGCATCCCGGCGAGCGTTGACCCGGCCCGCTCACCAACCCTCTCATCAGTACTCTGTCATTAGGCACTGGCAAACCTTTTTTCTCTCTCTCTCTCTCTCTCTCTCTTGCTTTCAGGGCAAAGTGCTGCTTTCACAGAGTAGAAATGTGATCTTTTTGTGGCAGTTTTAACTTCGTGTCGTAGAAGTTGTTGGCCAATCATTACTCTCTTATGTGGTTTTGACATTTCAGGGTTTTTTTGTATCGCAATATCTTATCATGCTCGGTCATAATAATCGTTATTCTTTGCGTTGGAAAAATGCTTTACAAAATTGAGCATTTAGCAATTCTATTTAAAATTCCAAAATGTTGCCATCATAAAACTTTTAACAGCGGAGCCAATCTTGGAAATAGCATTGTAGCATAGTTAGTTGGATTTAAGTGTAAACAGTAATGACTTAATCCTCTATAAACAATAAAATTAATTTTGAAGAAGTGTAATAAATGTCACAATGTATTTTTTTTTGTTTAGTACTGACAGACCAACCTCTGATATTTTCAATTGCGCTTGTCCTCCAACCAAAAAATAAATCGGGAGTATCATTAAGCCACCGCGAGACACAACATTTTAATGCTGTCTGAAATGACGGTGGTCCTGATCTCCTTTTCAGGTGGTGGAGAAAAGCAACCCGACGGAGGCCGTCGGCGTGGTGTGTAAGGTAGATGGGCTTTACCAGGTGGTGGAGTACAGCGAGATCACCCTGGCGACGGCCGAAAGGCGCAGTGCCGACGGGCGCCTTATGTTCAACGCGGGCAACGTGGCCAATCATTTCTTCAGCTTCTCCTTTCTCAAAGACATAGTGGAGTACGCCCACTAAGACCGTTTTTCCTTCGGTTCGACACACCGAGACTCTTATTGTTACTCTTTCCCATCAGGAAGTACGAACCAAAGCTTCAGCACCACGTGGCCCGCAAGAAGATCCCATTTGTTGACCACCAGGGTCAACTCATCACCCCCGACAAACCAAATGGAATTAAAATGGAAAAATTTGTCTTTGACATCTTCCAGTTTGCCAAGTAAGCAGCTGCGTCTTGTCTCTTGGAATGATGCCTTTGCAAGGTTTGCGTTGTGGGTGAGGCGGGATTTACACAGCTGCGTTGTGATTAGTTTGTGATCAATTTAGTCCACTCACCATTAGCAATATTGTGATAAAACTGACCACCGTGTAAAACTTGTTTTAAAATTATGCCTTGTGCATTTAAAACAACCATAACTTTGCCTTTGGCAACTCTGCGTAGCTTAATGGTAACAACCAATGCAAAAGGCTACTGACATGCTAATTGTTGCGGTCAATGGTTGTGCGAGTGGAAGAACATGTATCGAACATGTCGACAGGTAAAATCACATTCATTTATTCTTTATCCTCAACAGGAATTGCTCTTACAACATCTTACGGAGTTACTTACGGTAGTAGTGATTGTAGAAAAAGTCCATTACTTCTTTGTGTCTGTATGACTCCATTATATTGCCTCCTGGTGGCCAGGCTGGGCACACCAGAAGGAGAAGCACGATGAATTGGATTGCAACAATAAATCAAGATGTGCGAGCTATTAAATATTTTTAATCTATTTAATTATTGCTCTAAGTAAAAAAAATGTATAGTAGTGGTTCTCAGCAGTAGTCACCCTTCGATCCGCTTCTTCCTATTGTAGTGAGACTAATTTTATAGAAGTTAATAATAAAGCTTTTTACATTTTTTAAAATTTATTTATGTATATTTTTTAAAATAGCCTAGGAAGATGCATTACATTTTTAAACACCGTTTGAAATGAGTTTGACAAACCGCTGAAAACATACTGCTAGCTATGACCTTCGCTAACCAAAGGCTGTGCTACACTATATCTGTTTGGGGTGATTTGCTGAAATTTGAATATCATAACTTTCTATTTATATTTTTTACCAGCTACCCACCCAAAACGGGTCCCCAACCACCAATTGAAAATCACTGTTCTCGAGAGCTATGTGTACCTGTCTCCCAACAGGACCTTTGTGGTGTACGAGGTGCTGAGGGAAGACGAGTTCTCCCCGCTGAAGAACGCCGACTGCCAAGACGGGAAGGACACGCCCACCACCGCCAGACACTCCCTCATGTCCCTTCACCACCGCTGGGTGCTGAACGCTGGCGGCCACTTCATCGACGAGAATGGCACGCGCGTGCCTGCCATACCCAGGTGAGCATGTGACTTGCGCTGCTTGCATGCATCACGTGTTTGTTTGTTTTTGGTGTGTGTGTGTGTGTGTGTGTGTGTTTTATCATGCCTTGTCTTGCTCACCATGTCCCCCCCACCAAGTGTTTCCAGAGCTGGAGCAGCAGGCCCTGTCACAGATGATGGCAAAAGAACGTAATTATTCGACCTAAAACTCAATTTCACTTCAAATCATCTCGGGTTTTTTTTGCCACTTTTAAAATCAAAGAAACGGTCACCGGAGCATGACGTTGGCATGTGTCGCATGCTAATCTCAACTCCTGTCGAATATAACGAGCCCAATTTAAATTCTTCTACAGTGAAAATGTACTTCACTTTGATTGTTCTTCTTCCTCCTCAAATCATGTGTCTTCTGACTCTTACTCTTCAGTCTTCCCACCAGGCTGGGTGGGACCGCTAACATGTAATTACCGAAACTGTTTCTTCCCCGCTTCCTTTGTCATTTTTCTTGTATTCAAATGAATTGAATGATGGCAGTGTGGCGGCATGACCCGTTCACACGGGTGGTGGACATGCGAGCGCCCGAGCCGTCATTCGCCTTATGACATCTAATCGTTACCCCTTGCTTCCTTCCTTCTTTCTGATGATCCACTCTTTCAAAAAAAATAATAATAATCGCAAAGGGTCGAGGATTCGCAGCCTCTTGCGTACAATTCCCGGACATTCCTTGTGTAACTCCGTATCCCTCCCTTCTTGTCCAGCCTAAAAGACGGAACAGACCATCCAATCAAATGTGAGATCTCACCGCTGGTGTCTTACGGGGGAGAGGTAAGATCTTCCATTTATGCAGGAAGTAGGGGGCAAAAATCATCAATCACGAACGCTACACAAATAATACAATACATTTCTTCCACGATTGCATCATTTTATTGTAAAAGTAAATGAATTGGATTTTTGTATTGAGGAAAATAAACGCATTGCCAATAAAAACGAAAGTAAACACACACAACATTGTCTTTAATTTGTACAAAATTAGATTTTCCAGGGACCGTAATTACGATGGCACACAACATTGTGACATGACCACTTGTCAAAATGTACCAGAGCTTGAAACTATTAGCTTATGTCCCACTAGCATTAACGTTGTTCTTGAACAGGGCCTGGAAGTGCTGGTGAAGGATCGAGGCTTCCACCCGACGCTCATCATCGACGAGAGCGGCATCAAGAGCGGCATCTAGGCAGCGAGGAGGGGAACAATCCAAAGACACCAACCCTTCTGTTACTCTGGGATAAGCTGTGATGTCATCAATGTGCAATAACAGCGTCAGTGTGCATGCGCACGAAACTGATGCGCAAAACAAACCAACGAGATGAAGTGAGCACCCTTTGTATGTATAATGGCGGTCCTTTGGGAGGAGAGCTTGTGGGTCTGGTGCATCTATTTATTTAGCTGATGAGACTTATTTTTTTATATTTGTATCCTGTCATGAGATATTTCACATCTGCTCAAGTTTACTTCATGATTTTTAGAGCACATTGGAACTGGAATGATCTGGCTTTTGAATCATGTACAGGGCAGGATGTGGGAGCTATTCTTCTAATTGTTAATGATGGAACATGACTCAGCTCAATGTGATGCGTATTAAAGGAGAAGGGGGGGGGGACGCTTTTTTTGTGGCGACCTGTGGCAAGCAAAGTGGGGGTCCACGTGGGCGGGGGCCACCTATTGAGAATCTGCCACGTGTGAATCATCAGTGAAATGTTTCTATCCACACTTGAGGACGAAATTTTGCACTCCCTGCTTTAGATGCTCACTGAGCTGAAGTCTTATAAGATTTGCTGCCATCATACATAACAATGGTTTAAATTGTTGGACATTGGAGGCATATTTTTTCCCCCAAAATGTTGATGTTTGAACACCAAACTCCACTTTGAGCAGTTTTGCACCGGCAACCATGCTATACAATTCTGTTTTGGAATCACAACTGTTTCTGACTAACGCAAGTTGTGCTTTTTGCATTAGCGTAGTGGAGGTGTCCTGAGACTCAAAGTTTCCAGAAACAGGTCTATGTTTACGATAGGACAAAGAAACACGACACCGCTTGGCGTCACATCCTGCTCTGCTAATTGCATATGACGATCTCGGACATCGCTGCCCATCTTTAAAGCCCTCCTCAAAACTCACTTGTATTCTTTGTCGTTCGACTCGGCATGACTTAGATTTGTTCTTGATTTTACTGCTTGGTGCTTTCTACCGCCTTTATTACCGATTCGTCTTACTGTTTATTGTGCATGTTAAATCGCTCCATGTACAGCACTTTGTATGCCGCGATGGCTGCTTGAAAGTGCTCTATAAATACTGTTGACTTGACTTGACATACTGTGTGACATACTGTAAACGGATGAAACAGAAAATCTGTTAATTTTTCAAAATAAAACATCTTTCAGACTTCGTTATTTATTCTTCCTGTGCGGCCCAGTACCTAATGACTCATGGATCGGTACTGGTCCGCGGCCCCGAGGATTGGGGACCACTGCTCTTTTGGCTTAAGGTCCGGTGATTGACTTGGCAAGTCTCATACTTTCTTCTTCTTACCTCAACTTTTCGACGACGTTCACTGTCACCTGTACACGTTTGCATCGGATTCTATTAATTTACTAGTACAAAGTTATGCCTTCTATTTGATTCATTCCGTGACCATGCATGCATCTCAAAACTCTCATATTTTCCCCAATTAGAAACATATATTTTTATAACGATAAAGAAAAAATGTCAACAGTATTATGCTGTATAAAAACATACAGTAATAAGATAAGATAAGAAAACCTTTATTAGTCTTGCAATGGAGAAATTCCCAATTTAACCAAAATAACCTCTCCACTATGATGCCACTGTAAGATGACTCGATTTTTATTCATCTGGTTTGACCATTTGCCTCTGAAAAACTGGATTGTGAGTCATATTACACCCCCCCCCCCCCCCCCCACACACACACACACAAGATGCTTGCACCCTTAAATTCTTGTATAGCAGCACAAGCATTACCTTGAATCTCCAGTGGCTGTCAAAAAGAAAGACTCTTTTCAGTGCAGGAAAGAAAGCTTTCTAATGGAGACTTTGGATCGGGCCTAAATTGAAACCTTATGTGTGGCATGTGGAATTCTGGGACTTTGGCTGGCTCCCAAGAATCCACAGAATGCGAGGGATTTTTCCCCCTTCTTTCTGCCTCTTTCTCCCTCTATTTTCCCCCTCTTATCCCTCCCTCCTATGTGTGCGTGGTTGACTTACATCAGCCCGAGCAAAGGCGCCGCCGAAGCGAGCCAGCGAGACGTTCATGCAAACTTGATTGCCTCACTGGAATAATAATCTTTGGACAAATGGTCTGAAAGGACAAAAGTAAGTCAACATTTTCTCTATACATTTTTTTTAGGTTTTGAAGTTGCTGGCTTGGAAGAATCAAGATGACCACGGTCTTAGGTAGCTTCTGGGGTTCAAGTTGCGGCTTTTGCAGTGATTGAAGACAAAAGAAATCTGAAAGAATCCTTTTTCTACTGAACTAAACATTGTTGATCACTGCGCATCAAATGCCACGTTCAATTCCATCTAACTCAACTCGGTGTTAAAACAGTATTTTACTTTAGTACTGCTCATATTGCCTAAATTCTTCCCAAGATCACACAGATCAATTTTAGGGGTGCTCTGAAATCTACCACACCTGATTAGGAATTTTAATGATAAGGCACCTTGCAAATTGTACCTTATAACACTCTACCAGCTCCCTCTCCAAGAATAGTCACGTGTTTTACGTTAAATTGACTCAATTTTAAATCATCTTTTTCTCAGGTTGATCAATTACATGGTAAGAATGAATTTTGTCAGGTTAATCTAGAAGATTTAACAGTGTCGGAATTTATAATAATAAATAACGCTAGTGCGGTTTTTAAGTATTGGTCGTATTTAGACATTAAGACATTAAGATGTGCTAGATGAGTTCCAACAGAACAAGAGCACAAAATAAGTGATCATCAACGTGAAACTTATTTGTGTATTAAATCGGTACTGTAACAACGCAAAAAAAAAATAGTCGGAGTATTTAGACCCTCAAAACCCACCGTAGTCAGGAAGTAGCGAACTAATCGTATTTTGCCGCACAGCAGACAATTTAGTGGACGGTTGCCTTTACCCGTCATAAAACTACCATTTAAACCTGTTTTAAATGCGCTATCAGATCACCAATGAGAGCTGTTTTAACAGAAGAGAAAGAAGGCGACAGACAACGTGACAACGGGCCAGTTTTTGCAGGGCATTCTGGTACTTGGAGTATCGGGTGGGATCAATGCTCAAAAACTGCCATTCAAGAAAATAATGGCGATTAACGGTTGAAAGTGAGGGTTTTGGTTTTTAAGGAGATGAGAGTGTCCCAGTGAGAGTGTTTTAGTGTCCCTTCCTTTTTATTTAACATACACATTTTAAATTAACAGTGAATAATGGCGTCTAACTTGAGTCGTGAACAATTAGAATGGGTTCTCAAACTGTTGCAGGTACAGTAAGAAAGACGGAAGGGAGGAAGGAGGTTAGGTGAAAAAGATACCTGGAAAAGAGCAATTGTGAGGGGTGAAAGGAAGGAAAGAAAATTGCAGCAAAGAAAGCATGTTACAATGAAAGGGAAGTTTGGGGGAAGTAAGGAAGAAAGTTTCTTTTAAAGCGGGTCTTAGGTGGAAGGAATGAGGTACAAAAGTCGCTTTAATACTGTATCATGACGGAAGGATGCATGAGTAAAAAGCAACAATGGATGAAAAAGATGCGAGATAAAAAGAATACTTTTGTCATGTAAAAATGCTAACTTCTCTTTACATTTGTAATAGTTTTAAATGTTATGTATTTATGGACAGTTAAAAATGTTACAATGTAACTTAATTAATCATCTGATGAGTGTTTTAATTCATTTTGGGGGGTGAATTGGCCACTCAGTAACAACAAATGCTGAGCACTTTGACAAGGATCCCCACTCAGTAACAACAAATGCTGAGCACTTTGACAAGGATCCGTTTTGCGTATTTGACTCTGGAAGGAAAAGGAGGTCAATGTGTGCTCATCTATCAGGCAAACGCAACATGCATACGCTTGAATTTTTGACACCGACGTGACACGGACACAACGACCGCCGCCATGAGGATGAAAGGTAAGGAGGGAGGATGGGTGAAGTAAACATGGAGAGGTAGGAAGAAAGAGAAAAAGGAAATATTGAAGGTGGGAAGTGAGAACGAAATAATTTGAGGATGGATCCATGCTTGTATTTTTGCAATCTCGCAGTGGCATCACCACTTTGGAGCGAGCGGACCCAGAGAAACGTACAGCGCAGCCAGCTTTCTTAACCGGCTGGATTGATCGTGAGTGAAATGGGTGTCTGTAGGTACTTTATGTTTTCTAACTGTACGCTAGGTAGCAGTGTTGCTATAAAAATACTGTATATCGTGTTTGGCTATGCTCTGGGCTTGTTATTTACTTACTAAACCAGGTTAGGGACAATTAAAGGGACGGACGAAAACACACTTCTGTCCTTGCTTAGTCCGTCCTTTTGAAAAAAATGTCCTCCGTCCCAAAATTGGGCGTCCATCTGGCACGGCCGTCCCAGGGACGGAATGCCCATCTCTGCAAAACACGTTGCACAATAATTGTGAATTGCGTTCAAATTTGGAGATTTTGCTGTGAACCCGAATTATTTCAAAGCTGTCTGGAAAATCATTCTCCACGGCCTCATGGAGAATGGATTATACGGAACAAATTAAAATTGTATCACCAAGGCGGCACTGCTATGCAAAACCTATTACCTTAAGTCAGTGTTGTTTGATTTTAATTGGTATTGTCTTTAATTAGCTGTATTGCTAATATTGTACGGAGCAGCCATTTGTTTTCCCATGTCGCAGTGAGTTCCATTTTTGTTTTTGTGGTAATTATTCCATTTTTATTTCTATTTTTTTGTGGACAAAGTAAGGTCGACGCCTGGGAAAATATCTGAAGAGTTGACGGCTTTTTGAGCGCTCTCCCGTTATACTCCACTTTGGAGTGTTGAGTCACATCAAGCTGCAGCGACTTATGTAATGATATGCGGTCAGTTTATCGGAAAGTCATCAGCGTATGTGCTGCTCGACAGCTGATTCATCCCTCTCATCCACAAGTGTGTGTGTGCTGCTGCGGGGCGTATTTGTCCTCTTCCACTTCCTGTACTGGCTGCTTGATGTTTGTTTGAATGGAACCGATTTTTTTCCCCTTCGGAAGAAGAAATCCAAGTCATTTGTCACTCTATTCTGATGCAACAAATGTCATAAATATGGCTTAGTAGTTTGCGCAGATGCGGATAAACAGAGTATAACAAATGTGTTTGACAGGCATCTGGAATTATGAAGGGCTTTAATGTGGATTCTTTCAGCTTCAAGAGCTTTCAGTGAACCGAGGAGAACTTTGAGTAAATTCAACTTTATACTGTATACCTAATGAAAAGAAAGTTTGCAATTTATAAAGCATAAACTTCAACAACTTAAAAGTTCATTGTACCTAAAATTTGAGAGTTTGCAGCAATGTTTATCTACTCGCACCACTGCAACCAGTAAATTTTGCAGATTTTTAATTTTTTTTTTGTTGCTCTTCTTGAATCATTTTTGTTGTTTTGGTGGGGGAGGTTGTTTTTGCTTTTGTTTTTTGCTCAGAAAGCCGTGGTTCACACTTCAGCCCTTTCTGCTTAGCCCGACGACTCATCGGTCGTTATGTAATATGTACGGTACTAAGTTGTCATAGCTATTGCCGAGCGTGAGAAAAGACTCAAGAAGATTGGTGAACTGATTCATTCTGGTCCATGCTGTTTGATCTTGGCTCCACCTCCCACAAATCATGAGAATACAAATCCACTCCTGACGGATTTGTGGAGCTGGCCCTCAAAACAAAGCCCCGGTCCTTTCCATTTCTTGTTCGCATGTGCTTTTAGAGCCGGAACCTGAGTCATGTTCCAAAAATTTAGCTTTGTAGGCAAAATGACGTGAGAGGTTGAAATGCCTGCAAAGTAAAACATCCCAAAACAAAACAACATTTGGATTCCAGCTCACCAGGGGTGTACAAACTGGAGACCATGTGTGTGTGTGTGTGTGTGTGTGTGTTTTGTTATGTGGAAAAATCACTTGATTTGTACGGGTTAAAGGTCACATTAATGGTGGAAAAAAAAAGTTTAAGATTCATTTCATTCATTCTTGTCTCTTATGATCACTGTAGGTAAAAGTCTGCATTTTCCCACATGAGATGACAATGAATTGCACCCCCTCTTGTTAGACTAGTAGAAGGTGTGTTTCAAATACATATTTTATACACACAGGCTTGTGAAATAACCCAGCAGTAAACCGCAAGAATTCCACAAATATAACTAAAAGTTTGTGTGGGGCTTCTTAAAATAAAAAGTGGTTAGTTTCTTTCTATACTTTTAAGACAATTAGAACAGATCAAGTCCAGTTTTTATGACAGTTTAAGTCTGGATCAATTCACTTGACATGATTTCCTAGCGGAAACTTGCGCACGCCCCCCACACCCCACCAAAGCAAAACAAGTCATCTCCAAGTAGAACTTAAGAGTAATTCTCCAGGTCGAAATCCCAAAGCACACAGGGGCCTTTACAGGAAAGTCTATAGCCGCATAACGTTTTTCTAGACATCCACATGCACACAAGCCGCCAGCTGTTTGGCTTTCATTAACTTAGAGGCGACAGCGAGAGGCGGCGAGCTCAGCCTGGAAAAGGATAGGAAGCGGCTGTAACCTTAGCAGCCACCCGAAGAGCTTAGCGGGGTGAGCAGTGAAGTTGAAGGGACAGAGGCTGCTCAGTCACTCGTTAATGTCTTTGTCAATACTGGCCGCACGACATCCATTTAAGGTGGGCCACTCGACACCTTCACATGATATGAATCAGTTCAGCGAAGTAACCAAGTATAAACACAGTACTTCATTGCTTCCCTTTGTAAGACTTTTCGGGTACCTGAACGTTACTGCAGCTGAGTGGCAGGCGGTGCAGTTGCTCAACAGCTCAGTGCTCTCCGTTTTCATAATTTACGCTTCATAATGTGCCACGTATAAGAGAGACAGGTCAGGACTGCAGGCAGGCCAGATTAGTACAAAGTACTTTTATGCCTTTACTATGGAGGCACGCTGTTGTAACACAAAATGTGGCTCAGCATTGTCTTGCTGGAATAAGCAGATATGTCCTTGAAAAAGATGTTTGCCTCATGTTGCTCCAAAACATTTTTTTGGGGGGGGCGGGGCATTTCTAAGTCACCCCAAACTAGTGGATACACTTTTGACACACAACAAATGACTTTCGACTCTCAATGTTCACACGTTTAGTTTTAGTTTTTTTTTTTTTGGTTTTATTTTATTTTATTTTTTTGTATGTCCAGGTCGAGATCCATTCCGGTCCAAAGAATCTTTGTGATGAAGCACCCGCGCGATGTCCGCTTGTCACTGCTGATCCTCCTGTCCTCTCTCACATCCGTCAGCTCACAAGTCAACCCAGGTACGTTCTTGCTTCAGCATCACAAGCTGCATTTGTCATCTCCTCCCTACCTAAGCCCGCACTAGGCTTTGTAAATACTAAAAAGGAGGAACGTTTGTTAGTTTTGGCTTTTGAGTCCAGAGTCTTCCAAGATTTGGTTAAGTTTAACTGAGCGAGAACCATATGGTCCCCGCTCTTGCTTTCTTTCTTTTGGCTTCTTTGATGCCACATCGCCCCCGCCGCTCTCTGCTACTCGGGTGGTTTTTGTGATGTCACTGAAATAAAACCAGTAATTTTTTTTTCTCATTCACAAGGAAGCCATTTATTCTTACCATTTGGTGGGCAGAGACAAAAACGAACCAAAGGGAAGGCCTTGGGTCATGGATGAAACTCTAGAAATGTAGAACCAGCCAGTACAAACCTGTTTTGGTTTAATTTTTGGATGTATTCCGAAAACTACATAGCAATTCAATATAACTGTGTCAGAAGAGGTCACCGTGAACTCACTGTGGGGAAAAAAAACCTGATACCTTCCACATCCTCTTCCTTCACTCCGCCTGTTCCACTTTTTTACAAGATAGCCCGTGTGTTATGAAAGTCCAGCTTTGACGACAACAACACGGATATCACTGTTTGCTATTCTATATAACTAAATACTCGAATGTGGTTCCCCTGATTTTTAACCATTCACTGATTTCTTTTTTCAGAGATTAAAAAAAAATACAATATATCGGTATACTTCATGTCTGTTTAAATAAAGTGAGGAGAAATTTGACCCCCAATTCAATTTGTTAAAAGGAATTAACCATCCACCATTTTTCATGGTTGACCGATTCCGGTCAAAAGGCAATAAAAACACAATCTCAAAGTTCACAAATGAAAAAAAAAAAACATCTCTCTGGTGTTGCCTTCCCCGATCGCTTGACTGCCATGTGTCCAGCGAGTGTTTATACTGGGATATGAAAACAGGAGAAACGTGGTCATATTGCTTGTAAAGTACAGGACATGCTTTGAGCAAGTCTCTGGGCTGAATTTTCAAGCCGGATACAGTTATGACTTTGAGTGGGTGAATGTGCAACGGGCAGGCACATAACACACACACACATGGTATCAATACAAAGCACATTGTGAAACGGGGGCGGGGGCGTATCTCCCCATGCAGAGCATAGCGTCCCAACCCGAGTGTCTGCCTTAAGTGTGCCAGTGAACGTCCAAATGACTTAGAGAAGCCTTGGGAGAAAGCGATGTGGTCAGATGAAACCAAAGTAAAACTCCGTGCTGTTTGGAGGATGATCTACCTCTACCGTATGTTGTGCGTTTAGGATTTAGTTTTGGCTGATATTCTGTAGATTTATCCAGCCATCTATTTTGTATCCCGCTTTTCCTCATTGGGGTCACAGGTGATCTGGAGTGTAACTCAGCTGACGATGGGCGAGACACATTATGGACTGGGCAACTTAAATGCTGGGGGAGGGGGGTGGCAGAATTTTTCATCAGTGCTATGGGGGCCAAATACAACTATGCCCTTCCTAAATATAAATAGCACTGCGATACATCCATTTTGTGTTTATATTGCACTTAATTGAACTGTGTTTGTTGTTTTTTTTTCTTCTTTCTTCTTTCTACCTACATTCTTGCTGCTGGAGGCTGTAAATTTCCCCATTGTGGGACAAATAAAGGATATCTTATCTTATCTTATATATTATCATTTAACCAGATGTATTACAAAATACAATTTTAAATAAGCACAAAAAATGTGCATATGTGCAAATACGTTCAACGAATATATTTAATTTTTCCTGATACATTTCTCAAGCATCTGTAAAAAAACCCATTGGAAATATTTGTCAAAATTGCTGATTTTTTTTGATTGTTTATCACAGGTTTTTATTCAATTTTTCGAGTTTGTAAAAAAAAAAAAATCTGGTGGGGAGGAATTAATTAAGGGACAACTCGGAGTATGGTCGGCGTCCGTCTGTTGCAGTCCCTGCTTGAGATGGTTAATTCAAAAAGACACTGCCAAATCCTATCTATATACTGTATATTGCGCGTCGTCCCGCACGCGGTCTGTCCTTCCGTCTGTCCCTTTTCAAAACGTACCTACTTCACCGCGCCGCCACTGCGCCGCTCAGGCAGTGGCTCACTACGATCGCGCGGGCATCTTAGCGAAAAAATGTTGTCTACCCACAAGCATTGCAATAAAATTGTTAGTTATTTAGTAGAGCTAAACATCTCTTTATTTTCGCAATAAGCAATGAAGATGAACAAAAAGTTGAACCAAGCAACAACACTTTTGTGGGCCGAAGGCCCACCTTACCAGCCTTCCGCAGGAACTAGTTGATGAGCCGCCCGGAGGGCGGCGAACCACCACCTTACCAGCCTTCCGCAGGAACTAGCTGATGAGCCGCCCGGAGGGCGGCGAACCAGCTAGTGTATTATAACTGCCACCACGTCACACTAGTTAGCCAATCGAATGCGTTATTCGGGCCGCGCTTGCCTGTGTGTGAGACAAGCAAGCACTAGTCCACTTCTCTGTAAACAGATAGTCACCCTTTAATGTTCAATTCTACGTCATTTGACCTCACTTTGCTGTGTGTGCGTGTGTGTGTGTACTCCGGCTCACATACAAATATCTGCCTTAAAACACACTGGCCGTGGATCCAGTTATTCTGTTGGAGTCTGTGGCTAATGCATACCAGACATTCTGACAGCAGGAAAGTCCATTCAAATAGCCTTTCTCCGTGTGGGTGAGTGCGTGTGTGGAAAGGACTCTTTGCACCTCAGATTGTGGTCAAAGTTCAACAAGTTCACAATTCATGTAAAAAAAAAAAAAAAGAAAACAAAAATGTATTTCCAACCCAGAGGATTTCTCAAACGGTGCAAGTGTATTGTTACAAGCCGGCTCTCAACCTGCTTTAATGTATGGAAGCAGGATACTTCTGCCTTGAAGAGTTATTTTTTTTCCACAGCAGGGAAATAGTCTTTGCTGAATTTAATCGAGCTTTGATGGCAAGCGATGCCAACTTTCCTCTGTTGAAAATTCCCCAGCAATGGCGTTTATACCCTCCCTGTCTTTTTCATCCGAGCCCTGATTGAACGAGCGTTATTTTGTTGTTGAGGAAAAAGAAGAGCATGTGTTAGGTGTATACAAAGGCAGAGGCTATTGACAAGCCATTTTGACCCCCACGTTGGTTGCCAGACTGAGGACACATCAGCAGAGTCCAGCAGGTATTGCGTCTCTACATTTCTGCAAGTGGGAGGCAGTTTCAGAGCGGGACCTTCATCAAAATTGTCAAGCTTTGACCTTGTGTAGCGGAATAATTGCATTTGATAAAACCTCGCTTGGGTGGCCCGGCGGCCGAGCGGTTAGCATGTCGACCTCACGGTGCAGAGGTACCGTGTTCAATTCCAGCTCCGGAGTGTGGAGTTTGCATGTTGTCCCCGGGTCTGCGTGAGTTTTCTCCGGATACTTGCATGGCAGGCTGATTGAACACTTGAAATTGTCCACAGGTGTGAGTGTGAGCGCGGATGGTTGTTCATCACTGGCAATGACGAAAACTCAAATGTCTCAGTGTTTAGTGTACCAAATCATGAGCTGAGGTGTTCCAATAGGATGTCAAGGAGTTCATTTTTGAAGTGATAACTAAAAATGGCCAAAATGATCCTAACATGACCGACTTCCTGTTTCTTTTGCAGCATGGGTCCTGGAGATTTTTTTTTTTTGGTGGGTTTTTTCATGATGTACATGACTACCAAATTTTTGCAACTGGCTTTCGTCAGCTAATGTGATGTCTGCAAGTGGTGGCCTTCAATTAGTAGCCTCACTTGACAATTAATTAACAATCACTACCAACGTCATTGGCAATTTATTTATTTATTTTGGCCTATTTGTAGTATCATCTTAAATGTTCTATGATTTAATGGTTAGTCCAATGCTGTTTGGATATTTATATTTTGCAGACATGTTGTGGTACACAGTATACGAATGTATTTGGCGCTAGATGTTGGCGAGTAAAGTCAGTGAACAAGTCTACCTTTCAGAAAACCAAATGATGGTGAGACGGTGGTTTGATCTGTTAGCCTCTCTCGGGCTCCCTAACACAAAGCTGGTGTTTTTCCACCTTCTCCTGGGCTGATATTTTTAGATGCTGCGGCCTCAATGTGAAACCCGATGGGTAGTGTGTGTGTGTGTGTTTAGGGTGGGGGTGGGGGGGTCGATGTGCATATGCGTGTAAATGACTAGCCGCGCTGCTCACCTCAGAGGTCACCTCTGAGTGGCTCAGGTAGATAAATAAACAAAGCAAAAACCAACATTTGGACGAGGCGTCTTGACATCCGTTAACATTCTCCAACATCTCACGCTCGATCTTTAATGTGCCATCATACCGGCCTTGCTGCCTAACCTCAATCCAGATGAAGTTTAGCCTTGAATCTTTGTGAGGCAAGACCAACATCCTGTCCAGAGGCAGAACCAAGTCTATGCTCAGTCTTTCAAGGGCAAGCCTGAGTTTTATTTCAAATAGGAAGTACCAAGTGTAATTTCAGTCTTTCAAATGACAAACCGACTCTATCCTCAAATCTCTGAAGCAAGTCTTATCGTAGTCTTTCAATGAGCCAGACTAATTAGAGTACCGGTCTTTTTAAGTCTCGTCTTTTAGAGGCAGTACCAATATTTGAGGACAAGACCAAGACTAGTGTCAGTCTTTCAAGGGGCAAGAACGAGTCCAGTTTCAGTCTTTCAGAGATGAGACTGAACCTCATCTCAAATATCAAGTACCAAGTATAATATTTTTTTTAAAGGGCAAGACTGAAAGTCTATCCTCAAATCTTTTAGCACTGTAGCCCTTTAGCTAGCTCATATCACTTTTAAATACAGAGTACAAAGTAGATGTCCCTGAGGTTCAAGAAGTCTACTTTCAAATGTTTGAGGTGCAAGACCAACTCTAGAATAAAATATTTTGGGACAAAGATCAGGTCTATTCTCTAATTCCTTTGGGGCAAGGGCAAATCTTGTCTCGGTCTTCCTAGAGCCAGACCACCTCAAGCCTGAAGTATTATCGGGACAAGACAAAGGACCCCGACAAAACATTCTCGTTCTTTTAGGGGGCCAGACTAAGTCTATAAGAGAGACAAGATCTTGTCTAGTATTGAGGTTTCAAGCATTAGTCCAAGTAATCTCAAGTGTTCTTATTTTGGAGTGCTCGTCGAGTCTTTGAACTTGAGTCCAAGTTACATTTGACATCTTTGAGCACGCATCAAAGTAAACTGTCTTCGATTGAATCCAACTGTAGTCTCTGAACTTCTATTCCAAATTTCCTCACATCTTATGGCAAAAATCCCAGGGTTCTCTAACGTTTTTTGAGTCCAGGGTCCAAATACACTGGGAATTATCTATCGCTTCAACCTACCTGCTTAATAGAAAGGAGCTAAAGCCACTCCAAATGAATCAACTCACTAGCTAGTTAGCGGACCGTCGCTGCGCACACTGATAGCCAGACAAATGATGCCCGCCCACTTATACTTCGCAGAAACAGTGATTTATCCTCACGCTGTAAATCTTTGGCTAAAAGAAGGCCAAGTATTCAGAATGAACCCACACAAACATGGCAGGTCCAGAATCAAACCCCCAACCTCAGAATTGTGAAACGGATGTGCTTAACCACGGCTATAATACGTTGTATTTTCTGTCAGTGTGGGAATTTGGACATTTTTGACCACCACACCCTTCAGTGAATTGTGATTATTTAGCCTCCAGAACACACTAATAGGATGAGTATTAGAAGAGTCCAATGGTTTCGCTTGATGTGGCCTGCTTCTAACCAGAGAGGTCTGGGGCAAAGTGGGGTGGGGGATGGTGGCGAAAGATGATTGAGGCCATGATGGAAAAGTTAGAGACTATGGTAAACTCAGTGACATCTGGAAGTGGTTCGCTTTTTCTTTTTTCAACATTTAGATCAGGGCATGCGTCTGTCGCCTCTTCAGGGAAGGCTATGAAAATCCTATCGGCTTCTCCACGTTGAGAAAATATTTGCACAGAGGAGACCCTGAGCTTTGCTGTTACTGGTGTCTTCTCGAACGAGATCATGCCCATTCCGGAGCCAGTTGTTGTTGTGATCAACTGGCTGTTTCATTTCATTACATGTATATAGACACACGCACACGCACACACACAAACTCTTTCATTGCAAATAAGGTTACCTGGCGGTCACATCTGGTCAGTTGGGGTCGGTCAGGGAGCACCAATGGAAATGTTCTTGAGCCACAAGTCAGTTAAGTTAATTCCATCCCAGTGTGACTTAAGGCAAGTCAAGTCAAGTCAACAGTATTTATAGAGCACTTTCAAACAGCCATCGCTGCATACAAAGTGCTGTACATGGAGCGATTTAACATGCACAATAAACAGTAAGACGAATCGGTAATAAAGGCGGTAGAAAGCACCAAGCAGTAAAATCAAGAACAAATCTAAGTCATGTCGAGTCGAACGCCAAAGAATACAAGTGAGTAATAAGGCAGTTTACGGCGGGTGAGAAAATTGATTTGTGATTCACTTTTAATGAGGGAACTTTTGTCTCAACAGAGGGGGGGCTAGTGGTTAGCACGACTGGGCTCACAGGTCTGAGATTTGACGTTTGAATCTCGGCTCTGGTCTTTCTTGGTGGATTTTGTAGGTTTTCTCTGGCACTCTGGCTTCCTTTCAGATTCCAAAAAACATGCAATGTTAGGGTCAATCCAGACTTTATGTGCAAATGTGTGCATATGATTTTCTCTCTCTCTCTTTCTCTCTCTCTCAGTATGTATATGTAACAATTCTATATGTAGATCAATTCATAGACGCAATACAATTCAAGGATGATTCATCTACAAGTTTCACAATTTGATTCAGTGGGATTACGTTGCCAATATGATTACAAACAAGACTCCATTGGGACCTTTAATCCCTCGTCTTGAGAATGTACTGCCCGATACAAGAAAGAGACCACACAAGAGTAGATGAGGTGGAGTTCAAGAACCAAATGGCATATTGCTTCTATTCGACCGCAATGTGGGGGCGTAATGGACTCTGAGTAGCCAGCTTGACCTCATGCTGCTACGCACATAACATCATACCATGCCTGTTTGGACTGGCATGTACAAATGTACACACACAGGCGGATTCTGGCTTATTATTTCAGGAACACAGTTGTGGGCCTCTCAGGCCTTCCATCCAACAATATTAAAAAAAAAATGCAGGCGCTGTATGTGATTTGTCAAGCAAAAGCAATACAGTGGATTTCGGTTGTCTTCCAATTTCGTATTTTCCCAGAGGAAATCATTTAAATGGAATTTACAGTGGAGATAGAAAGTCTACACACCCCGGGAGGATTTTGGTAGGATTTTGTGACGTAATAAATTGAGACATAGATCTTTTTTTTTTCAAAACTTTCCACTATTATTGTGACCTACAGCTGTTCAACTCAATTGAATTTTTTAAAAAATCCTTGCATGAGAATAAATGAATAAACAACAGAAACAACTGAGAAAATGTGGTTGCGCAATCTGCATACCTTTTTATAACTGGGATGTGTCTGTGTTCTTATTCTCCCAAACACATTTAATCTCATGCGAAATGGGAGTCAGCATACGCCTGCCACCATTTGAAGTGTATCTGACTCACACTAAAGAAAGCTCAGATGGTCTAGTTGGCTTTTCCTGACATTTCTTTGCTTGAAGGGTTAGTGCTGACACTAAGCGCTATTTCAAACTGTTCGTAATTCCCTCCATTGAAGGAAGTGGCTTCATCCAAGTTTTATTTGGCATTTTATTGTCTGAATATGAGCACCCCATCATACTGAAGTCATTTTTTTTACAAACAGTAGTTAACTGTGGGTGAAATGGCAAGATAGTAATCAATCTTATGGGTTTTAATAGCTTCTCTATTGGACTCTGCGTGCCACCGATTGCTCACTGTCTTTGAATTGCAATCCGCATCCGTGACTTTCAGCTGCCACATTTCAGCAACAGGGAACAACGCTTCGAATATTTTCCACTGGGAAAACTGTACTTGAAAACCACATTCATATGTGGTGATTCCCCAATCCCCTGCCGAGTAAACACTGGATGAGTGATTATGTGGTCTGAGCAAACAGCAATTTTTATATTTGTCATCAAGTTTATGTGGTTGTATTTAGTGAAACATGTTTTGTGTGTGTGTGTGTGTGTCCCTTAGGTGTGTGTCGGTACCCCTTGGGAATGTCTGGAGGACAGATTCAGGATGAGGACATCTCCGCCTCCAGCCAGTGGTCCGAATCCACCGCTGCTCGATATGGCAGGTCGGTTGTCTCACAAATACACCATCGTGGTGTGCATGTGTGCATGTGCGCGCGTTAGCATGGTTGTGTGTATGCTACAACGCTCGCGATCGGGTCGATCGCGGGAGGTCGGTCGCTTCAAAAAACAGTCTTCGGTCAAAAAAGGTTGGGCACCCCTGTTTTAGATGTTAACTTCCTCCAATACACCCGATTCGGAGGTTCAGGATCGTTATCAGATTCCTACAAAGCTTGCTGTTAAACTGATATACAGTATATGCTCACACTGTATTTATTTTTTTGTATGACTGTACATGTTAAGCAACTAATTTTGAAGATAAAAAAGAGGATAATGCAAATAATTATTAATATTAAAATAATTAATTAATATTAAAATAGGCGGCCCGGTAGTCCAGTGGTTAGCATGTCGGCTTCACAGTGCAGAGGTACCGGGTTCGATTCCAGCTCCGGCCTCCCTGTGTGGAGTTTGCATGTTCTCCCCTGGCCTGCGTGGGTTTTCTCCGGGTGCTCCGGTTTCCTCCCACATTCCAAAAATATGCATGGCAGGCTGATTGAACACTCTAAATTGTCCCTAGGTGTGAGTGTGAGCGTGAATGGTTGTTCGTTTCTGTGTGCCCTGCGATTGGCTGGCAACCGATTCAGGGTGTCCCCCGCCTACTGCCCGGAGACGGCTGGGATGGGCTCCAGCACCCCCCGCGACCCTAGTGAGGATCAAGCGGTACGGAAGATGAATGAATGAATGAATGAATATTAAAATAATATACAAGTGGAACCGACCACACACGTCTACTCCATCCTATTGTTCGCCCTCTTCTTGGCAATTTGGGCTGTTTTTGAGCTGTTGTTTAGTCTAACATAATTGGTAAGTTTAACACTGACATGGGCCTCGTAGATTGAACTTCGAAGAGGGCGATGGCGCCTGGTGTCCAGAGATCACGGTGGAGCCGGATAACCTGAAGGAGTTCCTGCAGATTGACTTGCGCTCACTCCACTTCATCACCCTGGTGGGCACCCAGGGTCGCCACGCCGGCGGCATCGGGAACGAGTTCGCCCAGATGTATAAGATCAAGTACAGCCGCGATGGCAGTCGCTGGATCTCGTGGAGAAACCGGCAGGGCAAGCAGGTGAGATTTAAAGCACATGTGTCAAACTCTAGGCCCGTGAGCCTTCATTTTTCCCATTCAAAACTACTACAGTTGTTTTTGCAGGGTTTTTTTTCTCTCGGTTGTAAACTTAAAACAAATGCTAAAGGACAACAAAGTATGTCAAAACAGCCGAAGGGTATGCCTGTAATTCCTATTTTTATTGTTATAAGAATTAAGGGACCGATTAACCACTTAATAGATTATTGGATTTTTATCCTGCGAAATATCGGAATCGGCATTGGCCTCCCGTCATTAAAAATGACAACATTTGAGTTAGCCCACTCTAGTTCTAAGTGATTTAATGATGGTACAGCGTGGCCCGCAACAAAAACAAATTTAAAACCACTGATTGAAATCGCGACGGGAATGGCATTTGTGTGTTTGTTGTACAAAGGTGATTGAGGGGAACAGGAACGCCTACGACATCGTGCTGAAGGACCTCGAGCCCCCCGTCGTCGCTCGATTCGTACGCTTCATGCCCGTCACAGACCACTCCATGAATGTCTGCATGAGGGTGGAGCTGTACGGCTGCGAATGGCTGGGTAAGAGGAAACAACCGAAACCGCATGCATCACGAGTTGCCAGAAAGCAAGTCATGAAGTATTGAACCCCCTTCAAGTTTCTCACTGCATAATACAAAGTAGGCGTTCCGAATCATGTGTCCGCCAAGAAGTTGACGATCATCTTTGATTGACAGATGGGTTGGTGTCATACAACGCTCCGGCGGGCCAGCAGATGAATATACCCGAGCACGTCGTCTACCTCAATGACTCTGTCTACGATGGAGCCATCATCTACAGGTCAGTGTGGGTGCGCCTGTGTGTGTGTGCGTGTCCTCTCGTTGGCCAAAGCCTGAAACTTTTCCTCATTGTCCCTTCGTTGTTGTTGTCACCCGGTTGCCGTGGTGACAGCAAAGCGTAGAGAGCGTTCCAGGTGGTAAAACCAATCCTTGGAACGACTGAGTCAGCCCGTGAAGGAATAACATTATTAGTGTTTGCATTATGGCATTGTGACTGAATAATGTCCTCCATGACACACACCTGCGTGGGTCAAGTTTCACGTCGATTAGTTGAATTGCAAATGCTTGCCACAATGCTGCCCCCTAGTGGTGGTAACAATCACTCACGTTCAAATCAGGTCAAAGGAACCTTAGTTCGAATTAATGACATTTCAGTTCTGGGGGGACTGTATTATATTTCTGAAAAAATATAAGACACAACAAATGATCAATTTTTGTCATGGTTTGAGACTGGTAGAACCCCAAAGCAGAGTGTAGAAGGATTTGCGAAAAGTATTTATCCCAAATAAATTGAAATAAAAGTAGACATGTTGGTTCACAAAAAGTAGAACATTTAAAACTGCTCAGGCGCTATTAACAAGGAGGAAAATGACCAAAACCCCCAAAAATAATTAAATAAATAACCTAAAGGACTAAAAAGTGCTCCTGATGAATTGGGAAAGTTCAAAGTAGATGGAAAAGACTAATAAATGTAAGGCACGACGAATAAGCACAGAGTTTAGCAATAAAGTTCAAACAAATTGTCTAAAATAAGAGGGAGTAGAACAAGGAGGATGAGCAGGAAAATACAAAAACTCGCTGGGAGAAACAAAAAGCGCAAAAAAAAATAATCCATCTAAACACACAGAATTCAGCACAACGTGGAAGACAAATTAACAATCCGGCGCCTTTCTTGGGTGGCCGCACGTCTCATAACTCGGAACTGATCGCCAACTGCTAGATGCGTGTGTCCTTGCACTACTCCTGCCTGTGCCACCTGGGGAAGAAAAAAAAACATAAAAAACAGCGAGAACGACCTGGGAGAATAAAGCAACACCTAACAGTTACAAACACAAATGAACTCTACAAAGCGCATGCTAATACTGTAATGACAATGCACTACAGGTGAGTAGTTTAGTTTAATTATACTGTGGGTTGTATTTTCCAGAAACCTGCGTACTTATTCCATTTCCTGTGTCTTGTCTCTGTTCCCAGTATGACAGAGGGCTTGGGCCAGCTGACGGATGGCGTGTGCGGACTGGACGATTTCACAGAGAGCCACGTGTACAACGTGTGGCCCGGCTACGACTACGTGGGTTGGAGCAATCAGAGTTTCCCTGGCGGATACGTGGAGATCATGTTTGAGTTTGACCGCATACGAAATTTCACCACAATGATGGTGAGACATCCGTCTTTCAGGTCTCAAATTTAAAAAAAAAAAAAAAGTAGTCTCTCAGCGCCATCTTGTTGCATCTTAGTGCCAAGCAACTATGTTGAAATGAAAATGACGAGCTTTTATTTGATAGATACAATACAATACAATACATGCTGATTAATATAGCGCTTTCACAACAGCGGCAGCTGTAACAAAGCGCTTAACAAAATAGGTAGATAGATAACTTCCAATTAAAAAAAACAAACAAAAAACACCATTGCCACATAGAGAAATTACCTCAGCACAGATTTATGACAATATTTTATACGCCTCCATTTTAGTGTATTGTTTTTAATATAAATGTGTGTGTGTGTGTGTGTATATATATATATATAGATAGATAGATAGATAGATAGATAGATAGATA
The DNA here is from genome assembly GCF_025434085.1 of Hippocampus zosterae. Taxonomy (NCBI): domain Eukaryota; kingdom Metazoa; phylum Chordata; class Actinopteri; order Syngnathiformes; family Syngnathidae; genus Hippocampus; species Hippocampus zosterae. The sequence goes on along the minus strand of NC_067458.1, from coordinate 17,933,197 downwards.
GATAGATAGATAGATAGATAGATAGATAGATAGATAGATAGATAGATAGATAGATTGAAACACACACACACACTTTTTTTTGTGGGGGTGCGGGGTGCTCATGCATGGGCCGATCGGCTCTGCTACCAATGGTAACAAGATATTGTCATAACGATGTTTTTTTTTTCCCGGTTCCAGGTTCACTGCAACAACATGTTCACCCACAACGTTAAGGCCTTCCAGCACGTGGTCTGCTACTTCCGCTCCGAGTCAGACTGGGAGGCCACGCCACTCGCCTTCAGTCCCTCGGTGGACGACGAGGACCCCGGCGCGCGCTTCGTCCCCGTCCCGTTGGCCAATCATATGGCTAGTGCCATCAAGTGCCAGTTCTACTTTGCAGACGTCTGGCTGTTGTTTAGCGAGATCACCTTCCAGTCAGGTACAATGTATATCTTTAATATCGTATTTCCATAAACAGTGGCCCTTCCAAATCGGCCAAAAAAAATGAGCACCTCCTTCATGTAGGTACTTTGTATTGTTTCAAACAAATCTCAACGTATGAATGCACACACGTGAGCATGCAATCGAGAACTGCTGAATCAAGTTGAGTTCTGTTGCTCAGCGAAACAGCAGCACCGAAACAGTCTCTTTAGATGACCTGAAGTTTGAATTCTTTTTCAGATACTGCCATGTATAACACAACGCTGACTCCTCCCAAGGCAGGACTTCCGCCCATCATCCAGCCTGGTCAGTTAACACCGCATTTTTCTGTTGGCGACTTATTTGTTTTATTCATTTTTGCTTTTTGGACATCATTATGTTTCCTGTGCGTGTGTGTGTCCATTAAGGTCTCACGCACCTTGCCGTTGGCAACCTCCGGTGTTGTATTCGTAGTGCATTGTGACTTAGGTGCGAAGCCTGGATTTCATTTTTCCCCTCACTTAACGCAACTGCTCATGGTCATTTCACACAAACAAACAACAGAAAGGCGTAGGAAATTCAATTTGAATAGGGAAGTTTCACAATGGCCCCACAATTTGTTTATATTGCTGGGACAGATTTCAGTAGGGATATTTTGGGTAAAATTTGGCATTAGTGGGTTTGGGAATTAATGCTGACGGTTAAGGTTCGTGCCTACTTGTCATTAATTCCACTTCAAAAGATTAGCAGGTGCCGTTTCTCCGCTGCTATACTTCAAACATCTCCCCATTTTCCTCCCCAGAGGATGACCCAACTCATAAAGTGGACGACAGCACTACGCGCATTCTGATCGGCTGTCTGGTGGCCATCATTTTCATCCTGGTGGCCATCATCGTCATCATCCTGTGGAGGCAGGTGTGGCAGAAGATGTTGCAGAAGGTAAGTGGCATGCCAAAAGAAATTCAAATGGCAGAATTCATGACAATTAGAAGTCATTTGTTCCCTATTAGTCACGCACGGTGTCCATAAACATTACAAATCCAGGTTTGGATACCGTATTCTCCGCATTAAAATCACTGCACGCCTTTAAAATCCGATGCGCCTTGTGTGTGGTCATTACGGTAATATGTCAAATATGTCCGGTATTTGGCGTAAAAAGCTTGAGAAGCACTGTCCGATACATGAGGGAAAGTCTGCCTTCTGTTGATTCTCACAAGACGATATACGAAATACGATGAAATTTTATGACATGGTTGACTTTAAAATCGCCCAATTAATGTACAAAGCACACAATAACCTGCTCTGCCAAAACATTCAGAAGTTTTTCAAAGTTCGAGAAAGCAACTATGAATTAAGGGGTACCAACTTATTCAAAAAACTCAAAACAAGAACAAACATCAAGCAAAGAAGTGTATCTAGCAAAGGTGTTAATCTGTGGAATAATCTCGAAACGGACCTAAAAATGAGTAAATCGCTTGCTGAGTTCAAAAACAAATTCAAAAAAATAGTACAAACAACCTACATCAATCAGAGTTAAAATGATAAATTGTAAACATTAAATATAATGATAAATCAGAACTAAGTTGATAAATAAAGAAAGGTATTGAAATATCCATTATGAATACAAGAGAAAATTAACACAAGAGTGCCAGGGTGTGGATGTATATCATCCCGATACAAACCAAGTTGTAAAAATATCACGGTTAAGGGTAAAGTATGAGCCTTAATGGAGACTTCTTCTTACTTTTTCTTTTCTGATTGATATAAAAATGATTTAGTAGATATAAACACATAACGGGGTAGGACTAGATACGTTTTTTACTTCATCCTTCTCCCTTGAACAACTGTGTTGAATGAAGACTGATTTCTTTCTTTTTACTTTTTTATCTACCTTATTTTCTGTCAAACTATTACTGTATATGTTTTATGTTCAATAAACAAACAAACAACAAACAAGACACTGCCCGCTAACACACTATAAATAAGACGGAGTCAATTTTGTCAACACAGAGCGAGACCTTCGCCTACAGTCACAACCAGTCGAGCGGCGGCACCAGTGAACAAGAGTCCAGCTCCACCTACGAGCGCATCTTCCCGCTGGGCCCAGACTATCAGGAGCCCTCACGGCTTATATGCAAGCTGCCCGAATTCGCACAGAACTCAGAGGAACCTGGTACATTGAAACACACCCTCACATCAAACAGAAACGTCAAAAACACAAGTTGGCAACCGACGGGATTTGCTCGGGACTGTGTAGAGATTTTCTATCCACTGTATATGACATCCATCATCGCTGCGCTGTAGCTTCCAGCAGCACGGTGGTCCAAGACGGTGTGCCACACTATGCTGAGGCGGACATCGTCGCCTTGCAGGGAGTGACCGGCAGCAACATGTACGCCATCCCGGCACTCGCCATGGACTTGCTCTCCGGGAAGGACATGGCGGTTGAGGAGTTCCCGAGGAAGCTGCTCACGTTCAAAGAGAAGCTGGGAGAGGGGCAATTCGGAGAGGTCGCCACTTGTCGCCAGACTTTCAATTAGTGAGCTGACAAAGTGCCAAATGATGAAATTGCTGGTCTTGTTCTTTGCCTGCTTTTAGGTGCACCTATGCGAGGCAGAGGGAATTCAGGAGTTTATGAATAAAGAGTTTTTATTTGACGTGCCAGAAGAAGCGACAGTTTTAGTGGCGGTGAAGATGCTGCGGTCAGATGCGAGCAAAAATGCAAGGTATGAAATTGAAATGTCTGTTTCGTTTGGTGCACTGAGTGGGATTTGAACGCATGCTGCTTACATGGAAGTCAGTCAGGTCAAATTTAACGATCGTCACTTTTTTTGCTGTTATCGTGACCAGTGTTCCGTCGAATCTAAAAGTATTGTTTTAGCGCCATCTTGTGGCACATTGCTGTCAAGGAACGATGTTGAAGTGAGGGGCCATAGCTTTGTCTAATAAAAAAGTAGTGCTTGGACACCATCTTGTGGCATCTCTAGGCTTCAGTCCCTTGCAGATTTTCACAATTCGTGGCAGGGCATCAAATTCTTTTTTCGTAAATTACTGTGACCCCCCCAGAGGATCAAAAAGACCCGATAGGAAAACCTTTCCACACATGCATTAGACCACCGGTGTCCAACTCCGGTCCTCGAGGGCCACTATACTGCATGTTTTTGTCAGAGATTTTCTCTGACATAGTTAAAGAAACGACTCGGCACACAGGAAAATCGTCTTCAATATCGGCGGGAGCGGACCTCTGAGAGCGAACGGCGGTTGTTGCTCCGCGATCACACTCAAAGTCCCGTCTCCGCGAGTTCCACATTTTATTGTAACATATGCAAAATACAAGAAAAACACTGCCCCCGATATTTGCATGCCGCGCCCCTCAGTAGTGATTGGTTACCTGTTTTTCAACCTCGAACCACCAGTACATTGGCGCCTTTTCTGGCTGGTCTACATCGAATTAGCATGCTTTACACTTTGCGGACGGTCAATGTCGTCTGGGCGCGACGGGTGTTCTCACCTCGTCTTTTGTCGCTCAACCGCTGTTCCCGAATTATTCATTCCCCTTTTGTGACCGAGTTTCGCCTTCTCCCCTGTGGTCGCCCACCTATATTGACGTGCTAATTGTGGACTTCAACAGCCCTCCGGCCAGGTGGCCGGCGCCTTTGTGTGCAGGCATTTGGGGGTGCTGGATATGCACCCAAACGCTTCGATGTGCCCAAATAAATGAAACCTTAAACATGATACATTTTTGCTCATAGATTCTTCCAACAGTTTAAAATGTTTCCCTCCTCCAACACGCTGGATTCAAATGATGAGCTCATCAGCAAGCTCAGCCGCAGTCTGATAACAATTCTGATCATTTGAATCGGGAGTGTTGGAGGATGGCCAGGCGTCCCTAATTATGTGACCCGTGATGGTTCACACTCTCACTGCGCCGTGCGTTTTTCTACGTCTTCCTTAGGAACGACTTCTTGAAAGAGATCAAGATCATGTCTCGCCTGAAGGACCCCAACATCGTTCGCCTGTTGGCCGTGTGCATCTACAGCGACCCCTTGTGCATGATCACAGAATACATGGAGAACGGAGACCTCAACCAGTTTTTGTCCCGCCATGAGCCAGAGGGACAGTTGGCGCTACTCAGCAACGCGGCCACAGTCAGGTAAACGCAGAGATAGCAAAAGTACTCGCACTCTACTTGGGTAGTCGGACAGATAGCCATCTACTTGTGTGAATTTAAAAAAAAAAAAAAAGACTGATAAAAATAACCAAAGATGCACAATATAAACTGAACATACAGTCATCACTTTCAGTAGGTGTAACAAACAGGATTACAGAGAATTTCACATTCAATATTCTTTAAAAACTGAAGTAGAGTACTGTACTTTCTGATCACACTTTTCTTTCAAGTTTACAATGCCAAACGTGATCGTATGCTTTACTGGCTGACAGCGGAATTAAATCTACTTTGCTAAATAAACAAGTAGCAGAACGAAATAATAACTCTAAAAAAGAATTATCCATGAAAATAGCAGGACCACAAATCCCGAGCTCTTGATGGACGTGAATTTACTGGAAGTAAAAAGCAAAAATGTGCTCTTCCTGTCAGTTATTTATAATTCGTTTTGATAACTTAGCACACATTATGAGTTTGCTCAACAATTTTTTTCTCTCCTTTCAACCTCCCATTCTTCCACTTTCTTCTCCCCAGTTTCGGCAACCTGTGCTACATGGCTGCCCAGATAGCGTCGGGCATGAAGTACCTCTCCTCGCTCAACTTTGTGCACCGCGACCTGGCCACGCGCAACTGTCTGGTGGGCAAAAACTTCACCATCAAAATTGCCGACTTTGGCATGAGCAGGAACCTGTACAGTGGCGACTACTACCGCATCCAAGGCCGAGCGGTGTTGCCCATCCGCTGGATGTCCTGGGAGAGCATTCTACTGGTGAGGGAGGAACAATCAAATTAAATCCCAAAGAGGAACAACTCCTTCTGGCATAAAAACAATGTTTGTCCACACACAGGGGAAGTTCACCACAGCGAGTGACATGTGGGCCTTCGCGGTCACCCTGTGGGAGATATTGAATTTCTGCAAGGAGCAGCCTTACTCGCAGCTCACCGACGAGCAAGTCATTGAAAACACGGGAGAGTTCTTCAGAGATCAGAAAAGACAGGTGAGCACTGAGCATCATATTCTTCTTCATTTAACTCATTCCCTCCAAAAGACGTTTTTAATTTAAACGTCTTTTCAGACTTGATCTAGAATTGGCTGGTACTGAATGAGTTAATTTTAGTCCATGTACAGCACTTTGTGTATGCAGCACCAGTTGTTTGAAAGTGCTCTAGAAATAAAGTTGAGTTGAGTTAAAGTAGACACTTAGCAAACCTCCCACAGGCGACTTTAACTTCATGAAATTTAGATTACATTGTCAATCTTGGCGGCAGCATTTCATCCTCAAGCTGCCTAGTTACACTTGACATTGTCACGTTGCATGGTGGTGGACCCCAAAAAGCAGGCAGGAGAGAGGAGCCGTATGTGTATTGATACATACGGCTCCTCTCTCATACATACGGCTCCAGTGAAGATGTGTATTGATAAAACACAGAAAACTAAATCCTAAGCAAACAAAGTCCAAAGTAGCAAACAAAAATCATGACTGAAGATAAAACATAACAGCGACCAAAACATGACTCAAACAAACATGACAGTAGCAAAAGCAACAATGCCCCGAGACTGAGTGTGCGGGCAGGAGTCCTTTTATAGGCCTGATTACCTATGACCAACAGGTGTGCAGCTGCCAGGGGAGCCCTACAGTGCCACCTGTTGGTCCCTAAACCGAATTGTGACAGACATTTAGTATAACAGTGTGGCTTAAAATATACTTTAATGACGGCTTGTGGCATTTTAAGGTATAGCAGAGCAACAAAGTCTCCAGGAGGCAACTTTGTGAACAGGGAACCGTGAATTGGCAAGGGTTCAATATATACGTCGGTACTTGTTTATCAGATGCTAACACTGCTAGCGAATGCTAATCTATGCTCAGTACTTTGGCTGCTCTTTGTCAAGGCAAGCTAAAAAACCATTTTCTCATGAATTTGGCATTGAGTATATTATGTAAAATAGCTTCTCTGTTACATCACATCAAGGTTTGGAAGCACAGAACGGCTCACTAACAGGTACATTTATAGAAATAGGCAGATAACTACAGATTTACTTGGCTGTTTAATTCACACTTTCTGTGTGGGTGTTTCTCTCCACAGAACCAACTATTTGTTCACAAACAATAATTCCTGTGTCTGATTTTCTCACAGATTTACCTACCACAGCCTGTTCTATGCCCAGACTCGCTCTACAAAGTCATGCTGGACTGCTGGAGGAGGAACGCCAAGGAAAGGCCGTCCTTTCAGGAAATACACAGAGTCCTCCTGGAAATACAACCATAGGCCCGCTGCGACGTTTGAGGCAGATAACGACCGTGTGTGTCTGACGCGATCCAGGCTTAAGCTACTTGCGGGCGTCACCCCGTGTTAGCGTTTGGAGAACACTGTGCGGCGGACGTATATGAGACGGACCGACCGTAGACACTCGTCCACATATTCCTAAACAAAACACAACACAATGTACGGTTGTGCTACTCCTGTTTAACTGTAGCAAGTGACATCCTGCACTTTTCATGTTGTACATTGAAATATGAAGTTGAAATGTCACATTTTAAGGTGACCAAAGACTTATTTTTGTGTGTGTTATTGTTCGGAAGACTGCTTGAATGTAGCGGGGCGGGGGACAATTGCAGCAGATTTCAAGTGTTTCATCTCAAGTCTCATTGTGGAATAAGAAGGAAACGTCAACGTCTGTAACGTCATTCTTTCTTTGTCACTGTGCTGTCTCAATGACGGTGTTTTTACGTTTTAACTACCAGTATTTTGTACTCATATTTATATCTGTTGATTTTCTGTTTCTGTGTGATTTATGTATTTGTGTATGAATATGCGCCTGTCTTTCATGTTGGGAGTACTTTCTTGGATGAGTAATCTAACCACAAGTGGGTGGATGGACAATGCAAGATATGTCAGGAAGTAGAGCTGCTGGGATAGAGGTCTACACGTTGTCATGGGAACGGGGGCTGAAAAGTGTGTTACCTGCGCTGAGAAGGGCCATGCATGTGTGTTAAATGTTAAGATTTTAATAGGGTTAAGTGGGGGTAGATAAATGTTTGTGTGTACAACATTGTAAATGGAAATGTCTTTATACTGTATGTGTTAACAAACGTTGTACACTTGATTTGTGAAATAAAACGTGGAATTCGATCCCGAGTTAACTCTTGCTTCATTATTCTTATCTTTAAATGGCCTCAGCCCACCTTATCTCTCTGTGCTCCTCCGTCCCTAGCACCCGTCCGGCGCCTCAGGTCTGCGGAGCGGACACTATGAGAGGTCTTAAGAACTGGGTATTTAGAGCTGGTCCCTCTCTTTGGAATAACATCCCACTGAACGTTCGGCTAGCATGCTCGCTGCTAATCTTTAAAACTCGTGTTAAAACTCATTTTTCTTCATTGGCTTTTGACTCAGCGTGAGACTTGATTTTTAGGTTGACTGTTTTGTACTTTCTGTACAAATTAATGTTTTTGTTATTAATTTGTTGTTTTATGATTTGCTGTTGTATTAATTATTTTTGCTCCATGTACAGCACCTTCGTAGACTGCGGTGGATGTTTTAAATTGCTCTTTCCATACAGTTGAGTTGAGTTTTCATGATGACCTGGATTTGGGCGGTTCTTCTTGGCCCGATCATGATTGCGTGATTCTATTGGATGGGGTGCTTCAGTCGCATCCAATCACAGAACGGAAGAGGCGGGTCAAGCGTGTCTCTACGGCAAGTTCAAATGCAAAGAGCTTTCTGTGCGGAGAAAGGTGGTCGTGATAAATGTGTTGCTTCATTTACTTTGTTAGCAAGATAGTGAAATGATGAATAAGGTTGTTTTGGTGACGGGAGCCAACAGGTAAAGTCATTTGGTTTCGAGTGACGTGGGGTGATGTGTGGTCGCACCATGGGGTTCACAAGAAAAAAAGTACATTTTTGTGTTCGCAGTACTAGTGGTCATAATCAGTATGGACGACGCGTAATGTGTTATGTACGATTCCATAAATAGAAATAACTATACATTTTGGTTTGTTGTTGTTTTGAACAATCCGGACTAGTTTTGGCTTACTTCCGCATCGTAGTGTGGAGAACTACGGTGTCCCAAAAGGTCAAGTCGCTTGTCTCCTCCAAATAAGTTTTACTTGCGGAGGAGGCATCATAACATTACTATCGTAATATACAGGTATTTTTAAAAAATCCTCAATACTGTGGTAGGACTAAAAATACAGACTTTACATTTACGTTTAAAATAAATACAAAAAGTAGACTCAGAACGTGCAAAATGTAATTTTACCTCCCTCATTTATATACTGTAGTACTGTATACTGTAACATTTAAAAAATATTCTTTTCGATTACAAATTTTTGCTACTGAGAAGAAAAAAAAATCACCAATTTGCTTCAAGTTAACTTCTGACAGGATAACCAGAATTGTATTGACAACAGGTCCTGCATTTGCATAACAAAAAAATGAAAAATTAGGTAATGTAACAACTATTAAAAAAATATAGCTCCCCTGATTTTGTGCCAGAAGCTTGTGTTTCATCATGAATTTGTCCAAGCTGGCAACATTTAAATAATAATAGATAAATAATAAAAATAATAAATAATAATAATAAATAATAATTAATAGGTAATATCTTGCTTTTCTAAAGCTGTTACCGTCATCAATGTTCACTGGTTCGGCTTCCTCCGTGTTCCTCCTGTACCTGTCGTTTCTGTTTAGATCAAGATCTCAATTAACCAACCAAGATATCAACTGCAGCTGTTTTTTTTAATGTTGTGTCATCATTCGCAGAGGTTGAAAATAGTCACAAACCTATTTTGAGCTACTTTATGTTTTTTGTAAACAATGAGTTGAATGTACTCATCCGTTTTCAATTGTGACCGCAAAAGTACGCAGTCGTCAGACAAATATATTCAAACCTCTCCACCAAACTAAAGATTGCCAAAATATCGACATAAGTACACTTACCGAGTATTTGTACTTCATTAATGTTTGTTTGGTTCCCTCCCGGCAGTGGCATCGGCCTGGCTCTCTGTGAGCGTCTCCTCGGTTCCCATGATGCCGAGGGGCTCCACCTGTGTCTGGCCTGTCGGAACATGCGACGGGCTCACGCCGCTCGTTCGGCCCTACTCGGCGCCCACCCCGCGGCCCAAGTGACGCTGCTGCAGATGGACACCAGCAGCATCAGCTCGGTGCTCAGTGCTGCACGGGAGCTCCAACTCAGGTAGAAGGATACACTCAAGATTTCAACTTAACTTATCTTGTATTTTTGGAATATTTTTACATGGTGCGCTGACACCCATCAAATAGTCAAGCAAGTGCTGCTTTTCAGACGCTAATGCTAATTTGTCCATTGAACAATCCTCAAGGCGGCTGGCTCTGTTTACCTTGCGCAAATCCACCGTGGCTTATTTAGACATATCTGGCATCTATTTTAGGTGTTGCTTTTATTTATGAAAGTGGAATACACCCAGACACCACGATAAGGAAATTTGGTGTTATATACACATTTCACTGAGCATAGCATAGTACACTTGCACATTTCATTGACATCCAAGTCCTCGCTAATCTCTCTATTGGTGTTTGCAGATGGTGCGGATACCACAGTCAAAATATTCAACTTTGCATTTCTTTTTAAGGTTTAACCGGCTGGATTATGTCTACCTAAATGCGGGGATCATGCCAAACCCTCAGTTTGATCTCAAGGCTTTCTTCAAAGGCCTCTTTTCCAGGTACAGTACAGTACACAGGACTCCACAACTCTGTTTTCATTTTTCTAATGCCCTCACCCCCAAATTAATAAAAGTTTTGTGACAGCAACTCCTTATTTCCATCACTTCCACTGTGTGTGACTATTTTATAAATCAACAGATAAGTAATCACTGTACTGTATTTGCTGTTTTTTTTTAATGCAGTAGTGTCATCACCATGTTTGCAACCGGCGAGGGCATCCTGACACAAAAGGATGGAGTCACTCCAGACGGCTTGCAGGAAGTATTCGCCACCAACCTCTTCGGCCACTTCCTCCTTGTGAGTCTGTCCGTCCTTTGCAGGCTAGAGTAGGAAAACCTTGTTGACGTTGGTTTTCTGCAGAGGGAGCAACTCTTGAGGTCATTGTAGCAGAATGCAGGCTACACTGGATACCTCTGTCACTTGAGCAACAATGCTCATTAAAAATGAATAGATTTACTGTCCCAGATGTAAGGTCACGGGCAGGCAGGTGGGTTACACTCTAAGCTGGTTGCCAGCCAATCGCAGGGCACAAATAAAATTTTGTTCCGGGTAATTCATCAAATATTTCAAGGTAATAATTGGCTCCAAGGAAGTATGTTGAAGTGATGCATGTTCACTATTCCTAGATCTTTGTGTGTTAGGGAGGCACAGAGTTTAGCCTGGGTTGTTACTTCTTCCGAGCCGCTTGATCCTCACTAGGGTCGCGGGGGGTGCTGGAGCCTATCCCAGCTGTCTTCGGGCAGTAGGCGGGGGACACCCTGAACCGGTTGCCACCCAATCGCAGGGCACACAGAAACGAACAACCATTCGCACTCACACTCACACCTAGGGACAATTTAGAGTGTTCAATCAGCCTGCCACGCATGTTTTTGGAATGTGGGAGGAAACCGGAGCACCCGGAGAAAACCCACGCCGGCCCGGGGAGAACATGCAAACTCCACACAGGGAGGCCGAAGCTGGAATCGAACCGGTACCTCTGCACTGTGAAGCCGACGTGCTAACCACTGGACTACCGGGCCGCCTGGGTTGTTACTGGAAGTTAATAATAATAATAATAATAATAATAATAATAATAGTAATAATACATTTTATTTGTGGGCGCCTTTCTAGAAACTCAAGGACACCTAAATTAAGTAAGTAAGTTAAGTAGAGTCTTTGCCATATGTGTATTAAAAAGGCAAATTACATTATCCTCTAGCCATTTTTAATTCTTAGATTAATGCTGTCAGATACATTTGAATTGGCATTATAATTGGAGGTATATTATTTTCCGTTCAAATCATTCATGTAGGCAATTACAGTTTGGAGGGAATAGAAATGACTAGTTTTTTTCTCTGCTTTTCATCCAAAAGTAAGACGAATGTGCATTTCCTTTTAGGTCAGAGAACTTGAACCGCTTATTTGCCAACCCGGCCAGACCTCTCAGCTCATCTGGACGTCCTCCAGTAACGCTCGTCGCTCGGCTTTTAGCCTGGAAGACGTGCAGCACCGCAAGGGCAGCGAGCCGTACAGCTCATCCAAATATGCTTCCGACCTTCTGAGCTTGGCAATCAACACGCGCTACAACAAGCTGGTTGGTTGGAAAAAAAAAAAAAGGTCTTTCGACATCATGGTCCACTAGCCTCATGCACATCTCAAATATTTGCTCTTGAAAATGCTGTGGAACAGAATCTGGAACTTACTTATGACGTGCCACTCAACGTTGACTTCTAAGAGTTTAGCGGTCAAAAAGATCTTGATTTTACCGCTGGCATTCTGAAAGAAATGGGATTCCTCATGAAAAGCAACCAGGGGTGACAATTCTGCAAATCGTAAGCAGAGCTGCAGTGTTGTTGGCTGCAAAGAGTAGCGTTTATTCACAGTATTAACATCTCATAAACTGCACATAAACACTTTTAACGGTTGTGCTCTCCAGGGATTGTATTCCTCCGTGATTTGTCCCGGCTTTGTGATGACCAACCTGACCTATGGTATCCTGCCTTCCTTCCCTGCATTCCTCTGGACCCTGCTCATGCCTCTCTTATGGCTGGTAAGTTACATAAGAAGAATGTAACCGCTCTACCGACGTCATTCACCCCTATGCACTTTTTCCCCAGATCAGAGTGTTCACCAACACTTTCACCCTGACACCCTACAACGGAGCTGAAGCTTTGGTAAGCACAAGCGACATGCCCCGGAACAGTCATGGATTAGCTTTTCTTCTTGTAGGTTTGGCTTTTTAATCAAAAACCTGAAAGGTTGGACCCACGGGCCAAATATCACAGTTTAACATCTGTTCTCGGCCATAGCTACACACAGCTACGGCAGGTCAGCCCAGCCACTCTTTTTACTTTTCGATGCGCATCCAAGAAAGGATAATGTAGTTCAAATGATGTCGCACTTTTTTTTTTTTTAATCTTCTTTCCAGATGGATGTCGACTTGGACACGTCACAGGCGCTCTATGACAAACTGCTCCGGCTGGAGCGGGAAGCCAAAAGGAAACCTATTGCATCTTAACAACAGCCGTTTGACTGCCAGCCTGCTAATGAGATGTGTCAGAAAAGTTCTAGGACTGGTGTCACAAAAGATATTTAAAATATGAACTACACAATTTTTTTTTTCTCCTTCAAAGTCATCGATACACACGTTCCCGGCCTTCCCTGCCGCTTTCATGCACTCCTAGAAGGATTCTTCCGCGATCCTCCACATCTCCATTGTCATGGCCAGCTTGATATCATTAACCTCTTCAAAAAACGAGTGCCCTTGTGAGCTTGTGAAAGAGGGGGAAGAAATTACGCAGAGCCAGGGTGAGTAGCAAGGTTTCTCCAACACAGCGTTTTTTTTTTTTTTTCTCGTCAAAGAACTGTCAGATGCTCAGGGGATTGTGAGAAGGCTCTTTAGGTTTGAAACATGTCTAGCAACATTCCTGGATTTGGCTAATTTGCAGAATTAGTATCAGAGCCGAGATAACACTTATGTCAGGGTATTTTACAATGCAAGCCTGTCGTTTTGACGCACACCACACCACGCATAAAATGTTATCTGTCACTGACCAAACTCTCCTGAGAAATATTGCATCTACTCGTCCCTACTTGAGGTTGGACCCAATCTGTTTTTCCATTTGTTTGGATTAGGAAACATTTTTTCCTATTTAAAAAAAAATAGTCAAAGAGAACCGATCTGTTCCATGGTGCAACTGTCACCATCATAATCTTTATTTTTAATACGAGCAAAGTATAACGAATATATCCAACCTTTTATCGTGCCAAGGCACATCCTGTATTTAAAAAAATGCCAGAAAAACAATTTGTATTGACATCATCATGGCCTTGTTGCAATTTACACACAAATTGATTTACTCTGTGTTAAATTTAATCCAGCCCTATTATTCCGTTGTATGAATGAGAAAAGTTGATACGCAGGTTAAGTGTACCTTCTGGCAACTAGTCGAATTGCATGAACGTGTTTGGCCTGTCATGAAATGGCGTGGCATTGATAGATGAACAAATATACGGTAAAAATTATTTGTAGTCCAATAATTTTTGGACCAATGAAGTGAAATATGTTAATCTGACATACACCTGATGATCTATCACTGCCTTACACAGTAAAATTACAAACCTAATATGAAGGTATTCACACATTTCACATTTTAACATTATTTGTCACACGAGTGTTAAAAAAAACATTGTTAATTGCAAGAAACAATAAAACGCTTCACTACCTTAACAAGTGACACAGGAGTCTGTCTTTTGTACATTATCTTCTCACTTCCTGCCTCTTAACACTCCCTTGTTGGGTCTAAATGTCAAGAATAACATGTTTCTCTTCCTCCCTTGAAGATGCGTAGCACGTGAAGTTGTCAAATCCATACGGCTCGGCACAAAGGGTGTCAGATTCCCACAGCAAGTTCTCGGTGTCGTCCCCAAAGCGTACATAGGTGCTGCGAGTGAGCTCATCTGCAGCGTGGGGCAATTCAGGCGGCTGCATCCCGGCATTCTCGCTCTGCCGCTCATCCACGCCACTCACTTTGGGGTTGGAAAAAGCCCACACCATGCCGCAGAAGTACAAGAAGAATGTCCCCATGACCAAAATCATAAGTGCATAGGACTCCATCATGGCCATGGTGACAACAGACATCATGTCTGATGGGAATGCCGGGCTGCACTGCGTTCAGGTGTTGCTGAGGCGGGTCTCTCTGTGGGCTGGACCAACGTTCACTGCATCTCTCTGTGCTGATAAGCTGCACTGGACTTCTTGGAAACATCTGTCATTGTGATGCAGTGCCATTGTACACCAAGCACAATAATGAATAAATGATTAGCTTTCAAACTCTCAAACTGTCATTTACTAGAAGGCAGATTTTATGTTTGCCCTGAAATGGAATCTCATCCTATCCAATTTGTACAACAGAGAAAATGGATGCCATCTCCAATGGCTACACATCAGCTAAAAGGGTTTGACTTTCCTTATAAATGATAACTCTCGAAATAATAATAGACCAATGGCTGCTTGGCATTTATACCTCTTTTGAGGTTCAAAAAATGCCTAATGACAAATGTAGAAGAACAAATAAATTGAATTTAAAAACAAGGTCGTATAAGGTTAGTAATTTACTGAATATATTTTATATCTGAGTGTGTGTGTGTGCACATTTGAAAGAAAATGCAATGTTTTAAAGTATAATTTGTGTTTTTGTTTTTAAGTAAGAAGATATTTAAAAACAAACAACAAAATGGTTTACATTATGAAGCATTTACCACACTTGACTTTTGATTTGTGTTCTGTCGAAGATACCATCGTCACTTTGGGCATTACATAAGCCCAAGCGGGAATTTTATTTTTACTCATTTTGATACAAAGCAGGCAATAGTTGTGAATTAAAGAAATGACGAGTTACTTTAAAGACTCAAAAGGTGTTTTAAAGCGCGCGTGCAAGGCTTTCTGCATGCGAACCACGCGAGCTAGTGTTGCATGCTGGGTAATGTAGTTTATACGGGCGTATGTCCCATTGCTCGGAGCCCCCAACGAACTACACGCCCCACCCACACCTCTCCAACGAAGTCCCGTATGTCTGTCGCGCCGGAAGAGAAGAAGCTCCTTTCCCCAGCCATCTTGTGGCTTCACCTAGCGAAGTGTTCGCATCAAGCCTCGTAGAATCGGAGGAAAATCCTGCTGAAGGGGCGCCATCATGCCCGGACAAATGCAAGAAGGTTTTGGCATCGCCGTAACCAATCGATACGACCAATTATTGGACGATGAATCGGACCCGTTTGAGCTGATGAAGCAGGCTCAGGCTGAGGCGAAGAAGAAGAAGAAGGAGCCTGCCGCTCCCGGTGGCGCCAAGTCTGCAGCCCAGGCGGCCAAACAGCCCAAAAAGGAGTCTCAAAAAGACAGAAAAACCCCGTTGACCGACAAAAAGGCGGAGCCCCAGGCTCCCGTCCCGCTCAAGAAAGATGGTGAGCACGTTTTCTGTCTTCTATTTGAGAATGTTGGGGCAGGCTAAAAGCTAACGTTGTACCAAGGTGCGTAGGGCTTCCGCGAGGTCGGGTCCGCGTGACTGCTGGGTGTCTGCTCCCCTTCTCTCTGGCCGTTTCTCGAACCCATGTTAAAATGATACGTCTTGCAAGAGGTCAAACTCCGAATAACCTCCCGTAAGACCGCACTTTGTTTTGGTTCGAGGCCCTCGCTGACGGTCCAGGCCTTGTGTGAATATGATGTTCGAATGCACTTTTGACGTCATATGTTAACACCAAATGCACTTCAAGGACGAGGAAACCGTACCGCAGAAATTAAATGTCGCGCACGCCCATGTTGAAAAATAAATAAGCGTGCACTTGTGCATTGTCAACAGACGCTAAACAGGCGCGCGCACATGCTTTCGTCAAAGCAGCACTTCCTTGCTTTCGCACTAGCATCATGCTAACTGCTCTCCTCCCACACTCACGCTCGAAAGCAATCTTGAAAAATTGCGCTTTTGGATGTACTTGCGTGCTTACGGTTGGCCGTGATCAGCACGTGTTGTGTACTAGCGTGGGGTCAACTGATCTAGTTGGTGGAGAGATGATATGAGACAGGTGCACCCCCTCTGTGTTGCACACGGCTGCTCGATGCTTCTATTTCGGTATACAGGGCAAGTGAAGCAATGTCTCCACCATGTGTCGGCCGATGGCGGCCATGTGCTGCCAAAGGTTATTAGCCACGATGAGAATGGTGGTGGTAGTAGTAATACGGTGCAGCTGCATAGTGTGCAGGACCCACATTCATGTTTACATAATGTTAGCCCCACGGACTGCCGTGTGTTTTGCTCAAGGGGCTTCGCCCAATGCCGTTCGGGCAGCGAAAGTGGGTGTGGGGTTTGAAAGTTCGGGCAGTCACAGGCCGCATTCCAAACCATTCATCCAATGCTGCCTCAGCTAATAATTGACCGTGCTTGTAATCGCTTGAGTCAGTGAAGTCAGAAAACGTGCTGCGGAATTGAAAGTAGGGAGTCCCGATCACGGTATTTTTTTGGTGGGGGGGGGGGGAGCAAGTCAGAGTCTTTGGTTTTAAGTACCGGTATCTGCTAATACTGAATTGATATCAATTTTTCGCTTTTTATGGCCTGGTTCCTATTCCCTGCATATAGTAAAGGTCAAGTGTAAATACACTGTTAACCTCCATGTTTCAAAAAATAAAAACTTCCCTTTTTTGTTTCCATACTGCATTGTGTGACACGATGTATTTATTGTGGCTTTGGTTGCGTGACTACAGAAGATTTTTGATGAATAACAAAGGGTGGATTCCCCATAAAAATCTGCTTATGTGTTTTGCTTATGTGTCTTCTCAGGCATCATCTTCTAGGGACAAAAATCAATTTGCCTTTTGGGAGTGTTTGGCTGCAGCGGTTCTCCTTGTATTTATTCGTTTTTGCATTTGTCAACGTGTCATCCTGTAGGCCCCGGCATGAGGAGAATGGGCCGCAAGCCAGAGGGCGAAGGCCCGCGACCCCAGGGTGGCCAGCAGGGAGAGGGACGCCCACCGGCAGACAGGCGGCCGACAGAAAGGCGGCCACCTGCTCGCCGCTTCGAGAGGCCGCCCGGCGAGCCTGGCGACAAGCCCGAGGGAGGCGAATTCTCAGTGGAGAAGTAAGTTTTCCTCCGTTGTCGCGCAACACGTCTGGACCAGCGGGCAGTTGATGATTGTTGTTGTTGCCGTCCTTCAGGCCCATCGGCGACAGGCCGATGAGGGGCCGCGGTGGCGGCAGGGGCTTCCGTGGAGGCAGAGGGCGCGGCATGGGTCGCAGCGACGGCTTTGACTCCAGGGGGAAACGGGAATTTGACAGGCACAGTGGCAGCGACCGATCGTAAGTAGTCCTTTCCCCGCCTCCTTTTGAGATACAATGAAAGAGCCATGTTTCGGGTTGAACTTTAAGACTTAGAATAATTAATAAACATCTAAATGTAAAAAATAATTTAAAGGCCTTCATCATGGTGTTTTAAAGCTTTTGACTCTCAACTACATGGGCGTGTATGTGTGCGCGCGATTACAAATTTGCCATGACGGTGATCAGTTTCTTATGAAATATGACTTAATCTTTCAAACCCGGAAGGAAGGCACCTGGCTCATTCAAACCCCGCCTCTCTCTCTCTGGCTGCCACGCCCCCTTCGCAATGTCGAAGCTGATTCTATGAGAGCAGAAATGGGCGAATGGAGGAAAATGCCACTTGGAGGGTGTTTTGTTTAGGAATTAGAAAAAAAATATTTTGGAGATGTAAGACGGTGTTGCTCGATCTCTGAATTTCATGGCGACATCTACTAAATGGAGGCATGACATTCCTCCGCATATGTAATGAACCGTCTGTGTTTGATGAATCACGACTGTCATCACAGATGTCTGGTTCATGTTTCAAGTGGGGCTAAATTAAAGTCAAATATAAAACTGACACTCCTACTACAACTTAGCGGATTCAATGACGATAGTGAGTCGTAGTCTCCAAGGCCCTTTAAAAAAAAATCTGATTAGTCATTTGTTGAAAGATGAATTCTTAGCCTTCAATGGCTCTGCCACAATTCAATGTGGCGCTTATTACACCAGAACGGCGAAGCTGTTCGGCCTAAATGACTCTGTGCTGAAGCATCACTAATTCATGAATTTTAAAACAGACTGCTCGTTTCTCATAAGGTGCCAAATTATACACAGTGGTACCTCTACTTAAAAAATTAATTGGTTCTGGAAGAAATTTCTTTACAAGTAGAGACACCTTTTCTATGTGAATGCTCTAATTCATTCCAGGCATCCCCAAAATTCAGCCATAAATGTTTCCTACAGCATAAAAATACATCAAAATATGTCACAAATACATGTTACAATTTGACTATTGCACAATAAATGAGATTTGTGCATAATGTAAAAAAAAACAAAGAATAAAAATGATGGTCATTTAACTTTTAACTACGTCCTCATCGTTTGTTGCCCTCTTTAGTTCACGTTCTCTCTCAGAAGTGGTTTTTGCCCGGCGTTTTGTAAAGAACTGATCCAAGGACGTTTGAGTTTATCGGCTTTTAACAATCCTTCAAAAATGTCCACGGCAAACATAGTGAGCGATCACCCGACGGGTGAACACTTTTTCTGGTGATACATATTTACGGAAAACTATCGGAATGCCTCATGGCCCGAGGGGCGAATGACAAGGACGATGCTTGGACACATATCTATCTACCCACACATCGACACGTACGGAAGAGGTCCTTCTTGGGCAGTAGGATGCGAGGATGATGCTGAGTAATAGCCAATGGCAGAGCAGCTAGAAGTATGGTAAATGATTTGGTCATGATAAACGTTATCTTTGTAGAAAATGCTGTTGCCTGCCAGGTGGAGTCCTCACCAACATGCTACATCGGTTCCCATGTCGAGATGGTGGCTAATACAAATGTTTTTTTTTTTTCCTCCAGCGGTCTGAAAGGCGAAGAGAAGCGAGGCGGAAGTGGATCTCACAACTGGGGCACAGTCAAGGATGAACTCAAGTAAGTCGGCCACCCTCCAACATGAACGACGGCGTGATGAACATGCGTTGCCGAATCGGCCGAAATGCCTGTTCATTCCAATTACTGGCAAGCTTGCACATTCGGCACTCCAAAGAGATCAAATCCGAACTGCCAGTGCTGCGATGGGAAAGGCCGACGCGTCACTCCACAGAACAAATGGCCTTTTTGTGTTAGCTCGGGCCAACATGAGGATGCAGACGACAAGTTGGCGGAGCTCATCACAGGAAACCCTGTCAACTTCCAACCGCTGTTTTAATCGAACATGGGGATCATAAATTGATCTGGGCCCTCAGAATCCGTCGTTTTCCCCATTCTGCTGCCCCTGTGAAGGGATGATATATTTCCAAACAACAGCTGTGGTAGGCAATTCTTGCTTCTTCAAATGAGGTACAGCCTGAAACGATCTCTTTCCATTTTCAGCAGAGCGCGTAATTAAGGTTTTAGCAAAGATATTAAGATAAAGATAAAATAAGATATCCTTTATTTGTCCCACACTGGGGAAATTTACAGCCTCCAGCAGCAAGAATGTAGGTAGAAAGAAGAAAAACAACAAACACCGTTCAATTATTGGCATACAACCTGATCAAAAAGTTTTTAAACATTTTTTATTCAAAGTAGCATCGTTATTGATTTTTATGTGACAGACTATGACGTATTTTTTTCAGTTCCTTACAACCTGTTTATTTTTCAAATGGTGCATAGTAATTTAAAACATTTTCCGTTATGGTCTTCTCAAATTATGCATTGTGCAAGCTAATATACAATCAGGTCCATAAATATTGGGACATCACCACAATTCTCCTTTTGAGCCCCAAACCGATTTTTACATATTTCTTTTTTTGATTTGGGGCTCTTAAAATTCAGATAATCTGTTGGTTGCTCAATTAAAAAATGGAGACAGAGGGGGAGAGCTCTGTGTGTGTGCGCTGAATTTAAAAGAACTAATATTGACCAGTTAAATTGGCCGGCTGATAAAAGCGGCATATGTTCAGCTTTCATTTTGGGATATTTAAATTCCTATCAGGTGAATGGTTTAGCAATCACAAGTTTGCGTGTGTGCCTCTCCCCATTCAAGGGGCCAAAAGTGATGGACAAATCAATAGCCATAAATTCAGCTCATTTGGAACACACACCGTGCGTAGCTGCTAACTGACCAAAAGTCGAACTAGACTTGATGCTTGCGTGAAGCACATTGAGTTTGCCTTGTGTCAGAAGTGTGCAGTTTGAATAAAACTGCCTTGCGTCACCTTGACCAGATTTGCTGATGTGATTATTTGAACACCTGCATTTTGGTGCTTCCTGGACATTTTGTCCGCCGAAGAAACGTGTTCACCTGTTGAGTGCGTTCAAAAAATTCAAATCCCGTTTTCCCCTCCGCAGTGAACTCGACCAGTCAAACGTCACAGAGGAGAACCCCGAAGGCGAGGAACATCCACCCGCCGGCTCAGAGAATAAGTAACTTGATCTTGTCCTTTGGGCGCCATAACCGCTTGAGCCGGCGCGATGGGCACTCACGGCGCCTCTCGTGTCTTTGTTGAAGGGAGAATGAGGTGGAGGAGGTGAAGGAGGAAGGCCCCAAAGAGATGACGTTGGACGAGTGGAAGGCCATGCAGGACAAGGACCGCGCCAAGGTGGAGTTCAACATCCGCAAGGCCAACGAGGGCGCCGACTGGAACAAAGGATTCGTGCTGCACAAGTCCAAGGCTGAAGTGAGTTGTGAAATTCTCCCTGCTGCTTTGCCCTTTTTTAACATCACAAGAATGTATCGCCTGCCTCATTCGGGGGTGGTGCTGGCTTCATGGTGGGAAAAACAAACCGCAAAACAAAACTTTTTAAAACCGCGGTAAACCATCAAACCGGGAATCGGCCCATGCCTAATTTCCACTTAAAATTCTTCGTCTCAAAGCTAACCCTTTGAGGAAGCAGATTGTGAAAAGAAAAAAAAAGATGACGAGTGTGGTACACTTCAGGACGAATGTAGCGAAGAATTGGCCTTTGTGGCGAGAACAGGTTCTGCGGTGTGTCGAATTTGCGATGACAAAATTGCAGTGATAAACCGGTCGAAAAGTAAAGCGGCACTTTGACACGCGCCATGCTACGTTCGCATCAAAATCCCCTGCGGGAGACAGCAGAAAGAAAGCACGCAAGCTACTGAGCAGGTTGCAAGCGAGCCAACTCCGCGTATGGGCCCGGCAAGATGACTGTAATTCCGCTATGTTTGCTAGCAATTGGAGGAACGGAAAAGCATTCACATTAATGGTGAGTATTATCACAAAATTATTTCAAAGAATAAGGCTTATTATACTGACATTTTGTTGAATTCGCGTTTAAAATAATCTCACTGAAATACATTTCCAAATATTTTGCTTTCAGGGCTCTGTTAGTCCAAAAGGTTCCCGACCCCGGCTTTAACTCTACGTTTTGTTTCTAATCGTTTGGAGAGTGCAAAAAGAAACCTACACATTTTCAACCACTCTTTTCATACATGTAAATGTGCCCCAAACTAGCCAAACTAACCGGGTGGGGTTTTTTTTTTTTTTTTTTTTGCTTTTGAAGCACTTCAAACTGTTGAGTTCTAATTGGAATTTCAAACGGTTGAAACTTTTCTAATTGATTGCCTCTTCCTCCTCCCGCGCAGGGTAAAAAGGATGACCTGATCGACTCAGAGGCGTTTGAGTCTAAGGTGAGCTCCTTGCGTGTACGCCACACATTCCGACGCAGCAAAGGAACCCCGCAAGTGACTTCCCGTCTCGCTCACACTTTTAAGATGGAGGAAGAGCCCCACTTCCGCAAGCCGGCCAACGACATCACGTCCCAGCTGGAAATCAACTTCGGAGACCTCGGGCGGACGGGCCGCGGACGCGGCGGGCCGCGAGGAGGGCGGGGAGGACGCGGGCGCGGCGGCCCGCCCCCCGGCGAGCGCGGCGGGGACACCCCGAGGCCGCCCCGCGGAGGAAGAGCCGAGAAGGTAAAAATCCGCAGGGGCTGAACATGGAATCTGAATTCAAATCAACATTGCAGTGTAGTCGAGTGCAATTTTCAAATCGCAATTTGAGTGTGTTGGGTCGGCAGGTGGACAAATACGGCTCAACTCGGTTGTATTTATAGAGCGGTGTTTTTCGAAAATAGCTGGAAAGAGGACCCTGAAAACAATTGTTGATGAAGTTCAATCGTAATATTGAGGGGAAGAGAAAAAAAAACCTAACGCACGGTATGCATCTCCACCTCCCTCTCCAGTCGACCGCTATGGTGCCCAACGTGGACGACCCCGAGGCCTTCCCAGCCCTGGCCTGAGAGCCTTGGCTACACCTTGAGGGAGTGGGGGGGAGGGCCACAGGAAGCCTCCCCCGCCCCGTCCCTGAGCACCTCCACTACGAGGCTTGCATGTTCCTGGATCCTTCAGCTAAGTAAAAACGACGGAAGACCGTCATGAACTGTGGCACTCAATGTGAGGACTGCGTTTTAACCAATAAAAAAACAAAACCGATGGGGGAGGGGGAAAAAAAGAAATTAAGAAAAAAAACCTCAAAAAAAAGAAAATGGACTTCTTGCTACTCGAGAGCAGCTTATTGGTAGAGGTTTTTGTACTTGGAAATAAAGTAGCAGGGATGCTTTCATACAGTATTTTTTTCAGAGGTTATGCATTTGTCCGTTGATAGAATCTTTTGTAATTGTTGCGTAAGAAAATACACATTTGGAAAACAGTCAAACATCGTTTTTGATGTGCACCGCTGCCCGTTTGCCGGTGGTCCTTCTGTTACGGCTGCATTCATTGAGATTGGTCTGGTTGTTTTTATTTTTTGCTTTAGCACTGGAATATAATTTTGTATTTTCTACCACAGGAAGGTCGACATTCTTGAAACTAAAGACCTGTAAAAGGTTTCATAAAGTCTTTGGAATTGATTTATTTGATTGCGCTGCAAACAGAACGTCTCTTTGGTGACGAGGCTTTGTTTTGTATGGCAAAATTTTTTTGGGGGGGGGGCTTGATTTTATTTTCTTTTATTTTAACCACAATAGCGTAACCCCAACCCCCGGTAAATTCATTGGAAGCCATCTCATCGGCTTCGTTTGAGATTATTTTTTTAATGGAGGTGGCGGGTAGGAAGCGTCTTCAACCCGCTATTATTTACACACTCCGCTTCAGTCCGTCTCTGCAGTCTGCCCTGCGCGGGGCCGGTACGGTTTCGTTGGCCGCAGCAGCCCGCAACACCGCCACTCGCATAATCGCTCTGAAAGAAATAGCAGCTGTCCTTCATTGTGTGGAACAACTGACGTGCTCCTGCAAATGTGTGAATTCCTGCCCTGCTATTGGAGACCTCTGTCGGTAAATAAAGATGGTCGGTAAATTGTTTGCACTGTCCTTTTTGTACCCCCTAAAAACCATGTAAAGCTTAAAATATCCGGGGGGGGGGGGGGGGAATGCCTCGAGAAAGTGTTGTTTTTTTTTTGTTTTTTTTTTTTCTTCCACACATTCACGTTCTGTATCACACTAATCTGGATCAACAAGATTCTAAATGTCATAAGCAATCGATGAGACCTGCAATGTGTGTGCCAGGTTTTCTGGGAAGCTTTCGTGTTAAAAGGGGTTTGCAGTTAGCAAAAAAATAGACGGGAGGCGGGGGGGTTTCTACCTCCTGATGTGTTGTGTGGAAAGTTTCCCAGAGCTCATTTTTTTAAACAACTGAAAATGTAATACCACACCTGTCAAATTAACCAAAATTCTTCACCACAGGGAAGTGGAACGGTTGCCATTTCTGGGTTGGGATGGCGGAAGGTTTCCTGGAACAAAAAGCAACTTGAAACATTTTGGAATTGGCCAAAGACAAAGGTTTTGAGAGTGAAAATCCATGTATAATTGACAGCTGTTGACCTGCATTACATTTTTTTTCACCCAAATGATTTTTAAAAATGCTGATAAAACTTGTTTTCCCTAAACCCTCCGCCCCAAAAATAAAGGCCGACATTTTTTTTTTTGCTATTTCGAGGTCTGTTCTGTGCCCCTGGTTTGTTTTTCCAATATTAACTGGTATTGCAGAACCGAAAATTTGGTGATTTAACTGGAAAAAGTTGATAATTCTGAAAAATTCTGAGGAATTGACATCAGGGGAAAATGTTTGCCATTTCTCAGCCTGTTGTGTCCCCCTCGTTTGTGTTTGGAAAGTTCCCCAGGAAAACGAGACCTAAAACGTGCCCGTGCACCTGTCAAACTTGGAATAATTGGACCCTAAGGACCCTATTTTTTATTTTTCTCCATTTCTGTACCCCCGACTTTTGGGGAAACATTTTTGACACTGCAGGACAAAAGGTTTGGTGTTTTCATTACATGAAGAATGTTAACCATTTGTGGCAACACAGTGTGACTGTTAACATTTACACTGAGGATATGCATTTAATAGGGCTGCTTCATGCAATCTAAAGCAACGACAGGAAGCTGTTGAACGGAGTCCAAAATGCTCTCTGAATACCACGTCAAGCAAATGGAAGACAGACGTACAAGCAGGTCGATTCATCATGCGTGTCGTCATGTGCCCACATTGACAGAAGGGGCATCTGCTGCGTGACACACCAGATTGACTCCGGGCCTTGAGGGGCTCGGGCTGTGGCCCACCACCACCATCATTCTCTGCCACCTCCGTGTGATGGACTCTCGTTGCTCACATACTGTACGTTGCTGTAACCATACGTTAAAAAAAGTACAAGTATTCATTTTCATTAACAGTTTTTATTAGGCTTGTGGGTGACCTGGAGCACAGACCAGCTGACTTGTGAGTGGTCCACCCTCGCTCGACTGGTTGTCAGTGCATCACAGCACACGGACAAATATCCACTCGCACTGAGGTGAATGCTTTTTAATCAGTTGGAGTCTTCGATGAATTAAACATGCATGTTTTTGGACTATGGAAAGAGGACAGAGAGTTCGAAGAAATTTAACCCTCCTTGAAAAATACTGAACTGGAATATTTCCATGTCAGCTGGTTGTATACATTGCAAGTTGACACCAAAAAAATTGCAATGGGAAAGGTAAAATGTTTTTGCAGCGCTATATTTATCGTAAAGTACAATTAAAATATATATATTTTTAATTGGAATTGGCTTAGCAAATCTGATGTTCATCTTTGCCTGTTAGTGCAACGTTTATTTTTTAAAGCCACGTTGTGCAGTGCAGTGTTGTTCAAGGGGTGGGGGTGGGGGGTCAGTTTGTGCATGGTGATGGTGCGTGACGTCACGATCTTCCAGCATTAGGCGGGCAGCAGCAGAAAACCAGGATCGCGCATCTTCCTCCTCCTCACTTGAGCCACCACCACTACCGACACCAGCTGTCCCTTTCGCCTCGCCGTCCACAAGGCTCTCTACTCCGGCCGCCAACATGCGCTCCTCTTCGGCCCTGCTCTCGATGCTCCTGGCGGGTCTCGCGGTCGCCGCGTCCTCCCTGGAGGTGTTCGACAACCAGCTGGGCGACATCAGCTTCTGCAAGAAGCAATGCCAGCTCGCCATCAAAAACAAAGGCCCCGCTAATGTAAGCCATCGTTATAATGCAAAAGACCGCACGGTTGATTGCGCAGCAAAACAGATACAATGTCCGGCTTGTGAATGCATTTTAGGAATCATTTAGCGCGTTTGTTTGTGTGTGTGCCTGCGTGTGTGTGTATGTGTGTATGCTCGTTCTTTTTTGCGCAGCGTCATCCTGCTCATGCCGAAAATCAGTCGAACATTGCGGGTGAAAGCGTATTCCGAGAACCCGTTCGTGGCACGGTTAACAAAAGGTTTTGCAGCACCGATTTGTTTTTCTTTCATCTCCCCAACCCTCAGGTGTGGCCCTGCACCTTGCAGCCCGACAAAGGGCCCCCAAGCCACACAGTCCACAAAACCTGGACAATTTGAGGATCAATAATTGATCGCGATTTGAACCGTGATGTTGTTTGCTGTTGTCGGTAAACGCGGAAATGCTGTAGAGAAGATGACAAAGCTGTTATGAGAGCTGCATGCATGTCGAGCTCGTGTTGGCCACCAGAGGGCACAATTGATCCGATTCGGGATTACATTGTCAGGCGTTTTAGTCGACTTTTCTTTATAAATCTTTTAATAACACATCTGTCTTGTTATACGTTAGCATGCCATATACAGGGCGCATTATTAAATCATTTGCAATCTGCCATGGCGCTTTTTGACAAGACAAGACAAAACCTTCGCACATTTTGTACTTTTAACATAGCAGCTGTTGGTTATCTCATTTGAGTCAAAAAAAATTTCCACAGGTGCTTGTAATCGAGATCGCTCTTTGGCAGCCCGTTTTGTCAAGTTACGCACGAAGCAGGAAAAGGGAACTGCTTCGTACGTAACAGAGAAAACTAAAATAGGTGGATCCCCGAAAAAGCAGACACTGACAAGGACTTTGTCTAAACAATAATATTTATTGTAACAAAAAACACCCTCTAATAAATAACAGAAAGCGCTGGTGAAAACGAGAACCAGGAAAATAAGGAAACGCAACAGAAAACCCTTGCAGAAAACGGCAAGGAAATACGAATAAGCAATCATTAATAAACGTAGGCGCTTAGCCTAATCCCAATGGGAAGAAGAAAATGTAACCAACTGTAAATGGTAAGTGTAGTTTTGATATGAAGAGACCAGTCCTGATGAGCTTGAAAGTGGTTTTTTACTCAGCAGCACCAAGAACGTGTTACAGGCTTCCTTGTGTT
This sequence comes from Hippocampus zosterae, assembly GCF_025434085.1. Taxonomy (NCBI): domain Eukaryota; kingdom Metazoa; phylum Chordata; class Actinopteri; order Syngnathiformes; family Syngnathidae; genus Hippocampus; species Hippocampus zosterae. The sequence continues at coordinate 17,906,217 of NC_067458.1, read as the reverse complement.
TGCTAATCAACAACCGAGCTCCCGCGACACCTTGTGGACGGGTGGCATAACAGCGGGTTAGAATGGCTAAGTAATTGGGACGTTATACAAAATAATAAACAGATCTACAGTAAGCAAACAATAACTTGCGAATATGTGCAGTGGCACGTCATGAAATACTCCGGCAGTGAGTTGACTGCCGGAGCGCCTAAATATAGCAGGTGCAATCGCCTACAAATGGGTGGCAGGTGTACAGGCGGCGAGCAAGAACGCCTGCCCCCTGCTGTCAAGTACGGAACGTGACACGTTTACTTGCCAGTTGATAAGGAACCCCTGTGGCTAAAGCCAAACTGTGGAAGGGTTTTTATTTTATGGACCTGGATTTGACACCTCTGTTGTAGACAGACTGAAAATCTTTATTTACTCCTCAGTGTTATCTTTAAGACACTAATGTACATTATTTATGTGACAACTAACACATGGTCATCTTGTAGGATTCCATAATGAACGCCTGTCACCGCGGCTGTCGTCTCTACTCCATCTGTCAGTTTGTCAACGGCAACGCTGGCTTTAACACCAGCAAGGATGAGTGTCAAGGAGGTGAGAGGCTCCATCTGGGGTTCTAGCTTTGACTCGAGGGACTTGTTACTGGGGAGGTACGCTTTGGTGTGGGGGGGGGGAGAAATGTCGAAGTTGGTTTACCTTGGAGTGCAATGATGTAAAAGAGTCAAGAACAATATTTTGATTGCCTTGATTTCCTTCATTGCATTTTTGGATTTATGAAAATAATATTTTGGATATATTATTTGCTTGCATTTATTGGGCATCATTTTGCTTTTGGCAATGTTTAACGCAATTGACTCCTGTAAGTGTCGCTGGGGTCCTTTCTTCCTAAGGCAAAACAATGTCTGTTCCATATTGTAAATTAAACTCGCTTGTTGCATCAAATGGGGAAAACAGTTTTGTTAACAGAATAAAAACGAGAGTGCTTTTAAAAAAATGACAGAACTGAAACTACATTTCATGTTTATGAAACTAACTAAAAGTCACTATAAATCTAGCAGAAATCTTTAATTGATATTATAAACGAGCTTTCAGGGTTCATTTTAAATGTATTTATTTCGGTATTTCTGGACAGACATACAAGAAGGAAGGAGGAACAGTTGTTTGGGAATTGTAGTTTCCTTACTTTATTTCACAGGACTTTGTGGGTTTTTTTTACATTTTATTTTGCACTCCATACATGTTTAAAAAAATATATGAAACAAATCCAAACTAAAACAAAGCATTTTTGGAAAAAAAAATGGTATGACCAATCCCAAATGATTCCATCTCAGCTGCAGCCATGTTATTTGTCTAAGCAGCGCACTCTCCTGTGTGTCCACAGCATGCCAGGAGGCTTACGTCAAACTCATGGAACAGGACGCGTGCAGCACCGGCTGCGCTAGCCAGCCCTCCGAACCCGAAATCCAACGAAGGAAGGTGAGCGAATGCACACACGCACACACACACACATACACACACGCACACAATGACAAGAGATTTTCTCCGCAGCTCAAGGCCATGACCCTGCGCCCCAAGCCGCCTTCCGTCATGGAGGCCGTGTCAAGCTGGTGCAACGACATTGTCAGCTCCGCCCAGAGCTTCATCTCCTCCACTTGGACCTTCTACCTGCAGGCCGACGATGGCAAGGTCGTCGTTTTCCAGGTAACTTTTGCCTATTATTTTATGTTCGATTCGACTACACAGTGAATCTTCGCTCCAGAATGGCAAGCATTTGTATTCATGGGTACCGATCACTCCAGATGTGCTATGCTAATTAACAGTTTAGCTCTTTCCAATTATTACGACCAGCTTGCAAATGTCACACAACCAAACTCAGAAAACAGCTATGCCGTGACTGGTTGTTACCAGAGCCCCTGAGCAACTGTGATGTCATTTTCAGTCGCCAGCAAGTGGCAAAATGGCCGCCAATTGCTGTTACCTTCTCCTCTAAGGGGTGTGGTCTAGTGAGGATGGAGCTGTGACCTCATCTCCAGTTGGTGATTTACTACGTGTTAGCTTCTCGATGCTTCTTGGTGTTTTATCGGGGCCAAAAGGGCTCATTTTGGATTCGGTGGGTTTGTGACAGTCGGGCGAGCGTGAAGGACGGCGCATTTTCTCGGACAAAATAACAGCTCGTTAAAAGTTATTTGGCATTGTGAATATTCCCACTTGGGAAAACCTCATTCCCCTCTTCTGCCATGAAATCCCTTATTTTTCTATCATCGGATCTAAATGCGGAATAACAATAAACATATCCTATGTTTGTAGTCGTGAATATAAAGTTAAGCGTTATACATAGTAAAGGTGCAGAGAGACAGCAAAAATAAAATGGGATCAGTCTCGCCCGTCGACCACAACGTCCGAACTCCAGAACTGCAGAATGCAATTTGGGCTGCGTAATGAAAGGACCGCGAGTAAATGGACAGTGTTTATCCACATTTGATGATATGTTGAAGTGCAGCCTGCAATGCAAAAGGAGAAACTTGACATGACCTCATATAGAGGCGCAGACACCGCAGGTTTTTTTTTCTGTTTTTCTTCATTTGTCGACTGTGATGGATGTTTGCTTTTTGTGGTGCTGACGTGCCGGTTGGACGTAAGGCTCCAGCTCAACTTTTGTAGTGTGATGACTGCTTGTGGTGGTAGTGTGACAGTGAGTTTCACTGGGAACCACTAATAGTTGTCATTTCAGTTTTTGGGGTGTACCTAAATTCTCTTTAAAAAAACAAAACACAGGTATGAATCCGCGGATTCATCTATATGCAAATATTTACTTGAACAATATTTCACTTCTTGGGGTTTGTTTCATGACACTATATCGACACGTCAGCTCAGAAAGGTTGCTTGTTGTAAATACACATGGAATTCTCTTTGTTTGATGTTTACTTTGACATCAAACATCAGTGGCATTGTACAGCCTGAAACCTGTTTTTTTCAAAGATTATTCAGTATCTGCTAATTTTATTCGCAAGCCAAAGCGAAAAGTCAACTGGATGACGGCCTGAATCTAATAAAAAAAAAACACTCATATTTTAAGACGCCACTGTATTTTTTATTTTTTTTTACTGCATTCTCTATGCTTGAATCAATTGAAGGCTTTCTGTCAATTTAGCCTACTATTATTGTGGATGCAGTTTGCATTGCTATTCACTTGCACTGCATCATACCGTGAGCTGTTTCCTAAATATAAAATATTAGTTGCACGAAAAGGGCCGCTGAATCAAAAGTTGTGCGTGGCGAGTGTTTTTTTTGTGTGCACGCGTGCGTTGCTGAAGGCATCAACAGTGCTGCGGTCGCACAGGCAAGGGCCGCGGCGAGGCAAGAATCCTTTTTTTTTTAACAATGTCTCCAAGGGAAAGTGCAAACGCGGATCACACAATAGAGCGCTCGGTCGGGCAGCGCTGATGTTATGTGATGGATGAAAAAAATTAAATAAAGATCTTTTCCTATGACACTGAGTGCAGTTGAAATGGTATCAAAGGAGAAGTGTTGTGCATTTCACTTCAACTACTAATCAGAAACTAAGCTGTCTGTGCAGCCAACAAAACCCACTTACACTTTAGCGCAAGATCCAAACCGTCATCCTATTTGAACAGCTGAACTTTATTTGGGGTTACTCAGAGGCACTTTATAAACAGTGGCAGTGCTGGCTCCCATTTTGCAGATGTTTTGAATGCAGTTGGTCAATTCTGAACAAAGACACGTCTCCAGTTTGTCACGCATTTTGTAACTGTCACTATAACTCGGTAATCATGATTAGATATCAGCAAAAGCCTACTAGAACAGCCAAACTTGATTTTGGGTTAATCAGAGCAACCCAAAGACACATCCCAAGCATTTAACTAATTAGATACCTGTCACTGGAACAACGTCGTACAAAGCCTACTAGAACAGCCAGCTTTTATTTTTTTCCACCCCCCCCCCCAAAAAAAACCTTGCAAAATCTCTTATGATGTATGTTAATGACTATCCCGAGTCTCAACTTTTCTCGGCTTCCTCAGAGCCAACCGGAGATGGAGTATTCTCTTCCCGAGCTGCAGGCTCCTCGCTCCGTGGCCGACAGCCCTTGGCCTCAGGTGCACTCGCACACGCAGAAGCCTCACGGTGAGCACAGACAAACACTCCTTGGCTCTCAAACTCTTGCTTTTTTACAGAGATATTTTTATTTCACAATAAGAGGTTTTTTTTTCCATTGATAAAAATACTTTTTTTCATGTAAAATGGGTGGTATTTACACATATATATGCGTGTGTACATCATGAGAAAAGATATGACTTTTTTTTAATGACACATTTTATTTTTTTACTTGATTTAGTTTAAGTCTTTTTTTACTGGTAAAATGTGATTTTATTCTTATGACTTGATCACTTTAATAAAAAAATATTCTTGTAATATTGTGACTTTTAAACCTTCACAATATTACAGATTTAATGAAATATGACAAGTTTTATTATTATTTTTTTAATTAAAACTGACTGTTCTAATTGTAATTTTTTTCATGAAAAACAAATTTCTTAATGACTTTTTATTGATTTTAATATTTTATCTGATAAAAATCAAATTCATGTAAAATGACATCCTTTTGTCCATAACAAACACAACTTTCTTATGGTAACGATGTCATTTTTTTTGCCAGGTGCAAGGGGGCGTGGCGAGAAAGCGGGATCCAAAGCAGGAAGCAGAGGCAAACATCAGGTGCAACATGCCGACGAGAGCATCGCCGCCGCCGCTGAGCATGACTTCCTGGGCTGCATGTCCAGGTGAGCCCAGATGGATCGGAGCAATATGTTTCAATATTAATATATTCTATATTATGTTGCCCATCAAACAATGAATGGCATCACTTTTTTATTTTTTTGGGGTGCCCACATATGAACACAAACTTCCTAACCAGTTCCGTTTTTGTTCAGTTTCCTACGAAAGAAATCACCTGGATGGAACACAATATCACCAAACATATTCCGAACCAAATAATGACAAAAATGCCATTTTAAATAAAGACGCATTATATGTATATATGCGTTTTTTAAAAAAAGTTGAACCAATATGCTGTGGAACACGCCATTATATTTTCATTTACAAATGCGTATAATTAAAAAAAATCCACTCAATTAAAAAAAAATGGAGCAACTTCTCAAGCATTTCAAACGAACTGTTAACGGTTCTGTTTGTATACTTTTGGTATCGGTGTTGTCGTGGTGACATTTTTTATGGCTGACAGCATCTCCAAGCAAATGAGGTTTGCATTTAAATTCAATGAACACATAATCTGCTTCCAATTGGACCATTTTCTGAATCTCCATCTTCTTGCTCACATGTAGGCGTTCAGGTCTGCCCCGATGGATTTTGGCGGCATGCCTCTTTCTGTCCATCATGGTCATGCTATGGCTCAGCTGCGCCAGCCTGGTCACCGCACCCGACCAGCACATCAAGACACAGGTATGACCGAGTTACCCCACTCAAGTTCCCGGTAGCCTAATAGCATTAAAAATGAATTTTAAAAAATGAGCTGCACTAGAAGACGGAATAATCCATTGCATGCGACGGGAGGGGGACACATTAAAGCATTTTGGTGTTTTTAAGAATGCAAATAAAGTCTAAAACCATAAGAACTGCTCTAACTGTATGAATTTCTTTTTATGAAATGTTTGAGGGGGGGGGGGCAGAAAATTTCAGCCAAATGCTAACACCCAAATCAAAACGCCATACATAGCATTGACGTCGCGCAAGATTTCATTGCTCTCACATCACTCCGATGACTATTTTGTTTGCAGCTGAGCATCAACGGCGACAAAGAGTTCCTGGACAACGCCCGGGCCAAGGTGAATCCGTACCACTTGAGCCCACTGCCGGCTGTCAGCGTCAAGCGGGCGCTGGTCGAGGATAATCATGAGGCGGGGCCTCTGCCGGTCAAGGTCGACCTCGACAAGACGCGCGTCTAGAAGCTTTTGGGATTCCGTTCACTCAGTCACTGGATTCCCGGCCCCTCGACCCCCTCCAATAAGGAGCACGACATCCTCAGAGTCATTCTGTCCCATTATTATTATCCTCCGTCACTGGATGTTATTTGACTGGACGGCCAGTCTGAGAGCTTCCATGATGTTTCAAGATTCATTGTGCACTTTCGCCCCATTCTCAGCCATGTGCATTGAAGTGGCCAGGTACGATCATCATCTTTTCTCCTGCAGAATGAACTGGCGACGTGTGACTGAAATGAGCAGAAAAGTATTGTATTTATTCCGAATGACTGAAGTGCCGTGCAAAGTCATTGAGCTGCTTGTAATATACAGTACATTGTAATCTAGAGGAAAGGATTATTTACTAAGGAGTATTAGCGCCGCACCGAAAAGAAAATACACATCTGATGAGAGAAAGTCATAGTTGCAATTTTGCAAGAAAAGTCAGCATTTTTTTTAGATGAATAAAATGACGTTTTGTTTATATCAGAAAAAAATCTGACTTTAAAAACAAACTTTTGCTTGTAAAATAAAAATCTTAGGCAACCGGACATAAAATGGTGACTCTACTTTTTCACACAGAGTTCCCCCCTGACCCCTTCAATTTTTTCCCCAAGCAAAAGATAAGAATGTTAAGTTATTGTTTTTTTTTGGGGGGGGGGGGGGGAATATAAAGTCCTACTAGTTTGAGGGGAAAATAGACTTGGAAGAAAAATGGTCTTCTTAAAAAAAACAGAATTTATTCTCATCATATATAAAATTTAATCTAAAAAAGAAATAAAAGTATGGCTTAGGGACGGCATGGTGGGCGACGAGTTAGCATGTCTGCCTCACAATGCAGAGTTCCAGGGTTCGATTCCTGTGTGGTGTTCCATGTTCTCCTGATGAACTAAAAAGAGGAAATATCCTTTTTTTTTTTTACATCATTTTTTGAAGAAAAACATGTCTTAAAAATACAGCTTTTTTTCCCTTTAAAAAAACTGACATAATCTGATTCAGCAAATATTTTTTTGTGTATGGGGGAGGGGGGGGGGAATCACGACTTTATTGTCCTAACACGATGATCTCATAATCTAGTTGTGTTTTCATGTCAGTGCGGCTCAAGTAGTCCTTGGCAATTCTTGTATAATTCTCAAAACGATGATGTAGATTGCTCTTCTATTACTTCAGGAGCGGTTTGAGTACAGTCAACGTGCCATGTGCTTTTCGAAGTCCACCGTAGACTTTTTTTTTTTCAGATATGCCGGGGGCGCAAGACTTTTTGTTTGTTTGTTTGTCATGTAGCAGAGTTGCGCAGTGCTCGAGATTTTTCGTTTGTGCTTTTGGCTGTCATGTAGCGATCTTGGACTGCCCCAAATAGAGTGCATGCTGAGTCAAGCTTCAATAGTCGAATTCCGGTCCCTCCCTGAAGGCCTGCTGTAGATTTGTGTCTTTTTTTGAGTCCTATTTACTGTAAACATGTTTAGAACATGTATTATTACAATACCCATAATAATTATGACAAGGAATGCCAATCTCATCAGAAGGACTTGAAGAACAAAAGCCATTTAATCAATCAATATGTGACGCATAGATATAGATCACCAAGATGATGATGTGAATTTACAACTATTGTATTGGTTCCTTTTTACAGCTCTGTTCATTTTCAATGAAACAACAATTGCAACGAGGAATAAAGTGTTTTCGTCGACACTAGTTCTGTCGCTTGCTTTCTCTTTGGCTTAATTTTTTTCAGTATCAAGAAGGGCCCCGGTGAAAAAATGAGGGAAAGTGTAATGAAACATTAGGGAAGGAAATGACAAATTCCAGAAGAAGAGTTGGATTTTTTTTTTTCATGAAAAATTTCAGACTTGCAAATAATAATAATAATATTTTTTTTTATTTTAAAATTTTCAATTTTTAAAATAAATACCAAAGAGGTTATGATTAAGTCATTTTAGTGTGATTTTTTTTCCCCCGTCGGGAAAGCAGCAGTTTCTCAAAGTTATATTTTTTTTTCCAGGAAAAAAATTGCAGTCCTTCAAGTGTAGTCATACAAGAAACAAGTCCTTCTCCTAAAAGTAATAAATAGGCTGTTTTTTGAAAAGGAAAAAAAGTAAAACACATAAATTAGGTATTTTGTGCAGAATAAGCTGTTTTTTAAAGAAGGGTGTTTTTTTAAGGAACATAATTGTAATATTGTGAGGACAAAGTCCTGTTTTTCATGAGAAACGTGGAACTTTAAGCCACCATAATGTTTTTCATAAATACTTCATTAGTATTGTCACTCCCCCCCCAATAATTATTTTTCAACCAAATCTACACAGTTATACACCATTTTACCAAAAGTATTTGCTCACCCATCCAAATGACCAGACGCAGGTGTCCTAATCACTCGGCCTGGCCACAGGTGTATAAAATCAAGCACCTCGGCGTGCCGACTGTTTTGCCAAACATTTGTGGAAGCTCTCAGGAGCTCAGTGAATTCCAGCGTGGAACTGTCATAGGATGCCACCTCCGTAACAAATCCAATCCTGAAATATCCTCGCTCCTAAATATCCCACAGTCCACTGTTAGCTTCTCTATTTAAAAAAAATTTGAAGCATCCGAGCCATCCGTCACAAAGTGAAATGCGAAGTGAGGGATACAGCGGCGTAAAGCACGCCGCCGCGGGACTATCGAGCGGTGGAGACATGGATTCCTCCGAAGCGATAAATCACGCGTTTCCATCCGGCAAATCCGATGGACGAGTCTGGATTTGGAGTTTGCCAGGAATACATTTCGGACGGCATTGGTCCAAGTGTGATATGTAGTGGAGAAGGAATGATGGAGCTTTTCAGGAGTTGTTTAGAGCGGGCCGTTCATCTTCCAGCGTGACTGTGCACCAAGTTCCCTAAAAACATGAATGAGAGAGTGGTGCGGATGAACTGGACTGGCCTGCACAGAGTCCTGACCTGAACCCGACCTTTGGATTTAATTCGAGCGGAGACTGAGATCCAGGCCTTCTCGACCAACATCAGAGTGTGACCTCACCAAGTGGACCGACATTATATTGACCCCTAGGGGTTAGGAATGGGATGGAAACGAACTTCCGATCTGAGTCAAGGCGGGTGAGCAAATACTTTTTGTCATATTGTGTATTTTTGTTGTATTGTTGCGACAAATAATGTATTTAATTAATTTTGAAAAAAGGCCTATATAGTCCTACAAGTAATTTCGAGTATATATACAGTATATTTGGAAAACGATGTAATATGAGAACAGTCATACATTTTCCTGAAAAAGTGCCCCCTCCCAAAAAGAGATTTGATTGATTTTCAACAATGGTTGCGAAAAAAAAGTAATTTTGTAAGAGCAAAGTCGTATTTTTCCAAGAAGTCATAAGTCAGTTTTTAATGGTGAAAATTGTTACACACGTATCACATATATTATGAGAATAATATTTAAAAAATCCTAAAAAGTTGTAATTCTCGAGGAAAGACTGCTTTTTCCCCTTCAATAATATCTCTCCTCCAATTGTAAACATTTTCAAGGAAAGTCCTGTTAAAAAAGGAAAGTATTTTTTTTTGCATGAGTGCACGTATTGAAAGAAAGGAAACTATAGTTTGTCATTATATTCATGGCCAAGACAGCTTTATCACTCAAATGCTTGTTATTTCGCGTTCTTCCAGAGACGCTTTCTTTCTTGGCAACCTTTTTGTTGTAATACTCTTGTTGTCCACGTGGTGTCATTACAGACTGATAATTTCTCTCCCAAAGTCGATGTCATTCGGTGTGCCTTCTCTCAACATATATTGAACCGAGGAACATTCTCTATTCACGGGACACCGCCAAATTAAAAAAAAAGTCCCAAAAAGTATCCGGTATATGAAAATATTTAATGGATGGCTGTATTCATATTAAATGTGCATTGCGCCACCTAGTGGAAGAGCAATTCATCATTTGGCCCGTCACTCTTCGTCCTGTCACAGAAACGTTCATTCATCCATTGTCTAATTCGTGGTGTTCCATGAACCTGCCACGCATGTTTTTGGAATGTGCAATGATTACCCGGAGAAAATCCACACAGGCACGGGGGAGAACACGCAAACTCCGCACAAAGGAGTTGGAATTGAACTTAGTACCTCTGCACTGTGAGGCGGATGTGCTAACCAGTTGCCCACTGGGCTGCTCTCGGAACATCATTTGTGCTAGCACAAATACTTTTGCTTACTTTATTTTGCTTTCGTGACTTAGTAAAGAGACAGTTACTAAATTAGTCACACGTTTGGTTACGATCATTGTTTCAGTTATTCATCGTCACTTTTTTACAAACTAGTGATGTGGCTGTGTTCTGACTGAGTCAATCGCGGTTGCTAATTTGGAGTCGGCACACAGATGCCACATTTCAATATGCTTCTGATTGACCTCAAATAGTGTTCAGATGTTCAAGGAGGCTTTTCCTGGTATTTTCTTTTCTTTTAAGCAGAAGCCTGAAGTATTGGACTAAATCTGACTGCTGTTTGGAACGGGTCATAATTCCCTCCATCTGGACTTAGGCCCCAGTTGTCACATTTTGAAAACAAAATTGAATTGTACTTATGACTGCATCGCGACATGTGTACTCGTCACCACTTGGCAGTTTAATTACGGCTGCATTATTCCGTCGGATATGTTCAAGTGAAATGTCTAAGGTGAGCTGTTGTGGTCAGCGCCGGTCCTCGAAGGCATCTCAGGAGCACATTTCACTTTCACGGATGCAAACGACCTCTCGCCACCTCCCTCCGTCGTTGTTCACCGGGGGGAAAAATAAACACACTTTACAAGCACACGTCACATGGGCTGAGCCGTTTATGAGCAGAGCGTGTACTTTGAACACTCGTGCTTAATCCTGCCAGCTGCAGTCAACACTCTGCCATCGTTTGCTTTTCCTGACCCTGAGGGACTCTTCTTCAGGGATGACGTCACTGTGTACCAAGCAAAAACATGGATTGATGCTACCTGGGGACAAGATGGCAGAAGTAGATGTGACCCGTGAGCAGCCTGAAGCACTTCTGTGTTTGTTGCCATTTGTTTTATGTTTCATATTTCATCCAGCCATCCAATTTCTAATCCGCTTATCCTCACAAGGGTCGCGGGGCGTGCTGGAGCCTATGTCAGCTGTCTTTGGGTGGTAGGCGGGCTACAACCTGAACTGGTTGCCAGCCAATTGTAGGGCACACAAGAGACGAACAACCATTTGTGCTAGGCACAATTTAGAGCGTTCAATTAACTTGCCATGCATGTTTTTGGAATGTGGGAGGAAACCAGAGTACCCGGAGAAACCCCACGCAGGCACAGGGAGAACGTGTAAACTCCATAAAGGAAGGGCAGGGGCGGAATCGAACCCTGCACCTCTGCACTGTGAGGCGAACGTGCCGCCAGTTCATATTTCAGGATTAATGACAAGAGAAGAATGTAAAACAAATAAAGGTAATGTTCTCGTGCTAGATCAGAAAATGAAATAACAGAAAATAATATTTACAAAAATGGGCATATGATATGATGAAAAAAATAAATGTAAAAATGCAATAAGGAAAGCACAAAAATATCAGGAATAACAAAATGCCGTTTGGACAATTAACCTCTGCTTTCTCTCTGTCGCTCTCTCTACATGCAGACGTGTATGTCATAGTACACTTAAAAATATATAAATCGAGTAAGCTACTTTTAAAATACTTTATGAAGGCTTTCAATGAAAATAAATCAATTCAAATAAACATACATTGTATAACTTCTATATTTCACTATAACTCAAATTCAAAAAAGAATAGCCCTGAATAAAAATACTGAAAACATAACCATTATTGTTATTAGTGTTGTATTTTGCTCAAATTTATCGATATAGTAAAACAATTCTGCACAGGGTATTATTACTTCCGGTACTTCAAAAAATACTTCCTACTTCAGCATTTGTGTTTCAAGGTGGCATTTTCGGTTGACTACTTTCACATGAAATCAAAAATTTGAACCCCGCTTTATCTACTTACAAAACAGGACAGGGCTTCACTTAGTTACTTAAAATCAGTCAAGTTAAAAATTACATTTAAATAGAGTGAATAATTCGAGTACAATCTATTTAAACCGCCGTTTTTAAACCATCATTTTTACACGAGTAATTACATCCAGAATGTGACTTCTCACTCTGAGCGTGGTGTCCCCTATGACCCACAGGGGGCGCTGTGCATCCAGGTTTGACTTGATTATCATTATTTATGATCACTATTATTATTATTCCAATGTGATTGCTTACGCCTGCAAGTGTGCTGCTCTTATCTGGACTCGCATGCAAGTCACTTGGAATTCCAACTACTACTCGCATCACATCACGTCACATTGTATTATATTATTTTCATCTGCACATTAAATTCACTTATGTTTACGAGGTTGTCGTGCGTTGCTGTTTCTAAAATGTCCGTTTACTTTTCTAAGCTATGTGAGAAGGTCAAAACGTTAGGGACAGCTCTCAGCGCACTTAAAATAAAATATAACCACGACTGCCATATTTAAGACTTTTTTTTCTTCCATATTTGTGCGTGTATACTATACTATACTATACTATACTATACTATACTATACTATACTATACTATACTATACTATACTATACTATACTATATAGTATACATTTTGGCGACCCTGTGTGTATTAAAGCAGGTCGAGGCAGATGGCCAACTTCGACTTGCATGTTAATGATTGCCATTCAAATCTGGCACTTAATGAATGAAAACTGACATGTTTAAATGGCGACTGGCCCTTTAAATTCATTGACATGATTACAAGTCGTTGTGCTAATGCGCGTGGCAAATATTGAGTGTACATTTTGTTTGTTTGTTTGTTTTTTGTCCCTGCTTGGCAGAGTCACGTCGGCCGCGCGTGACAAGTGTCCGATTGAACACGTTAAGGCGCTTGGGACATCTCCCATCTCCCAAACGGAGGCAGCGTCGACACGCGTGGAACTTTGACTGTCATACATCTTCACCCCAAGAAAAGAAATCATCCACAACAACCCCAAAAGAACCAATCAGCTTTACGGCATCGTCTCTCCCGCTCTGTGAGTCCTTCCACGCGCGTGGACAGACGTGTATACACGCACACACACAGCCCGGATGCTAGCCGGACTATTAAACTCAGAGCCGGCCAAAAACGCCACTCGCTCCGGCGTGAGCGGCCGGTTTCAAGTTGCCCTTTCTGTGAATTGATTCTACTATGAGCTCGCACCAAGGTGGTCCACGGAAGGCAGGGGCGAACGCTTGGAAATATCTTTCAAAAGTCTATTCTTAAATTTGACAAATAGAGTATATTCACACCTAAGCGATGTTATTTACCCTTACTATGTGGTTAAAATCGTGTACAGTGGCTGCAAACGTGTTTAGAAGAGGATTAACAGCGGTTCTCTGTTAAGGCTCCCCCCTCGCGTTCCAGTGGTATGGTCCACAATTTATTCCAGGGAAAGACTGACAGTTTTTTGGGTCATGAAGCAGCTATTCAAGTCATCGGCCGGTCCCCCCTCCGCTGGAATAAGAAATTAGTCCATTTTCAAGTAAATAACTACAGCTTCTGGGCCGATAAGAAGGAATTACCCAATGGTGTGCGGAGCAAAACAGTTAAATCCAATAAATGTGAGCTTCCCGCTCCTGCGCGCCTCCCCTCCGTCATGTTATTATCAAAACAACATGGGGGAGTCTATATCATAAGCGATTTACTGCTCCCATTTCCATGCGGTTACCCAAAATGGGAAATTTCATAATAATATTTTGGATGCAATTGCACATATGCAAAGGAAGACATCCAAGTAAACAGTAGATTCTGTATTTTCAATACATTTGAATTGTTGATAATAAGGTTCAAGGCTATTATAAGTGCACGTTATGAAGGTAAGCCGTTTGAGTTTTGAAATAACAGCATGGATTGTACACAAAAGTGAGTAGTAATGTGGTACATTCACTTAAATAACGTATTAATTTTTTTCCTTGGAAGAGGAATATGAATCTATCCCTCCATTTTTTGAAATGCTTATCTTTACCAGCAAAATCCATATGTTTTTAAGCCCCCTGAGTGGGCAGCCATTTTGCCACTTGCTGTTAACCGAAAATGGCATTTCAGTGGCTCAGGGCTCAGCTAACGACCAATCACGGCTCGCCATTATATTTTGGGGGAGTTTGGTCATGTGACATTCTCAAACGAAGCCGTCATTGGTCATTACCTGAAGCCCTGGGCAACTGCGATGTCATTTTCAGTCGATTGCCATTGGCAAAATGGCCGCCCGATGTTGAGATAAAACAGGGAGTTTGCTGCTTAATTCAAATTCCACAAGCGCAATATAATTCATAATATAATTTAAATTAATATCACATTTAAATTAGTGGGGCCGCATAAAACATCGTTAAGAATATGTTTGGTGATACAACCAGGACATGCCAAAAGATGTGTTAGCTTGATTTTGCAATGGCAACAGTGTTTGCTTATATTAATAATACGAGAAGGTCAATTTTTTTTACAATTAACTCAAACTTATATTTTAAATGTATTTCTGAAGTATCTATGCAACCATATTTCAATTAAAGAACTGTATGTAATACTTGCCTGGAAATATCAGCATTGATGGTAGATGGTAAATTGGTTAGGGATGAGGGTGGGAGAATTTCAAGCGTGACTGTTTTTGGGTGGTGTTGTAACAACCACAGCATGACTCGTATTGTGCTATCTTGATCGATCCCAACTATGTTGTACTTATGTTACTATTACCACAAAATAAATTTGTATGAATTATAAGTTGAGCTGATGGAAATTTGACAAATATGTTGTTTAAAGGAACAGCACACGAAGGCTTCTTCAGCATTTCAATGGTTTAGTGGCTTGCGATAAAGTAAGAAAACCCCCCGTTATGTTTTTTTAATGTGGTGGTGGCCTGCGACCATAGGGTAAAAAAGAACTTTTTGGAACATTTTAAATATTGGCCAGTGTCTGCCAGGACACTCATTGTGTGGTGTAAACTTTAAATGGCAACAAGGTTTTAAAGTACCGGGAAGTTGAAAGCGAGTGTGACACCATTTAAGAGAATTAAATAGTATTTTTTTTGCACAGTGACAGTAGGAGGGCATGTCAATTCAAGCAAGAATACATATTTAAAAAGCATTCTTTTTTTTAAATTTTAAGGTAGTTTGGAAAAATGACTGGAATGGGCTTCCATTAAAGCACAAGTAAATATTACTTTGGAATAACAACTCTGATATATTGGCTTGAGACTAGACATTTAAATTGTTTTTGTGTGTTGGTCTAACCAGCCAGGACATGCCTCGTGGTGTGCTCACATTTTGTTTGTCTCGCATTTCATTTTGGAACGATGAAAACTCCCCTTTATGGAATTTGAAGCACAAAGGCCATTGTTGAGTATATATCAGTTAAAGCAACAGTAAGTAATATTTGCTTTCAACTTACAAAGTCATTACAATTTTGACGATAGAATGGCTTATGTTGAGAGAAAAGATGAATTTCACGCTTGACTTGTTTTCATGGTGGTCCGGCCAAGTTCAGACTAAACTGAGCGGCTTTGTACGTTCAACTTTCCCGTTACTGGTACCCTTCTGTGAGGACGTCACCCCCATTATGAAATCACATGCCTTGACAATGTAATGATTGCTGTAAACAAATGACATCTTAATTCCTGTTGAATATGTTCCAAAACTCCCGACTGCTCGGAGGCCTCCGCTTAAGTGTGCTCCACGCATTGTGCCAACACATAATTAAGCTCCTGCGTGGCCGTATCCGATTAACATCGTGTACGCTGAGCTAATAGTTGTTTCTGTCTTTTTGTATACGCGTGTGTGTTGCGCAGTTGAGCAACATCCTTCTTTTTTTTTTAGATGCCTGAACTGACTCGTAAAGTTTATTGCGCGATGAAATATGTTGACACCTTGATTAAAAACACGGCTCTTGGTTCCTTGTGGATATTATGCTTTTGTACAATGAATGTCAGCGGAACTATAAATAAATGGATACGACTCGAAATGGTAACATTGTACAAACTGGCTACGATGGGTGTTTGTGCCGTTACATTTATTCAACAAGCAACTTAATTGAACTAGGATGCGCATATAGAGTAGAATTCAGATGAGCTGACCACTTTATTAGGTACAGCGGCATCATCCTATTCTTTAATATAGCTTTGCGGAGCCACTGGATCAAGAGTCCTGTCATTTGGATTTTATTTTATTTTTTTCACCCCCACAAAATTGGTTGATTAAAATGTAGGTAATCATTTTTAAAAATTAATTTATCATTCGTTAATTAGTTAATTAATTTATTGTAAATAAAATAATTTTTAAAAACCATAGTAAAATTGGAATTAGTCGTAATGTTATTAAAAAATTTAATTCATTATAATTGGATAAAATAAATACAAGAATGGATTATTTCATTCCAAAAACAGTTTTACATATTTTAAACACATTTGAACATTGCAAAATAGTGAGGTCTTTTTCTTTTTTTTTAGATACAAGCCAGCGCTCAGTCAGTTTTTTGTCTTGATATGCGAGCAAAAATTTGACTTTTGGTGACGGCAAACTTGGCAACAAGCTGGAGTTTTGCAGCTATTTGATGTTTAAAAAAAGAGTCACAGTGCTTTCTTCAAGCTCATAACTGCCATTCCCAGGGTGAATTTTGCTCGCATGATTACGCGTTGAGCATACGACAAATTCCCATGAACTAAACTCAACTTGTCCTTGACACAAGCAGTAGCAACACATGCAGACAGAGCATACAAACATAATCCCTGCGAAATATATTCTTGTTCCTCAGGAAAAAAAAGACTAATATTTTAATTTTTGACGGTCTCTTGTATTTTTTGTCATCTCCTGCCTTGTTCCCATCAGAACGCATGCTTTCCAGACGAAGAAACAGATCCTCCCCGAGCGCTTAGACAAACCACCACAAATATTCCGCAGTGAAAGTTGTTACCATCGGAGTGGCAAATATTGATAAACGCTGCAGATTGCCAAGAGAGTGCTGGAAAGAGGAGAAATTGTAAAAGCGTACGGATGGAATGCAGCATCAGAGGTCCTCTGACTATTGCGGCAGATACTTTCACATTTATACTAAAAAAAGAACTCCCTCCTGATCAAACAGATGTTTCCAGTTACTTGCATGTACAAAATTAATTTATGCGCGGAACCACATGCTGCTTCACCTAGACAAAGTGTTGTATTTTCGTGACTGGCACGGCGCATAGCATATCTCTGCGCGGGGGCAGATTAGACCCAATGTTGGTAATTTTTTTGATGTTCTGCTAAATTTGCATGCCATTTGTCTCAGCAGTTCAACTTTGACTGAGGAGTGGATTCACATTAAGTTATCCTACTTCTTCATTGTTGTCGGAGCGTAGCCTGCTAATTGCAGAAATTGTGACAGGGATGCCGCCCGTGTGTTTGGCTTCTGTGCGATCTGTTTAAAGACACCGTAAATAATGAGATTTAGCTTAATTAGACGACTCTTGAGGTGGCCAAGCAGAGTAGAGGCTCCAGTTAACCCGCAGTAATCCACGTCGCTACCGCTCGGCCCGCTGGCGGATTACGTCTTCGGGTCACAGTTTATCCTTTACGTAAACTATCCGCAGCGCGCGGCGCAGAGCAGAGCGCGGCCGACACCTCCCGGCTTGATAACATCTGATCCCTCAGCTACTTGACGAAAAGCAGGACACTGTGACTTCCTCCGCCGTCGCGGGCGTCCACTCCATCCATCTTCTCGCTCTTGCTGGGGATATCCATCAGAGGAAGGGCAGCTCTATCTCTGTAACGTGCTGAGAAATGGTGATGTTGCTGTCTGATACACTGGGTGGGCTGCGGACCATGTGTGTGTAGTACCGCACTGTAAACTATACCACAGTTTGTAGTCGATTGCATCATCTCTCAGTTCGGCGGTGAAAGGAAAAAACAGGTAGCCAGTGGAAAAGTTTTGAGATGTTACTGTGTATGGGATATTTGAGACCACGGTTTTCAGAGCGATACTAGTCCGAGTATTCACTCCACTGATACCATTTGTAATTTTGTAAGGCTCAAAATAAACAATTTTGAAACACAATTCATGAGGCAGAATTAGCATTTCGTGCTTCATCACAACATACCAAAAAGCAAAACCGAGGCTGGGCGCATTCACGTTCAAGTGGACCAACATGCCAATCAGAGGTTGACATGGTCCGTACATTTAACGCCGGAATTAAATGCTTGGCCCGGGTGTACTTTTCACAGATGTCAAGCTGGAGCTGCATTAAAATGGAGCGGATGCAACTTTGCGTGGCAAAATAGCATCCATCCATCCATTTTCTAATCCTCTTATACTCACAAGGGTCGTGGGCGGACAATGTGTGAATTTAAGAAATAAAAACTCTTGATCATAAAAAATATATAAAACCAATTGTTCGTTCATTATATTGTCATACATTTTTTTCATCGTTTAATAAAACCCTTGGGCGGCCCGGTAGTCCAGTGGTTAGCACATCGACTTTACAGTGCAGAGGTACCGGGTTCAATTCCAGCTCCGGCCTCCCTGTGGGGAGTATGCATGTTCTCCCCGGGCCTGCGTGGGTTTTCTCTGGGTACTCCGCTTTCCTCCCACGTTCCAAAAACATGCGTGGCAGGCTGATTGAACTCTCTGAAATTGTCCCTAGGTGTGAGTGTGGGTGTGGATGGTTGTTCGTCTCTGTGTGCCCTGTGATTGGCTGGCAACCAATTCAGGGTGTCCCCCACCTACTGCCCGAAGACGGCTGGGGTTAGGCCCCAGCACCCCCCGCGACCCTAGTGAGGATCAAGCGGTTCGGAAAATGGATGGATGGATGGATAAAACCCTTGTTTAGGTCCTTTGCATTAACCTAGGTAAAAAAAAAAAAGTCCAAAAGATTAGCGAGTTGCTACTCAAATGAAGTAATTGATTCACAAAACTAGTGGTGCCCAACCCCCGTGCTGCGGACCGGTACCGGTCCATGTGTCATTTGGTACCGGGTCGCACAGTAAAAATAAGGAACTTAGATTACTTCCGTTTTATTTGTTTCGGAATCTGAACGATGTTTTACTTAAATATTTAAAAATACCGGATCCTCTGTTACATCCGTTTGCAGAGTGACACCCTTGACACAGGTCAAGGCGCGCTTCTCGTTCACGTGATTGGTTACCACTAAAATGACATCCAGGATCTCACAAAATCAGTAAAAAAAACCCCTCCAAACATCTTTAGAAAGTTTCTTTGGGAAGGGGAAAAGGCCCAGCCAGGCGATAGAAGAGGAGCCTTAGACTTCCTGAAGAATAAGAAGGACACATTTAAAAGACATTATCCGAAGCCCTACTTAAAATACAAATTCAGCTCAATGGGAAATTCCCACGCACCAAGCCCACTCGGAATAATATACGGCATCGGTGAGTCATATTTTTCATGTACTTTGTATTTGCTATGCATCTTATTTTGAAGGCACGTTTAAATGTTACCATAGCAACCAGAGAGTGTTACTGTCACATAGGACGTTCCTCGTGTCATGATTTGTGGTTATCATGTTACGAAAATACCACAGATTTCATGTAGGTGGTATCATATTAGCTTCTTGTATTTATCCACCACACCTGAAATGCTGGTCCCTGAAAATATTGTCTGACATTAAACCGGTCCATGGGGCTAAAAAGGTTGGGGGCCAGTGGACAAAGCCGCTTCTCAAAGAATCCAAACTGAACTGCAAGCATGTAGGCGTCTTCTATTGTCCTTTTAATATTGTCTTTTGATTTGACTTTCGCTTGACATCTACTCAAATGCCCTTCAGGTCATCGCTTTGACCCTTTGAGGTCACATGGCTCTCATTATGGCACGTAGTTGAGGACACAATAGTCGTGCGGGCTTCGATACAGGATGAATTACCACTCGACTCTTCAAAATACGCGCTCATCCTCCTTAAGTGCACCATAGCAAATACGCTTTGTCAAAACGGAATGGAATGCCTCTGGTTGAGGTGTGGCCCCTCTGTAGGCCCGACGCTCTCCTCTCGGGCTTCCATTTTCACGGCCCTCACGGATCTGGTTTCAGTCCCCTTCGGCGGAGCCCGGGCCTCCACCGCTGACTGCAGCTTTTTATTTGATGTGGATGTCCCGTGTTGGGTTTCAGCGCACCGCCTTCAACATATGATCTCCATTATGAGCAACGGGAGGAGGAACGCACGCTTGGTGGATGAATGGAGGGGAGGAGGAGGAAGGAGAGATGGAGTGAAGCCAACAGATGGAGCGTGGTGGGGAAGTGTGTCGGAGGTGGGCAGACGTATGGCTCCGAGTGGACACGGAGAGAAGAATGGGGTGGGACGCTGAATTAAATACATTGAAACGATTATTCATCAGCCCAACTCGGGTACTCTGACAAGACCGCGGCAGTCGATGGCAATGAATGGCCTCTTGCAGGGTTGAACTGCGAAAGCCTGTCGCACACAGGGGCTATCGACTGAACAAAAAGTCATTTGAGACCGTTTGCTCAATGATAGGTCACTACTTGTATGTAATTTTCAGTGAGGTTTTATTTATTTAAATTTTTTGCCTTACAGGGCCTTGAGACGAAGAGCTAGCATGTTTGATATACAGCCGGTGCCTTTGAAATACGAGTGAGCCGACAGTTGACTCACTTTTACAGCAAGCAGCAGTTTGGCAAATGGTGAACAATTCTTCCCCCAAAAATTGACGCTCCCAGTTGAAGTTTAAGATAAACAACAGAAAGAATTAACACAATGTTAAGAAGGCCCATGATGGCTTCCTGCTGACACGTTATCGAAAACGCCATTGTCGTGCTCACGATTAGCATTGATAGTTGAGGTGTTGTAAGCCTTTAAGCAATGAATATTTGACCACAAATGGCTGACTGGTTTGCACGTCGCAGATCCATAGATTACATTTGTCATTTGCTTTACATTCTTCTCATCCTTAATCCTGAAATATGAGCAAGTCGGCCTCACAGTGCAGAGGTGCAGGGTTCGATTCCAACTCCGGCTTTCCTGTATGGAGTTTGCATGTTCTCCCAGTGCCTGCGTGGGATTTTCTCCGGATACTCCGGTTTCCTCCCACATTCCAAAAAAGCATGCATGGCAGGTTAATGGAACACTATAAATTGTCCCTAGCGCGAAAGGTTCTACATCTGTGTGTGCCGTACAATTGGCTGGCAACAAGTTCAGGGTGTAGCTTGCTTGCCGCCCGAAGAAGTCCGATTGGAATTGGATAGTGTAGTTTGGATGTAACTCTGCCAACGACAAATGCTTTTGTGCTTGGCAAGGGTAATTAAAAAAATGGTTACGAATAAGTATTGTTTCCCCTTCATTTAATGAATTCAATCGGTGGTGCAATATTAATTTGAAGCTGCAATTTCCCGTGTAATTAAAGCACACGCCTGCTTGGTGTCAGGATGGAATATGGATATGAAGTTTGAAAGCAGGCTGATATGAGAATGATGAGCGATGACAGTGGGGCGCCCGATGACCCCGTTTGGAGGCGCGACGCTGAGGGGCTTCGCTCGAAACAAAACAGGAGAGATAAAACCCGGCATGTACAAATGTCACGTTGATAGGAAAACCAAGAACAGGACTAACAATAAGCACAGGAGAAATGAAATTAGTCAAGAAAAACTACACAAGATGAGTGAGATTTGTGCATTAATAATATGGCTTGGAGAAAAGGGGGAAATAGATATCATACAAAATAGTGTGGGAGATGTTGATGTCGTACAAAACGGTGTGGGATGACATATGCTAGCCAATATTTGGAGTAAAATTGAGGAGCAAGGTTCTTAAAGCAGCTCCATTTCTATCTGCAATATACATGCAAATGGCTGGAGGCCACAGAAAATAACAAATAGGACGTCTGTGTCCTCCGCGGGATTTTCGAAAACAAAAATGACTAAAATACACTTAAAACTACACTGCTTGAATTGTGCCACCATGCTACGAATGGTTGTTATGCTAACAGCTTGAGTAAGAATATGCTCACAAAAACCCATAAAGTGTGTGTACGGGATGCCTAGTAGTTAGAATTACACTGCCAAAATGCTAACATTTTAACAGTTTCCAGGCTAGTAGTTTATGTAATGAATGAATGCGGTCAGACCCATAAGGTTTATACAAACGATACTGATATGTTAGCATGTTATGTTTACCCAGATGAGTATTAAACAGCATGCTTAGTAGTTGGGTACAATTTTGCCAAATGAGAGTGGATAAAATGCTAACAGTTGCTACGTTAACATCGAGCATACTTGCAACCCGCATAGTACAAAAGTGACGGTAGAGCCGGCACTTTTATACTAAATAACAAATAACCTGCACCTAAGATGGGTGGGAAACATGAAGCCTGAAATGCTAATTTGCTCATCGTTGCTTAATATACAGTACATAGTACGCTAGCAATTGTAGCCTGTTGGAGACCACACAGCTTACAAGACCCAAATACTGCACATGGTCCCGTGTCTTCAGGTGGCTATGAAGAGATACGAGCTGTCAGGAGCGAATGATCTATCCCGACATGTGTACATGAGAAAAAAGCTTTTACCGACCGTTTTACATGAAAGAACCCTGCCAGCAACATGATGAATATGGCGGCCCAGGGAGCCAGCTTTTGCTTGTAAAATGGATCCGTTGTGCTTACTTCTGTCTTGTCGGCATTTGCCTCTTATGCATATGGCAGACTTTCAGACTCTACTATACACTGTACTATCTCATAAAGTTGGACAAAAAAAAGTACTTTAAGTCCACTTGCTTCAGGAAAGTGGCTCTGTTAGGCACATACCGCTTGTCTAGTGATATCGGTACCTAACGAGACAGGGTAAAATGCTAGCATTCATGAAGCTGTCATGCTAATTTACAGCAATTTAACAAATTTAGTAAGAAAAAGAGCAAAGATTTTTGTGGGATTCAGCACTGTCAAATGCCATTTCAAAAACCTGATTGTACATTTTTTGATGCTAATATACAATGTAGCAACTAAGACGAATAGTAGCAAAAGAAGAATAACAGGAAAGAAAGTGCTATGGGAGACCCGGAATAACTATTTCAAAAAACATTTAGGTTATAAAAACGTATGACACTCGGCTTTCGTATGGTAATGTATGGCAAGTCGTGGTGAGATCGAATGCGTGCTGAGCATTTCTCACGTCGTGTTTCCATATGTATTTAATGCAATTCGCCTGAGCAGACGTGTTTGTATGCTGGGCGGCAAATGTTTGCGCCTTCGACCGAGAGGTACACAACAGAGCCAGCTTCCTTTACCGCCTGAGACTCAAACAAAAAAAGAAAAGAGAAGGCATGGGAGCTAGTATAGTCTCATATGGATGGACTGAGTTGTTTATGGTTGTGGAACTGTCAGCCATGACAGCAAGATTGACGAGAGATGTTCAAACTTTTTTCTTTCTGTTGGAGGAGGAGGAGCCCCTCCTCTCGTCCCCTTAAAGCAACATTAGTGTAGTCACCACCACGAACAAACACACGCGAGGCCCGCGTAGCAATATTTCACATTTGGTCTGGATGCAGCTTCAGGATTACATAACATGTCTACTTGTCAGATATCATTTTGAAAGCTTGCTGATGAAATGCTAGCATGCTAACAAATAGCAAGTTAGCTATCTGAGTTAAGAAAGAACAAGGTAGATGCTTGAAGATTACATACCATGTCTCATGGTTGAATGCTTTTTCGAAAAATTGAAGTTAAATGCTAACAAGCTTCCAGTTGGTGTCATTATTTTAACTCTTCTAACATATAAAAGCTTGTAATTTGAGTGAAAGAAATCCTAAGGCAGGCCCATGAAGGATTTTCAGCATTCCTACTAAGTCGTGTGGCGAGTATGACTGGCGAAAATGTGAACATTCTACCACTTGGTGTGATTATGTATATTTCGATAAGAAGGTGTACACAGTATACTGCTATTTCTAAACCCGTGGTGATAAAATGTTAGCATGCTAACAATTGTCAACTCAAGTGCCCAGGTACAACCGTCAGTATTACATAGCATGTCTAGTTGCCAGGAATGTCTAAAAGCTGATTATAAATTGCCGACAGGCTAATACTGTTGGTGTGCACCTCATTGAAGTATGTTTTTAAGCAGCCATATTAAACGCTTTTGTTTTATTGATGCTACAAATTATAGACACAGTAGTGTGTTTTATAGTCTACACATAGAACTGAAAAGCATACACTGCATCCATGGTTGCATGTTACCGATCATATTTAGAAGTGGGCGAGGGTGTGAGTGCATCTTCTTGACAGAATAAACACTGCAACATGGAGGTTCTGTCATCTGAGCCTGATTACATTCGTGGCACAGAAAGATGTATAGCCTCATGCACTCCCCGTGTGCATGTGTGCGTGTGTGGGTCACTATGGGAAGAGCGAGCGAGCATCAGTGCGCGCTCTCCTGCGGTCATCAGTAACAATGGAGGCCTACCACACTCTACCTCCCTCCCTCCCTCTCTGTCTGTCTGTCTCTGCTTTGTTCACATACCGTTTCAGCCGAGCGCCTAGGAATGTGCCCGTGTGTGTGTGTGTGTGTGTGTGTGGGTGTGTGTGTGTGTGAGGAAGGGGTGGTAGAGGATGATGAGGCCCCGCAAAGGAGGAGCCAGACAAGCTGAAGGTATTTAGTTGGCCTTTTCCCTGCAGGAAAGTGCGCATGAACCTCCTAGTATATTTTATGATCAAAACACAAAAATGGCTCTTTTTATGGCTTTCTTCGAGTCATCCGCAGACGCCATGTGAGATATATAAACAGGGGCGTAGCCATTATTTCACAAATGGGGACCGAGGGGGGGGGACACATTGTTCAGGCCTAAGACAGCTTTTATGAGCGAATGATCATCCTCTCGCATTCAACAGCTCCTTTGATAGCAGCTAAAGAAGTAAATAACCAGACTGTCAAACTGTGGTTGAGGTAAAACACAATGCCAGTCAAGCATAGCCAGCCAGCTGATTGACTGCACAATGGCAATACAGAAAAAAAACATCAGTTCGCTTCACAACAAGCAGCAGTTTGTTAGATAGTAAACATTTTCCCCCCAAAAAAGTGTGAAAGACAATTATATGCTTTAGCTTAATGCTAACAAACAATGTAGAACGCCATATACCAGCTAATAAAACTAGCATTATTTTTTCCGGTGTTGGGGATACATGTATGTGTGCACCAACTGTACATCAACACACACAGACAGACAATTTAACAATACTCACGAGCCTATCTTCTTTGTCCCCTGCGAAGAACAACTATTACTGCACCTTACTGAGTCACTCACTCTAGTTGTGAAACTCTTCTTTGAATTGCCAAAGAACATGAGAAGCATTCCAAATGTATTTTTCCCCACCCCCAAAAATGTCCTCACCCTTAAAGCGATGACTCAGAATCCCCAGAATCAGTACACGCACACATGCACGCACAGTATCAAGTTCATTAATGAATCGCAGCTCTTCATGGATACACAATGCCGGGTTTAAATGACACGGGCTTGGCAGATGCAATGAGAACGTGTTAAGAGGCTGCGAAGATACATGCACCGGGAACATCGGCAGCCTTTCCGCAATATGCCCACGGCTATGAGAGCAGACGTAACATCATTTGTGAGAAAACACTTTGACACCACTGCCACCAGCTTGTATCCTCAACCGCATCGAGACACTGTAATAAGGTCTCCATGGGGTCCATTAGGTGCAATTATCTTGAGATAAAAATAATATAAAAAAACGACTTCGTAAAACGTGGTGCTAAACTGCTAACATGCTAACGGTGGTTACGCTAATGTATAGCGAGTTAGCGATTTGAATAAAACGAGCTGTTTCTCAATAGCGAAAACGCGAGTACCGATTTGTCATGTTGGCTAGTACGGTCTTCGGGCCTCGAACGTACATCCGAAGAATGCTAAACTCTTTGTAATTTGAACGACCGCGCAACTGTGACGTTTCCACCAAGTTTTCGCACGTCACCAACCGACACCTCCTTGTTTAGGGTTGGCAGACAAGAACAACATGTACTTACTCCGCGACTGACGATAACAATGACGTAGGAAGGGACAAGAACGCTAACTGAAAAACGGCTAAGGCGCTAAGGGAGAGAACCATGATATGTTAATTTTCCCGAACGGTCGATGTATTTCTGGGACAGTACTGGGCATCACGGCCGGCCAGCTAATCCTAAATCTTTGAAAAAAAGCTATCCAGTAATCATGACCAAGTTATTAATCTACGGATTTTATCGCACCTGTATAGTTTACGTCACACTTCTGTAAAATGACAAAACAAAAATTGAATTGGTTCACCCTCGCCATTAGGGTCTCATATAGCCGTTTAGGTCATTTTGGGTTCAAAATGTTCTCAAGTGAAAAAGTCAGCACAATGCACAACTGTGTGTCTGTGAGTCGAGCCACCACCCTTGTAATTCCAGCCTGCATCTCGCCGCTCCAAAACAGCACCATAAACACGCCACATTAGGTCACAGTTGGTTTCGTAACCACTCCGTGACCTCTTTACTCGCGCTCTCTTTTTTTCTTTTTTTTTTTCCTCCATTCTCCCATCTTCTCCTCCCGCCCTCATGCACACACCAATCTGTCTGCTGGGTGGCTTGGCTCTCTTTTCCAATCTCGCCCATCCTGCAGTCTCCCCCCCCTTTTTTTTTATGTGCTCCATCTTCACACTTGCCTTCATAAGGTCCCCGCTGTACCTTTAAATTTCACAACTTCAGGGCTCCCCGTGTTTCCCTTCTTCTTTCCTCCCTCCTACCATGTTCACACTTAATTTATTGTCAACTTTCTTAGTCACCGAGTCAGTGCCCAGTGAGCACGCCGTTAAAAGACAAACAAACCGACAAATAAAATGCACGTATACATGACAAATGACTGTAGAACTGATGTAAAAAAAGTGGAATCTTTAAGGTCCTTTATATGGATTAGAAGTATAGAACTCCCCCAAAAAATATTTTAGATATTTTTTTTTATCACATTCATCGGTAATCTTGAAAAAAGGTACCATAACTTTTGTGATTTTTACATCGCAAAATACGAAAATTAATAATTTAGTTAAATTCAATGATAATTAATCTTTTTCATTTTTTCACTGACTTCACGCTTGTTTTTTTTAATTTAGCTTTGGAATTAATAATATTACATTATTTATTAATGTTTCTAGGCATTTCATTTAATACCTAAACAATGAGAGAACGGATGGATGACTGGATGGAATTTTTTTTTTTAATGAAATTGACTGAATGGATTTACTGGACAATGTTTTATATTGACAGCACTTTGTAATATTTTCAATTAAATTACACAAATATATTTTAACAGTAATTAATGGACAGTGCTTTGTATTCATTTTGTAAAATTAAAAAAAAAATTATTGTGACTTTTGGTCGTAAATGACAGCATGATGACATAAAATATTTCCACTACTGCAATCAATTGACTGTTCCATTCCTCATTTTCAACCCAATCCTGTAACCACGTCAACAAAACACAATGAAATAAATTGCTACACTCTATGATGACCCCCCCCCCCCCACACACACACACAAAAAAAAAACTCAGCGTAAATAAAGAACTGAATCAGAACTGACCAGATCGACGGAGATAAACACCAGAGCAATAACATATTTACGCTTAAGCTGGTCAAGTCATCTAAATCTGGTCCAGGGGGCAGCAGGCAAAGTATCAGAATATAAAATGAATAGTATCATAAAAAAGCCTCGTGATGTCTGTAATCTTATTTCGCATTGTAGAGTATTCGTGTACATGCAACGGTTGCATAAGGATGCATGTCGATGAAAAGCGGATTGCATCATGCTTCCGACAGTACAGTGTTGTGTTGCTCGCTAATGTAGTGGAACTCCAGGCTGGATAGATCTCCAATTGTACTTGTTGTTGTTCTGTTTTTCTTTTGTTGTTATCTGCCATAAAATTAATTGATATCAATCTTCCAGGAGGTGAAAACAAGCAGGCAACCCCCATGCTCTAATGTTTGGTAATGTGTTGTGGTAATTTAATTAGTCAAGAAGGAACGTGATGAATCAAGATCAATTAAATTTCACGATAAAACATAAATCATGTTTTCCCAGGCCTCGTTATCAGCTATTGTGTGCACCCGTGTGTGTGTGTGTGTGTGTGTGTGTGTGTGTGTGCATTTGTTCCTATGATGTCGAGAAGGATGGTCCAAAAAATTTAGGGCATCTCATAAAGGTAACAAAAAATGTGTATGTTCTGGAATTTGTGACTTTATGGGGACCAAAGTCTTTTTACACACTCGTCATGGTGGCTTCTTTCTGTGGGAGGAACAGAAGTCACATAAGCCACATTTGAAAAAGAAATTAGCGAGGTACTCGGCTTGTACGCGGATGCACGTCTTCAGCATTGGCGCGTTTGCCACGTTTTCATGTGCATAAGTGTGTGCGCGTGTCGAGCCAGCGAGCACAACGAGAGCAGAATGAGAGGGGTAAGCGTTTACAGGCGGCAATTATGTATAATTTTCCACCAGCAGCCCAATTAAAGCCGGCCAAAACAAAACAAAACAAAGAGGGCAGATTTTTTTACACGGTGGATGTTTCGAGTGAGCGAGCGAAATGTGGGGACGAGTGTATTTCGGCACAAGTTTGACTGAAGGATGATTCAAATAAGTCACATTCGTCATGCGGTTGAGTCGCTTTGGTTTGCCCCTCATTCCTCAGACGACTCCGGTTGCTATGGATTCACCTCGGCGCACGGTGTGGCTATATTATCTATATTACTCACCGTGTGAGCTGTCTTTGTCATTGTGTACCTTGCAAAAAAAAAAAAAGGAGACATTGCCTGTTACACTTGTGACACTACAAAATTCACTCATGACCACCTTGAACCCTTTCAGCGACAGCGGTTACGACAGTGGACAGCTGATCATTTAATCAGGTTGCGGGATGCATGAAAGGGTTAAAGTGACCTGGATGAGAATATTCTGAAGCAGATTCACTGAATGCAGTACAAAAAAGGTCTTCTGACAAAGTCGACAGCTGCTGTCACACTGACACAAAACAGAATCCACTCATGATCAAAAGCATATACTGTGTACAATTGTTTCATGTTAGCCAAAGGACATTTAGCATCGAGCAGATGCACAGAATGAAGCGTACAAGGGCTCCAGACTTACCCTGCAGTTGTCATCATGCTTTGGCGATGCCTTTGAGCCTTCTCACGATCGCTGGCATACCAATGTTTAAAGTTACCTGAAAGAGGGGGAAACTGCATCGAAAAGAATAACAGAATGCTGTCCAAGTCTCCTGTGTAACATCAGTTCCCACACTTGGACTAAACTAAAATTGCTGAGAGTTGCTTGGAAGAGGAAGATGTTGCATAGACCTGTTGGACAAAATACAGTATACAAGTCTCCTCATTGCGGCCCGGTGTGGAGTTTGCATGTCGTCCCCGGGGCCTGCGTGGGTTTTCTCCGGGTACTCCGGTTTTCTCCCACATTCCAAAAACATGCATGGCTGGTTGATTGAACACTCAAAATTGTCCCGAGGTGTGATTGTGAGTATGCATGGTTGTTTATCTCAGCTTGCCCTGCGATTGGCTGGCAAACCGGTTCAGGGTGTCCCCCGCCTACTGCCCAAAGACAGCTGGGATGGGCTCCAGCACCCCCCCGCGACCCTTGTGAGGATAAGTGGATCAAATAATGACTGAATAAAGTCTTCTCATTCACTCGGTCTCTGAACCATGAACATAAAATTTGTTTCAATACAGTGCGCAAGGTCCTCTAATTTTGAACAGGAGCTTAAATAAAACAGAAGCTACCTTTTGATTGGGAAAATTCATCCATCCAGTTTGGGGTCGGAGAATCGCAAACTGACAGTTTTTTAACCCTTTTTGGCAGTTACTACTCTAGACCGCTTTTCATGTTTTCAGGTTACAGGGTGCATAAAGGTTTGAAAGTACTTGGTTGGGAAGAAATTTCATCGAACTCATGTAGTAAGAGAATATCCTTAGGAAACGAGCCACATGCTGCTTCACCAATCATTAGCATGTCATCATGTTTTTATTATAATTATTGTTGATCTAGAGAGGCCATCGTAACGGTGCCATTTTATCCTGCTCGTCTTTATTTGGTGCCACTCTTGTTATTGTCGACGTCAAGCCGCCATGAAACACCGTCCCCGCCGCTTTAGCCCTCGGCGCCGTAATCCCATCAAAAGGAAACAGTATAACAACCTCGGCCTGATCCTTCATTAGCCCGACTCCTCCCCCTCCATCTCATCCACACCCTCAGCCTCCAAAGTGCTAGTAATTAGCTTAGCACTAACGAGTCGCCGGGGGTAGTGACATTCTGTGCTGAAGCCCCCCCCCCCAAAAAAAACAACAACAACTGCCTGACAGAGAATCGGTTGCGAATCGCTTCCTGTATGAAACTCTTACATTTTTTTTTTTGCATGAATTCAAAACGGTGTATGTCAGGGTTAGAATTATTTCGTTTTGAGTTTAGTTTTTTAAATGTTAGTTTTGAGTAATTTTAGAGCGTTTTTTTTAAATGACTTTGTTGTTTTCAAAAAATGCTTTGTTTTCTTTTAGTTTTTCTTAGTTTTATTATTAGTTTGAGTTTTTTTTTTTTGTGTGTGTACACATGTCAGGTGCTTCAAAGTTTTTCCGTATTTATTATCTTTTACCAAATCAGATGTTGTCATGGATGTTGGACTGTACCTCAAACGTTACTGCCCTACACTTTTAATAAATCTCAAAGGGAGTGAATCACCCCTTGTCATGCAACTCACCCTCCATCTCTTCTCGTTTGCTTCGGTACGCATCCCCCCCCACTGGCCCTGCAGTGAATCAAGCACCGCTCCTCACATTAACTATGCATCATATTCTACTCTTGTACGCACTTGTGTCGTTGCTTTAATTCATATCCTGCAAGCCAGACTGCCAGTGAGGGCACACTCTTGAGGCAGTCAAGTAGGCGGTGTAACCTCTAATTTTCTATACCGTAAAAGTTGCACAAGAAAGACTATTGAGTCACATCAGACGTATTGCTGCCATTTAAAAAAAAATATATTTTTTGCTGACAATGTTGTCATGAATAAAACAAGTGGTGCAACTTAATTTAAAAATTTCTGATTCATTTTTATTTAGTTTGCCTTGAGCTCCGTTTATGAGTTTAAAAAAATGAAATTACACAACAAAAATTAAAATACACAACTGAAGTAATGTTTGGAGAGCCAAATTGGTATGTGATGGTGTTCAGAAATAACTAATCACATTTCAACTCATGTTAAATGGGAGTCAGCACACCCCTGCCACCACGAAAAGTGCCTCTGATTACTCTCAAATAAAGCTCAGATGCTCTAGTCGGCTTTTCTTAACCAACTATATTTTAAGAAGTAAAGAAAGTTGAACTTGGATTTTTCCAATTCGTATTTTTGATCATGGATGTAAAAATGAATGACCGAAGTAATGCCGTTGCACAATTGCAAAAGTGTGCACACCCCCTTAAAAATGAAATCTGGCTGTGTTCATGATTAACCAATCCCATTCAAACTCATGTTAAATGGGAGCCAGCACAAAACTGTCATTTAAAGAGCCTCCCAATGACACCAAATAAAGTTCAGCTGTTCTAGTAGGCTTTCCCTGGCGTTTTTTTGCTTTCAAGAGAAAGCCTGAAGGTTTTGTGCTAACAACGACTGCTATTTAGAACTGTTGATAGTTCAAGTATGAGCCGCTTATCAGAAGCTGACACAGCCAACAAAGCTCCGTGCAGGTTTGCTTACATTCAAGCTTTGAAAAGAAGATGATGATAGTGCCACTGCAAGATAGTGGTTGTCTCCAATATGTCATCTTTAACGCGTTTCACACAAACATGAGGATAACGTCTTGAAAGCGCAACTCTTGAACAATTGTATTTTTTTTTCTCTCCATTCAATCCGGTGTTTGTTTGTGTATGTGTTGTTTGGACACAGCTCAATGGAGACATGTGCGGCTTGGCGCAGTGCATGGACAGCGCGTGCACTTAGGCAAAATAGATGGCGTCGCTGGTGTGCAAAGCATCTATCATTTCTGCCTATGATTAATAGTTGTCCTGGGGATGCTGCTCAGCAATGAGGAGGATGAGGGCAGGAGAGGGGAGTGAGTGAGGTGTAGGGGGAGGAAGAGGAGGAGGAGGAAGAGGAAAAACAGCAGAGAGGACAATGCAGACGTGTAGAAATGAAAAACAAAAAACAAATTAACCCATTCAATACCAGATATTTATATTATGTATTATCATATTTCATTCTCTCTCTCTCTCTATTGGTGTGTGTGTGTGAGACAGAGAGAGAGAGTCACAACATGGTTATTATTAGTAGAAGTATTAAAACCATGTTTGGACTCTTGGCTCTTCAGTTACTACAAACAACAACAAAACTACATTTATAAATCTACATCATATCAAGAATTATCCCCCAAAATTGTATAACATATGACTCCTACTACAACCCGCCCCCCCAAAAAAACAAAACAAAACACATGAACCAAAACCTTGATCAATCTAAACTATATAAAATAATTTGAACAATGTAAAATCTAACAATGGCTAAACTGCATTATATACAGCACATAATGATAATAATAATAATAATAATAATAATAATCAGGAATTGATCAACGGTGTTATTCAAGTGTATTGGCAAGAAAAGGGTAGTTTTTTTTAACCAATGAACATTTGTCAAATTTTAAAAATACATCAACATCACCACGTTAATACCGGCAAAGCCAACATTACTCCTACTACTACTACTCATAACAATAATTCAGAATGATTCTTTTAAAAAAACAATGGGAAATGTAAAAAAAAAAGTAATACCAAGGCAACAAGTCAAGTCAAATTAGCATTTGAGTATTCCACCAAGCCAGTGAGTCATGCCAAGAACACGACACACCGTAAAATCAAAACACACGTTTGCTGTTTGTTTGCTTCACACACACTCAATTTCTTCTTTTTGCACAAAAAACCCCCCAAGATTTTGAAACGTCAACCTAATTGTCACGTCAAGCAGCCGACACATCTGTCTGTCTTCACGCACCATCGTGTAAATTGGACGTCGTCACCGAAATGAGTCATGCAATATTCAGCTTGCATTTGGGCTCGCTCACAAAACGTGCGCGTCCATCCCCAAATTAACCGTGAATGCGCGTGCGTGCGTGTGTGAGAGCGTGCGTGCCATCTGCTGTGGCGCTGAGACAGTTAACAGCAAACAAAGGACACATGCAAATAATGTAAATAGCCTTCTTCTTCGCTGTCTCGGTGACACAAGTCACTGTTATCTGCTGTGTGTGCGCGCGCGCGTGTGTGTGTGTGTGTGCGCGCGCGTGAATAATGTCTGTATGCTAATAAGAAACCGCACGCGGATATGTAGGTCACGCTTGTCTATTTTCCGCAAGGTTTCCGCCCCTTCCTCGTGTGCAAGCGCGTGCACGTGGCGACACGCACGCGCGCACGCGCATGCACGCAGGGACACAATCAAAAATCCCTCGTCACTTCTTCGAGCACCTGTTTCTTGTTTGAGCCACATTGTGTGTGGAGCTTGGAAGAGAGTGGGAGGATGCTATATTTTTTTCACAAACACACGCAGCACGCACGCGCACGCATACACTGGTGTTCATCTTGTCGTGATCACTTTTTAGAGTTTCCATTCCCCATGACAGTGTGGCTCCTTAAAAAAAATGATTGGATTGGCACAGAACTGAGATTCAAGCTTCACCGACTCGTTTTTTATTTTATTTTTTCCATTTTGAGACATTCTCCAACATGCAGTTGAAAGCAGAAGCGCTGCTCAGGAGGTGCAAGAAAAGAGATAAACTGGCATTAGTCCTCAAATAGTGGGCTTCGGGCGTTTTACATGCCGCCTTTGATTCATCGCGAGAGAATTGTTCACATTTGTGCGACAACAGGAACAAAGGATATTATACCTGTGCCTGCTTTTAATGCTTTCTGATTTGAGTGATCTAACTCATGGCTTGTTTGACATGCGAGCCATTGGTAGGATTATTTTTTTCTCCTCTGATCTATGAGCAAAAAATTGGGATCCGAGCCCTTTATGGCAGCGGTGAACTCAACGAAACTCGCATCAAGCAGTAGTTTGGCCCATAGTGAACAATTCTTCGTAAAAGAGGCTTCGAGATGTTTAATTCCACTCCCGGTTGAAAATTACTGTCAAGCGAAACAGAAGGCAAAGAGAATGACGCCCTGTGTATTTATTTGAAACATCCCCCGAGCTTTCGCTAATGCTTAAAAAAAAACGATGCTAACATGGACGGTGTTATAATCCTTCAGCAACAGTTATTTGAACAGAAATGGTGGCGCAACACATCTGAACGAATAATCTAACAATACACAGAGGCATATATGCTTTATCCTCTGCGAAGAGCAACTAATATTACTGCAGCTAAATGAGGAGTTGTGATAATTTTGTTTTATCCTGGCCGCAGGTGGCCAAGGCGCACAAACACGCACACAAAAAAAGTGGCACATATCCAGTGAATTGAAACAAAAATATATTCCATGCATTTCAAACATGACAGCTTTCAAGAAATATGATTCAAAATACAACTCTTGATCTTTCCTTGTGTATTTTCCATAAAACAACGGTGATTTGCTTGAGGTACGGCGTCAATTATCGCGCTTGTCGTGTCGAGGCAAGACAATGGCTAGCTCCATCGTAGTTAGCTGGCAAGACGGAGAGCTCTCTATTTTTCATCCCACCGCGGACTCGTTTCAGAGCTTCAAACAGACGGCAAAGCTCATGCAAATGGCTTCCGTTTCTGGCTCTTCCAACATCATCGCTACGCGCCGTTCAACCGGCGGAAGGTGCGACGAGCAGGGTAAGAACGGCCGCTCGCAACCTCCGAGCGTTATTATTCAAACGGCTGAGGATCCACCCATATCGCCTCGGTGACACAATGAGCACCCACATGCACACCTCTAGCCGACGTGTCATCTTTTGTCCCCTCGCTGACCCCCGTCCACGCGTCACGCGTGACTGGTGAAACAAAGCGAGACATCACATCGACTCGCGCCGGTATATTCAGTCTCGACATGGGATTTTGAATGCCACGCGTGTATTTTGATGTCGTTTTGACCCAGTCAATATGACCATAAAGTGCCTTTGAGACTTCACTACTCCACCTGAAAAAATAAAAATTAATAGAGTAATTAACCCCCTCAAGCACAGCGGTTACGACAGTGGACATGTTACATTATCAAGGACAGGGTTTATGAAAGGATTAAACTTCATATTCACTGGATTAAGTAAGCCCCCTCGCACTATTTCTGGTATTTATTTGGAGGATCATGTTTGGATTTTTGTGATATATTTGGGTCCTGGATTTTGTATATTGCATCTTTATACATATCTTCAACTGCACTGACGAAATGGAGATGCTGGGGATTGAACCCAGAACCTCATATGTGCTCTACAACTGAGTTACATTGCCACAGTTTTTTTTTTCATTTTGGCCACAAAATTGAAACCAGTGGCCCCCAACCACGAGTCGGACCAATTTGCTACCGCAGGCCTCACAGAAAATGTTATTGCTCCGGAGCATTCGGAATGTGCGCCTCTCCACAAAAGAAGATTTGATACATTTTCTAGATGTGGGGATTGCAAAATGATTCAAAGATGGTTTGATTTTATAGTGGAATGATTTGATTCAGGTCAATTTAGTGGGATTATGATTTTATTTTAATATGGCATAGCTCAGTCCGGGAGAGCATGATGCGATGACCTTTTGTTTGTTGTCATTTTACATACATTTGAATGAACGTGACAGTAGTGTAAACGTGCCATTTTTTTTTCTCAGATTTATCGGTCCAATAAGAGACGAGTCGATACGTAGCTCGATGCGTTTTAAAGCGGAAAGATTTGGTTCACTTCGAGGCTCTCGCGTCTTCAAAAAAAAAAAACATGTTGCGATTCAAATCGTGTTTGTGTTACATCCCAACAGAGGATGTTCAGAGTTACGCGGCCAAAAAGCATGAACGGCGCATTTCATTTTATGTTGTTCAGAGTGGGAATGCACGTCATCACCACTCTCTCCGCCGCCGCTTAATTTTTTTTTCAAATGTTTTTTTTAAAAAATGTAGTCGTTCACCGATTGTTGGCTGGATAAAATCACATGCTATTGATTAAATTATTAACTGATTCTAACCTCCGAATGGGTCAAGTGATTGCCATCATTAAATATTTTAATTATTTAATAATTTACAGCGGGTGCATTTCTACATTGATGTTTTTATGTTTGAGAATTATTAATAAAGTAACTGTTTCTTTTTTCAGTGTGGTCTTAATCCACCGTCATGACGCCTATCCCGGTTATTGAAAGCGAAAAGAAATCCAGCCTTCATCACTTTAAATACAGTAAAGGTTTGTGTCGTGAACAATCTTCATAGCGGTGCCAAATATCGCTTGTAGGGCACAGAGGAGTAGACGACCGCATATAACCCCCCCACCCCCCTACCTCGACTCCCTGGTGTGACAACCCCCATTAGCCTGTCTGTTTAAATGCCCTCCCCCACCCATCGTCCACGCACACATGCACAGGCCCTCAGGCCAGACTGAGGTCACCGCGCTATGTCGTGCACTAGGATGTGCGGGAGCAGTGCCAACAATTAATGTAGGCCCGGATACACTGAGGAATCAACTAGTTTGCGCACACACAATGGAAAGCCAGTTGAGTATTTTTTTTATTCTATATCCCAAATGTCCAGTTGAAGGTCCACGTACTGGCTGGCGCCCTCATCCGCCCAACGAAGACAATTCACCACACTAGTAGAACAACTGTGTGTCACTAGTTATTCCCCCCCCCCCCCCACTACTACCTAAATTGACATTTGTACACACTTAAAGGACAGCATTAGTATACTCCTTGGATCATTATAGTACAGTTACTCATAAGGCAAAATTATGAGTAGGAATATTGATGTTTAACCATCAAGGAGGTTACTAGTACTCGGCAGCTGCCTATTTGTTGGGCCTAATTGTTACTAGTGCAGCACATTTACGAGTACGGGTAAATTGCGCACTAGAAGGCCTAAGATAAGATGAGAAAGATAGATAGATTGCTATATAAAGAAATATAGCCTGCTAGCTAGCTGGTTGGATAGCAAGCTAGCTAGCGAGACACATTTTTTTCTTCTATAAATGAAATATACTATTCCAGTAGTCTCTACCTTCAAAACAACTCAAGCAGGCAAGTCAAAATACCCCAAAAAATTCTATTGTATCTTAAAAGCTATGAAACATTCAGGCATTTATTGATCTCTTTTTTTCCATACAGACAATACTAAAACCTTAATGTCACGTTTTCTATGAGTCCACCCTATTTTTTGTACTAGTGGGCTTAGCTGTTTTAAGAGTGACGAAAGAGTATTCTAGTAAATGGACCATTAAGCGTCAAGGATATGGAATAAATGCTCAAACGGCTTTCCATACACTCACACAGTGTTGGCAAACACTCCGGTGTGCATGTCTTTAAACTTTTCTGCTGGTAGTACCGTGCCTTTTTTTTTTTTGGCACAGTGGCATCATTCATGCTGATGATGCAATATCCACAAACTTCTTCCTCCCTTCTTATCAAGCAAAAAGAGAGTGAGAGGAGGTAGCAAGGGTATTACAAAGCCTGTTAGCCAGATAGCTAGCGGGCCGCTGTCACCTCTCCTGCAAAGCGCGTCATGGTAATTTGACTTGGTGTGAGCACAGAGAAGCCAATATGTTGCGGTGGCCGGTGAAGGAAGCGGAGATGATGGCGGGGTGGAACGTGCCGGATAAATGGAAGGAAGGGTGGAGGGAGAGAAGGAAGAGCGACATCGAATGAAACCATATGTTTCACCGCTCGCTCTCGTCGCCGTTTGCAGTCGTCGTCTAATACCAAACAGGATGCGGTGATGCAGCCCTTTTTTTTTTTAATTTCTCCCCATCCTCACGGTTGGCTGCCAGTGAGGATGAGGATGTGACGATGACATTCCAACCATGCCTGGGCTGGATCAATGATGGAGGAAATTCCTCCTTTGAAACAGCCTTCTATTATTTCACGCTAATTGTTTTCCTTCGAGCACGTCGGACTGGTGATTCTTACGTCTTGCATGTTCTCCCTGTGCTTGCATGGGTTCCTCCCGCTTCCTCACGCATTCCATAAACATCGATGTTAGGTTCGTTGAAGATTCTACAATGTTTATCATCGGCTGGGATAGGCTTCAGCTCACCCGGGACCGTATCGAAAATGAATTGACGGACTTGGTGAAGCAGCATGTGGCTCATTACGTTAGGTTGTTTGAAATGTCCTCCTGTACCAAGCAACTACCCACAATTACAAGCGCAACGTTTCTTCGAAATGAATAAATCAGGAGAGATCTTGGTATTTCCCAGTGTGGATTACATAAGAATCGTCCTATCAAGCTGACAGCAATGGAAACAAGAATAGGTAGCCCAATAACTTTCATCAGTCAAACCTCTCCTCTCATTGCTACTCTCTCCAGTTGATACAATACAATACAATACATGCTGATTCATATAGCGCTTTCACAACAGCGGCAGCTGTAACAAAGCGCATACAAATGTCACAACAGGAACGACTGCATTGTTACATTTCATTTTTGCTCCTCTGGGTTCAGTTTTGACATGAAATATGGGACGTTGAGAGCATTTTTGACTTGACGTCCCCTTTAACGCGACAGTATATAGATGCGACAGAGAACTGCATAGTTCTGTCTTTTCTCATTTTTAGCAAATTCATATTTTACTTATCATACCTGTAATTCTTCAAACAAGTACAGTATGATATACATGGAAACAAATCTCTGAATTGACTGAACGGGGTCTACAAAAAAAACATCAGAATAATGAGCATTGATTCATTTTGCTGCGGTTTCTTATCACAGTGTTGTTTTTTTATGTAAACATCAGTCTTTTTGTCAGCACCCACACAGTCGTCTGCCACGCTCCCTGATGGATTTCCTCCAAAGTGCTGAGCACTTTGACCCAACTGGGGACATAAAGGAGCGTTTGAGTCGATGAAGCCCCCCCCCGCCCCTCCTTTCGTGCCGTTTGTCCTGCCTAAGTCAAGATGTGGAGGTGGAGAGCAAAGATGGACGGAGTGTGAGGGGAAGAGGGGGAGGTTGGCCAAAGGGGGCCAAGGCTGACTCACCAGGCTTGGAGGCGCTGCTTTGTTATTGCCTGTTTTGGGGTTGGGTGATTTTCTTTTTCTGGAGCAACGCAAGCTCTTCCACTACGCGCACACACAGACACAAGCCACGAGTTCAACATGCATTACTTGCCGAATTTTTCAAGCTGTGATCAATTTGGATTTGGCTTGAAGGAGAAAGTGAAATGGGGGAATTCCTCTGCTGGTCGAAATTGTGTTTTTCTTTCCCGTGCAGTCTGGATGTCCAGGTGGAGTCAAGACCCAACAGGGGGGCCTGGGATCTGACTTCATCACCGCTGAAGCTGTTGCATAACCTGGGAGGGGGGGGGGGGACCTTGGTCTGCAGACGGAATGAAGCAAAGCAGACGCAACAATTGTGTCTTTGTCTTTGACTTAGTGAAGCAGCATGTGGCTCATCACCCAATATGTTTTTTTTAACTCACTGTTTCCGAATTAAGTCAGTAAACCATTGTAAGAGTGACAGCAGCTTACAATGCTGCCACTACTGCTCTCTACTACTCCTGTTTTCTTTACATCTGCTCTTGCCATCGCAAGACAACCAGGGACAGCGCTACACGGAGGCTAGGGGGTGCTACAGCCACCATCAGAAATATGCGTCGCCCCTCCAACATTTTGTTTGATAACCCAATCAAGCGCCGCTTTAAGAAAAAAAAATATCCCGTTGCCGTCCTTGAAGGCAACTCTATTTTTATTATCAATTTCATAAACATGGCAACTCAATGTGCTTGACACAACCAAAAGCACAATATCTAAAAAAGATAAACAAAGAGGATGACTGAAGCCATTCGCAGAACAACGAGAACAAAAGTACATCATTCAAATGACTAAAAGAAAGTACATTGATGACATTTAAGCACATTTGCTACCGAAAGACATTTAAGAACAACGCAAAAAAATTACGTTGTTTCCTATATTACCAAACACTGTATTGTGAAATTCATTTTTTAAAAGCTTTAAAAAAAATTAAAAAAAATTAAAGGAATGAAAAAGCATTTTTACTTGGGGCTGACTTCATTTTCAATAGCCATTTGTTCCAATTGCGTGCAGCGTAACAGCTAAATGCCGCTTCGCCATGTTTGCTTCGAAACCTGCACTGCACTCATCGAATGGACCTACTCAACACAATTTCTCCTCTTAGCTGGTCAAACAACTTCTGATGTGGACCTATGTATAAAATATATTTTGACAAAAGTATCGGGACACAAACCCTATCGTGACCGACATGCGGACTAAATGGCGATGAAACCGAGCAATCCGTTTCGCCGCCCATCATGACTGGCACGTAAACTGACCAGTGACTTCATGAACGTCAACTGAGATCCTATCTAGTTGTGGCACATTTACATCCACGGTTGGAAACCAATAGAGAAATACAAATGCGGTTCATGAAACCCCAGACATACATACCCCTAGCATACGTTTGTCCACATCGTGTAGTTTTCTTCCATCTAATTAGCAAGATAACAATATGTTAGCAGATGCTATATCGAAGGACCTCAACTGTTAACATACAACAATGAGTGGGTGAAATTTTCCAGCAGTTGAGTCACCTTGAAGCGCACGAGTGGAATTAACCCTTGGCTTGCGTCGTCATAGACAACCCCAGTGGCTTTTTGATTGATCTTAACAATCATGTTCGACAAAGATCACGTCCCACTTTGCCACTCGGCAAACGCGATGAGTCAAGCCTGCTTGTGCCGCGCTCTCCATTTGAATAGAAAATAATG
Source organism: Hippocampus zosterae (assembly GCF_025434085.1). Lineage (NCBI taxonomy): Eukaryota > Metazoa > Chordata > Actinopteri > Syngnathiformes > Syngnathidae > Hippocampus > Hippocampus zosterae. The sequence goes on along the minus strand of NC_067458.1, from coordinate 17,865,332 downwards.
AATAAAAAGTGAGTCAGTCGGTTATTATCATCAGATTTAACGCCCACAAAGTACAAATGAAAATCAATACAAGGTCTTATACTACATTCCCCCCCCCCCCCCCCCCCTCAAATCGCCTCTTTGAACAGACGCGGCAGACGTTTCGAAGGCATAGGTCAATAACCGCTTGAAATTGTTTTCCCGCGTCCAATGATCCGCGCCGAAATTGACGGCGGGAAAGGCACGTGTGCGGCGGAGGCCTGCCTGATAAAGAGGTGTGACAGGTCGAGTGACAGTGTGATGGCCGTGAGTCCGCAGTGTCACACGAGCTGAACCCTGTGAGGGTCATTGGCTTTCACGTATGAGCTCTAAATGGAATCTGGCAGTGAGGAAGCCCGAGCGTGAGGAGCTCGGGCTTGGCCTGGAGCCGTGCTGGTAAAGCACAAAACTACAAGTGGGACAAATTTGAACATTTTTCCTTCCTTTACGACTCACATTTCTTTTCCATCTCCCTTTTCGCCTTCCTTTAAATTGCCATTTTCTTTGGACACGTCACACATTCAAATGTTTTGCCCTTTTGTTTTTAAAAATTTATTTTATTTTTATTTTATTTTATTTTTCTATTCCGCTTCGTCCCGCTTTGCAAACTTCCCTGCCTCCCTGTGTATTTGGTGCACCTTTTGACACTGTCACCACTAACAGTTTAAAAGTTGAAGGTAACTTGAGACTTTCTCTGAAGCGACTTAAGCCCACCTCTGCAGTACAAGATCTTTTTCCCTTGTGCATGTTCCCTTACATTAAAAAAAAAAATGTTTTTGGTGTACTCCAGTTTCAGTACAAGTTAAGAAACAACACGCCACCCCTCGTTTATACTGAACCTGACCTTGAATACAAGCATGTGCCCGTTGGCCACACCGCACGTGCATTTTGAGGGGCAGAAAATAACGAGTACTGTAGAACATAAAAATCAATACGGCACCACCTTCTCCATCACTCGGTTTCACGGGTTAAAGCACTTGATGCAAGACATCTGCTTTACTCTAAAGTCTCACTGTGTGTGTGTGTGTGTATGCATGTGCCCCAAGGCATCAGAGTGCCACATTAAACTTAAAGTGTGTGTGTGTGTGTGTGCGTGTGCGTGTGCATACGTGTGTGAGAGAGAGATGAATATTCATATACAATATGGGCACATGGACTCTAAATTATGCTTCTTAAATTCTGGAAAAAAATCACAATGGAACAACCAAAGTGGAACAAGCCGTTCCGTGACGCTGGTTGTTGTAATTTAATTATTTTTCCCCTTCCCACACAGAAAACAATGTAAAGTAAATTATTGACTTTCCTGCGGTCCCTTCATAAAAAATAAAAATAAAATTAAAAAACGTTCGCAGTACAGTGTCATTCCTAATGTAACTAAAATAAAGTAAAACCAATCCACCTGAGACACATGACAAGACTTGTAACCACCCAGGGTCAAAATAAGCGGCTTCATGTTGCAGTTTGCAAGTCAAAATTCACATGTTGCGCCTCATTAAAACACACAACAGCAAAACTCAGAAGGATTTTTTAGTTTTTTTTTGCGATACGTGGAGAAGGTACCAAAAATCTTCACTGGGCTGGACTCACATGTGTAACGTGGTGCAACATGCTTATGTCATGTGTGACACGTGGGAAGGAGCAGCCAGAAGCAAATGCAGCGCTGTATCGGCTAAACCAATATGCTACAGACGCAGGCCCGACTAGACCGATGCAAATGTAATAAATACGATGACATCAGCACAATATTGTTTGGGGGGAAAAAAAACAAAAACAACAACAACTTGGTTCTACTTACCCACCACACCAGCTAACTAGGAACAAGGTTGGCCAGCAAGCTAGTGGGGCTAAATACATTACAGAGTTGCTTAGTAGTCAGTGATCATCACCTTCATGGTTTCGAATAAGATGCATGTAGTTCGCACAAAGGGATTACAAGACCCCGAGTACAAAAAAAAAAGACACAGAAGCCATACTAACTGCTTAGCTAAAACGGACACGTAACTGCGGAAACCAGAAGAAACTGCACGTGTAATTGAGTACACTTTTCATCTGAGCCTGGCTGGAACTGCATTAAAATCTAGCGTATGCAACAACTGCAAAATAGCAATTTAATAACTATCTGGAGAGAAAATTATACTCCATAACAGCGCTGATAGGACCACAATCGGAAATGGGGTACGTTAGCCAGGAGGTATGGCCTATAAAGTTAAATGTATATTGATAATGAATATTTATGGAGTAATGTTATTGGTTTTCACAACACAGGCCAGAGTTTTGAACTTTTGTGCAATAAATGTTCTCAAAATTAAATTAGTTGATGCTTCCCTCTTTCTCTCCATGTCTTTTGTTTTTTTTAATCAATTTAGCTTAGCTAAAGGATTGTACGTACAGTACAACCAATTCAGAAATACTAAACTTAAACTTATTTGTGTTTGAAATCGTTCCACTGAAAATGTTTGCAGACAAGAAAATGCAGTTAGTTGCTGTGCACAATTTGAATTTGAAAAATGAAAACAAAACCAGGACGGCCCAGTGGTCCAGTTGCTATCGTGCGTCGACCTCGTAGTACAGAGGTACCGGGTTCCATTCCAGCTCCGGCCTTCCTGTGTGGAGCTTGCATGTTGTCCCTGTGCCTGTGTAGGTTTTCTTCGGGTACTCCGGTTTCCTCCCGCATTCCAAAAACATGCATGGCAGGCTGATTGAACACTCAAAATTCTCCCCAAGTGTGAGTGTGAGCGTGAATGATTGTTCGTTTCTGTGTGCCCTGCGATTGGCTGGCAACCAGTTCAGGGTGTCCCCCACCTAGTGCCCCAAGACAGCTGGGATAGGCTCCAGCATGCCCCACGATCCGTGTCGGATAAATCGGATCAGAAAATTGGATGGATGGATGGATGAATGAAACAAAACCATGTGTTATATTGTCATTTTTGTTGATTAAAGTCTTGCTTTAGGTCCTTGGGATTAAAGTACAAAAAATAGTTCCTCCGAATTAGAAACTTGCTCCTCAAATGAAGTAATTGATTAACAAATCTCAATGTTCGTTTTGCAGCAACTGTCCATTTTCTTGCTCTGCTCATTGACTTCTCAGATAACGAAGGCTAACGTTAGCCTACCCAGTTGAATTGATCTGTTATGTTCCTCATAGTCTATGATGTAAATGCACTCAAATGCCCATCCCCGCATGACATCACACTCCGGGATCGCCGTGTTCAAAGAATTTCAAAAATCTCCAGGAATCACAGCGTGTAAAGAAGGGTGCAAGCCCGAACCCGCAAAGTCTTATCGGACAGACAGCAGTATGCCGAGATGTGTGATTCATCTCCGCCTGATAGAAGCACATCCTCGGCCCGGGATTACTCTGGCAAAACTTTAAGTGAGAAGAGCTCAAGTGAACTGATTTCTTGCTACCCACTCCTTTTGCCTGTTGTGATTGAGGTTTGGATTCCAGACACGACACCCACGATAGCTGTCACTCTTGTGACCGGTTGAATTAAAAAAAAAAACCCAAAAAATGGGCATGTATGTTTCTCATGATAGGATGTATGACGAGCAAGCAATACAGGACCTATAGTTGGAGGCCGTTTCGCTTGTATTTTGACATTTCCATTTGGTTTGTATCTGAATAAACTCCTCTCAGGGAAGTTGACCGATCAAATGGAAACCATGAAAGTGGTGAGCTTTTCAGGTCTGGGCAGAGCAGAGGAAAACTCTAATAATTCCCTATGAAATGTCAAACACTCACAATTTAACACATTTCTATTACTTTTTAATTTCAATGGGAAAACTGGATTTGACCAACAAGTAAGATTTGTGATACAAGAAAATAAATGTTAATCTAGGGACCAGTGAATTTTTTTTCAATGTTCATGTCATTTTAATGGATAAATATTGATTTCTGAACTGCTCCAGCTGATATAACTTTGAGGTGCGTTTTTGTGTAGTATTGACGGTTACTGTAATTGCTTCATGATCGTGGTGGCATTAAGAGGTGGATCAAATTGGGTTAAGTCCCCACCGAGTACCAAATCCTTGGCTCTGTTCTAATGCCAGTTTTGATTGACAGCATTTTTGCAATGTTTCTAATTGTGATTTCTACTCATATGTTACAAAGTAAACTCTGGCAAACTACATTAAAATAACTACTCCAGATCTCGATTCCTGGGGTCAATAAACAAAATAATGGGTGTGTTTCCCTTTAAGAAGCCCCCACCGCGCGCCCAGCGGAGGGAGGAAGTGCAGGTCTGCGTAACAGCGGCTGAGGAGAAGGGAAGGGGGTGTAGGGGGGGGGGTGATCCAGCCGATGACGGTTTCAAGTTCCCCCGATAGAAACTGTGCCTGATTTGTGGCCAATGTTGGAGATGTAAAAAAAAAGTGAGCGAGAAAGAGAGGGAGGCGGGAGCGAGGGAGAAAGGGAGGGGAGGAGGGAGGGAGGGAGGAAAGGGGGAGGAAAACACTGAAGGGGTAGCTATGGAGATGGAGCGTTTTCCTGGCTGCTTTCTTTGACAGGTGTTGAGTGGGGCAAAAGTCTTAAAACAGAATCCAGCATGTACGCCAAAGGTAAAGGAGCCGTGGTCCCTTCCGACAGCCAAGCGCGAGAAAAGTAAGTCCGAACGTTTGTTTTCTGTTAAATCTCTCGCTTTTTTTAAAGGCTGCTTTTACCTGCACGCCGCGCCGATGTGAACTTTCTCCAACTAGCTTCCGTCACTGTGAATTGACATTGTTTTAACGCACGCCTTCAAGCGCTTTAAAGGTGCGCGCGTTAAACTTTTCACTTGTTCAACGGACTTCCTGCTCGTGTTTCTTTGTTTTTTAAAGTTCGCTCCCGGTGCGTGTTGTGAAGTGCTGCTCTCGCCGGAGAACCGAGCTTGACTTGCGGGGAGCTCACGTGCGGGCTTGCACGGAGGAGTCAAAAGTTTTTGTCCCGGTAAACTTTTTTTTTTTTTTTTTTGCAAAGAGACGAAGAGGCAGTTTTGTGACTTAATGGTGCGCTTTTGCAAGGCACCGGAGCAGGCAGACTTTTTGCGGTGAAAACTGGACCGACTTCGCGGGGCTCTGTTGGCTTATCGTGCACTGAAATCACGGAGGTGTGCTTTAAAAAGACACTTGCAACCAGTCGCTTGTTCTTTTTCGAGCGCATTGGCTGTAAAACTACACAGAAACTTGAAAAATGCACGAGCAGCTCCTTTTACTTGCAATGGTGGACTTTTTTTTTTGCACCAGGCATACGAACATCAGTGGGGTTCATTCATATTTAACCGCTATGGGCCGCGGGCCACCTCCAGTCCGTTAGGGCATTTGGTCCGGTTGATGCAAGCGAGAAGAAAACACTTTTTAATACACATGCGCCGTGGTGTGCCTTCGAGTTAGGACACAATGCATATTCTCAACAAATGACATTTTCAATAACGTGACAAATTGTTCATATTCTACTAAGACACTTTAGTGCATCATGCTTTCATACTTCCATACACTGTGTGGCTCCTTCTCATGTAAACACTATGGCCACCGAGGGGCAGGATAAAATAAATTGCATGACCTGCCTAAATGAAAGAATGGTCACTTCTCAGTCAGCTGCAGTAATAGGTTTTTTTTTCAGAGAGGGTAAAAAAAAATATGCCTGTAAGTATTGCATTGTCTGTTTACATGTTGTTGCTCCACCACTTGTGTTTAAATATCTGTCGCTTAAAGGATAAAAGCACTGCAATGTCAATGCCAGGTTTGTTGGCAGGCATAAGGCGTTTTACATTGTGTGTTAGCATTAAGCTAATGTGCTCTTTTAAAACAGTTTTTGTGTGTTCTGGAGGTGTGTGTCATTTTATTTTCTTGTATGTTACGTTTTACAGTGCCATACAATGAACAAGTTGGCTCAGTGGCGTAAGAAACAATGTGGAACATTGCAAGTCAACCTGGAAATTTAAATCAGGGGGCATATCCCTTTTTTTTTAAACCTCAACTTGATGTTTGCTTCCTCTCAGGGACCCAAACTTATGAAATGCATCATCACTACCAATACATTGTCATCAGGGTGCCACATCTGTGTCAAGTTCTCTCTCTGAGTGATGATCATTCATGAGTGCTTGTTATCATAATTCACATAATAGGTGAGTGCAAAGGATTATTATAATTTTTTTAAAGCAGCATCATGATGGACATCACTTATACAGGGGGAGTTCTGTTCCGACAGTGGTGAAGGTTCCGCACCGTCGACTCTTACTAGCCTACCATTAATGCAGTAGCAAGGTCATTCATTCTTTAAAAATATAAAGCAATCCAGTGTAAAGCGGTTTGTCATTTGAGGAATATCTCACACCGCTGTGCAAATGAGTTCATTCCGTCTGTTTATAACCTCGACAACGTCATCATTGCCAGTAATATTCATTTCTAAAACACTTCTACACTGTGAGGATAAAAATTAAATGAAAAGCAGTAAGTGTGCTTGTAACTGAGTGTGCCTTCCGATGACGTTTTCTAACACCGCTGTGGCAACCTGTTGTTTGCATGCCATACGTAACAATCACAGGTCAGGACCGGGGTAAAACCACTGACTTCCTGGATTGTACATTTTTAACCAATCGACTGATGGATGACTTTTTTTTAGTTGGTTTATGTGGCTTTTCACAGTACCAAAAAGTGACACAGGATGCTGCATGTGGGACACAAACGATGTCGATAGTCAATAATTTATTACATGAATCAAAAAATTAATTATTTTGCATAGTTGAGGTTCGGCATTCACGATGGGAGTCGAAATTTGGGCTCCGTTAGTCGCTGAACACCCTTTTTTTCTGTCATGTGCTCAGGAAATCTTCATCTAACATAAAGAACGTGTCATCATGTGGCATCTCGGGGTCAAGTAACTCGAATAAAGTGAGGGCAGGAGCTTCATTTAGTCAAGCCATAACCTTGTCTAATAGGGAAAAAAATGCTTCTGCCATCCGTAAGGAGTTACAAATCTTTTTCAGTGTGCGTCACTTCGTCACAGATTTTTTGCTTGATACCCAACTATGTACTTGCTATTCGTATTGAAAATTGTTCCATGACCCAAAATGGGCCCAAATTGAAAGTGTTCAAATATATAAACACAAACGGGCACACAAGCATTTCCTTTTATATCCGATGCCTTGTTACCTTGTTGGGTCTGACATTGCGTCATACTGCTCCGGATTGATGCGTGTGCGCGTTTTGTACACCCGCATCCCAGGTGGCCCTACGAGCAGCAGGCATGAGGTGACCCTCGAACCCACATATGATGACTTAATATACACGTGACGTGAGCAGACGCCAAGGGTGCGTTTACACTTGTTTTCCGCTTCGATACCCCGCTCCACCTGAAAGCAACAGATTGATTGTAGGCTGTACCCCCCACCCCCCACCCCCAAAAGATATGCATGCTCTTGTGATCACGAATGATCTTCTCGCATGTGGTCGAATCTCTGCCGCGTTTGAAACGATCGTGTAGGAGGTGGATTAATAATTCAGCTCATGAGGAATTCACGTCGGCGGAAAGGCGGCGACACGAATGTTACTGTAATGGGTAACAAAAGCCTCAGATTTGACGATACAGGGTTGCGTGTCGCTTTGCGTTCGGATCAGCCGCGTAGGAGAAGCGTCACGATAAATGTCATGCGCTTGAACGCCAAGGATTTATTTTATGGCCTTAAATACCTCGAAGCGGGCTTCTTAAACCACTTTTTCATGTCGTGGCATGTTTTTTAAAAAAAAATGGGCGCTGCGTTTTGTGCACACAGCACAATATTTATTTTTCGAGGTGAGTTACGATTCCAATCCAATAACCGATTAATTGTCCGATTCATTAGAAAAAAATAGAATTCATAAAATAAATGATACTTTGGTCCTTTGACACTTTACAACAATAAAGACACGAATTACGGGACAAACAATTGAGTGTTTTGCAATAATTTGCTCTTTAATTTTTTCATGCACCCTATAAACTGATAACATGACAAGCTGTCCCTGAAAAGGTGAATCATGCAAAAAAAAAATTTGAATCTTTTTTATGCTGATTTGTTAAATTGTTATACATGTTATAATGTGTCCGTGTTTATAAAATAAATAATAAAAAAAAATAATAAAACCTGCAATAAAACCCAGCAACGACATTGGCCGATTAATAGGTTGTGGCCTGCACAGCACACCACTTGCATTATATAACAATGTCTGCAGTGGTACCATGACTGAACTGACCTTTGAGATGCATCATCGTGCCACAGCATATCCAAATTGCCCCAAAATTTCAAATAGAAGAAATTATCTTGACAATTTGTGTTACCGGTCACTGAATTTCTCCTTGGCATTTTCATTGTCAGGAAGACAACCAGTTGCACTTCGACTTGTGCTCTCTCACGTCCCAATCGCAGTCCTCTGCTCAGCCCAACTCAATGTTGACCTCACATATAAGGATATATCGAACGGGGTTCACTTTTATGATTCATCACTCCTAACACACCCCACGTGGACATAAATCTGTTCGAGACATACCAGGCGTACCAGGCCTTTGCACAATTTGATTGTAAGAAAAAGAAAATGCTTAAATTTGGCCCGATTTGTCAGTGTGTGTGTTCCCCTATTTCATCATCTGCAAAAAAGTCCACTGTGCATGCTTTGATATTCTCACAATGCTCATTTGTGGGCCGAGGCATTGAACCACTCCTCCTGGGTGAGGCGCCCCTGTCCAGAGGGGGTCTATTTTAGGGGTGCAACTATCAAATAATTTTAGAATCAATTATGCTACTGACCATCCCCATTGATTAATCGGACAAAAAATAATTTGGCATGATGAACAACAAAATGTGCATGTGAGGGTATATTGTTGCCATCTTCGCATCTCAATGCTGCGACTGGCCTGGTGAGTGACGTGGGTGTCAGCGAAAGTTGGCTGTTAGGAACTCAGGTTACTGGCTTACTATTAGTCAGTCGAAAGCAGCTCGTGTGTGAAAGTGCTTGTGATGTGTTTTGTTTGTTCACGTGTCATTTGGAGGTCTGTGTGTGTGTGTGTGTGTGTGTGTGTGTGATGTCCTGCAGGCCCAACGGAGGCCTCTTGCCCTCTTCGCCCTCACCTGTCTTCTCACCCTAACCTGCCCTGCAGGGCCGACACATGTTCCCTTGTAAGCGTGCCTCGGTGCGTCATCGAATTAGCTCGTATTTACATATTCATGCGGCTCTTTACATATTCACAGAGTGTAAAGGGGGCGCCAGCGGGCGCACGACTGAACAAGACTGGAATCGTCTGTTCCCACAGATACAAACGAAATCCCGGTCCAAGTGCCCAACCCAAGTGCCCAATTTTGATTTCTTGCCGAGTAGTTGGAAACAAAAATGTTGTAAACACGCTATAGCAGTAATATAAATACTTGTATTGGGATTATTTGGGAAAACAGGAATCATTTTTTCTATATGATTAAATACAACCGTGATTTGGTTCTTCCGCCTTATAGTGAGTCGTGTGGCATCTATTCCCACCCAAGTTGAAGTTACCAGACATGGTTCCTTACCTGCGAAAAGGGTGATACAAGTGGATCATTTAAAATGGATTTGCACTGTGGGTCCAATTCCAATTCAATGCCTTCATCGGATTTTTTTGGAGGGGACTGTCAGTTTTCATGTCCATTTCAAAGGACACATAATGTATCGGATATGGGTATGTTTGCAATGACACGGTCACCCATGATGTAGCGGTGCACTCGGCTGACGTAAGTGCATGCAGCCTGGGTTCCCCTTCCACTCAGTGACTGTGGAAATGTGAGAGGGAATTTTGTCTGACTCGATATGTGCCCGGCAGCTGACTGGCGACCAGTCCAGGGTGTCGTTTGCCTTTCACCTGAAGTCAGCTGGGATAGGCCCCAGCTCCCCATCACCCTAAAGAGAATAAGCAGTATTTGGAAAAAAAAAAGATCGTTGGATGGCTATTGCATGCATGTCAGTAAATAATAACGCTGGCCAACAGCAAATTTTCATACAAGGTGGCTTTATGTGTCCTTAACTCATTCAGTACCAGCCAATTCTGGACCAAGACTGAAAAGACGTTTAAAAACGTCTTTGGGAATGAATGAGTTAAAAGTATTTTTCACGCTGATTTGAATTTTTTTTTTCTAGCACATCCGGGCTCTTTAGTTTTTTTTTATTTTTACAGTTTGACCTATCAAATCTAAATACAGATTTTACCATGCCTTGTAATTTATAGCTATGACATTCCCAGGAAAAAAATTCAACCTAACCCTTAATTAATTTGTTTTGAAATATTTTCCTATATTACATTATTCTATTAAAAAAATATTATGAAAATCTGATGTGCTAGAGCAAAAAATAAGGACATGCTCAGAATTAGCCCCCAAAAAATCATTTTGAAAAGTTTGCTTGCATCAAGAACTGTGAGGCAGATATCCAAACCACTAGGCCACCGTGCCGCCTCCCCAACATCTAATTAAATTAAAGCGAGCGCAAGCCGTTCAGGGCCTTTTGTATTAATATCACCTTATTGTTCAGTCACTGGTAACTCTTTGAAATGTGCGCTGATGAATCCCGGGTGTTAATTAACGCTTCCGCACTCGCTGATATCCTCGATAGCGATCAAACGTCTTCATTCTGTTTGTTTACAGACATTCTCTCGTGTGATTTGGAGATTTGTTTGGCCTTAAAGATCTTCAAGTGTAAAGTTAATCAGTTTGTTTCTTTACATCCCCCCCGCTCCTCCTCCTCTGGCTCCTCCTACGTATTTACTTGCCGTTTAATGGCGTGGGGTTGGGGGTGGTGGGGATCTTCAGGTTTTCAATGCGCCGTTTTGACTCGGCACAGATGGCGCCGCCATCTGCATTTGAGCCTTTTGAAGACGGCATAAAGAGCTGTGCAGGAACAAGAGAAAACATTGCTGGAAAAGGGGAAAGGAACCCTTGATTTAGCCCCCCGACTCTCGGTACCCTTCGGCTGATTACGCCGTCGTCTGGGAAAATGACAACAGTCAATTAATGCTGCTGCTTGTCAGCCGCGGCAGCCGCCAGTGCACACACGTGTCAGATTGTTGCACTTGAAGTAAAGTACGCCATGTCAATATTCGATCAGCGGGTCTCAAGTTATGAATCGGTTTGACCTCGACTCATCGAGGGCTTCCGCTGTCGTTCTTTTAGAGGAATGCAGAGCAGATACAAAAAAAAAAGTGCATTTGGTGTGCACTAAGAATCGATTTTGTGGAATTTTGTCCTTTGTGTTGAATGGATTGTTCATTATTTGTGCCTTTCGAGTGCACTACCTGACTGCAACCTAAGGAGGCGCTGATGATTCACCCAGTTACATGGCAATATGACGTCGGCTATGGGAATTTGAAATGCAGTGGAGCCCCGCTAATTGCCTGGCTTAGGCACCGGCCCAACCCGCGAATCGCAAAATTCTGCATATAATTGACACCCAGTGGAATGCAGTGGATAGAATATTTAATATTGAATATTTTTCCAATATATTAGTTTACGATTAAAAATCGTTTACAATTTGAAAATAACTACACATTCTGTATTTAAAACTACCACATAACTTTACACTCCAATATTGCAATAGTCGGAGGCATATATTCTTTATCCTCTGCGAAATACGAATAATATTACTTCAGCATGCTGAGCAGTTGTGACCATCATATTCGTATGCTAAAAGTGTACTTAATTTTTTTCTTATACAATTATGACTTTTTTTAAAACATCATTTTATTTTTGTAACGTTATAACCTTATTTGTAACATTCATTCATTCATTCATTCATTCATCTTCCATACCGCTTGATCCTCACTAGGGTCGCGGGGGGTGCTGGAGCCTATCCCAGCTGTCTCCGGGCAGTAGGCGGGGGACACCCTGAATTGGTTGCCAGCCAATCGCAGGGCACACAGAGACGAACAACCATCCGCGCTCACACTCACACCTAGGGACAATTCAGAGTGTTCAATCAGCCTGCCATGCATATTTTTGGAACGTGGGAGGAAACCGGAGTACCCGGAGAAAACCCACGCAGGCCCGGGGAGAACATGCAAACTCCACACAGGGAGGCCGGAGCTGGTTATTTGTAACACTGGGACTTTATTTTTGTAGCATTGCAACATTTTCAGGAGTTATATTACAGCTTTTTAACATTATTTCCAGATCAAAACTTAATTATTGTTGATTTGTCCAACTTTGCCTTTTTTCAGATTTTCATATTGCAAGCTTTTTTTTCGTATTAATGTTATGTAATGTAAAATTTGGATTTTTATTCTCCATTCTTGTAACATTATGCGTTATTGGGTTAAAATTACCTGTAGATTGTCATGGTATAACTTTTTTCCCCCCTCAAAATTGCATTTTCTTTTTCTAATAGCTTTTTTCTTGTGACATTTTCCCTCATATTTCAACTTTTTCTTGTCATTGTCCATTTTTTCCCCGTAAAACTTTTTCCTCGTAAATAATTAGACTCGTAATATTACAATTGTAATTCTGGCAGTTACAACTTGATTCTTGCTATTTCATGACTGTAATACTTTCATCTCACAACATTACGACTTTTTGTCTTGTAATTTTACGACTTCATTCTCGTAGCATTTCACCCTCATTATATTGCACCTATTTTATGACTTTTTTTTTTGGTCTCGTTATTTTACTCATGCTCATCAGCTGCTGCGGGAGGTCTTGACTGAAACCGACATTTATGGCTATATAATCTCCCGCTAATCATTCGAACTGCTTTCTCTGTCTGGCTGGTGCGATGATGATAAACAGATGAACAAAATGATGGGGCATTTTTTTTCTTTTTTTTTGCTGCAGGTGTTCTTCCGTCGCGCAACAGTGTGGCTGTGCATGTTTGCCGCCTTATTGACACTGATTTGTTTTGACAAAGGGAGTGGCGTAACAAAGCCGAGCAAATATAAACAGCATGTGCGATGGGAATAAGCTTTAGCGGGCACGCTCCGCTGTATCACAGCATCCACGTCGTTCAGGCGCCTTCAAGTGGTACATCCATACTGCTCTTATACGATCGTCATGAATAATTAATATTCTGGAAATAATATTTTGCGATTTTATGTGGCTACACTTGGCGCGTAAGGTTTAAATTATGCATGCGACACATCTTTAGTCTTTTTTTTTCCTCTCAAAGATAATACTGTCTGTGAACAGAGGTGCTTAATCCCTCTCTTTCCCAGCACACCTCAGCTCACCCTGCTCCCGGTCGAACTGTTGAATTATTGAAACAAAGACACGAAAGTTCATTTGCTAACTGTCTGCGCTTTAGCCGCTAAGGATGGCTGAGGAGCTCTTGTCTCTGGAGGCGAGTCGAGGAAAGGGAATGCGAGGATGGGGCAGCCCAGGGAGAGGGAGGGCTAAATGTCAGGTGTGTTTCCAGGGGGACCAGGTAGTAGAAGAGAAGACTTCTTGATGTGTGGGCGAGCCACAAAGCGCTCATTCGGACCAGGAAAGGAAACCACGACTTGTACCGTGGTGATTATCTAAGTGGAGCGCACATCAGCGCTCATGCATCTAGTAGTCTCTACATTTGGGTGAACTTAGAGTGGAATGGTGGATCGCAATGGACATTGGTCGAGCTGGACCTTCAATTTGTTCATTTTTTTTTTAAAGCTATATTTTCTCCATGGAAAAAATATGCAAATAGAAATTATCTGTATGCACCAACCAATCTTTTAATAGTAGGCCTTTCATGTAAAATTATATTATATAAGGACGGCACCGTGGTCGACTGGTTAGCAAGTTAGCCTCACAGTGCAGAGGTGCAGGGTTCGATTCTGGGAGCGGCCTTCCTGTTTAGAGTTTACAAAAGGATATATTGAGGTCAAATCTCTCTCAATTTATATTTTTGCTTTTATTTTACACTATCTACCCAGCTATCTAGCTATCTAGCTAGATACCTAGCTAGATACCTACCTAGCATCTTATCTATCTACCTAGCTACTTGGCATCTCATCTATCTACCTAGCTATGTAGCATCTTTATCTAGCTAGCTAGCAAGCTTTCTATCTATCTAGCTACAGAGCATCCTGTCTATCGATCCATAATCCATCCGTCTTGTTCGACCAATTGCATATAAGTGAAACCCCTCAAATATAAAATCTATGAATATACAAATCAGCAGGGGCCAAACTGTGAGTATGTGGGAGATGTATGTGAGTAAATATATCTGTGTTTCTTGTTATCCTGTATGTTAGCATTAACATCATAGATGTTAATGCTAATGTTTGTCACCACTGTCTATCTGTAAGAATGCTAAGGAAGTTGAGAGCTTTCGATGAACATGTTCTACATGTGTTTTTCCATCTCGTCTTTCTGAGTGACGTGTGTTATTCGTGTCGGGTTGACTGGGAAGCCATTCCAGTGTTCCTTATCCGCTTTGGAAGAAGGAGGCTGTGACCTTGAGGTTCCCTCTGACACCGTCTTTTCTGCACCACCTCCTCACGGCTCCTTCATCTGCCCGGCCTTCATCAGTCAGCCTGACAAAATGTCCTCACCTCTGTCCGCTTCTACTTACCCGCATCTGACCGAGTAACAAAAGGTGTGCTCCCACCCTGAAGCCTGGTCTGAACGAGGGGCTCTGAATAATGTATTGCTGTTGGGGCAGATGCCCATCGCCAGGGCACCGAAACCCTCAGATCACACCAGGCCCTGCTATGAAACTTTCATAGCTCCAGTCTTCATGCGGATGACCGTTTGTTCCCACAGACTGCAAAACAGTGCATGGGAGCAATTCACATGGCAAAAGGAGCCTCTTCTTCTCAACAGGCAATCCTTGTACATCGAGGGGGATATGTTCTCGACCCACTGTGATTTTTACAGTAGGGGCAACATTAAAAAAAACATTCCTCACACGCTTTAAATGTATTTCAACACATTTTTCACACACTTATTTAAAGATATTTGAACTATTATATGACGTATACTTAAACCGTTTCAGGGACAGTGGTTACTACAGTGGACAGCTTTTCATGTTATCAGGTTACCGGGTGCATGAAAGGGTTATGCACCCTCTCGCAGATGACATAAAATGATGTGGTGAGCCAGATCTGGCCCTTGGGCCTTGAGTTTGACACCTTTGATCGAGAGGTATCCAGAGACTTTTGACTCCCCCTGCGACAGTGAAAATTGCCAGACAGGTTAGAATGCGACATTAGGGATTGGATTAAATAAATGAAAATATATATATACACACTAGCTGGTTCGCCGCCCTCCGGGCGGCTCATCAGCTAGTTCCTGCGGAAGGCTGGTACAAAAGTGTTGTTGCTTGGTTCAACTTTTTGTTCGCCTTCATTGCTTATCGCGAAAACAAAGAGATGCTTGGCTCTACTAAATAACTAACAATTTTATTGCAATGCTTGTGGGTAGACAACATTTTTTCGCTAAGATGCCCGCGCGATCGTAGTGAGCCACTGCCTGAGCGGCGCAGTGGCGGCGCGCAGCGGCGCGGTGAAGTAGGTACGTTTTAAAAAGGGACAGATGGAAGGACAGACCGCATGCGGGACGACGCGCAGTATATATATAGATATATATTTGCACGTACACGCATTACTAATGTTTTATTATTGTTTTCAAAAATTTTTTTGGAATAGCATTATGCTCATGTCAGAAGGAAGACTGTAATGATCAAATGTTTTTATCCTGAGTAAACTGTGAAAGTCTTTTCATGGGGCTTGAAACGGAGGCACCAATAGCCAGGAATGATTCATATCGCTCGACAAACAATTAAGGAGTCTTTATATGTTTCCTTTAAGGGGCACTTCATTGACAAACTGGGCCTCGAGGTATACTAGAAGTAGCTATAAACAATCTAATCTTATGAGGATTTCCTTCTCTTTAAACCATCGGCCAAGAGCATAGGATGACCGTCCGTCTCTGCTCGTCGGCCACAATTTATTTTTATTTTTATTTTTTTTAACGGACTCTAGTTTATTAATACAACACTTTACTCCTTCCGGCAGCCGATGAGAGGGCCCTGCAATATGGTCCAAGCCTCGTTTGCGCTCCTTCTGCTGGAACCAATGTGCTCACAAAAGTGCTCCGCTCTACTCCTCCGAATGCGTCGCGCCAACGTCTGCCTTCACACCTCTCAGTCACGGAAGTCCAATTCCGCGCTTTTATCGACAGAGGCACAATCAGCGTCGTCTTATTATTGAGAGTTCTTTGAGTTTCATTTTTTTTGAAAGCATTCGGATGCAGCAGGAATCCTTTTTTTAATTTTTATTTTTTTTTCTCCTCCCCACTAACGCAGCGTTGATATCTGGTACTTGACTGCGCTCTTCACGCCGCTCCACATTGTTGTGCTTTGCAGCGGCGTTCCGCACACCGCAGGGACGTGGCCGAGTGCCACGGAGGCTCTTTGGCTCCGAGCTTGGAGAGCTTTATGCCGCACATTTACAACCCGTCCGATGTGTACATGATCTTCATACTGTTAAATCTTGTTGATCCCGCCGCCCTCTCCTTGATATCGCAGGGAATGATTCTCCACCAGTGCATTTTGTTGGGCCCATTTGAATACATCGTAGACAAATAATGTCTGAAACATGAAAAAACAAACAAACCAAAAAAAAAACAGTAAAACTGAAACATGCTTTTGTTTTTGTTTCTTTGTGTGTTGCAGGTTAGCTTTATACGTGTACGAGTATTTGCTGCATGTCGGCGCACAGAAATCAGCACAGACCTTCCTGTCAGAGGTAAGGCTTCACTCTCAGGTCATGCATAATGTAAACGGGTCACTCACGGAGACTTGAAGTCTTATGTAAGCTTTTTCAAATTCGAAACATCAATTTTCCCTTCCAAATGACGTTGGCGGTGAGATCCGATTCCTCGTCGATTTTCTTTTTCGATTCTGATTGGGTGAGGAAATGAAATAATCCAATTTTTCGTTTGCTTTCACGCTTTAACCCTTTCGCGGACAGCGGTTACTACAGTGGACAGATAGCTTGTCACGTGATCAGGTTAGAGGGTGCATGAAAGGGTTAATATTTTCAACTTTTGACATGATGATACAACATTTTCAGTATTCACTCATTATCCGGAATGTATCCTTTGGAAACAAACAAAACAAAGGAGTCAACTTCTCAACGGATGCGAAGAGACCAAAAAGTGCATTTTTTGCGTACTTTAAAAGAAATCGGAGTACCTCAGGAAATTGTCCTACTTCTCTTGGTCCAGGGAAAATGAAATACTGAACTTTTTAAGCCCAATTGATCCAAAAACAAATGATTTTAATTTTCACCATTCATGCCAGGATATCGGCTCTCTTTTAATCCACCAGGTATAAATCTTTTTTTTTTTTTGTTCCACAGTAGACATGAGACTTTGCCGACTCACATTTGGGAATTTACTGGGCTCCTTTTGCGTTCAACTTGATCCAAAATATATTCAGACAGACAACAAAGAAGAGTTCTGAAAAACAAACAAACAAAAAAAAGAACATATTTGACCTAGTTTCACAAAATACCTTTTGTGCAATGATAAAATCTCCAGAGCGAGTTGGGGGAACCTCGCCATAGGCACATCGGAGAGACGTGAGCATCAGAGCTGACCACCCCCGGTTTTCAGTATTCATCCATCCATTTTCTAATCCGCTTATCCTCACGAGGGTCGCGGGCGTACTGGAACCTATCCCAGCCATCTTTGGACAGTAGGCTGTGGACACCCTGAACTGATCGCCAGCCAATCGCAGCGCACACTGAACCAAATGATCATTCGCACTCAGAATCACACCTAGGGACAATTTAGAGTGTTCAATCAGCCTGCCATGCATTTTTTGGGAATGTGGGAGGAAACCAGAGTACCCGGAGAAAACCCATGCAGGCCCAGGAGGAGAAGATACAAAGGCCGGAGCCGGAATCGAACCCTGCACTTCTGCATTGTGAGGCAGGCGTGCTAATCAGTTGTCCACTGTGCCACCATCAGTTTTCAATTATAATTTTTAATTTTTCTTCTCCTCCTCGCTCGTCACGGTCACCCAGACATAAGTCCAATCACAGCCGAGAACGAGGCGCTTTGAGCGGCCTCACCAGTCCCCGTCAGTGGGCTGATTTTTTTTTTTTCCCCTCACCAAACGATTAAAAATGTCATGCTTGTTGTTGCATTCAAAAAATGTGTACATTTGGCATCCTTAAACCTACAAACATGCTGACTAAAGCATGTTAAGTAAAGAATAACATTAGCAAGCAAGAAGTCATCGATAGAGAATGCTAAAAATGCTAAAAATGTTTCGTACCCAAATGAAGCCAGCCCTGTTTTTTTTCCCGATGGCCCCTTGACTCCTTGTTAATTTCACATAATGTAAACACGGCGCCGCTTTAGCTCCTTGATATGATTACCCAGCCTTCATTATTAGGCCTAATTTGTGATAAACGCTGTGTAATTAGATCACTTTGACGCATTGTAAGCATGTGTTGTTCGCTTTGTGCTACGACATTTAAGCGGCTCAGCCGGCCTTCTTCCACTGTCAAGTTAAACGCAACGGGCGCTTATTTGGAAAGCGTTCCAAAGCAAAGTCATCACCTTCCTTTGTGATAAATTCTGGCTCCTTGCTAATGATTGCGCGGGGCGGGGGCTAGCATACAAAATACGCTTTATTTTTGCAGGACTTGGTGTGTTCAAAAGTGCTGTGGAAATCAACTTTCATTTACTTGCTTTACATCGCTGCCTAGGCGGCCCGGTAGTCCAGTGGTTAGCACGTCGGCTTCACAGTGCAGAGGTACCGGGTTCAATTCCAGCTCCGGCCTCCCTGTGTGGAGTTTGCATGTTCTCTCCGGGCCTGCGTGGGTTTTCTCCTGGTGCTCCGGTTTCCTCCCACATTCCAAAAACATGCGTGGCAGGCTGATTGAACACTCCAAATTGTCCCTAGGTGTGAGTGTGAGCGTGGATGGTTGTTCGTTTCTGTGTGCCCTGCGATTGGCTGGCAACCGATTCAGGGTGTCCCCCGCCTACTGCCCGGAGACAGCTGGGATAGGCTCCAGCACCCCCCGCGACCCTAGTGAGTACATTGCTGCCTTATTGCAGCTCACCTTTATTGGCCTCCAAACAACTTGCCAAGAAAAAGTGCTCAGAAAAATCTGCATTGGTTTTTGAAATTGTAAAAAAATCCTGGATATGGAACTAAAGTTAAATCAAAATGACAAAAAAATTGAGTGAGGACTGTCCAAAAAAAAATAAAAATTCTCAATTCTTTTAAAAATTAACACACCTTGTCTGACACCACATTCATTTCTCTTCTGTCATTTTTTGCGGCATAGAAAAATTCATTTATGAGTCCGGATCGCTCCAGATTTGCCAGTCGAGCTTGGCCGGAGGAATTTTTCTCTAACCGACCAATCATATGATGGAAAAATGCTGACGTTATAGTGGGCCAGCGAGCTGTGAGGCAAACTTGAAATCTGACTGGATAAATTAAAAACTCCGCTTGATTCTACACTTTGAATGACACAGCCAGCACTACTGATTCTGAAGGCCATGGACGGATTAGACATGTCAGCACCCTGGACTGGAAGCAACCAAGCAAGAAACAACTGTAAACGTTCCGTACCCCAAAAACATAAATGTAATATATGCATATATGCATCATTCCACCCACAACAAAACGAGAATCTCTGAACCCCCCCTACCCGCCCCCAAAATCCCTGAATGACTTCCATTTTATTTGTTTTACTCCATCCACTGAGTCGCTTTGATGTAGACATCTCAAATAGGTCTGCGTATTTGGATTACGCTGACAGACGAGTGTACGTGTGAGTAAAAGCAGCAGCTTGACCTTTCACCACTCCCGCACTATCACGCAGTTGGAGCAGGAGCACATAAAGTGAGTGGAGTATTAGACAAATGGTTGGGAAAAGATACACTCTGTCAGCCATCTGTATTCATCAGTTCACTTACCAGGTTTACACTCCGGCTCTTCATGAATCACCAGAGAGCGCTGCTTTTATTTCTCCCCACTTTTACTCTTCACTTGCTTTTGACTCGGATTCACCCTTCGCTGGGGATTCATTACTGTGGCGGAAGTAGCGCAACCCCTAAACTAAACGCTACACCTCCACTTATGGGCTGTTTGACCCGATGACGGGGGTTTTACGGCTGGCGGGTCGTCCGTAAATATCACACGGCGAAACAAGGACATCGTTCGTTCGGGATGAAAATAAAAGTAGTTATGAAGGTCGGAGGAAAAGTTAATGATGTTGAATGAGAGCATCGGTCATCCCGGCTGGACCGCTTCGAAAGATGATTTGAGATGTTTGCTTGATTTGCGTCCAAAATAGACTTTTGGCGGATTGGTTGGAAAATGAAGTGATGATCGATACGCATCCGTGTTCCGTCTGGGCGTTTCTGGATGCGGTACGAACGTAAAAGTATCACCAAAAACACACGGATTGGGCACCACTCGATAGAAATCAATACAAAAACTGTCATAGCCATAACCCACGCAGGCCCGAGAAGAACATGCAAACTCCACACAGGGTGGCCGCAGCTGGATTGAACCCGGTACCCCTGCACTGTGAGGTGCATGTGCTAACCACTGGACCACCGGGCTGCCCTACAGCAAAATAATCATACATTTTACAGCCTAGGTGATGATCATAGTTAAAGTGCATTCTTTAGTATTACTTTTGTTACGGTCTCAAAATTGGACTCTCAAAACGTAGACTCAGATGAAATTGAACTAAAAGAGTTTATTCATACAAAAACTCAAGACCGACAAAGCACAACAAAGGACGCTATTTACAATAACCAGGGAAAAACAAAACTAATTAAAAACGCTTGCAAAGGCAAGGGTAATATGAACAGAAATGACTTGACATTAAAAGACAAGAAGATGGCCAAAACGGATAAAAAACCGAGAATTGGCAACAAAAATACTTGCTATAAACATTGGCAGCAGGTGTGCCCACTGGAGGGAGAGCCCTCGTCTGCCACCTGCTGGAGACACCCAAG